>NC_082710.1:62755349-63382849 GCF_030144855.1 Hypanus sabinus
ACAGTCACACTAGCCACTGGCCACATCAGCCAAGGAAATGGGTTTAGGATATCCTAAATCCTGAGGTATAAAATGGAATACTTGCTCCAATATAGAGATAATACTGTGCAAACCTCAGTACTTCATGAGGTAATGTAACATTTCATTTAAATAATCTCTAATAGCATTTTAGAACATTAGAGCTAAATATACCTGGTTGATGTACAACTTTATTTACTTCCTGTATCTCTTCCTGCTCCTCTTCCAAAAAGAATCCTCCTCCTGTATCTACTATTTTGGATTCGGGCTTTAGAATGTTGCTACCTGTAAATGAGAAAGACAAATATAACAACCTATAGGACAAATCATAATATTGAACACTGTATTGGACAATATCTGCTCACACATGCAGATCACTCAAACTTCAATTTTATTATCATACATGTCATCACACACAACTGAGATACGTTTTCTGTAGGCATACTTAGCAAATCTATACAGTAACTGTAAAGATCAGGAACTGTAAAAAAATGGTGCAAATGCAGATAAGTAACTTAGCAACACATAACGAGCATACTGCAATTCCCAAATGGCAGGAAATCTCTCTGTTTTTGTCTCAATTCTGATTATAAACATGGAACAGACTCAGGACCATCTTGTCTAGCCAAGATATTGCAAATAAGATGGCAATATCTGGGAAAAGATACAGAAAGCTTTGTAAATCTAACATCATTTGGACTACGGTCTGCTGGATTTTCCTTTTCCAGGTAACACACCAATACATTTTAGTTCACTTATTTTTGGGTGTTATATAGTGATATAATCCATTTTCCAGTTAACCTAGTAAGTTTTGAGATTAGAAACAAGCCCCTACTAAGTGAAAGGACCTCAAAAAGTAGTACTAGGTAAGCTTCAGGGACTGTGGGAACCAGTGCTCCAGTCTGCTAAAAAGAGCTTACACTGAGACAGATACTGAAACATCAGCATTTCTGCACAATAAGGCTTGCAAACCAATGGTGTACTCACTTGTGCCAACAGGAGTGTAAGGCCTGCTTGCCAGTCTGGCTTGCCTCAGAAGCAGTGCTCGCTGCCGGTTCCGCTCAATCTTGGCCAGCATATAGGGAGCCAAGTGTCTTTTCTGGTTTGCCTTTGCCTCTCCTTCCCCTTCTGGAGAGACTGATGATCCACCTTTCCCCTCCAAATCCATGCCTTGTAAATGGAAGCCTTATTTTGTCTTAATACTGTAACCAGCTGAAAAGAGTATTTTGAAATAAAGGTCAAATGATGAGAAAAATCAACACTTATGACATTTACAAGAGCAAAGCTTACAACAAAGCTCATTTAATTGATAAGCAAAACGTTCATTTTTAAAACGATGCCTGGAAACACCAAAGGCACTGTGTTGTTTGTGTAACAGTTCAGAACTAGCATAGTTGGAGGGGGATACAATTGCTGTGGTTGTTTTCAACCAAGGCCAGAAAAAATCCCCCAAAACCATCCACAGGAAACACAGAAAAGGAAGGAGTGATTTATCGCAACAAAAACAAAGGCAAGCTATACTAAGATTCCTGTTGATAACTATTTTTGAACAGTAGATTTAGTTTAGTTTTCTGACATGGTCCACTTTCTGTGGCAGTCACATCAGTTCATTAGCCTCTCATCAGGTGAATTGAATATGCAAGATGTTCAGGCCAAAGTTCTGATCTCATCAAGATCTGAGAAGGTGGAAAGTGGAAAGGATAATAAATGACAATGGACAAGACATACTACCTATGAAACGAGGAAGAAAATTGGGTTGTTTTCTCTATAGCAGCAGAAGCTGAGGAGAGATCTGAAGATCTGACAGGTTTATAAGATTATGAGTGGCATAGAGTAGGCAGACTATTTTTTTTGCCAGGTTTGAAATATCTAATACCAGAAGGCATGCATTTAAGGTGAGAGGAGGTCATTTTAAAGGAGATGTGAGAGGCAAGTTCTGTTTTTCCTCTTCGCACAGAGAGTTTTAGGTGCTCAGATTTTTGGGAGTGTTTAGTTAGGCACATGAATATAAGGAAAATGGAAGGATGTCAACATTGTGTAGGCAGAAGAGAGGAGTTTAGTTTTCCATTTAAATATTCATTAAATTGATTTTGCACAGTATTGTTAGCCAAGGGCCTGTTCCTGCACTGTACTGTTCTATGCAAAAGGGTGATAAAAGGAAAAATACAACAGAAATTATGAGCAAACCTAATTGAGAAAGGTTGTTTTCCATATCTAAAACCTTTTCTACATACATTTAGTATATAGCATGTAATATCCATAGACTAGTGAATTATTACTGAAACAAGCCATTAAATGTAAATATTTATATTTGAGATCTACTACATAGGAATCCTCATCCATGTAGAGACTCCAAATGAAAAATTCATACGTGCGGAAGATATCCAAAGAGGAGTTAGTGGTCAATGAGTTTGAGGAGCAAGGAAGACAGCCTTCCCCACCCCCACCCCCCAGGAATACAGTGCTTTCAGATGCTAACAGTCAGGAGTGAATTGTACATATTGAGGTCTTGTGCTTTGCTCCAAAAAGAAAAAGGAAAAAGTCCACAGGAGCCAGGGACTTGATTGAATGTGAAAGTTGAGAAATATTTATTGTAGGGTATTTGAAAGTCAGAGGAAGGTGTCTGCAGTTTTAAGTAACTGAAACTTGTAAGATTTATTGCCTCCCAATACTGGAACTATCATTTTTACTGAATGGGTGCAGGAATACTGGGCATTCTACAAGGGGACAATCAAAATCAATGACATATAGTGATACTGTGGACCCACTAGCAATTCCAGGAAGCATAAAGAACTTGTTTACTCCAAATGCAGTGTGATAATAGAAGAGGAACAGGAAAGGATTGCAGATGTGTGTGCAGCAAACATGAATAACAGAGAACTACTTCGATGGCAGAATGATACAGACTAGGTGGCACAGTAATAACATAGCTTGAATATAGCTACTACAATCTCCAGTTATCTTGCACTTCCCTGCCACTGCACCAAGAGTTTTCTCTGTCAAGGTCATGTAGTAGATCAAGTGCAACAGTCACCTTGCATTAAAATAAACTGTACAGTCATTTTCTACAGCATAAAATTCACCAGCTGGAACATCAGGGTTGTCAATCCTCCCTGAGTCACAATGAAAATTCAATCCATCAAGAGATAAAATGAACATGATATTCATACCTTGTGGCACATCTTAGAAGAAAATGGATCTGCACTATACATTGTACATGTTTTTTCCACCTGGCAAAACCTTCATCAATCAAGAGATTGTACAGAATTTTTCCCAAGTTTGAATGTTCTCAGAAATTCACCACCATTCTGTCTGCTCAGGCAAGAACACACATTAATTCTAAGCAGGAGATCTACCATAGGCCTTATCTTGTACAACCTATGGGCAGCAAGTAATTATACCAATCTTTTTCTCAATCTTCCTTATCGTAATATTGCACCTCATCTCCAACAGGTTTCCTCTTAGAAAGGAGTTAGCTGATAGGACATATGGTTTCTGCAGCACACAAGATGCTGGAAGTAGCACAGCAGTTAGCAAGATAGTATTATAGCTTAGGGTGTCCGAATTCGGTGTTCAATTCTGGCATCATCTGTAGTCCACACTGTGGAATGCATGGGTTTTCTCCAGGAGCTCCAGTTTCCTCCCACATTCCAAAGACATACCAGTTAGTAGGTTAATTGGTCATTGTGAATTGTCCTGTGGTTAAGTCTGGGGTTGCCGGGCAGTGTGGCTTGAAGGGCCATAAAGGGCTATTCTAAGGTGTATCCCAATAAATAAATAAATAAATAAATCGTTTCTCAAGACAAATGAACATTTGACATTTCAGGTCAAGGCCCTTCATCTTGACCTTCAGCTGCAATCCTGAAGCAAAATTATCCTGAGACCAGGGCAAGATGGTTTCTACATATGTGCACATGCAAAGGCAGAGTTCCAAATGACACTGATGCCTTTAATGAAACAGACGAAAAGATTGGTCCTGTATTAAACATTCAGATTCTCCCCCAACCATTAAATGGAACCAATGTCGAAATCAAGAACAATGAGTCATTTCAAAATCTGTCATTTCTCAACAAGTGAAGGAATCACTGAAGAAATTCGCCGTCACGAGTGTATCACAATAGCCTTCTGACATCTGTAATCCTGACGCTTCCAGACAAATAATCACACTCAAGAGTTCCATTAAATGACTTAATTAATATTTGCATATACCAATTAGTTAACATGCACTGTTACATTTACTTTCTGTTACTAACTGGGTTATTACCCACACACTTGCAAACTGGCCTGCTTCATGACAAGCTGTTTTCTCAACTCTGTCTCAGGCTGACTGTCTTTTCCTTGCAATTACTGATCCAAGGATACATTCTTTCACATACTCTCCAGATGCCTCCTGTTTTCCATACATTGTATTTTAAGACTACAAATTCATTCTTATTTCCAGATAAGTATGTTTTTCCAACTTCTTCCCCTATCATCTCTACTAAACATGAGTGAATCTCTTAGTTTTACAGTCCATCAGTTAAACAGACAAGGTACATCTGCACAGATTATTCAAAGTTACTCCATGTTTCTCATAGCCCAAAGTCTGAATATTCAAACTCAAAAACACAAGAAAATCTGCAGATCCTGGAATTCCAAGATGCTGGAGAAACTCAGCAGGTCAGGCAGCATCTATGGAAATGAATAAACAGTTGACGTTTCAGGCCAAGACCCTTCATCAGGAAGTCAGAGTAAGAAGGTGGTGGGGAGTGGAGGAAGATGTACAAGATGGTAGGTGTTAAGTAAAAAGTAAGCGGGAGGAGCACCAGAGGGAAGTGATGGGCAGATGTGAGAAAGGGAAACAGGAACAGGGAACGGTGAAGGTGGGAGGGAGGGCATTTATCATGTGAGAGAAATTGACATTCTTGCTATCGGTTGGAGGCTACCCAGGGTGGAATATCAGGTGCGCTAAAGGATGGGAGAAGGGCCTGCACACCATGTCTCAACTGATAGACCAAATAGCCTCTGAATGGAATTTTATTCATAGATATATGACCAAGTGCGAGATACACAAGTATAAGGAGACTCTACACAAGAAATCTTACCTACATTAACGTACCCAGTCAACTCTTTGACTAGAGAAGTTTCACTCCTAGCGCCTTTTTGGATTAAATTCTATCCACAGACACTGCCCAAGGTGCAGAACTCCTTCAGCAGATTTGTTTGTTGCTCCAGACTGTTGCCCAAAGTTAGCTTCAGAAACACCACCTTATCTTCTGTCTAGACAAATTACACACCTCAGGACAGAATACTGAAGTCAGTAATTTCAGAAAACCAGTCTTATCCGACCAGTTCCCTCCACTCCTTCCTCCCTCTACAATTCACAGCATGCTTTTGTCATTCCACCAGTTTCGACAAAAAATTCAAAGTAAATTTATTATCAAAGTATGTATACCATATACCACCATGAGATTTATTTTCTTGCAGCCACCCACAGGAAAACAAAGAAATACAACAGAATACATGAAAAACCATACACAACAAAAGCAGAGTTCCTGAAAGTGAGTCTACAGGTTATGTAGTCAGTTCAGTGTTGAGGTGAGTGAAGGAAACCAATGAGTGAATTGAATTGACTTTATTACTTACATCCTTCATATATATGAGTAAAAATCTTTGTTACATCTCTGACTAAATGTGCAATTTATAATAAAGATTATGTACAACAGGATGGTCGCTGGTATTTCTTTCAAGGGGAATAGACTATAAAAACAAGGAGATAATGCTGAATCTTTATGAGAGACTAGTCAGGCTACACTGGAGTATTGTCGACAGTTTTGGGCCCCATAACTCAGAAGGGATGTGTGGGCATTGGACAGAATCCAGAGGTGGTTCACGAGGATTATTCCAGGAATGAAGGGGTTAACATATGAGGAGAGTTTGGCAGCTTTGGGCCTGTACTTATTGGAATTTAAAGGAATGCATGGGGATCTCATTGAAATCTACCGGATGTTGAAAGAACTAGATAAGGTGGATGTGGAGAGGATATTTTCTCTGGTGGAGGTATCCAGAACTAGACAACACAACCTCAAAATTGAGGGATAACCTTTTAGAACAGAGTAAGGGGAATTTTTTTTAAGCCAGAGTAGAGAATCTTTGGAATGCTCTGGCACAGACTGTGGTGGAGGACAAGTCTGTACGTATACTTAAGGTGGAAGTTGATGATTCCCTGATGAGTCAGGGAATCAAAGGATATGGTGAGAAGGCAGGTGTATGGGGTTGAGTGGGATCCGGGATCAACCATGATAGAATGGTGGAGCAGACTCGATGGGCTGAATGGCCTAATTCTGCTCCTATGTCTTATGATCCCCGTACATTGCCAGCACCATCTTTTAAGATCTTTGAGCTGAACAACTAACCATCATTTCTCTCTACACAGACGCCACCTGATCCGTTCTTTCTTTCTTTCTTTTTACAATATTTTTAATTCATAAGAAAAAAGATTTACAGAGTGCAACACATAGATACATCTCAACATAACTTGTGTACATTCATATATTGTAATAAAATTGATCAAAATGTTATTGCATAACACATAAAGGTATACCACTCTATAATCAAAAATTTAAAGATAGGTCATACATCATAAAAGAAATTTTTTTATATATAAAAAAAGTCAACCCCTACCAACTACCAAAGAAAAAAGCTGATGGATGACAATGGATAATTAGAAAAAAAACATATTCACTTAAGAAGAGAAGATAAAAATATACATAAAAGTCTGTGCACTGTTAAACTTTATAAATTGGAAAAGTAATTTAGGAAAGGTCCCTAAATATCATAAAAAGATTGTTTTGAATTTAAGACTGAGCAGCAGATCTTTTCTAAATTTAAATACGACATAATATCACGTAGCCATTGAAGATGTGTAGGAGGGGTAGACTCCTTCCATTTAAGCAAGATTGCTCTTCTTGCTAAAAGAGAGGTAAAAACTAAAACCTGTAGGTTAGGAGTATTTAAAGTTATATCTTCATTTGCAATAATACCAAACAAGGCAGTAAGGGGATTTGGGTCAAATTGGACCCTAAAAAGTTGAGAGAAGGTATGAAATACTTTCCGCTAAAACTTTTCAATTGTAGGGCAAAACCAAAACATGTGAATTAAAGAGGCATCAGCAGAGTTGCATTTATTACAATGTGGAGAAACATTCGGGGAAAAACTAGAGAACTTCTGTTTAGAAATGTAAGCTCTATGAACCACTTTAAATTGTAGAAGAGAATGACGAGCACAGAAAGATGATTCATTAACCCGTTTAAGAATTTTATTCCATCTATCATCAGAAATCTGACAATTTAGGTCATCCTCCCAAGCTTTTTTTATTTTATCTAAGAAGTCTTGTCTAGAATCAATCAACAAGTTATAGATACCGGTAATAGAACCATTAACAAAAGGTTTTAAATTTAAAAGATCGTCCAGTAAATTTTTATCAGGACCTATAGGAAAAGTAGCTAATTGGAAACGTAGAAAATCTCTAATTTGAAGGTATCTGTAAAAATGTGATTTTGGGAATGCAAATTTATTTGACAATTAGTCAACTGAAGCAAGAGATCCTGAGATAAACAGGTCCCAAAAGCACTTAATACCTACATCCGTTCAATATCTTTTGCATTTTGTTTTTAAAACAAAGAGAATCAATGAAACACATATGACTAATGCAACAGACATAGAATTCCAAAAGGCCATTTGGCACACCAACTCAATGTAATACGAGGGGTGATTGATAAGTTCATGGACTAAGGTAGGCGTTGTCAATTTTAGAAAAACTAGCACATTTATTTTTCAGCATAGTCCCCTCCTACATCTACACACTTAGTCCAGCGGTTGTGGAGCATACGGATCCCTTCTTTGTAGAAGTCGGCGTCTTGGACCTCCAGAAAGCGGTTCGAAGCAGGGGTGATTGATAAGTTTGTGGCCTAAGGTAGAAGGAGGTGAATTATACTGCTCTTGTTACATGCACGTGCAGTTCAGCTCTGAATGGTTCTGCAATAAGTTTGAAGTTAATAACTCATCTCCCTCTACCTTAGGCCACAAACTTACCAATCACCCCTCGTAACACACAAAAAACTTTGGAGGAGCTTGGCAGGTCAGGCAGCATCTACGGAAATGAATAAACCTCAAGTTGATACTTGAGGTTGAAACCCCTCATCAGAAACCTGTAAAACAATCCTGCTTGTCCCACTTCCCTGCTCTCTGCTCATATCCCAATAAATTCTTTCCTTCTGGATAGTCAAATACTTTAATTTTGAATTTTACTTGTCCTTGTTATGGTAGTTAATAGAGTAGTTCCTATGACACTCAGTTAGTCACTCCCACATGGGAAGAGTTGACATACTGTATAAGCAATGTTATCAATTAAATTCAAAGGAATATCCTGCAATGAATTGACTTTATTACTTACATCCTTCATATACATGTGTAAAAATCTTTGTTATGTCTCCATTCAAATGTGCAATTATAGTAATTTATAATAAATATTATGTACGACAGGATAGTCAATATAACATAAAAATACAGTAGCGTCAGCATGAATTAAGCAATCTGATGGCCTTGTGGAAGAAGCTGTCCCAGAGTCCCAGCTTTTATGTTGAGGTACCATTTCCTGGATGGTAGTAGTTTGTGGTTGCGGTGACTTGGGTTTCCAATGATCCTCCAGGCCCTTTTTACACACCCCTCTCCATAAATGTCCTGAATATTGGGAAGTTCACATCTATAGGTGTGCTAAGCTGTCTGCACCACTCTCTGCAGAGTCCTGTGATTGAGAGGTACAGTTCCCATACCAGGTAGTGATGCAGCCAGTCAAGATGCTATCAATCATGCCCCTATAGAAGGTACTTAGAATTTAGGGGGCCATACCAAACTTCTTCAACTGTCTGAGATGAAAGAGGCACTGTTGTGCCTTTTTCACCACAAAGCTGGTATGTACAAACCATGTGAGATCCTTGGTGATGTTTATGCCGAGGAACTTCAAGCTGTTCAACCCCAAGCCCCAGATCCACTGATGTCTATAGGGGCTAGCCTGCTTCCACTCCTCCTGTAGTCCATAACCAGCTCCTTTGTTTTTGCAACGTCAAGGGAGAGGTTGTTTTCTTGACACCACTGTGTCAGGGTGATGACTTCATCTCTGTAGGTTGTCTCATTATTATTTGAGATTAGGCTAAACAACATAGCGTTGTCAGCAAATTTAATTAGCAGATTGGAGCTGTGGGTGGCAACAGTCATGGGTATACAGAGAGTTAAAGGAAGGGGCTAAGTACACAGCCCTGAGGGGCACCTGTGTTGAGGGTCAGAGGGTCAGAGGTGAGGGAGCCCAGTCTTACCACCTGCTGGTGATCTGCCAGGAAGGCCAGGATCCTGTTACACAAGGCTGAGGTCTCTGAGCTTCTTGTCAAGTCAGGAGAGAATTATGGTGCTGAATGCTGAACTGTAGTCTGCTGGCCTCTTTGTGTTTGCTCTACACAATCCCACAATATCGAACACAATATGGTGTCAGAAGTGGTTGATCGTTGATGAATTCTTGCTACTGACCAAGTGAGATCCCCCACAAGAAAGACTTTACAGTAAATGTGTTTTTGTAGTACACTGTATATATCTGTGAAAAATATCCTCAGACATCAACCTAATCTGCCTATGCTAGTTTGCTAACTGAGCCGAGAACTGGCCAGTGTTGCTAAGCAACATCTTCAGGCTACAACCAAAAGTGGACACAGTGTAATGATCTGTGGGCCACTAGCCTGGGTATGTGCACAGAGACACAAATATAGCAGAGAAGTCAGTCAAACTCTCGGAGTGAAAAGACAAATTTTGTTGTCCAAATAAATAAACAAACAAACAAACAGGAAAATGGAGCAAACACCTCCATTATCTATATTTACTTACCTAATAAAGTCCCGAAACATTTGATTTCAGAAGGGCATCAAGTCAGTACACTGATTTACTCCATGGTGACAAAGCAGATGACATCATGGATGGATTAGGACTGACAGATGCTCAGGAAAAGGAGTACAAAATTGTGCAAGACAAATTCAACAAAATATTTCACAGGAAAATGAAATGTGCAGACAGAAAGACTACAGAGAGAGGGGACAGTAGAGCTCAGCTCAAACAAAACAGGCAGCGAAACAGAGCAGGTAAAATGTCCAACTGCAGAAGATGTGGCAAGTCTCCATTCTATGTCAAAGAGCTCTGTCCAACAAAATAAGTGAAATGGCACCAATGCAATATCGGTGGTCATTATCACCATGGCTGATCCAATTTTCCTCTCAGCCCCAATCTCCTGCCTTCTCTCCATGTTCCTTCATGCCCTGATCAATCAAGAATTTATCAACCTCTGCCTTAAATACATACAGACTTGGCCTCCGCAGTTGCCCAGATTCACCACTCTCTGGCTAAAGTAATTCCACATCTTCATTCGAACAGGACGCCCCTCTATTCTAAAGTAAGAATGCTAGCTTACTTTTGCATTCCATCTTTACCTTTGTAATTACTTTTTAGATGCCTTCTATTGTTATTTGAAAGCTTCCCAATTCTCTAATTTCGCACTAATTTTTGTTTTACTATATGCGCTTCTGGGTTTTATGTTGGCTTTGACTTCCCTTATTAGCCACGGTTGTGTCATCTTGCCTTTAGACCACTTCCTCCACTTTGGGATGTATATATCCTGTGCCTTCCAAAAATTCCAGCCATTGCTGCTTTGCTATCATCTCTGTCAATGCTGTTTTCCAATTAATTCTGGCCAACTCCTCTCTCATGCTTCTATAATTCCCATTACTCCACTGTAATACTGATACACCTGACTCTAACTTCTTAAAATTTAGGGTGGATTTGATAATATTCTGATCACATGACCCCTAAGGGTTCTTTCACTACAAGCTCTCTAATCAATTCCAGTTCATTGCACAACACTAAATCCAGAATAGCTGATCCCCAACTAGGCTGAACCATGAGCTGCTCTAAAAAGCCATTTCGTGGGCATTCTAGAAATTCGTCTTCTTGGAACCCAGTACCAACCTGATTTTCCCAATCTACCAGCATATTGAAATCCCCCATGACTATTGTAACATTGCTCTTTTGGCAAGCATTTTCTATCTCCTGTTGTAATTTGTAGACCACTTTTTTACTACTGCTTGGGGTCTGTAAACAACTCTGATCAGGGTCTTTTTACCCTTGCAGTTCCTTAGCTCTATCCACAATGATTAAACACCTTCCAACCCTATGTCACCTCTTTCTAATAATTTGATTTCATCTTTTACCACATAGCAACACCACCCCCTCTGCCTTCCTGTCTGTCTTTTTGATACAATGTGCATCCTTGGGCATTAAGCTCCCAGCTATAATCTTCTTTCAACCACATTCAGATAAACTGGCAGGAGTTCAGAACATGGAACAATCTACAAATGTATCAGAGATCTGCAGTTTCCTTGGCATGGTAAACCAGCTGGGAAAGTTCATTCCAGACTTGGCAAAGAAAACAAAGCCACTATGTGATATCCTCTCCCAGAGAAGACATTTGGACCTGGGTTGCACCAGAGGAGAAGTCTCATCACTTAAAGCGGAACTTATCTTTCCACCAACATTGTTGTTCTTTGATCTGAACAAAGCAACCAAGGTCTTAGCAGATGCCTCTTCCTTTGGCCTAGGGGAGCGCACATGCAAAATTGCAGGGGTGTATGGAAACCGGTCGCACATGCATCAAAAACACTGACTCCTTCTGAACAGTGTAATGCCCAAGTCGAGAGGAAGACAGACTCTCATGTGGGCTTCAGCTGCTACTTGATAGGCACTACTTGAAACAGACATCAAGTCACTTATCAGACTCCTCAGCTCGAAACACTTCAAAGACTTAACTCCACATTTGCAAAGATTCAGAATGAAGCTTATGACATTGAACATCTCCCAGGCAAATATTTCCCACCACTGGACACTGTCAAGGATGCCATGCAAGAAATGTTGGAAGAAACCAACATCTACTCAGCTCAGGTAGGTGAAAGCTTTCCTGCATCAGGAAACTGGATGGAGTTCACACTAGGTTGAGAAAGGACCAGATCTACAGCAAGATTATGCAATACCGTGGATGGATGGATGGCCAACTGTTCTAAAGGGAGTTCCCAAACTCAGGCCTTACTGGCTTAAAAGAGAGACACACACCATTCTTGATGGTTTGCTGCTAAAGGGCTCCAAACATTATTCCTGCGTCTATGCTTGCCAAAATGAGTCAAATCCACCCAGGGTTTGAAAAATCCATGTGGTGGCCTGGTCTGAGCAAACATGTGGGAGATTGTGTAAAGCAATGTGAAGCATACAGAAAATCATGCTAAACCTCTCTGTCCCACATAATTCCCAGACTTCCTATGACAGGTTGCAGACATAGACATTTACAAGTTGCAAAGAGACAAATATACTCTCACTGGATTATTACTCAAGGAACTTCGAGCTGTCCAAGTGGTCCTCTGAATTCTCAAACAGCACCTGAAAGCTGTATTCATTTGCCATGGAATACCAGAGACACTTGTGTCAGATAGCAGTCCACAATTCAGATGCTCAGAATTCAAAGCCTTTGTTAGGGACAATGAGTTCAAACACCAGACAAGCAGTCCACTGTACCCACAGGAAACAAAAAAGCAGAAAGAACAGTGTTCAGAGTCACTGAAAGGAAAAAAAGCCCTACAAAGCACTGCTAGCTTATCACTCCACACCTCTTACAAATGGCTACAGTCCATCAGAGCTGTCAATGGGCTGGAGACTGACAACAAGCCTACCTGTCCTTCCTTCCCTTCTTCAACCTCACTTACTGGACCTAGACCAGGGGTCGGCAACATTTACCACTGAAAGAGCCAATATGGACCCATTTCCCACAGAAAAGAAAACACTGGGAGCCACAAAACCCGTTTGACATTTAAAATGAAATAACACTGCATACAACGGTTTTTTTTTGCCTTTATGCTATGTATAAACAAACTATAATATGTTGCATTTATGAAATTGATGAACTCCTGCAGAGAAAACGAAATTACATTTCTGCATGCAACAAAAACATTTTGAACTCCGAAAAAAAGACGTTGGGTTGAAGGTTACTCCATAGGTAGCCTACCTTGGATCAAAGAATTAAAAAGAAAGCGCGCACTGGCGGGTGTCAGGCATTGGCAGTGGTGATGTATATTAATAGCGATCAAAAACACATTGTAGCGGTATAGCGCTACACGCAGCGCTAAAATAAAGACACTGCAGTCAAAGGTAACTTTATTCGAACTAAACAGCCTTGCTTTAAAGCCTCCCTCAACCCGTCCACGTGGGCGCGGATGCTCCAAAAGACACGTACTCACAAACCCCCGTAGGCTATCTCCCTTAGCCGGAACGGTGGCTAATTGTGAGCCGGTTCGGATGTGCCAGGAAATGGGTCGCCACTACGTTTTTAGATTGTACAAGATCACCATAATCTTCAAATTTCGAATTACATTTCAAAAACTAGCAAACTACGGGGAGCCGCAGCACAGAGATCAAAGAGCCGCATGCGGCTCCGGAGCCGTGGGTTACCGACCCTTGACCTAGACACAGTGAGAAATTTTGAGACAACAAAGTGTGAGAAAACAAAAAGCATGCATGATTTCAGACTCAAAACAAAATCTTTGTCACCACCCAGGAGTTTGGGTTTGAAATTGTTTGGGTTTCAGACTAATCCACCAAAGGAACAATAGTCTGGCAGCATGCACCACAATTGTTTGTAATCAGAACATCACAAGGTGAAATCAAGCAGAACAAGCATGCATTTATGCACCTTCAAAGTCCACGAAGGTAGAGAAAGAAATCGAGTGGCCTGATTATTATAACGAGGACAACTCACCTGAGGTGGACACACCTGTTCAAGAATCTCAATCTGCTCCAACACTTCCAAGAACCTGTATCAGATATGGCCTTTTACCTGTCCCACCACGGATATATACTCCATAGCCTAACATCTTAGGGCAAGTGACTAAAGAGGCAAAGTAACCCTCTCACTTTTCCGGAGTGTTCGGGTAGTCAGTTTAGTGTTTTTTTTTAAAAAAGAATTCTAATGTTGAAAATATTTCTAAACAAAAAGGAATTGGTGGAAAAAAAAAGGAGAAAAACGAAGAAAGACAGTTATAACGTTGGCAATTTTTTAAGCTTATGTAGGGAGCATAGGTTACGTGCTATGGGTAAAGTGAACTGAATCGCTCAATTTCAGTGATCATAATTTCAAATTCTTTCATAATTTCTTTTTTCCCCAAGGGGAGATGTGGTGGTAGTTATTGTTATTTCTAAGTCACTCAGTTAGCCGCTCCCTCATGGGAGGAGTTCACATACTCTACAAACTGTTATCAATAAGGTTCAGAAGGGTATCCTGCATGCTGGCATCCTGGTGTGTGCTCTGCATTCTCCCTCAATATTGAGCACAACAGTCTTTATCCAAAACTAATCTTCTCCAATCTGGCCAAAGGACTTTACTTCGTATCTTTTCTCTTTATTTTCCATTTACCAATAATTAAGACTGAAGCTGTGATCATGCTGAAATCTACTGACTTTAATTGCCAAATGCAATAAATAGCTTTAATTAGATTAGTTCGGTTTGTATTTGAAAATTAACAACCACAGCTCAGATGATAATACACTTACAGTATTCCTCAATCAGAAGCTATAGGCTTAAATTTGACTGCTACAAAAGTTCAGTCAGCAGCATAGTAGCATACTGGCTAGCACAATGCTTTAAAATGCCATTGATCAGTGATTGCAGTTCGATTCCCACCCGTCTGCAAGGAGTTTATACATTCTTCCTGTAACCACAAAGGTTTCCTCCCATGTTCTAAAGACATACAGATTAGGGTTAGGGTTCGTTGGTTTTGTATACGCTATGTTGGCTTTGGAAAGCATGACATCTGCTGCCTGCCCCCATCACATCCTTGGACTGTGACAGTCACTGACGCAAATCAGGTGTTTTATGTATGTTTGACAAATAAAGCTATCTTTAAGATTTTAAATCTTTACACTACACAGGGAGTTCTACAGTGTAAGACTTGTTCTCTTCCTGCTTGAATGCCTGTTGCATATTAATGCCATAAAAAAGGCAATAATACGATTATTGCAAGCTCTTCCATATTTTTAATAATAGCACCAAGACCTTTAACCACCTTTCAAATAACTCACCATATTGGAAGAGGACATACCTTCAGCAGAATATCAACGTTTTAGCGAGGTATTTGGAAGTGGTGGAAATGTACTGGCACATGCTAAAGAGAGCTATCCATCTCCAAGTTCTGCTCTTCTGTAAGGGCCTCCTAGTGTTGAAAAAGTTTGGAAAATGCAAGAAAGTCAGCATGTGGTATGAATAGACAAATGAGTAACAGCATCAGACCAGATGATCCATACTGCCTGCTCCTCCATTGAATAAATTTCTACCTGAGCTGATCAAAACCTCAACTCCAGTATCTTTCTATCATTGTTTATCAAGAATCTACTTCTGCCATTAAAACATTGGGACTTCATTTACACAACCTTTTGAGGAAGAGTTACACTCTCACTCTGAAATATTTTGCTTTACCTCTATCTTAAGTAGACAAGCACTTTTAAGACCCTTGTTCTACAATCTCCCATGAGGAAATCTCTGCTGCACATTCAATCTGTGAAGACCACTTTGAAACTTATGTTTCCATCACGATGCTCCTCATTCTTTTAAACTCCAGCGGATACAAGCTGGCCTGTCTAACCTCTCCTCAAACGACTATCTCTCACCTCACTGACAATGTACTTTTTATTTTTTCTGCCAAAGAGAATATTCCACTTTCTCCACATTATACATTATTTGTTAAACACCTGCCAATCATAACACCCACTATAATTCCTCTCTAGCCCCTAACCTCCACAATTTATTTTCTAACCAAGTTTGTGTCATAAGCCAATTTAGTAATCATACCTTTGGTACCTTGATATAAAATGCAAGTCTCCAGCATAAACCTGCTAGCATGCCACGCATTACACCTTGCCAAAGGAAAAACAACCCATTTATGGCCACTCGCTGCTTTAAGATAACCAATTTTCTACTCTCACCAAAACAGTACTCCTATATCTATGAACTTTCATCGCATAATGAAAGTTAATGTTGCCAGACTTTTTCTGTTTGTGTGAATTGAATTAGAAGGGACAATTTTTCAGGTACCCCACTTAGGTTGAAATAAAAGCCTTTATTGATGTTAAAAACACAGTTCATGCATGGCTTCCGTACTGTCTAGGAATGCACAACCCTGTGTAGCTAGTATACACAAGTATGAGGGAGGAGGTGAGACAGAGGCTAGCAGGTGATAGGTGGAACTGGCGAGAGTTGATACATTAGAACATTAGAAATGTTTTGACAAGAACAGGCCATTCAGCCCAACAAAGCTTGCCAAATTCCTATTCACATAGTGTGTTGAAATAACTAGCAAGTTTAGGTTTGAAAGACTCAAAGGTATTGCTCTCAACTACACAACTAGGTAGTTTGTTCCATGAGTCCACAACTTGCTGTATAAGGAAATGCTTCCCAATATTAGTCTGAAATCTCCTCTTAACTAGTCTCCACCTATGGCTCCATGTCCTTGATGATGGATTAACTTTGAAGCAGCATCTGGCATCCGACTTACTTACACCCTTAATGATTTTGAACACTTCTATCATGTTTCCTCAGACTAAAACTATTTAATTCTTCAGTCCTTCTTCATAGCTCATACCCTGCAGATCTGGAATGAGTCTAGTTGCCCTTCTCTGAACCCTCTCCAGTGCCTTCACATCCCTCACAAAATATGAGACCACAATTGTACACAGTACTCAAGGGTGTGGCCTCACAAGCGTGTTATACAGCTTAAGGAGAACATCTCTAGACTTGAACTCCACTGAGTGCATTATATAGTGCAACATTCTATTAGCCTTCCTAATCGCTTCTGTGCATCGTATAGATGTTGTTAATGAGTCTACCAATACGCCCAAATCCTTCTCATACAGTGCACTTTCTAATTCAAGACCCCTCCTGTGCATATTTATATCTAATGTTTCTACTTCCTATCTGTAATATCTCACATTTATTTACACTCAATTTCATCTGCCATTTATCTGCCCACATCTGGATCTAACTGTATTGACTCTGCTGCCTGAATGTTATCAGCCTGTCTCCCTAATTTTGATACAGATACTATTGGGTGATAAATGAAAACAGGTTGGGCACATGGAGCTAGGAGGGTGAGGAGATGGAAGGTAGAGGAAAAAGTGCTGGAAGATGACAAGCAGAACCAGGAAGGGGGGGGGGGGAGGGGTGCTGTAGATACTATACAGAAGGACATGCCTTAGTAGTGGACAGACGTGGGAGTTGGGCAGATAGAACCAGATGAGGTAGCAGAAAGGGGAGTGGGGGTGGGGAAGAAAAGATGATGGGAAAGATGAACAAATGGAGAAAGTCTCGGCGCACTGGTAGGACTAAGTGAACACAAGGAGTGCGGGTTATCTGAAATTGGAAAAAAATCAATGTTCATACAATCTAGGCACAATCGGAGGTGGTGTTCTCCTGATTTGTATCTGTCCTCACCGCAGCAGTGGACAGCGGAGTTGAAATGCAATCAGGAGCTCAAGACTGTCTCTGGCATCCACGTCCGGTTTTACGTAAGTGTGGAGACGGGAGGAGACTGGGGTTGTGTGCTCAGAGGGGCGGGGGTCGCCAAGGCTCAACCCGAAAACCACTGCACTGTGCCGCCAGTCCCTCGAGGTGGAGGGCAACATTCGCCCCCCCCCACCACCACCTGCCATCCCTCACTTTCTCCGGCGGGAGCAGGAGGAGTTGTAAGACCCACTCCGTCTCTGACCCAGGGTCACTCACCCGGGACCACCCGCCCCACAGAGTCCGTCTCCGGGTCCAAAACCGCCCACAGTGGCCTCGACCGCCGGGAGATCGAGTCACCCGCCGAGCTGGGACGGGCGGGGAGGCGACTGCGCAGGCGCGACCGGATGTTGCCGGGACGACGCTGTGTTCCGGTCGCCGTTCGACTGCCTGGGAACCACCGGTACGTGAGGTATGACCGGGCACCCAGCCATATAACAACAGCTTCTACTTTACTGTCCGTGTACTCGTGAAAACTACCTCCTTGTATAAACCGTCAGTCAACCTGCAGAGAAGGGAAAGCGATTGCCTGCAGTAGACGCTACGAGAGTTGTGGTAACCATGGAGAAGGCAATCAATTCGGGTGGGGGGGAAGAAAGAACCTAAATTTCGCAATGCACAATACAGTTCCAGCGAATGGCATCTATTTTGAGAATTTCTACTTATATGTGACCCCTATATACTTAAAATGAACAAAATCGATTTGTTATTTGGGAAATGGCTTGAATTGCCTTTATTTCTTACATCCTTCACATATATGAGGAGTAAAAATCTTTACATCTCTGTCTAAATGTGCAATCATAGTGATTTATAATAATAGAACAGTCAATGACGTAACCACCTCATTATGGGAACCACCCTCTTCCGTATTAAGATTTTTTTTCCACAATGAAAATCAGAGTTTGTTCTTGATGGGTTACAGTCAAACTCATTTGTTTTTGTCTTAGGGGTAGAATACGTATGAGTTTCAGAAATTGCTCACTAAAAGATAAAGATTTCAATTCATTAACAATTTCTATTTTGTTATGTCTCTGCCATTTGCTTTTGTACATTTATGTTAGGAAAAAATTAATGAGAGCAGCAAGCTCTGTTTTGGCTAAAGGATTTGAACATATTCTTTCAGTGAACTGGACAACAAAGATTTTGCTTCCTGAATAATATTTGAATTGAATTGACTTTATTACTTACAACCTTCATATACATGAGGAGTAAAAATTTTTATGTTATGTGGGTGTATCTTACGGATTTTGCGCTGCTGATCATGAAAATCACCATGAACTTTCCCTATCAGGCACCATTTTATTGAAATTGCCTATATCAGTTATTCCATTTCATAATTCAAGTCAAAATAACTGATGCCAAGATTAAGGAAGGCATTTTTGTTGGTCCATAAATCAAACAGATCATCAATGACAAGCAATTTGAATAATTTCTAGTGGGACCAGAGAAAATCACATGGAAGGCATTCAAGGATGTTGTTGAAAATTTTCTCGGCAACTACGGAGCATCAAACTATGTGCAGCTGGTTGACAACATACTTCAAGTATACAAAACCATAAAGTGCAACATGTCAGTAAAGAATCATTTCCTGCATTCCCTGTGTGACTTCTTCCTTGCAAATCTTGGTGCCGTCAGTGACGAGCATGGTGAAAGGTTTCACAAGGACATTGCGGTCAATCAGAAACTGTATCAGGGCAACTGGAATCCAGTAATGCTGGTTGATTATTGTTGGACACAAGCGAGAAGCCTCAAGACACAGAGTACAAATGAAAATCATCAACAAAACATTTTTAGCTTAGTTGAACTATTGCAAAGCTTCAGTACTATTATGCAATTAACCACATATTCAATAAAAGTAAATTTCTTGTTTCTCCAAACTCCTATGTGATACAAGTATTCTGAAATTGTATTTATGTTCAGCTTCAAGTGGTCCATCATAAACAAAAACAAATTCTGAGGAAGCAACACTTTAGAAAAAATTTGTTGTCCAGTGATATCGACAGAACAGGAGATCCTACACTCTTTTACCTCAAGGAAGAGATATGAGTACGGATGCATGCAAAATGTATGTGGTTGTGATATTGATTAGGTTGAACCAGATGTTCAAATACTGATTGGCATTTCCATTTTCATTTTAAAAATCTTTTTATTGGTACATAATCTTCTACAGCTATAGAACAATACAAAACTTCAACAAATTAATATGTATACAATTAATAGAGCTGAAGAAAAAAAAGCTGATCATAATATGTAAAAATGAAATTTTTTTATATAGGAAAAAGAAGGGGGAAAAAAGAATCCCATCTAACTAAAAAAACCCCACTAACTACAAAAAAAAAGAAAAAAAAATTAGGAATCAACCCCTGGAAGCAATATGTTTAACCATTATCTAAAAATATAAAGAAAAAGAGTCATCAACTGCCAATTCATGTTTTTTTTAAAAAATAAAATTGGAAGGAAACCATATAGAATAATTCAAATTAAATGGTAATATTTAGCAAAAGAACCCCATCTTCTCTCAAAGTCAAATCGGGGTTCAAAAGTTCTACGTCTAATTTTTTCCAAACTGAGACATAATATTATTTGAGAAAACCATTCAATTAATTTAGGGCAGGAGATATCTTACCATTTTAATAGAATAGCCCTTCTTGCCAGCAATGTAACAAATGCAATTACATGTTGATCTGAAGATGAAATACCCTGAATATGATGCGGAACTATTCCAAATAGAACAGTCAGTCTATTAGGTTGTAAATTAATTTTCAGAACTTTTGAAATTGTAGAAAATAAAGATTTCCAAAACAATTCTAATGAAGAACATGACCAGAACATATGTGACAAAGTGGCTACTTCAGTTTTACATCTATCGCAGTAGTTATCTATACTAGGAAATATTTTACATAGTCTCTCCTTTGTTAAATACTAACAATGAACAATTTTAAATTGAATTAAACAGTGGTTAGCACGTATAGAGGAAGAATGTACATTTTTCAAAATTCAAACCCAATCTTCATTAACAAAGGTCATATTAAGTTCTCTCTCCCAATCTTGTTTAATCATTAGTGATAGGTTCTCTTTTTGTAACAAAAATAAATTATAAATTCTACTAATGGAACCGCTCACTGAAGGATTCAACTTCAAAATGGTATCCAACAAATCAGATTCTTGTAAATATGGAAACTTAGGTAAATACTGTAAAAATGTCTAACCTGAAAATATTACAAAAGATGTGTGTGAGCGAGAGAGTACTTGTTAATTAACTCTTGAAAAGTCATCAATCGATCATCACAAAATAAATCTGTAAAAGAATGGATCCCTTTATTTCTCCATAGGAGAAAAATGGGGTTTGTAATTGAAGGTTTAAATGAAAAGTTTCGATATAAAAGACTAGACAATTTAAATTGTTTAAAATTTTAAAAATTATGAAACTGCACCCAAATCCGTAGAGATTGTTTAATAACTGGGTAAAGATTTAAATTTGGAATTTTAGAGAGCTGTAAAGGTAATGGAGCTCCTAATATTGAAGTTAAATGAAATTGTTTAACAGCTTTTAATTCCAAATCAACCCATAATGGTTTTTGGCTCTTATCGAGCCAATATAACCAAAAACATAATTGTCTAATATTCACAGCCCAATAATACAGTCTTAAATTAGGAAGTGTGAGTCCATCATCTTTTTTTGGATTTTTGTAAATGATACTTGATAATTCTTGGACTCTTGTTCCAAATAAAGGAAGAAATAAGAGAGTCAATTTGATCAAAACATTTTTTAGTTAGAAAGTTAGGTATATTTTGGAAAATATATAAAAATCTAGGGAAGGTTATCATTTTCACAGCATGAATACAACCTATTAAAGTAAGAGTAAGTGGATTCCATCTAGAAAATAATAGTTTCATGGAGTCTATTAAAGGAACTATATTAGCTTTGTAAAGATCTTTATATTTTTTAGTAATTATAATACCTAAACGTCTAAATGTATCAACAATTCTAAAAGGAATATCATTATATATACTAACAGGAGCATTTAATGGAAGCAATTCATTTTTTATTCAAATTAAGTTTATAGCCTGAAAATTTACCAAAATCTTTAAGTGTTTCCAAAAGATTAGGAATTGATTCTTCAAGATTCGAAATAAAAATCAAAAGATCATCAGCATAAAGAGAAATCTTATGTATGGTTCCATTTATAGAAATACCATGAACATTTTTAGCTTCACGCAATGTTATAGCAAAAGGCTCCAATACAACATTAAAAAATAATAAAGGGCTTAATGGACATCCCTGTCTCGTACCACGAGAAAGTGAAAAAAAAGACCTATAATTATTAGTAATGACTGTGGCAATAGGGTTCTTATAAATCGTTTGAATCCGTCTGTTAAAATTATTACCAAAACCAAATTTTTCTAATACTTTAAACAAATATGGCCACTTGACTCTGTCAAATGCCTTTTCTGCATCAAGAGAGTTAACACATTGAGGTTGCTTAGATAATGGTGAATAAATAATGTTCATCAATCTCCGAACATTAGAGAAAGAATAATGGCCTATAATAAAGCCCGTTTGATCTATAGAGATGATTTTAGTTAAAATATTTTCCAAGCGATTAGCCATTATTTTAGAAAGAATTTTTGCATCCACATTTGCTAAATAGGTCTATATGATGAGCATTCAACAGGATCTTTATCTTTTTTAAGAATTAAGGAGATAGATGCTTCATAAAAAGAAGGTAAATTACCCTTCTCAAAGGATTCATGGAATATCTCCAAAAGATACGGAGATAGTAATTTTTAAAAAATTTTCAAAAATCCCACCGAATAACCGTCAAATCCAGGAGCTTTACCTGATTGCATTGATAAAATAGCTTTCTGAATTTCATGCTCGGTAATTGGAGCATCAAGCATCTTTTGATCTTCATCAGAGATTTGTGGAAATTTAATTAATTTGTGGAAAAAAGCCTCCATTTTGGAGGAATCTGACAGGAAATTGAGATCTATAAAGATCAGAATAAAAATCTTGAAAAGTATTATTAATATCCTCAGTTACTTACTATATCTCCATTATTTTTATGAATCTTTAAAATTTGTCTTTCAGCTCCAGCTGCTGTTATTTGGGAAGCTAAGCTTATTATTTTTATCCCCAAAAATATAAAGTTGACTTTTCAATTTAAGCAAATATCCTTCAATAGGATATGTTAGTAATAAGTTATACTGTGATTGTAATTCTACTCTTCTTTTAAATGAAGCAAGATTTGGAGAGATTGCATTAATGTTATCTAATTCTTTAATTTGTTTAGAAATTTTATCTAATTCCATTCTTGTTTGTTTCTTCAATTTAGCTATATACAATATAATTTGGCCTCATAAATAAGCTTTTAAAGTATCCCAAATTACTAACTTGGAGATGTTTCCTATATTGTTAAAGAGAAAAAACTCTTTTATCTGAGTTTCAATAAACTCAACGAATTCTGAACTTTGTAATAAATGTTCTGGAAAGAACCAAAATGGTCTGGTAAAAAAACCTTTCAATTCAAATATTAAGATTAAAGGAGCATGATCAGAGATAGCAATCGCATCATACTCACATTTCTGAACATTATGTAAAAGTCGAGGGTCGATTATTAAATAGTCAATTCTTGAATATTTATTATGAACATGTGAGAAAAAAGAATATTCTCTATCACAAAGATGTATGTGCCTCCAGACCTCAATTAAACCATAATCAGTTAAAAAGGAATTAATAAGTAATGCAGAACGATTAGGGAGTTAATGTTTGGATGATGACTTATCTATTAAAGGATTTAAACAAGTATTAAAATCACCACCCATTAATAACATATATTCATTTAGATCAGGTAATATAGCAAAAATGGCTTTAAAAAATGAGGGTTCATCAACATTTGGTCCATAAATATTAACCAAAACCATTTTCTTATTACAAACTGTTCCTTTAACAATTAAAAATCTACCATTAATATTGTCTATAATATCCTCCTGATTAAAAGGAATATTGGAATCAATAAAAATAGAGACACCTCTAGTTTTACTCTGGGAGTTTGCGTGAAACTGAGGGCCCTTCCAAAATTTAAAGAATCGATTTTTATCACGTAACCTGATATGTGTCTCTTGAGCAAAGATTATATCAGTCTGGAATCGATTTATAACTTTAAATGTTTTCTTATGCTTAATAGGATGATTCCAACTGTGAACATTCCAAGTTAAAACATTTAGCTGTTTAGATATCATCATGAAACTTTGTATCTAAAAAGAGTAGTTAGACGCATGTCAGGATAAGGTGATTGAAAATGGCAGAGATGAACAACAATAAAAATAATTAACGTATGCTCCGGGATTCCATAATGGGGGTAAAAAAAAAACCCACCCAAACTACAAAGCCCAGAAAAAAGTTGATATCTAATGATGCAAGCCCCAAGAAAAGCATAGATGCTGATATAGCTCCGCCTACTTGAATAAAAAAGTAATCTCTGTCTCCCTCTCCCAGACTTAAGTCTCAATACAGTCGATATATATCTCAATATAGTTAACTTGAAAGTATAGTGTTTTTCTTATAAAACAAAATAACCTTCAATTTGAAAGTAACCTTCATAATATTGGATAAGGGAAGAAAAACACATCCAAAACAATTCTTGAAATATTTGCACAAAAGAAAAACAATTGCCATCTTTAAATTGTCCAATCTATCTTTAAAACATAAGAAAAACCAAGTAATTACTTAGATCTTCAATAAAGCATACAGAATAAAAGAAAACAATTAATTCATCTAAATGCTGCAGAAAGAAAAAAGTTCTAGATAGTTCAAACTTAACTACAGCCTATCAACAGTTCTCCCACTATATCTTCTGAAGTTAAAACCGTCCAAACCAGTCTTTTTCAAAAATAAAAATGAATTTTAAGGTAAAAACTTTATGTGACCACCAGATCTTCAAGTCTTATCAGTCCTTACACCACGAGGCACTTAAGCCATTATAAGTCATTCAAACTTCAAGCTTCAGATTCGTTGACATTGAAATATTTGCACAAAGGAAAAACAATCGCCATCTTTAAATTATCCAGTCTTTCTTTAAAACGTAAAGAAATCCAAGCAATTACTTAACAAAAAAACTTTAAAAAAGCATACAGAGCAAAAAAAAAAGTTGGTTCATTTAAATACTGCAGAAAAGAAGACTAGATGGTTCAGAATTATCTAGTCTTTCAACAGTTCTCCCGCTATATCATCGAAGGTTAAAACCATCCAAACCAGTCTTTTTTGAAGCTAAGAATACAGTTTAAGGTAAAAACTTTCTATAACAATCAAATCTTCCAATTTCACTACTTTACACCACAAGACAGTCAAATTATTATAAATCATTCAAACTTCAGACTTCAGATTTGCCATCAGACTCGTCAGACAAAGAGTTAATAAAACATAGTGCTTTGGCTGGATCATCAGAAATACGAGCTCCAGAATTTTTAACAAAAAGCCTTAATTTGGCTGGGTATTGTAATATTGGAAAGAGCTTTTTTTGAAAAGCTAATTTCATAGAAAAAGGAAATGCAGCACCTTTCGGAACAATTTCATGTGGAAAATCGTGAAAAAAATGAACTTCTGAATCTTGTAATTGAAACAATCTTTGTTTTCTTGCAAGCTTAATAATGCTGTCCTTGTCTCTAAGGCAGAGAAAATGCACAACAATATGCCTGTTTTTACCTTCATCCAAAGATTTTAAAGCACCGGTTCTGTGAGCCGATTCATGCTCCGGGGTTTGCAAACAAATCTCCGGAAATAAATTTAGCTAAATAATCCAGTATGTTGGCAGATTCTGACTTCTCTTTTAATCCAACAATTCGAATATTATTCTGCCACAATCGAGCTTCCAAATCCATGATTTATTGTTGAGCCTTATCCAAACGAGAGAAAAGGTCAGCTGCATTTCGACTAACTTCTTTAAGATCGAGGCTCAAAGAGTCAAGTTTTTCTTCAAATTTCTCTTTTAGTTGAGTTATTTTTTCTTCAAATTTCTCTTTTAGTTATTTCAGTGCAGATACCGGTGATTTGAGATTCCAATCTCTTGACCCAAAGGTGTTCTTCTGAAAAGTCGTCAGCTTTTTTAGATTTTCCATTAGAGGGGTCGGGATTTCGTCTGGTGCTCTTTGAAGTAGCCATAATTATAACTATTGTGTTACAAATTCGACTGAATAAAGTTAAAATTTCAAAGTTTAAATCGGAAAAGGGAGGGATTAAAGGCGGACAATAAGCAACTAAATCACATGTCCGTAAGCGGGAGGCGAAGTCACTGATTGGCATTTCCTTCGAGTGAGGGTTTTAGAAGGGCTGGAGTTTGTTAGGTGTGTTCAGGAAGCTTTCTCGACACAATATGTAGATAAGCCTACAAGAGGAGAGGCTGGACTTGATCTGGTGTTGGGAAATGAACCTGGTCAGGTGTCCGATCTCTCAGTGGGAGACCATTTTGGAGATAGTGATCACAATTCTATCTCCTTTACCATAGCATTGGAGAGGGATAGGAACAGAAAAGTTAGGGAATCGTTTAATCTGAGTAAGGGGAAATATGAAGCTATCAGGCAGGAACTTGGAAGGATAAATTGGAAACATGTTCTCAGGGAAATGTGCGGAAGAAATGTGGCAAATGTTCAGGGGATATTTGCGTGGGGTTCTGCTTAGATATGTTCCAATGAGACAGGGAAAGGATGGTAGGGTACAAGAACCATGGTGTACAAAGGCTGTTGTAAATCTGATCAAGAAGAAAAGAAGAGCTTGTGAAAGGTTCAAAAAACTAGGTAATGAAAGAGAACTAGAAGGTTATAAGGCTTCCAGGAAGGACCTTAAGAATGTAATTAGGAGCCAGAAGGGGCCATGAGAAGGCCTTGGCGGACAGGATTAAGGAAAACCCCAAGGCATTCTACAAGTGTGTGAAGGGCAAGAGGATAAGACGTGAGAGAATAGGACCAATGAAGTGCGGCAGTGGAAAAGTGTGTATGGAACCGGAGGTACTTAATGAATACTTTGCTTTAGTATTCACTACGGAAAAGGATCTTGGCGATTGTAGGGATGACTTGCAGCATACTGAAAAGCTTGAACATGTAGGAAGACTATGTGCTGGAGCATTTGGAAAGCATCAAGTTGGATAAGTCACCAGGACCGGACAGGATGTACCCCAGCCTATGGAATTAAGGGAGATTGCTGAGCTTCTGGCAATGATCTTTGCATCATCAATGAGGACGGGAGAGTTTCTGGAGGATTGGAGGGTTGCAGATGTTGTTCCCTTATTCAAGAAAGGGAGTAGCGATAGCCCAGGAAATTATAGACCAGTGAGTATTACTTCAGTGGTTGGTAAGTTGATGGAGAAGATCCTGAGAGGCAGGATTTGGAGAGGCATAATATGATTAGAAATAGTCAGCATGGCTTTGTCAAAGGCAGGTTGTGCCTTATGAACCTGACTGAATTTTTGAGGATGTGACTAATCACGTTGATGAAGATAGAGCAGTAGATGTAGTGTATATGGATTATAGCAAGGCATTTGTTAAAGTACACCATGCAAGGCTTATTGAGAAAGTAAGGAGGCTTTGGATCCAACAAGGGGACATTGCTTTGTGGATCCAGAACTGGCTTGCCCACGGAAGGCAAAGAGTGGTTGTAGATGGGTCATATTCTGCATGGAGGCCGGTGACCAGTGGTGTGCCTCAGGGATCTGTTCTAGGACCCCTTCTCTTTGTGATTTTTATAAATGACCTGGATGAGGAACTGGAGGGATAGGTTAGTAAATATACTGATGACACAAATGTTGGGGGTGTTGTGGAAAGTGTGGAGGGCTGTCAGAGGTTACAACGGGACATTAATAGGATGCAAAACTGGGCTGAGGAGTGGCAGATGGAATTCAACTCAGAGGTGGTTAATTTTGGCAGGTCAAGTATGATGGCAGAATATAGTATTAATGGTAAGATTCTTGGCAGTGTGGAGGATCAGTGGGATCTTGGGGTCCGAGTCCATAGGACACTCAAAGCTGCTATGCAGGTTGACTGTGTGGTTAAGAAGGCATACGGTGCATTGGTCTTCATCAATCGTGGGATTGAGATTAAGAGCCGAGAGATAATGTGCAGCTATATAGTACCCTGGTCAGACCCCACTTGGAGTACTGTGCTCAATTATAGTCACCTCAGGAAGAACGTGGAAACTAGAAAGGATGCAGATGACATTTACAAGGATGTTGCCTGGATTGGGGAGCATGCCGAATGAGAATAGGTTGAGTGAACTTGACTTTTCTCCTTGGAGCAATGGAGGATGAGAGGTGACCTGATAGAGGTGTACAAGATAATGAGAGGCATTGAACGTGTGGATAGTCAGAGGCTTTTTCCCAGGGCTGAAATGGCTAGCACGAGAGGGCTTATTTTTAAGATGCTTGGAAGTAGGTACAGAGCAGATGTCGGGGTAAGTTTTTTACACAGAGAGTGGTGAGTGCAAGGAATGGGCTGCCAGCGGCAGTGGTGGAGGTGGAAACGATATGGTCTTTTAAGAGACTCCCAGATGGATACATGGAGCTTAGAAAAATAGAGGGCTATGGGTAAGCCTAGGTAGTTCTAAGGTAAGGACCTGTTTGGCACAGCTTTGTGGGCCGAAGGGCCTGTATTGTGCTGTAGGTTTTCTACGTTTCTATATTTCTATTATACTTAAAATGATTTTATGTGACTCAGTGCATATTGGCCTCCCTTTTAAAGTCCCTACAACTGATGTCAATATTTATTGCTTATGTATTGGATTTTTTTGTTTTTGTATTTGCAGTTTGTTGTATTTTGCTCATTGGTTTGTCTGTTTACACTGGGGAGGGCTTTACCCATTGTGCTGCCTTTATGGCAGTTATTTAGTTTATAATATTTTCACTTAGTAATTCAATTGTTAGCATTCTAGTTAAAGTTAGGATTGTTTAAGTTGTCTGTGAGATATCGCGGCAAGCAGTGACGTCACATCCGGTTTCGCCGCGTCCTGTGGGAAAATACCGGTTTGGAAAAACGGAAAGGTGGGGGAAGAGACATGTGTGAGCAAGCGCCAGCAAAGTTTTCTCTCTACGCACCAGAAACATTGTGAAAGCAATGCTGTGAGTTATGAGATAATTGATATGTTGAATTAAAATGTTAACGCCGATCCTGTTAAAAGTAATGACGGCCGATAATGTTTATGTTTTTGTTAGTTAAAGAGTTGCGGATAGTTTGCGTTGAAGTGTATTTAAAGCAGTCAATGGCGTAGGTAGATTCTGACTGTATGCTGCACTTTAATGGAATGTAGTTGTTGTAGTTTTACTTTTGCAAGTATTTACGATGTAATTGTAATATCAAGAAGGAAACAAATGCTGTACAAATCTTGTATTGTTTTATCAACAGTTTTCACCATATGTCAATGTGGAAGAGTGAACAGTAAACGGTTAATCTTACTGTGATCCTGTCGTTATTGATAAAGGTTTATCTCGGTGTTTAGCTCGTCATTCCGTTACACCCAAGCGAGAACACTACACCCATGATGGATCAGGCTGTATCCACTACCTTTTGGAGGCATTTCTGTTCAAGGATATTGGTGTTTCTGTACTTGGCTGTGACACAGCTAGTCAGTATACCCTCCACTACACATATATAAAAGTTTGTCAATGTTTTAAATGACCTGCTGAACCTTCACAAACTTGTAAGAAATAGAGGCACTGTTGTGCCTGCTCTGTAATGGTGGTTATGTGCTGGGCCCAGAATGGATCCTCTGAAATGATAACGCCAAGAAATTTAAAGGAATTTAAAGAATTTAAAGATACCTCTGTATCTCTGATTCCCCTGTCTTTGTTGGGTGTAATTTTTCATTGATTCTATTGTATTTCCTGTGATTGCCTGTAGAAAATTAGTCTCAGGGTAGTATGTGACGACATATGTACTTGAATAATGAATTTATTTGGTACTCTGATATGCTGGATAAAGAGGCTCTGGGGGTAATAGGTTAGGATAAGAAGATCCCTCTCCTCGTGTAACAGCGGGAGGATGGTGTGAGAGCAGATGTGTGGGTAGTCAAGGAGATGTGGGTGAGGGGAGCATCAATGGTAGTGGAAGGTAAACCACGTTCTTTGAAAAAGGAAGGTACTTCTAATGTTCTGGGATGGAAAGCTTCAGCCTCAGAACAGATGTGGAAGAGATGGATGAACTGAGAAAAGGGATAGGGTTTTTACATGTGACAGGATGGGAAGAGCTATAGCCAAGCTACCTATGAAAGAAAAATATCAGTAGACAGTCTGTCTCCAGAGATGGAGACAGAGAGATTGAGAAAGGGGAGAGGTGTCCAAAATAGACCAAGTATATTTAAGGAATCAAGCAAAACTGTAGTACAGAAAAGGTTGGGGAGTAGGCTTGGAATCTTGACTGTTCCATGTAGCTGATGAAAAGGCAGGCTTAGCTGGGGCCTCTGCAGACACCGTGGCTTCACGTTGGAATTGGAGAAAGTGGGAGGAGCTGTAAGAGGAATTGTTGAGGTGAGAACTAGTTCCACCAGAGCGGGGGTCGGCAACCTGCGGCTCCCGAGCCATTTGTGGCTCTTTCACCTCTGTGCTGCGGCTCCCTGTGGCTTTGGGAAATAATTGGTCAGTATTTAATTAAAATGTATTTTATGTTAGTTTGTTAGCTTTTGAAATGTAATTCTAAATTTGAAGATTATGATGATCTTGTACAATCTAAGTGTGGCGACACATTTCCTCACAATTAGCCAGCATTCCGGCTAAGGGAGATAGCCTACGGGGGTTTGTGAGTACGCGTCTTTTGCAGCATCTGCGTCCATGGGGGCTGGGTTGAGGGAGGCTTAAAAGCAAGGCTGTTTAGTTCGAATAAAGTTATTCGACTGCAGTTTACTGACTGCGTGAGCACACCGCTACAACGTGTTTTTATCGCTATTAATATACGTCACCACTGCCAATACCTGACACCCGCCAGTGCGTGATTTCTTTAATTTTTCGATCCAAGGTAAGCCAACTATGGAGAATTCTAAAAAAAGAAAAGTGACTGAAGAAAACAGAACGTTTAATGATACGTGGACAGATTCATTTGCTTTCACTGTTGACGAGACTGGTTTACCGGTATGCTTAATATGCAATGAGAAACTAGCAAACAACAAAAAGTCAAATGTCGCAAGGCATTTCCAGAATAAACACGCAGCCTTTGCTCAAAAATATCCGGATGGAGATGAGAGAAAAAAAGCCGTTTCGGAACTGATGCGGAAGGTTGATCTGAGCAAAAATCATTTCCAGAAATGGATGAAGTCTGGAAAATCAACGACATACGCCAGTTATATTGCCGCTCAGGAAATAGTCAGGCACGGGAAGCAGTTTACAGATGGTGAATATATAAAAGAATCTTTCATTAAGATTTCAGAACATCTATTCACGGACTTTAAAAACAAGAGTGAAATTGTGCAGAAAATCAGGGATATGCCCCTCTCTGCAAAGACTGTCAAAGACAGAACCATAAAAATGGCAGAAGACATCACAAGACAGCAAATTAAAGACATCAATTCAGCTGTGGCCTACTCGATTGCCTGTGACGAGTCTAAAGACAAAGGTGATATTGAACAAATAGCGTTGTTCTGCCGGTATGTAAACTCTGCCGGGCCACAGGAAGAACTGATTGAGTTGATACCTCTAAAAGACCAAACACGGGGGGAGGACATCTGTGAGGCTGTCTTGAATTGTTTAAGAGCCAAAGGAATAAAGACCACCCATCTGGTGTCAGTAGCTACTGATGGGGGCACCGAATATGACGGGAACGCACAAGGGAATTGTGGCTTTACTGCAGAAGTCGCTGGACAGAAAGCTGCTGACTTTTCACTGCATCTTGCACCAAGAGGCACTGTGCGCTCAAACATTTCCTCCGGAATGCACAGAAGTAATGGATGTTGTCATTCAGATTGTCAATAAAATAATGGCAAAAAGTTTAAATCACCGTCAATTCCGTTTGTTACTGGACGAGCTGGAAATTGCATATTCTGATCTCCTGCTGCACAACAAAGTCTGATGGTTGTCCAGAGGGGAGGTGCTGAAACGCTTTGTCGCGTGTCTGGAAGAAGTGAAAACTTTCCTGGGCAGCAAAGGGCTCAACTTTCCTGAGCTGGAACAGCCAGAGTGGCTGGAAAAGCTACACTTCATGGTAGACATGACAGCGCACCTGAACACGCTGAACACAGCTCTTCAACGGGGTAAGGACGTACAGCCCTGCACATGTTGGAGGATGTTTTGGCATTCGAGCGCAAGTTGACGTTGCTTGCCAGAGATTTACAGAAAGGCACATTGTCTCACTTCCCCAATTTGAGAGAGTTCAAACAAGGTCACGACATGATAAATTCGGAGTATTTACATTCTGCAATCATCGCAATGCAAACATCGTTTGGGAAACGCTTCTGTGAGTTCAGAGAGGTAAAAAACACATTATCCTTCCCGGTCACTCCCCTAAGCATCGATCCATCCCTACTAAATACGACTGCATTGTCAGGTGTGAGTCAACCTGAACAAGTATGATAAATATTTTAATTGCCTATTATTTTACGTATATTCATATGTTTTCATTGTTCAGTGAAATAGTCCTTTTATTTTTCAGGTTGACAGCTGGCTGACGTTATTTTTGGTTTGCTGCTGGCGGCAAATTTAAGTTTGGCGTTTTTCATAAATACAAGAAGGACTCAAATAGACGTTGAGTATTTTACTTAAAAGTAACCTTCAACCCAACGTCTTTTTTTCGGAGTTCAAAATGTTTTTGTTGCATACAGAAATGTAATTTCATTTTCTCTGCAGGAGTTCATCAATTTCATAAATGCAACACATTATAGTTTGTTTATACATAGCATAAAGGCAAAACAAAACGTTGTATGCAGTGTTATTTCATTTTAAATGTCAAGCGGGTTTTGCGGCTCCCAGTGTTTTCTTTTCTGTGGGAAACGGGTCCAAGTGGCTCTTTCAGTGGTAAAGGTTGCTGACCCCTGCACCAGAGGGAGGAGAGTGGTGATGGAAAAAAAATGAATGAGCCTGTTGCCAAAGAAGAAGTGGAGAGCTTTAAGGCCTTCCTGATGGGGGCAGTAGTGTATAGGGACTGGACATCCATAGTGAAAATGAGGCGATCAAAGCCAGGGAGCTTACGGTAGCATAATGTTGGAGTTCATAGTTCAATTCCAACACGATCTGTATATCCTCCCTCTAAGTGTGTGGGCTTCCTGCAGGTGCTGTAGTTTTTTCCCACATTCCAAAGACATGCTGGTTTGTACGTTTTTTGTGTTATGTTTTGTAACTCCAAAACATAAAAACTAATTGGAGGGAAAACAAGAGAGCTGGGAATGTTGGAAACTTTGTTTTTACTTTAAGCGAGGTGCGCACATATGACACGGTGTCGTAATGATGTATGCCATTTACGTACTTTTATATATAACCTGCAATGCATTATATAAACAACAAAGAATGCTTACTCAAACATCAGTGAAACATTAAATATGCAACACTCCTCCTTGCTTAGCCATCAATTCCAGTTCAATAGAGAATGTGTCTTTGACTCTCAACAAAGGGGGATCAGAGGGACACACATGGCTGAGTTAAATGGATCAACTGGCTCTCATTGTTCAGTATTTATGTCATTTAAATGAATGGAAAATCCCCATGAATTTTTGAATGTTAAAATTGCTATAATTCTATTCTGTCTGACTATGTCTTGATCTCATTTTCTCAACATGTACTGTATATGTATACTGTATAATAAAACTACTATATAGATATATAGCATAGTAAATTTTAAATTGTTCCATTCAGGTCTGAAGAATTAATTGCTTTAGGGGATTTCTTACTCTTTTGGGATTCTGTCTTTCCTCTCAAGAGAGATCACTCTGCTTGGCAGGTGAGACTTGTGACTGTGAAAACCATCTCAGTTTCTGGGTCTTCCTCCATGGTGGATACAGGAGTTGACTCTTAGACTGCATGAAGTGGTTCTGACAGCTCTGACTTCTTTCTTCTACTTTTCTCAGCTATTCTCTTTGATCTACTTTGATCTTTGCTTCTCTCCCAGCCCCGGTTTCATTCTCTCTCTTTATCCCACTCTTTTTCTTTCTCTTTTTATCGCTTACATTCTTTCTATCTCTTCTCTCCTTTTCAATATCTCATCTGTCTTTTTCTTGCCTGCTTTTCCTTTTATTTTCTTGCCAGTATTTCTGAATTTGCTAATTTCTTGAGAAATTAGATCTCATTTATTCTCTTCCATTTCCACAGTATTTATATAATCTCTTTCTTTTCCTTTTTCTTCTTTCTAGGATGTATATCTTGATCTTGGGAAGGTGCATTTAGTTCACTGGACTATTAATCTTTCTATTGCTCCCTTTATGATCTGATTTCTCGTGGTTTTGTCATCATCTGATAAATCCTCTGTTTCTGTATCTCTGTTGACTCCTTTCTTTTTGACCTTCCGTTCATCCAGCTGGGCTTTGTTCTTTGGATCTACTTTTACAAGCAGCTTTTTGTCTCCCACTTGAAGTTTATGCAATAACCTTAATGCTTGCATAGTGGATTCTGGTTCTTTATAATCACAAAAGCTGAATGCTTGCAACATTCCCAAAACTCCTTGAATTCTGAAAACCAAGCCACATTTCACAAGTAACTACCTGATTAAAATATCAGAAACTTTCTCAGATATGTTGCCTACAAAAATTGTTATAGTTGAACCACTGCTTTCATCACTTTCATGATCCCTGTAAGCAGAATGGTCCAATGTCCTTTTGACATCATCCAGTACCTTTCTTAATTTGTATTCAGTGGACTCTATTGCTGGGGATGTGGAATGCAAATGGTGGATGGATCTCCAACCAAGTTGTTGTTTCAGCCACTCACATTCCCACAATGCTGGTCCTCCTGTTTTTACCACATACAAGCTAAATATGACTTTTTGGTTATTTTATTTCACTATTACGAGTGTGATTTCCACAGGAGTTATCTCTTCTCCATTATAGATTCTTAGCTGAATATCTGCTTGCTTCAGTTCATAATCTTTGAAATGCTATTCAAACTCATTTTGTGGAATGACTGCAACATCTGAACCAGTGTCCAATTCCATTTAAATTAATTTGAGTTCACTTTTGGTGTAAGCCATATTGCTTGTCTGTTGATAACTTTCATGTTGTAAATTTCAAGGCTATATCACTCTTATCACCGTGTTTTCTCTCCCCTATGCAAACCATTTATTTCTGGCTGCCTGACATGCTCTTTGTGTCCTACTTTGTTGCATTTTCTGTAAGTTTCACCCTCAAGCCTGCATTGCTCTGGTGTATGTGAGCTCCTGCCTCGAAGGTTACACAATTTGTTCAGCCAGACCAGTTTCTATTTAGACATTGCAATTTTGTTCACACTCGCTTGCATTCCTAACTGCAATTCAATTGTGTTTGTGTCTGCTGTTTCCATTGATACAGTGGTTTCAGCTGCTCTTTTAAATGTGAGTTGTGCTTCAGTTAGGAATCATTTTTGAATGCTTTCTTGTAAGATTCCACAAACTAAACTAAAACTAAACAAAATGAGTGCATCATTAAGCCCATCATTAAATTTCAATGCTCAATCTCTTCATTTCAGCCACGTATGATGAAATGGACTCCTGTTCTCCGTTTGATTCCACTTAAAGCTTTCTGCAATCAACTATGTTCCTGCAGTACTTTAAAGATTTCAGCAAGGCTCATTTTGGCAGGTTTGGTTGGTGCAGTTAAACTTCTAAGCAAGCTGTATGCCTTTAAACCCAATGCACTCAGCAAAACTGGCACTCAGTTGACTATTCCATTAGCTTCAAAATACCTCTCAGTTTGCTCAGTATTCATGAGCCAGTTATCCATTAAGCAATTAAATGTGTCAGTCTTTCTGATCTGGCCAGTCATTTTCATCTTTTAAAATTTATGATTATTATCACCCACTGCTCATGAACCCATGAATATGTCCATTTTCACCCTTTTTAAAACTCAAAATGTCTTCTCCCCCATCCAAAGAACACATGCTGTGATTTTTTTTTGCTCAACCGTTTCTTGCTCCACGTTTAAAAAAACATTGAATAGCTTGTTGGGCTTCAACAGGTAGGTAGACATTGTGAGTTTATTTAAAACTACTTAATCGCCACTGTTATGTTCTGTCTTGTCCATTCTGCATCATCCACCGCCAGTGGGCTATACACATGCAGTGTGTGGTTAAGTGCCTTGCGATACACACAATGCCTTGTGTGAGGCTTGAACTAATGACCTTCAGATCACCAGCCCAAAGTCTTAACCACTTGGCCACATGGTTAGGTGGTTATATTTTGTTACTCCAAACATAAAAATTAATTGAAAGGAAAACAAAAGGGCCTGGAATGTGAGTTGAACTTTGTTTTTACTTTAAATGAGGCACACATGTATGATGTGGCAGCGTAATGACATACTGTATGCCAATTATGTACTTTTACATATAATCCGTAATGCATTATATAAGCATAAAAGACTGCTTAATCAAATAATATATTTGTAATATTACTCAAATATTGCTGAAATACTAATACACAACTTGGTTATTGTAAATTGTCCTGTGATTAGGCTAGGTGGGTTGCTGTGTGGGCCAGAAAGCCCTGTTCCGCATTGTATTGCTAAGTAAAATAAATTGAAACTAAAATGATTGAAGTGATCAAGAGTGTACGAAGTGTCATGGATGTAGGTGGGAAGATATTGAAACAAGGTAGACAAACTCAGTCTAGTTATGATGACACAAGTGCTGTGGAGGAAGAGCAAGTCAAGTCAAGTCAACTTTTATTGTCATTTCGACCATAACTGCTGGTACAGTACATAGTAAAAATGAGACAGCGTTTTTCAGGACCATTGTTTACATGACACAGTACAAAAAACTAGACTGAACTACGTAATAAAAAAAAACACAGAGAAAGCTATACTAGACTACAGACCTACACTGGACTGCATAAAGTGCACAAAAACAGTACCGGCATTACAATAAATAATAAACAGGACAGTAGGGCAAGGTGTCAGTCCAGGCTTTGGGTATTGAGGAGTCTGATAGCTTGGGGGAAGAATCTGTTATATAGTCTGATTGTAAAAGCCCGAATGCTTAGGAGCCTTTTCCCAGACGGCAGGAGGGAGAAGAGATTATATGAGGGGTACATGGGGTCCTTCATAATGTTGTTTCCTTTGCGGATGCAGCATGTAGTGTAAATGTCCGTGATGGCAGGAAGAGAGACCCCGATGATCTTCTCAGCTGACCTCACTATCCGTTGCAGGGGTCTTGCGATCTGAGATGGTGCAATTTCCGAACCAGGCAGTGATGCAGTTGCTCAGGATGCTCTCAATACAACCCCTGTAGATTGTGATGAGTATGGGGGGGGGGGGGTGGGAGATGGACTTTCCTCAGCCTTCGCAAAGAGTAGAGACACTGCTGGGCTTTCTTTGCTATGGAGCTGGTGTTGAGGGATCAGGTGAGATTCTCTGTCAGGTGAACACCAAGAAATTTGGTGCTCTTTACGATTTCTACCGAGGAGCTGTCGATGTTCAGCGGGGAGTGGTCGCTCCGTGCCCTGCTGAAGTCAACAACCATCTCTTTGTTTTGTTCACATTAAGAGACAGGTTGTTGGCTCTGCACCAGTCCGTTAGCCGCTGCACCTCCTCTCTGTAAACTGACTTGTCATTCTTGCTGATGAGACCCACCACAGTGGTGTCATTGGCGAACTTGATGATATCGTTCGAGCTGTGTGTTGCAGCACAGTCGTGGGTCAGCAGAGTGAACAGCAATGGACTGAGCACGCAACCCTGGGGAGCCCCCGTGCTCAGTGTGATGGTGTTGGAGATGCTGCTCCTGATCCAGACTGACTGAGATCTCCCAGTCAGGAAGTCTATTATCCCGTTGGAGAGGGAGGTGTTCAGGCCCAGTAGGCTCAGCTTTCCAATCAGTTCCTGAGGGATGAGTGTGTTGAATGCTGAACTAAAGTCTGTGAACAGCATCCGAATGTATGTGTCTTTTTTGTCCAGGTGGGTTAGGGCCAGGTGGAGGGTGTTGGCAATGGCGTCATCTGTTGAATGGTTGGGATGGTACGCAAACTGCAGGGGGTCCAGTGAGGGGGCAGCAGGGTCTTGATATGCCTCATGACGAGCCTCTCAAAACACTTCATGATGAGGGATGTAAGTGCAACGGGATGGTAGTCATTTAGGCAGGACACTGAAGACTTCTTTGGCACGGGGACGATGGTGGCGGCCTTGAAGCACGTTGGAATGGTGGTGCTGCTCAGGGAGATGTTGAAGATGTCTCTGAGAACAACTGCTAGCCGGTCTGCTCATCCTCTGAGCACTCTACCAGGGATGTTGTCTAGTCCAGCAGCCTTCCGTAGGTTGGCAGGGTGAAACAATGGGCTTACCCAGACAGTCATGTTTCTGTATCTTAGGGAAAAGGTAAAAATGAGCAGCGTGAGGTAAGTGAACTATGAGATGGGTAGCAGTGGTTGGAAGACCTCAAGAGTTTATGGCATTAGTGATGGTGTTGGAGACAATCGTCTGAAGTTCCCTAATGGAGCCCTGCTGAATGGGTAAGTAAAAGGAAGAGGCTGAGAGTAGCAGCCTGGCCTCAGCAAGGTAAAGGTCGGTCCACTAGACAGCACAGTAACCCCCTCACCTTTGTCTGCAGGTTGGATGGTGAGTTTTGGGATTGGTGTGGAGAGAATGGAGAGCAGTGTGTTCAGCTGGTGTGAGATTCAAACAGGAGAGAGGAGTGCTGAAGTGGAGATTGCTGTTGCCTCATCGGCAGCTAGAGATGAAAATATCCCAGAGCGGGTAGAAGCCCAGAGAAGGGTGTCTAAGAAGATTTCTGATCTCCCTCTTATGTATTTGCTGATTCATATCCACCTTTGATTTGACCAACAACAGTGGTAGCATCAGTAAACTTAACTATGGCATGAGAGTTGTACTTAGCTACACAATCAAAGGTATAAAGTGAGTAGAGAAGGGGGTTAAACACACACCCTGTGTTGATGGTGATTGTAGAGGAGATGTTGTTGCTAATCCATACTGACTCTACAAGTGAGGAAATCAAGGATCCAGTTGCACAGGGAGATATCGAGGTCTAGGATCTTAGTGATTAGTTCTGAGAGGTTAATAATGTTGAATGCTGAATTGGAGGCAATGAAGAGCATCCTGATGTACGCCTCCTCATTGTTCAGATGTTCCAGAATTGAGTTAAAACCCAATGAATTGGCATCTGCTGTTGACCTGTTGTGATGGTAGGCAAATTGGAGTGGATCCAAGTCACTCATCAGGTAGGAGTTGATATCCTTATTGACCAATCTCTTGAAGCACTTCATCACAGTGGATGTAAGTCATACTGGGTGTTAGTCACTGAGGCAGGTTCCCATGTTCTTTTTGGGTACCGGTGTGATTGAAGCCTGCTTTAAGCAGGTGGATACCTCAGACTGCCAAAGCAAGAGGTTGACGATGTCAGTAAACATGCCAGCCAGTTCCTCTGCACAGGTCTTTAACACTCAGCGAGGTAGGCTGTCTGGACCAGGTGCTTAAAATTGATTCACCCTTCTGAAAGATGCTCTCACTTTGGCTTCAGAGACTGTAATCATAGGGTCAATGGGGCCATGGGGGCTCATAAAGGTGCCTCTAATTTCTGCCAGTCAAAGCGAGCACAAAAGGCATTGAGCTCATTGCGGAGTGAAACCTTGATGAGATTTATGTTGCTTGGTTTTTCTTTGTTGGTGGTGATGGCATTCAAGCTCTGCTATAGCTGTTAAGCATCCTTCTGTTACTCTGTTGGTCTGGAATTGCCAGTTTGTATTTCAGATGGCTTTGTGGAGTCATACCTGCAGCTCGTGTGATTTCATTGGTCACCATTCCTGGACGACACCAATCTATTGTGAATATTGTGAATATTTTGGCTCTTTATTCTCTACATATATTCAGGTAGGATGAGGACAACCAGATGCTCAGATTTCCCAGAATGTGGTCAAGGGTTAGGACAGTAGACATTTTTGATGGTAGTGTAGAAGTGATCAAGTGCATTGGGTCCTCTGGTGCTGCAGGTGATGTGCTGAGGTAGTTGGGCAGAGATTTCTTCAAGCCAGCCAGATTGAAATCCCTTGCAAGTCATTACAATAACTAGAACAATATGCATAGATAAAACCATTTTTTACCTACAGAGTGCTGAAGATATTCATTTATTTAAAAACTGGGGCAAAACCAAACTTATTTATATGATAGATAAGCAACATTTTACAGAACTGGTGTGAAACCAAACGTATTTATGTTCTCTACCTCTGGCATTAATACAGAATGTGGAAATTTCCCATGTGTTCTCTGGTATCAGCAGGTGGAATCTGACAACCTGTTGTGAGCAGACCTGTTGTGCAGTGATTGTTTGCATTGAATAAAAGTGCTTTTGTGGTTATATCTGCATTTTCATTTCAAAGCTAACAAGTATTACAATATTCCTTTGATTTAGTTAACCTGCCAGAAGGTTATTTCATATGATTAATATACAATTCTGGGTCTTCCCAAACCAGAAACCCTGGATCAATAATTCCGTGTGAGCAGCACTTACAGCGCGACATCGAGCTTACATTGCCAGTGATCAGTAGAGCTCAAGAAAAGTAGCTATGATCTGTGTAAAGTTGTGTAAAAAAAAAGTACCTGGGACCCAAGCATCCCAAACACAATGTATTCCAGCTGCTAGCAGCAACAACAACAAAAGCATCTGCTAATTGCACATTTGCCTGCTTCTGGAATATCACATTTCTTTTTCTGGACAGTTTTCTCAATAATATCATCAATTTACAAAACACAAAATGAGATCATATCGGTTTTATCCCCAGATTCAAACAAACAAGAAACAATAGGATTTCTTTCCTCTGGAGGTTTAACAAATGCCAGTTCTGAGTAGGCACTTCCATCAGGGAAAAAGACCCAAGGGTTTGTCCAGGTAAGACGGCCACCAGAATAAGTACTAAGGTAAATTCCTAAATTGTTCTGTTGGTTGCACTTTGTTATGTGTGAGAACAATATAATGTCAAAATTTGAAGCATCACCTCACTTTTGAGTGTGGTACGTTACAAGGTCAGGATAGTTTTGGATATGTGAAATGTCTGAGGCAGGAAAACTGATGATACTGCCATGGCAACCTGCTGAATATTCAACCAGCTGTTTCACCAGTTTCCCTTCTGTGAAGGTTTTCCCACCATCATTACTGAAGGCTTCCACCCGATACTGATTCTTATCTGCTTTATTGTTCCGAGCATTGCAATATATTAAAGCCTGCCCACTGGATCCATTGGCTTGATCCAATGACACCACCTGACATTCCCCACACTCCTCCCCAGATATAAATTTGCCAATTTCCCAGCACTTCCTACCATCATCACTGTAGAAAGTGAAAGCCCATACCCTGATTTCATTGGACTCTATCATGAGCATTGACAGGGATAACAAGATGTCCACTGTTTAGCTGAATACCGTGGCCTGCACCCAGAGCAAATGTTGCGCACATTTTATTGATGGTGTCCCCTATACAAGGCTCTGGTTTGGGACTGTTGCAATTGTCTGTTGCACATATATTATTGATGGTGTCACCTATGCAAGGCTCTGTTAGATTTATAGGTTTACCCCAATTCTGTACATTGTCAACACTAGTAACATAACAAAGATGTGCAGCGTTTTTTCTACTGTCGATTTGATCTTGCTCTGACTTGGATTGATCGACTGCAATGAAGAAGAGAAAGACTGTGTTCTTTCCTTTCTCATAGATGGGACAAGGATCCCCCTTTAAATGAACTGACTTTAGAATGACTGCAGTTCTTGTTTGTAGCACTACCTACAATCCACTGCAGATGTTAATCACTTGACAAAAAGACAGCTCTGACTTCAGAAAGGAAATTACCTTTTAACAATTTATAACCACCATGATCAATCTGCAGTGATAGTTTAACTTCAATCTTTTGCATTGACATTCCCCATTCCAGCTGTTTAGATCTGCATGATCTATCTGCTCTTAAGAGCAAATTAATTACTTTATATTCTTTATTTTAACCCATCCCCAAGTTTCAAACGTCCTGAACCTAAGTCATGTTTAATCCTTTTCCTGTATTTTGTTCAGTGCCTGGGAACTTTCTCAGCGTCCCAGGACAAACAAGCATCAAAGTCTAAACATGCACCCAGTTATCATCGTACTCCAGTTTCCGGCTCTGTGTCCAAGCACCAGCTTTCTCACATTCCTTCAGTCCTGATAACCAAACCAACATTCGCTGCCCCTTCCTTAATTGCTCTGGAGAGGATGACAGAGGTTGAAGATTTCCCATAATATTGTTATAATGTTTAGCTTTAATAAGCTTTCAGATACTTTTGGAAGTAGTACTGAGGAGTAAGAGTATGGCATTCATTTTCTCAGTTGACACGACCAGTTACTGAGATTAAATAGACAGCATGTACTACAGCCACCGTAGAGATGGTAAACCCAGTACAAAAAGGTGTCTCCTCTGAAATAAAATCAGGTTTCGTAAATATTATTGGATCTTCTCCCATCCAAAGAATTGGAGAATTTCCCATCAGACATCAGACCTGCCTTCTAGACGGTGGCAAGGCTTTGGGGAAATACAAAGCAAATGCCCTATGACAGAGAACCCGGACTCTGACCTGCCCTTGTAACAGTAATGTGTGTGTCTGGTCAGTTCTCTTTGTATCCTCAAGAATACCATGAGATTTGTCACACATAGAACATAGAACAGTACAGGCCCTTTTAACATACTGAAAAATCAATTTAATTTCTACATTTTTCTGTCATCCATGTGCCTAGTTAAGTGTCTCTTAAATGTTCCTAATGTTTCAGCCTCTATCACGACTCATTGCAGTGCATTCCACACACCCAGCCCTCTGTGTAAAAAATCTATATCTGACATCCCTCCCAATTAACAACTCATAAGATGACCGTTGAACAAAACTGGGAATAACTGGAGATGGAGTGTCTTTTGGGATGAAACAAATTGTGAATAAAGCGGAAAGTCTGTAGCAGATGGAAGACTGAAGACAGTAACTGACAAAAGGGGTGAAATGCAAGATGAAAGGAAGCACCGTTAAGGAATCTGTGGTTATTCCACATTTATCCGCAAATGTAGGGATCTTTCCTGGAAGTACATCTTCTACAGATGACTTTCTCATTAAATAATAACATCTTCCACCTGAAACTACTTCTTTTTCCATAGATTAATTAATATCAAACCTTAAAATGTACTAGTTAATTCAGAATAGTAATTTTAGATGCTTGTTTTCCCATCCATCCCTTGCTCCATATGGTCATAAGTGGAGATATGAATTGATGTTTTCACTATAGTTAAATTCATTCACAACAATGCAGAAAAGGAAACATTTTATCCCAGCATGCAGCAAGAGCTGGATAAAAGCTAGGTGTCAGCTAATAAACACTAAGTAAAGTTAATGCCACTTGAGTAACAATGATGGCTAAAGAACATTACCAAGAGAGAGCATAAGATATAGGAGCAGGAGTAGGCCATCCGGCCCATCAAGCCCGCCCCGCCATTAAATAAAATAATGGGGAACACTTCATTCAGACCAGCCACTCAAATACTGCTGCTGGTCTGACTGATATTATGTCAACTCACCTCTTGATTCCCTAAATCACAGGTCAAGAAAGTGATTACGTACTCTTACTATAGTTTGAACAGCATTAGAACATCATTCAGTGCAAAGCTGCTTCCCTAACTCTCTGTATCCAGCCTATCATTTCCCTGTTTTGTCAGCAACTCCCAAACCCAACATCAACTAAAATTACAAAGGCTGTGGCTGAAGAAAATGCCATCAATTCTTCCCCTCCCCCCCTCCACCCCAGGTCCCAGACCACCGGAGGTGGGAATATATTGTCATTCCTTCATTAGTGGCTAATATCTGGAAACTTCTGTGGAGAACCTTCACCAAAGAGGTTGCTATACCTCATGAAAATAATTCCCAGCGTGTTCCAGTGAGTAATTGTGGAGAGAAACAAAAGGAAGACCTTGCCAGTTACACCCACATTCGAACAGTGAAGACACACTAAGTGCGAGTTAATGCTAACTGGGAAAAGCTGAGATTTTTTTCTTAGTATTGTAGTGCCAGCAGCTTCCAAGTCCAAAGTTGAGAGGAAGGAAGCTGCCTCCTGCAAGTGGACGAAAGACAGGGCAAATGAAATCAATTGTAAAGGTTTATCACTCCCAAAATAAGGAAAAGTACATTCCTCTGCATATCCTCTGCAGTGAGGACAATTCACAAGCTATGTTTAAAATTGACATGTGGTACATGTCAAAACTTTACAAAGAAAGAAATTTTGAGTGAGTTGTAGAGTAATTCACTGTAACCGAATCAACGTACACAAGATGCTGGATGAAACCATACTGGTGTCAACAGGTGGATCAGTTTGGTTGTAATTTTAAGTATAGTCACATTTGCTTCATCAGTATTTGCTTACTTGCTCGGATTTATACTTCTAGTTTACCTGGAAATCGTTTGAAGATTTATTATATTCGCCACATTGTCTGTACTACAGGTCAGCACTTTCACCTTTGGAGCCACGTCTGCTCTCCGCGAAGGCCAGAAATATGCTTGAGCCTGGAATGTGAAGCAGTGGGGGAATTTGAAATCCACCCTGTTTCTTGAACAGATTGTTTTGGTGCAAAGAATCTGAAGAAGCCATCTTGGTAGAAAGGTAGAACATTTTGTAGTTATATAAAAGATACCAACTTCTCTGCTCAAGGAGGAAGTTCCTCAACATTACTTCTGAATCTTGGTTTTAAACTGTACACATTGAATAAGTGAGGAGCCCAGGCATTTGGCCTCTCTAGATCATAGCAGCGCTATTAAGAGCAATTCAGCTTGTCCCTGCCCTGCCCTCCTCCACACACTAAGGAATTCTTCCCTTTCAGTTATTGAATAGTTTGAATTTTCCTTGTCTTTTTCCATGTCCAAATAACTATGTCAAATCTGACCAGAGGATATGAACTTTTAATCTTTTCTCTCAAAGAGCCAATTGTAATGAAGAGTATTGATTTAATGTCAAACCAATAAATAACTTCTATTGGATCAACACTGAGTTTTTTGTTTAATGATTAGCAGTCATCGTATTAGTTTGTGCATTCATATTTCTAAATAAGAGCCTGTGGGTTGAAGGTTCACACCTCTGAGGGAATGCTACAGTGTCAGAGGTGCTCTCTCCTTGCTTGTGATCTGCTGAATATTAATGTCTTAGGAGATGACAATAAAGAAGGTGATGCAGAATCTTCCACATTCTTAATAATAATGACCAAGACTCTGGTCATCTTCAAATGACTCACCCTCTTCAATGTCACCCTCGGCAGAACTGCAAGAGGCTTATCAAGGAGATCTAGAAAAAGCAAGGGCAGCTGTATACATCTTCTCCTCCCAGAAATTCGCCTGTTGAACCTGCTTTGGAATACTTGTATTGCTACTGAATGCTTTTTAAGTAAGGCGACTAAAACTGTTTACATGCATGGCCTCATCCAGTACAACTATGAAAAATAAACAGCCTGCTTCTTGAACCACAATCCCTTTACGACATCGGCCAAAAATATAATTAGCCTTCTGAGCTACCTTTTGGACTTTCCTGTTAGATTTTACTTAACTTTATTGTTACCATACAATTGATACTAGAACATACAATCATCACAGTGATATTTGATTCTGCGCTTCGTGCTCCCTGGAGTATGAATCAAAGTAAATATAATAAAAATTTAAATTATAAATCATAATTAGAAAATAGAAAAGGGAAAGTAAGGTAGTGCAAGTCAGGTCCAGATATTTGGAAGGTACGGCCCAGATCCGGGTTAGGATCTTTTCAGCAGTCTTATCACAGTTGGAAAGAAGCTGTTCCCAAATCTGGCCGTACGAATCTTCAAGCTCCTGAACCTTCTCCCGGAAGGAAGAGGGGCAAAAAGTGTGTTGGCTGGGTGGGTCGTGTCCTTGATTATCCTGGCAGCACTGCTCCGACAGTGTGTGGTGTAAAGTGAGTCCAAGGATGGAAGATCGGTTTATGTGATGTGCTGGGCTGTGTTCATGATCTTCTGCAGTTTCTTCTGGTCTTGGACAGGACAACTTCCATACCAGGTTGTGATGCACCCTAGAAGAATGCTTTCTACGGTGCATCTATAAAAATTAGTAAGGGTTTTAGGGGACAGGCCAAATTTCTTCAGCTTTCTCAGGAAGTAAAGGTACTGGTGGGCCTTCTTGGCAGTGGACTTTGCTTGGTTAGACCAAGTCAGGTCATTTGTGATATTAACACCGAGAAATCTGAAGCTTTTGACCTGTTCCACCTGTGCACCACCAATGTAGATGGGGCGTGCGATTCGCTACTCTTTCTGAAGTCATCAACCAATTCCTTCGTCTTGCTGACGTTGAGGGATAGGTTACTGTCTTTACACCATGCCACCAGGTTCTTAATTTCTTCTCTGTACTCCGACTCATCATTACCCAAGATACGGCCTACAATCGTGGTGTCATCAGCAAACTTATATATTGAGTTCGATGGAAACTTGGCTACACAATCATGGGTTTACAGTGAGTACAGCAGGGGGCTGAGTACACAGCCTTGTGGGGTGCCGGTGCTCAGAGTGATTGTAGAGGAGAGCTTGTTCCCTATTTTTACAGCCCGGGTCCTGTCTGTGAGGAAGTTGAAGATCCATCTGCAGATCCCAGTGCTAATACCCAGGTTCCGGAGCTTAGGAATCAGTTTATTTGGAATGATGGTATTAAAGGCAGAGCTGTAGTCAGTGAAAAGGAGCCTTACATATGCGTCTTTATTCTCCAGGTGTTCTAAGGAGGAATGTAGTGCCAGAGAGATGGCATCTGCTGTTGACCTGTTCCTGTGGTAGGTGAATTGCAAAGTGTCGAGGTTGACCGGTAGGCTATCGTTGATGTGTGCCATAACCAATCGTTCAAAGCACTTCATAGCAATTGATGTTAGAGCCACAGGTCGATAGTAATTTAGGCATTCCACCTTGCTTTTCTTCGGCACCGGGATTATCGTTGCCTTCTTAAAACACGTGGGGATCTTAGACTGTAGCAGGGAGCAATTGAAGATGTCAACAAACACTCCAGCTAGCTGGCTTGCACAGGCTCGGAGAACCCGTCCCGGGACACCATCTGGGCCCGTCGCCTTCCTTGGATTTATCTTCAGGAAGGCTGTTCTAATGTCTTCCTCGGTGATGATGAATCTTGATGCTACCAGGTCCCATTCATCCAGAGGGGGCGGGATGCTCCGCTTCTCTTCGAATCTTGCGTAGACTATGTTAAGTTCATCAGGAAGAGAAGTGCTAAAGTTATTGATATTTCCAGCCTTTTCTTTGCGCCCAGTGATCTCATTTAGACCTTGCCATAGTCTACTGGCACCCTCTGGTTAGCCTGGGCTTCCAACTTGGCTCAATATTGCCTCTTGTTGCCCTTAATGACTTTCCAGAGTTCACGCCTGGATTCCGTGTGATTAATGTACTGAAACACCCCGGCTCTCAACTTCACTCATCTGAAATTCCTCTGCATTTTGATGATAATCAACAGTTTGATTGTTCACACTTCCCACATTTATCCATGCCACCTCTTTTCTCCCAGCCACTCAATCTAACCTTTTGCAGATCCACAAATTCCTCTTCACCAAATGGCGTCTCCATTTATTTCCAGGTCATTGGCAAGCTTGGAACTTCACATTCTGTTCCATCCTCCAGGTCATTAATCTGAATACTGTAGTAATCAACTGAGGGGAAAGAAGCGATCCCAGGGGTACTCAATTGGCTCGGTCCTTCCAGCCTGTACTATCCACACTAACACACTTCCTCCAGTAACTTGGGGCTTACCTACTGTAAATATAACTTTATATAAACCAGTAAGACCCCGGCATCGCATCAGATACACAACATTCAGCAAAAGTCCCGATGCCTCTTGTCCAGTCTGCCAGTTCCTCTTCAGTGCTTCTCCCATTCACAGGCACCCTTCCTTCCGGACGAACGAAAGTGAAGGATCACTGGCAGTTGAAACAATTGGTTGGGATTTGTGCAGAAAGTAGAGTTAGGAAGAGGGAAAGCGACAGGAAGTGCCCAGGGTATTGGGCTGGGAGAACAGACTGGTGCCGTTTTGTGCTCTGAGAGACGGGGGTCGCTAAGGCTGAGCCGGAGAACCGCTGGTCGCGGGCACCTCAGAAGCGGCGGGGCTCCACTGACAGAGACGAGGATGGGACAGGGTATTCGACCCCTCGGTTCACCGGCCAGCTCCGGATTCGCTCTCACTGTCTCCGGAGGGAACAGGAGGAGTTGCACGATTCACCCCATCTCTGACCGTCGGCCACTTACCCCGGGTCGGTAACTGTCCCCGGATCCAAAACGCTGCCGCCCGTCTCAGCCACTGAAAAGTACAGTCACCACCAGAGCAAATACCAGTGCAAATCCCTCTCATTAGTGAGACCACCGATCCACCCCCCACCCCCACCGTCACCGCCCCGGATTCAAGTTGTCCGACTGCTTCTGCCAACAGCACTCCTCTCCGAGACTGAATTGTTTGCTAGAAATTCACTGAACTGTGAATTCCAAGAAGATCCATTTGCAAGAAATAGATGCTGCTGTTTACCTGTTTGCAAAGATTCATTTCCTCCTTTGGTGCGCCGCCTTCATTGCGAATAATTTACGTTACAACACGCACATAAAACTCTGGAGAACCCGGCAGGTCAGGCAGCATCCACAGAAGGAAAACAAATATTCAAAGTTTCAGGCCGAGACCCTTCATCAGGAGCGAAAAGGAAGAGTGTAGACTTTTGAAAAAGAACAAATTGAGGTGATTTATGTTTCAGACAAAACATAACACATTTTACTGAACACTCAAGCACTAAGACCCTTTACATAATTACTGCATAATGTCAGACCAGCCACATAAACTGAACCCCAAAACTCAGTGTCAGTGGTGTGAATTACGTACGTTTCCACCAGATATGTTACGCTACATGGGCCTACCACAGAATTCAGTAAAACCGGCGTTCTGAGCCTGTTCAGAGCTCAGACCAGGACCCCTGTTTGCCTTGGAAATGGCATTCAGATACATTGGAGGACCTCCTCACAGGGTGCTGTGATGGAGATGTCATAGGCAGACTGATGCTCCATGACAGTGGTGGTACTGACCTTGTTCTTGGCCTTGAACTGGGCGACTAACTCTGCCACCTAACAGCTCCTTCCATCCTCGTTTGGATAAAACTTTCAACAGGAATATCCAGAGGGTATTGGAGACTACTGGGGTCTGTTTAAATCTTCAAAAACATCTTTGGGTACAAGTCCAGAATACATCAGGATTGGTCTGATAATAATGACACTGAGATTGGTTTGTTCTGTCTCCAAGAAAAGGAAAGCCTTTTGTACCTGGCACAATGACATTGGCAGCAAGGCCAAAAGAGAGGCTTACTCCCGGGCTGAGGCAAACATCCAACTCAGTGAAAGAGCTAAAGAACTCTTCATGGACTGGAAATCCAGAGCCTGGCAGATTCTGGTAATATGAGAGGCTTCTTCAGTGCCACCAAATCAGACTGCCATCAAAGTTACTGCAGATTAAACCCCCTGCAGAAAGGACTGGAAGAAATTGCTAAAGGATCGGCAGGATATCAATGATCGATGGAGAGGGCACTTTCAGGAACTGTGGCTGCACTGCTGAACCAAGGGTTACTAACCAAGTCCACCAGAGACCTGTGGAGAAGATACGGGGGAACCTGCCAGTGTGAAAGAGGACCGAAATGCTAATGGGAGACTGAAATGCAACAACGCCACTGGTTCTGACAGGATCCCAGCAGAGATCCCTAATGAAGGTGAACCGCACTCCTGCATCTTGCCCCTGATGGTCTGAGCAAAAGGAGCAACTGCCCTCAGACGACAGGGATGCTCTAATAGTGACCATACTCAAGAAGGGAGATGAGGCAGCTCATGGCAATTACAGAGGCATCTCCCTCCTTCAACAACAGGCTAAGTGCTTGTACATATCCTTGTCAACCGGCTTCTTCCTCTGTCTGAAAAAGTACTCCCTGAATCAGTGTTGTTTCTGCCCAGCTAGAGGTACCACAGATTTCACAACACGCCAATTCCAGGAAATAAGCTGTGAACAAAGACAACCCTTGTACTTTGTTTTCATACACATGACAAAGGCATTTGATACAGTATAACACCAAGCACTCTGGTGTATACGATCAAAACATGGCTGTCCTGAAAAGTACTGATGAATACTGAGGCATGTTAGCCACAGGGCTCAGCATAGTGGAGCTGAATCTGAATGCATCATTGCAACACGGGTTAAACAGGGATGCATCATTGCACCCACACTATTAGCTATCTTTATTGCTGTCATCCTTCACCTCATTGGCCAAGACTTGCCACAGAAAATTCCAATTATTTATAGAATGGACAACAGGCAGAGTTGTACTGCATAGAAACAGGTCCTTTGACCCACTGCTTCTATATCAACCTTTATGCATATCTACACTAAACTCACTTGGCTGTGTTAATTCTATACCCTGCTATATCCTGCTTATCCAAGTACCTTTCAAGATCCTTTTAAATGTTGTTACCACTCCTGCCGCCACTACCCTCTCTGGCAGCTCATTGCAGCTACTCTTTGTGTGAAAAATTTACCCTTCAGATCCTCCCCTCCTGCTCACCTTCAACCTGTGCCCTGTGGAGTTTGACACCCCTACCATGGGGAGCAGACATTGACCAATCTACTTTATCTAAGCCTCTCAAAATTAAAAAATCTTTTGCTTTGAAGTTTCATGCTCCTGCTGTGTTATGATCGAGACTCTCACCACATAGACCATGTTTGTTATTTATTCTACTGAAATAAAGAATTTCACATTTCCCTTCCATTCAACACCATATCTAGAAACATAGAAAACCTAAAGCACAATACAGGCTCCTTGGCCCACAAAATTGTGCCAAATATGTCCCTATATTAGAAATTTCTAGGCTTACCTATAGTCCTCTATTTTACTAAGCTCCATGTACCTATTGAAAAGTCACTTAAAAGACCTTATCGTATTCGCCTCCACCACCATTGCTGGCAGCCCATTCCACACACTCACCACTTTGAGTAAAAAACTTACCCTGACAGCTCTTCTGTACCTACTCCCCTGCACCTTAAACCTGTGTCCTTTTGTGGCAATCACTTCAGCCCTGGGAAAAAGCCTCTGACTATCCACACGATCAATGCCTCTCATCATCTTATACACCTCCATCAGGTCAAATTTCATCCTCCATCTCTCCAATTTCAACCTATTTTCAAGAGGCATGCTCCCCAATCCAAGCAACATCCTTGTCATTCTCCTCTGCACCTTTTCTATAGCTTCCACATCCTTCCTGTAGTGAGGCGACCAGAACTGATCACAGTACTTCAAGTGGGGTCTGACCAAGGTCCTATATAGCTGCAACATTACCTCTCGGCTCCATAATTCAATTCCATGATTGATGAAGGCCAATACACCATACACCTTCTTCACCACAGAGTCAACCTGCATAGCAGCTTTGAGTGTCCTATGGACATGGACCCCAAGATCCCTCTGATCCTCCACACTGCCAAGAGTCATACCATTAATACTATATTCTGCCATCATATTTAACCTACTAAAATGAACCACTTCACACTTATCTGGGTTGAACTCCATCTGCCACTTCTCAGCACAGTTTTGCATCCTATCAATATACTACTGTAACCTCTGACAGCCCTCCACACTATCCACAACACCCCCAACCTTTGTGTCATCAGCAAACTTACTAACCCATCCCTCCACTTCCTCATCCAGGTCATTCATAAAAATCATGAAGAGTAAGGGTCCCAGAACAGATCCCTGAGGCACTCCACTGGTGATCGACCTCCATGCAGAATATGTTCCATGTACAACCACTCTTTGCCTTCTGTGTGCAAGCCAGTTCTGGATCCACAAAGCAATGTCCCCTTGGATCCCATGCCTCTTTACTTTCTCAATAAGCCTTGCATGGGGTACCTTATCAAATGCCTTGCTGAAATCCATATACACTACATCTACTACTCTTCCTTTATCAATGTGTTTAGTCACATCCTGAAAAAAATTCAATCAGGCTCATCAGGCACGACCTGCCCTTGACAATACCATGCTGACTATTCTTAATCATATTTTACCTATTCAGATGTTCATAAATCCTGGCCTCTCAGGATCTTCTCTATAATTTCCTGGCCTATCTCTTTGCAACTATCAATTGCAACCCTCCAGTCCTCCAGAACCTCTCGAGTCCCCATTGATGATGCAAAGATAATCGCCAGAGGCTCAGCAAACTCCTCCCTCGCCTCCCACAGAAGCCTGGGGTACGTCTTATCTGATCCCTGCGACTTATCTAACTTCACGTTTTCCAAAAGCTCCAGCACATCCTCTTTCTTACATCTACATGCTCAAGCTTTTCAGTCTGCTGCAAGTCATCACTGCAATCACCAAGATCCTTTTCCATAGTGAATACTGAATTAAAGTTTTCATTAAGTGCTATTTCCTCCCGTTCCATACGTACTTTTCCACTTTCACACTTGATGGGTCCTATTCTTTCACGTCTTATCCTCTTGCTCTTCACATACGTAGAATGCCTTGGAGTTTTACTTAATCCTGCCCACCAAGGCCGTCTCATGGCCCCTTCTGGCTCTCTAATTTCCTTCTTAAGCTCCTTCCTATTAGCCTTATAATCTTCTAGATCTCTAACATTACCTATCTCTCTGAACCTTTTGTAAGTTTTTCTTTTCTTCTTGACTAAATTTATTACAGTCTTCGTACACCAAGGTTCTTGTACCCTACCATAAATTATATGTCTCATTGGAATGTACCTATGCAGAACTCCATACAAATATCCCCTGAACGTTTGCCACATTTCTTCCGTACTTTTCCAGAAAACATCTGTTTCCAATTTCCTGCCTGATAGCCTCATAATTCCCTTACTCAAATTTAACGCTTTTCTAATTTGTCTGTGCCTATCTCTCTCCAATGCTATTGTAAAGGAGGTAGAATTATAATCACTATCTCCAAAATGCTCTCCCACCGAGAGATCTGACACTTGACCAGGTTAATTTCCAAAGACTAGATCAAGTACAGCCTCTCCTCTTGTAGGCTGATCTACATATTGTGTCAAGAAACCTTCTGAACACACCTAACAAACACCTCCCCATCTAAACCATTTGCTCTATGGAGCAGCCAGTCAATATTTGGGAAATTAAGATCTCCCATCAACACAACTCTGTTATTATTATACCTTTCCAAGATCTGTTTCCCTACCTACTCCTCGATATCCCTGTTACTATTGGGTGGCCTATCAAAAACACAAAGTGAAGATATTAGCCCCTTCCTGTTCCTAACCTCCACCCATCCAAGTAGTAAAAAAGACTACTTCGCTCCAAAACGCAGCTGCTTACTCACAGCCTTCTTGCTCCGAATCAAAAACCATTGAAGATTCCTTGCCTTTTTAAACCTTTCATGCGCTACTACCTGACATCACGTGCCCGCGCAGTCTTGGCTCTGAAAATCAGCTGTTCACTCGCAGCCTTCTGGCTCCAAAAGCCGATGTGCCAAAAGCTTTCTTTACAAGCCTGTTTGTAATGCCACTTTAAAGAAATTATAGATCTGTATTCCCAGATCCTTCTGTTTTCCTGCACTCTTCAGTGCCCTACCGTTTACTCTACAAGTCCTAGCCTGTTTGTTCTCCCAAAGTGCAACACCTCACACTTGGTCTGCATTAAATTCCATCGGCCATTTTTCAGTCTATTTTTCCAACTGGTCCAGATCCCACGGTAAACTTTGAGAGCCTTTCTCGCTGCCTTGATGAATGGTCTACAGCCCAATCCCTCAATCTTAGTGTCAACTGTAAACTTGCTGATTGAGTTTAACACATTAGCATCCAAGTCATTATTTCAGATGACAAACAACAATGGGCCCAGCACCAACCCCTGCAGCACATTGCTAATCACAGACTGCCAGTCAGAGAGAGAACCAACCACTACCACTCTCTGGCTTCTGCCATTAAGCCAATGTTGAATCCAATTTACTACCTCATCCTGAATGCCAAGTGACTGAACCATCTGGTCCAGCCTCCCATATGGGACTTTGTCAAAGGGTTTTGCTAAGGTCCATAAATAGCTATCCTTCAGTCCTCCAGCACCTCATCTATGCCTAATGATATTTTCAATACCTCGGCCAGGGACCCTGCAATTTCCAGAGTGTCCCACAAGCTCTGAGGGTACACATTGTCTATCCATGGGAACTTAACAACCCCAATTTGCCTCAAGACAGCAAGCATCTTCTCTTTTGCAATCCAGATATGGTCCATCACCTCACTACTGTTCTGTTTCACGTCTATAAACTCTCTGCACTTCTTCTGAGTAAATACAGATACAAAAACTCCCTCTCAGCTCTCCCTCATCTCTTTCATCTCCGTACATAGATGACCAATAAATCTGTAGAAGCCCTTGGACTTCTCCTTCAGCTTTCTCAATCTTTTTATTATTATTAACAATATGAACAAAATACAAATGATATATTAATAAAGGGATTACAAACATACAAATTCCCATTACACATGAAAAAATACATAAGCAATGGTTACAGTATAAATGAGTTAACCAAAACATGAACCATACAGTATATGTATGAACATGGTAAATCTAGATATTTCATAATATATGATATAAAAAACAGAAAAAAGAAAAAAAAATGTTATGCAAAATTAACTAACCTACTAATCTAATAACTAATAAAGAAGAAAAAAGAAGCAAAAAAAGAAGAAAAAAAGAACTAGAAAAAGAAAAAAAAGGGCTGTTTATAATATCTCACAAGAATACATAATCATCAATGTCGTCAACTCCAATCCTCTCAACATAAATAAGATTAAAGCTGGAAAATCAAATGAACTTGGAACAGGGTCATATTACATCATATGAAAATATTGAATAAATGGTCTCCATATCTTTTCAAATTTAATAGGAGTATCGAATACACCACTTCTAATTTTTGGAAATTTTCAGGTTGACTCAATTCATTTTAAATATTCCTATTGTATCTAATTGCTTTTTCCACCCTTCCATTATAGATCAAGCTTATTCGGCTTGGAGAAGTAAGGGATTAATAAGATTTTCTGATTTATTTTTGGACAATTGTTTTATGTCTTTTGAGCAATTATCTAATAAATATAATTTGCCTAGATTTCATTTTTTTAGATATTTACAGATTAGGCATTTTTTAAGTACTGTACTTCCTACGTTTCCAAATTTTGTGCCTTCAGATATTTTGGAGAGTTTGTTTGAATTAAACCCTTTTCAAAAAGGGTTTATATCAAAACTTTATAATATAATTATGAAGATACGTTCAGAGCCCCTTTATAAGACCAAAAATGATTGGGAAAGAGAGCTTAATCTCATTATTCCTATTGAGAATTGGGATAGAATTCTTCAATTAGTTAATACATCTTCGATATGTGCCAAACATTCATTAATACAATTTAAGGTCGTACATAGGGCCCATATGTCCGAGGATAAATTAGCTCATTTTTATACTTATATAAATCCTATTTGTGATAGATGTCAATTTGAAACTGCGTCTTTAACTCATATGTTTTGGTCATGTCCACTTTTGAAAAAATATTGGAAAGATATTTTTGATATTATCTCTGCAGTATTGAATATCGATTTACAACCTCATCCTATTACCGCAATTTTTGGTTTACCAATGATGGACTCACTGCATTTATCTTCTTCCGCCTGCCGAATGATCGCATTTCTAACTCTGATGGCTAGAAGATCTATATTGTTGAATTGGAAGGAAATTAATCCTCCCACTGTATTTAATTGGTTCTCTCAAACTATGTTATGTTTAAATTTAGAAAAAATTAGAAGTGGACTTCTTCACCTTGTCTGCCAGAGCAACATCATGCCTTCACTTAGCCCTTCTGATTTCTCTCTTACGTGTTATCATGCATTTTTCTGATTTAGAATCTCGACCTAAGGACCAGTCCTATCCTTCGCCATAATTATCTTGAAACCAAAGTGTTCCCCTTCATACTCTTCTGTCACCTGCTCTGTCTCATTTCCTAATAGGAGATATAGTATCACACTCTCTCTAGTTAGTAACTCTATAACTCTATATATTGATTAAGGAAACTACCCTAAATATATTTGACAAACTTTATCCCATCCAGCTGCCAGTTCTCCCCTGTTGCAACCCAGTTTCATTAATAGCTACAACATTTTAACTTCACATGCTGATCCATGCTCTAAGCTCATTTTCTTACCTGTGAAACTCTCTTGCTTTCCTTGACTGTGTAAGTCTAGGGAACACAATCTTCACCCCCCCCCCCCAATACGTGTGAGATTCAGGTGTGAGACCCCCCCCAGAAACCCCCTGTTTGTGTGGATGCTGCGTAATTCACCACCCTGTTACAAATTAATGCCACAAAATAACTGACAGTACACTGCATACAATTAATATTTATGAATCTGAAGGGTCAGTAAATAATAACAAAAAGGAAAGGTCCCATTCTAATTAAACAGTCAGAAGTGCACAAGTTGGAGCTCATCTTGAACTTCTCTGTCACTGACGCTCTGGGCCCTCGGTCAATGTGAAAGCACACAGCATCTTCCAAACATCACTCACAATCCATCTCCCACCGGATCATACGCTACGACCGGTTCTCCCCAAAGTCTTCTCTCTCTATCTCCTCGTGAACAAAAAAATCCTCAAGCCCAACCTCATTGGCCCTCAGCAAGAAAACCTCCCGCTAACTGGATGGCACACATTCCACATCATCCCTTATCTTCAACAGTAAGCCAAACAGGCTGAAAGCAGAACAGAGCTGCTAAAAGAAATACCTACAGCATGACAGTAAAGATGTGAACTAGGGCACTACACCGACTAAACTCATTACATTGAAATAGATGCAACGCCATGCTCAACCTTTCATTCCTGTCTTTGAACGTCTGTTTAACGTCTACTTTCCCCACACCCACTACATTAGCTGTGCTGGTATGCTGGTTCCCATCCCTCTGTAACTCTCGTTTAAACTCCCTGGAGGAACACTTTAAACTGTCTGGCAAAGATACTGACTCCCCCTCCAGATTAAGTACAATCTGTCCCATTTGTACTGGTCCCGCCCTCCCTGGAAGAGAACCCAATGATCCACAAAATCTAAAACACTCACTCTTCCTCCATCTCATTAGACACAAGCTAAACTGTATTCTCTTCATATCTCTGGCCTCACTATTACATGGCACAGTTAGCAATCCTGAGATCACAACCTTGGAGGTCCTGTCCTTTAACTGAGCACCTAAGTCCCTGAACTTGCTTTGCAGGAACTCATCACCCTTCCTACCTATGTCTTTGGTACTGACATGGACAATGACCTGTGACAGCTCACCCTCCTCCTTTAGAACGCTATGGACTTGATCTGAGAAGTCCCTGATCCGGGCACATGGGAGGAAACATTACATTCAGGAATCTCATTCTTGTCCACAGAACCTTTTGTCTGTTCACCTAAACAATTAACACCCACCCCCAAACATGACAGTTTGCCGATTCTGCCCCATCCCCTCTGAGTCACACCGCCAGATTCAGTGCTGGGGAACTGACAGTGCTGATGGCTTTCCTCTGCAGGTCATCCCCCGCTATAGAATCCAAAACAATATACTTGCTATTGAAGGGAATGGCCACGGGGTAACCTGCATTGTTCCCATTCCTTCTCCTGATGGTTCCCCTGTTCAATATGTCTTCACCTTAGGTGTAACTACATCCCTGTGTCTCCTGTCAGTCAATGCTCAGCCTGAATAAGCCAAAGGTCATCCAGCTCCAACTCCAGTTTCCTAATGCTGTCTGTAAAAAGCTTCAGCTTGATGCAGTTCTTGCAGATGTAGTTGTCAGGAAGACTGGAAGTCTCCTTGTCCTACCACATCCCATTAGAGGATCACTCGACTGTCCCGTTCTGTCATTTCTACTGCTCTAGCTGTGCAATAAGTAAGAAATAAAGAAAGAAGCTTACCAAAAACTTCTCTCGGCCTCCACCTCTCCTTGGCAAAGCATCTGAACCAAAGCCTCAGCTCCCTACTCTAACCCTGGCCCACTATCACATTGGCTGCTCCCTAAGTGGTTGCTCTGCTTAAATCTAACTTGTTTTTATTGTCCCTTGACAACTTTCTAGTAACCCAAATGATCTGCAGAGCACTGGAAGTCCGGATAGGCCCCACTCATTTTTTAAATTTGGTGCTACAAATCTGCATGCAATTTCTTCTGCAATCTATCCTATTTATTCCTTGCTGACTCAGAATGTCCTCATCACCGCATGCCATTCCACTTATTCCTGTATCATCGGCAAGCGTGGAACCTCACTGCCATGTTTTGTAACTGCAAAACATTTAACTAGTTCAAAGGAAGACAAGAGAGTCCGACGTATGGATGTAATTTCGAGTTTACTTTAAGCGAGGTTTGTACGTATTACGTGGTAGTGTGAGGACGAGTGAAATTAATATATTTTTACATATTAACCATAATTAATTATTTAAATGAACATGAATGCTTAATCCAACAATAGTATGTACAAGATCACTCAAACATTACCGAAATATTAAATACACAGTTTATAGCCCTGCTTGGCTATAAACTCCAACTCAATAGAGAATGAATCTCAACTATATACCCAGTATGCTATATAATACAACTACCATATACAGACATCCACAAAATTTTTAGATTGTCCCATTCAGGCCTGAAGATTTGTTCACAGTGAGGGATTTTCATTCTTGTGGGAGAGCATCTTTCCTGACAAGGGGGCTCACTCTGCCTGGCAAGTGAGACTTGTGGTTGTGCAACAACCTCAGGTTCTGAGACCTCTTCGTGATGATCATAGGAGTTGACTCTGGGACTGCAGGAAGTGGTTCTAAAGCTGTGACCCCCTTTCTTCTTTAAAAATTGACTCTATTCTCTTCAATTGATCTATGTGTCATCTCTGGATGATATCAGATGCAGTCTCTACTGTGTAGGAGAGTGGTGCAGATCTGTCCTTAATCTTTCCAAGCACCTATTTCTGATCACCACTGTAATCCCTCACTAGGACTGTTTGTCTAGGAGTGAAACATTAAACTTCCTTGTTTCAGTTGCACGTTCAGCCATTGAGAGTGGCCTTATAGACCTGAGTGTTCTCTTCTGTAAATTTTCTGTAATTGGGTCAATCCATCAGCATTTCCATGATTAGTCATCCTCTTTGAATTCAGTCCTGTAATTGTGCCCTCCAAGAAACAGAGCCCATCTCTGCATTTGTGCTGCTGCTGTTGGTGGAACCCCTTCTGTGGACTGAACATGGACACGACTGGTTGCTGAACAGTAACGAGGGTAAACTCTCCATACAGATACTGGCTGAAATGTTTTACACCCCAAACTAGATTCAAGGCCTCTGGCAATCTGAGCATAATTCTTCTCTGTTTACCATTTGGGAAATTCTATGGGGTGTTTCTTCCAGTAATTTCCTTAATTTTCTTGTGCATTTCTTTGCTGTTGTTAATATGGCCTTCTATTTCATTGCATTTTTGATTCAGCCATTCTTCCTTTGCAATACTCCACAATTGTCTTGTCTGTCTGTCTTGCACTCGGTATAATAAAGACTTTGTTGAGAATTGTTCTGAGTCAAATTAATAACATGTTAGGGCCAGAAACTTCTATACTGCAATATGGGTTTATTGAGGATAGAGGAACTAGGAAAGCAATTTTCATACTACAAGTTCTTTCAGAAAGGGCAATTGAATATCAAAATGATGTTTTTTTTAATCTTTCATTGGGTTCACTAAAGTATACGAAAAAATGCAACATGAAAAATTATTTCAAATTCTCGCTAAACTAAACTTTGTTGGAAGGGACAAACAACTACTTCAAAATTGATGTTGGAACCAAACGACGATGGTAAAATTTGATGATAATATAAGCAATTGGACTAAAATTCAAAGTGGTGTTAGACAGGGATGCGTTGCCTCATTGGAATTATTTAATATCTATAGTGAAATGATTCTCAGAGAAATAGACCTAGATGGGATAAAAATTGGAGGTGTTAACATCAACAATATAAGATATGCAGACGATACCACCGTAATAGGAAGTGCTACAGAAGACCTACACATTCTCGTAGACAAAGTAGTACAAACAAGTGCAGATTTTGGTCTAACCATCAACTGTTAGAAATCCAAATGTATGTTAATATCAAAACTGCAGGATATTCTCAAGTGCCAATTGTGCATCGGTAACCAAGCGATTGATCAAAAGACCAGCTTTAATTCCCTTGGTAGCTTTATAACACAAGATGCTAGAAGTAAAGTAGAAATAAAAAGAAGAATTGCCATTGCCAAAACCAACTTCCAAAAAATGAAACCCACTTTTACCAACAGACACATTTCTATGACATCAAGGCTTAGGCTACTGAAAGTCTCTGGTCAATCTTGCTGTATGCTTCCAGAACGTGGACTATAACACCAGAACTCCAAAGAAACTCTAGAAGCAACAGAAATGTGGTTTCTTAGAAGAATGCTGAAAATCTCATACAGAGATAAGGTAACTAATGAGGCAATACCCCAATGTGCTCCTACAAAGAGATCTTTAATGAGAACATTAAATGAGAAGAAACTTTTTCCTGGGCCATGTCATCAGAAAGGGAGAAATAGAATGTCTTATTTTATGAGGCCGAATGCCTGGGAAACGCGGAAGGGGAAGGGAAAGAAGATCATATATGGAGAGTGTGAAAGAACTAACAGATCCAAGTGTGCGAGATATCATTGACACTGCGTGGGATCGTTCAATGTGGAAATCTGTGATCGCCCAAGCGTGTAACGAGTGTACAATGTCCTGGGTATGTTACTCAAAATGGCCTCTTTGGTTTGTTACAAGTAGGAATGTTTCTTTGTCGGATAAGTGTTTCTCTAGCCATTGTTTCACTTTAGAATGGCTGATATGGTAATTGTATTCATTTGTTAATCAGTGGGGAATGTCATTGTGTCTTGTGATGCTGGGAACTTGGGGGAGGGGTTTTCGCGGGTTTTTTGGGAGAGGCCGAGGAAGACACGGAAGAAGGTGGACGTGTGCTGGACTGCTCGTAAGACCACCGGGGTGGTCCCAGGTGCGACGGCCGGATGGGTCGATTGGTTCGTTGATTGAGCTCCAACGAGTGCACTAAACAGACTGAACTTTGATAAGTGGCGCCTTTTGTTTTTTTCCTTGTGTATATATATTGTATTGCTTACTACTCTTTTTAATTTTAGTAAACTCTTTAAAGTGTATTTCATAACGGTATTTGTTGTGGATTTGATACTGTTGGCGGGCTCGAGGCATAAACTCGATTCTCACAGCACCTGCGTGTACGGGAGGTGGGTTGGAGAGTGGCTGGATCCCTTTTTCCCCTAGACATATACCAGCCTGTTGGGTAAGTGTTACCCGAGCAAGGCACATGAAGAAGAAGTTCACTTCCATCGCTCGTAACGTGTAACATGATTGTTCCTATCCCATGAGGCGAAGTGTCACAGGCAAGCTTCACGGGATAATGTGGATCAGAATGTGTGACTACAGCAACTGACAACATTATTTCCTTTACATTTTGAAAGCCAACTCACACTGTGTTGTCCATTGCTATTTCTTCCAGATCTGCAGTAATAAGTACAAAGGCAGGAGCACAGTAGCCAGGTTTGGCAGGAACCTGTCATAGTAATTGATGAATCCTAAAAAGTACTGCAACTGGGACACAGCCTATGCCCTTAGGGCATCCACCACTGCTTGAATTTTCTCAGCACACTTGTGTAATCCTTATGCGTCAATCATGTGACAATGGAAAGTGATGTTTCTTTTGAAGAATTCACACTTGTTGCATCATGCTCTGAGCCCATAATCTTCTAATCTTTTTAACACAGTCTTGAGGGTTTGGAGATGTTCCTTGTTATCCTTAATGGTAAAAATGATGTCATCTAAGTAACACTGAGTGTCTGGCAGCCTTGCATCACCTGGTCTGTAGCTTTCTGCCAGAGTGCAGATGCAGATCAGAAGCCACTCCAAAAATAAGCCTATTGTAGCGATAAGACCATTTGCAAGCATTTTTGGTCTCTTCTTCCTTCTCCACCTGCAGGTAGGCCTCAGCTAATTCCATTTTGTTGAAGTTTTTTTTGCAGAAAAATTTGCAAAGTTATCCTCTATCCTAGGCAGATGGAATTGATCTACTTTCAGTACGGGATTGATGGTGACCTTAAAATCACCACAGATCCTGACAGGCCAGTTCTTCTTGGCTGCTGGGACCACTGGCATTGCCCATTGTCCACTCAATCCTGGAAATAATTCCTTCAACCTCCATGTAATTTAGCTTACTGGCTACTTTATCATGGCTGGTGGAAGGAACCGGATGGGTTTGCAAAGCTTGGGTGTGGCATTTTCATTTAACACTATTTACCCTTGAGATGTTTGAGTTTTCCAATGGCATCAGTGAAGACTGCAGTGGCATCATCCAGGACCTTTCTTAATTCACTTTCAGTTGACTCTTTGCAGGGGGCATGGTATGCAAATCGTGATGGATCTCCAATCAAGTTGTAGTTGTCTGAGCCAATCATGTCCCCACAATGCTGATACACAATATTTTTACCACATACACGCTCAATGTGGCATCCACTTCTCATGTAAGCTATATTGCTTGTCTGTTGATAGCTTTCACATTGTAAGTTTCAAGGCTATGCAGTTCCGTGTCACTCTTATCCCTGTGTTTTTGCTCCCTGTGTAGACCATTTATTTTTGTCTGCCTGATGTGCTCTTTGTATGTGTCCTACTTTGTTGCATTTTTTGCAAGCTTCACCTTTAAATCTGCATTTGTTTGGTGTACGTGAGCTCTTGTTTGTTTGGCCAGGCTGTTTCATGTTTAGATGAGCATTCTCTGAACAATTTAATCAAGCTCACTTTCATTCCAGACTGCAACTCAATTGTGTCTCTGTCTGCAGTTTCCATTGAAACTGTGATTTCCACTGCTCTTTTAAATGTAAGCTGGGCTTCAGTTTTAAATGATTTCTTTTAAGATTCCTCAAACTAAACAATCTCTTAGTATATCATTAAGCCCCTTACTGAATGGATAATGCTCAGACAATCTCTTCAATTCCACCACGAAAATCCAAATGGTCTCCTCTAATTTTTGATTCCGCTTATGCAACCTAAAGTATTCTGCAATCAACAAAAGGCTTTGGCTGTAATTTTCCTGCATTACTTTGACAATATCAGGAAGCTCATTTCTATAGCTTTTCATAAATTCTATCATATTTCTTTACTTTCCAGTAAATGTCTGTAAGACAACAATATCACAGTAGCATCTGGTGACACATACACACTTTCATAATAAATTTATGTTTCACTTTGAACTTTGATGAAGGGTTTCAGCAACATTGACTGTTCGCTCTTTTCCAAAGATGCCGCGTGGCCTGCCGAGATCCCACAGTGTGTGTTGCTTTGAACTTCCATCTTTCTTGCATACTTTTGTTTAAGCTTTCCACTCCTGCGCTCACACTTTGCCTCTGAATGTCCCCTTCAGCACCCTGTACCGTTGTCTGGCTCTTGTTTTATTAAATATCACTTTCCTGGTGCCCATCCACCTTCTATTTAGTGTGAAGACCCATCCACATACTGTGCTGCACTGTTTTGTGCACTTTACGTAGTCCTGCGTAGTTCTGCAGTCTTGTGTTGTCTCACATAGTCTAGTGTAGTTTTTTGTTGTTTCATGTAGCACCATGGTGCTGGAGGAACGTTGTTCCATTTGTGCTGTGTAGTGTACGATCGGTTTATGGTCAAAATGACAATAAAAAGTGACTTGACTTGATTTATGTGATTCTCAATGGAATATATTCTGTGGTGCTTAAGAGATCTTTTGTGGAAATAATTTGACACTCTGGTTGTACAGATCATCTTCTGTATTGAATACATTCCTACAGTATTGATAAAATGTGGCATCCTGCACCCCTTACACCAAGGAAGGGGCATGAGTATGATGTGTCCAATCAGCACACACATCTGAAAATGGAAAAACATGTTGACAAATTTGGCTCTGATGCAGACTTGAAATTTAACTATTTCAGCTTAAATCTGAAATTCAGGCTAAAATAGCTAAAGCACGTTCAGTCCTTAACACAATCCAGCACTTATTGTGGGAATTTAATAAAGACAATGTGAAATGGGGTAAGATGGAGAATACATTGGACATGGGTAAGGGCTCGAAATTTCAGCATCTGTTCATTATGATTTATATTGAATTCTGTAAAGACAAAGTCTACAATGTTGCAGGTCAAATGTTTATTACTCACTGCAGTTGTTAGGTTTACAAAAGGAAGAGGAAAAAACAAAACTTCAGCAGAATGTGTTTTAATTCAGAAAAATACCAAATTGCTATCGGACTGTGACGGTGAAAAATAATGCAGCCAGCACAGTATCAATGAGCTTCAAAGGCCGACTCCCACTGTCATCATGAACACAACTTTCAGTTGCTGTAGATATTAGAGTTTGTGCTTTAAACATCAGCACAATGAGGGAACCACCTTTACACTGGAGAAACCAAACTCATCTTTGTATCATTAACAACTGACCATTGCATTCTTTAGAGCAGAAACTTATTGCAATATTTTGATTCATGAGAAACTGTAAGAAATAGTCGTAAAAGCGTATCTCTATTTCGAAAGAGCCTGATCTTTTTTCAATAAAAGGTTATTCAAATATTACTGTTTCTGTGCATGAACTCTCTTATTACATTTATTTATTTCTGAGCATGATATTAGCAGACTGACTGCTGTTCTCTACCTCTGGCATTAATACAGAATGTGGAAATTTCCCACGTGTTCTCTGGTATCAGCAGGTGGAATCTGACTACCTGTTGTGCTGTGATTGTTTGCATTGAATGAAAGTGCTTTTGTGGTTATATCTGCATTTTCATTTCAAAGCTAGCAAGCATTACAAAATTCCTTTGATTTAGTTAACCTGCCAGAAGGTTATTTCATACGATGAACATACAGCTCGACATTGAGCCTCCATTGCCGGTGATCAGCTAGAGCTCAAGTAAAGCAGCTATGATCTGCACAAAGCTATCAAGGCTGTGAAACACTACAGGCACAAGACTGAGTCAGGATTCACAACTAGCTCACGTGACTTGTGGCAAAGGCTGCATACCGTCGCAGACTTCAGACCAGATGCTGTAGTGCTTCCAACATCATGGCCTCTCTCCCAGATGAGCTCAATCGTTTTTAGGCTAGGTTCGATGTCGCTGACTCTGACCCTCCGAGGAAAGCCACCGCTACAATCTGCAACCTGGTCATCTCTGAGGCTGAGGTACGCAGATGTTTCCAACAGGTGGACAGTGGCAAGGCATCCCAGGGCGGGTGCTCAGGGTGTGGTTGGCACAACTGGCAGGTGTGTTTACTGACATTTGTAATCTCTCCCTCTCCCAGTGTAGAGTGCCGTCCTGCTTCAAATTATCCACCATTGTCCCCGTACCAAAGTAGACCAAGGTAACATGTCTGAGCTACTGGCATCCTGTCGCACTCACCTCAATAATAAACAAATGCTTTGAGAGGCTGGTCAAGGATTACCCCTGCAGCTTGCTACCACCCAAACTGGACCCCCTACAATTCACCTACCAACACAACCGATCAATAGATGTTGCAGTAGCCAGAGCTCTACACACTGTCCTTACACACCTGGAAAAGGATGCTTATGTGAGAATGCTGTTCTTGGACTACAGTTCAGCATTCAACACCATAATTCATCCAGGCTTGACAAGAAGCTCAGTGACCTTGGACTTCACCCTGCCATGTGCAGCTGGATCCTGGATGTCTTCTCAGATCACCAGCAGGTTGTAAGAGTGGGCTCCCTCCCCTCCAACCCTCTGACTCCCAATACAGGAGTCCCTCAGGGCTGCGTACTGTCCCCTCCTTTAATCCCTGTATACCCATGACTGTATCACCACTCACAGCTCCAATCTGCTAATTAAATTTGCCGATGACACTACGTTCTTTAGCCTTATCTCAAACAATAACAAGGTGGCCTACAGGGAAGAAGTCATCACACTGACGCAGTGGTTCAAGAAAACAACCTCTCCCTCAATGTTGCAAAAACAAAGGAGCTGGTTGTGGGTTACAGGGGCAATGGAGATGGGCTAACCCCTAATGACACCATGGATTTGGGGTTGTGAGGGCAAACAGCTTCAAGTTCCTCGGTATACACATCACCGAGGACCTCACAGTCACATGGTCTGTACAGACTAGCTGTGTGATGAAAAGGCGCAACAGCACCTCTTTCGCCTCAGACAGTTGAGGAAGGTTGGTGTGGGCCTCCAAAGCCTAATAACTTTCTAGAGGGGCACAACTGAGAGCATCCTGACTGGCTGCATGACTACCTGGTATGGGAATTGTACCTTCCTTAATGGCAGGACTCTGCAGAAAGTGGTGTGGACAGCCCAATGCATTTGTAGTTGGGAACTTCCCATGATTCAGGACATTTACAACGAAAGGTGTGTAAAAAGGGCCCATAGGATCATTGGGACCCAAGAATCCCAATCACAATCTATTCCAGCTGCTAGCAGCAGCAACAACAAAAGCATTTGCTAATTGTGCATTTGTCTACTTCCGGATTCCCAGTATCATTCATTTTCTTTACAGTTTTCTCAATAATATCATCAATTTGCAAAACACAAAATGAGATCATATTGTTATTATCTCCATATTCAAACAAACAAGTAACAACAGGATTTCTTTCCTCTGGAAGTTTAACAAATGCCAGTTCTGAGTAGGCACTTTCATCAGGGAAAAAGACCCAAGGGTTTGTCCAGGTAAGACGGTCACCAGGATAAGGTTTTGTCTGGGTTTGAGGGTCACCAGAATAAGTACAAAGGTAAATTCCTAAATCCCTCCGTGGGTTGGAGTTTGTGATGTGTGAGAACAATATAACGTCAAAATTTGAAGCATCACCTCCCTTTTGAGTGTGGTAATTTTTAAGGTCGGAATAGTTTTGGATATTTGAAATGTCTGAGGCAGGAAAACTGATGATACTGCCATGGCAACCTGCTGAATATTCAACCAGCTGTTTCACCAGTTTCCCTTCTGTGAAGGTTTTTCCACCATCAGTACTGAAGGCTTCCACTCGATACTGATTCTTATCTGCTTTATTGTTCCGAGCATTGCAATATATTAAAGCCGGCTCACTGGATCCATTGGCTTGATCCAATGACACCACCTGACATTCCCCACACTCCTCCCCAGATATAAATTTGCCAATTTGCCAGGAATCCCCATGGTCTTCACTGTAGAAAGTGAAAGCCCGTACCCTGATTTCATTGGACTCTATCACATGAGCATGGGCAGGGATAACAAGACGGCCACTGTTTAGCTGAATACCGTGGCCTGGACCCAGGGCAAATGTTGCCCATGTATTGATGGTGACACCTATACAAGGCTCTGCTTTGGCACCGTTGTCTGTTAGGTTTATAATGTCACCCCACGTCTGTCCATTGTCGACACTAGTAACATAACAAAGTTGTGCAGCATTTTTTCGACTTCTGATCTGCTCTTGCTCTGATGTTGATCCTTCGACTGCAATGAAGAAGAGAAAGACTGTCTTCTTTTCTTTCTCATAGACGGGACAAGGATTCATGGATCGGCAATTCCCTAGTTGTGCAGACTGGATAGGTTTTGCATCCTCCCACTGAGAAAATGAGACCAAGACATAGTCAGATAGAATAGAATTCCTTCAGCCCTGTTAACAAAACAAACATCTACTGCCCCTTCCTTAGTTGCTCTGGAGAGGGTGACAGAGGTTGAAGATTTCTCATAATATTGTTATAATGGTTTAGGTTTAATAAGCTTTCAGATACTTTTGGAAGTAGTACTGAGGAGTAGGAGTTTGGCATTCAGTTTCTCAGTTGACACGACCAGTTACTGAGATTAAATAGACAGCATGTACTACAGCCACCGTAGAGATGGTAAACCCAGTACCAGAAGGTGTCTCCTCTGAAATAAAATCAGGTTTCGTAAATATTATTGGATCTTCTCTCATCCAAAGAATTGGAGAATTTCCCATCAGACATCGGACCTGCCTTCTAGACGGTGGCAAGGCTTTGGGGAAATACAAAGCAAATGCCCTACGACAGAGGGCATGACGACATGAGATTTGTCACACATAGAACAAAGAACAGTACAGGCCCTTTTAACATACTGAAAAATCAATTTAATTTCTACATTTTTCTGTCATCCATGTGCCTATTTAAGTGTCTCTGAAATGTTCCTAATGTTTCAGCCTCTATCACCACTCATTGCAGTGCATTCCACACACCCAGCCCTCAGTGTAAAAAATCTATATCTGACATCCCTCCCAATTAACAACTCATAAGATGACCGTTGAACAAAACTGGGAATAACTGGAGATGGAGCGTCTTTTGGGATGAAACAAATTGTGAATAAAACGGAAAGTCTGTAGCAGATGGAAGACTGAAGACAGTAACTGACAAAAGGGGTGAAATGCAAGATGAAAGGAAGCACCGTTAAGGAATCTGTGGTTATTCCACATTTATCCGCAAATGTAGGGATCTTTCCTGGAAGTACATCTTCTACAGACTCCTTGCTCTTTAAGTAACAACATTTTCCATCTGAAACATTGCAACTACTTTTTTCCATAGACTAATTAACCTTAAAATGTACTAGTTAATTCAGAATAGTCATTTTAGACGCTTGCTTTCCTGTCCACCCCTCGCTCCATATGGTCATAAGTGGAGATATGAATTGACGATTTCACTCTAACAACAGGCATCCGCTAGTCTTGTGAGATCATGGATTTGCGCTTTGGAAGGTTTTCAGGGTGCAGACCTGGGCAGGGTTGTTTGGGAGACAGGCAGTTGCCTTTGCTACTAGTCTCCTCTCTCCACGCCAACGATGTTGTCCAAGGAAAGGGAACTAGGACCCATGCAGCTTGGCACCAGTGACAATTTCACTATACAGTACTTAAATTCATTCACAACAATGCAGAAAAGGAAACATTCTATCCCAGCATGCAGCAAGAGCTGGATAAAAGCTAAGTGTCAGCTAATAAACACCAAGTAAAGTTTATGCCACTTGAGTAACAATGATGGGTAAAGATCACTACCAAGAGAGAACATAAGATATAGGAGCTGGAGCAGGCCATCTGGCCCATCGAGCCTGCACCAGCATTCAATAAGATCATGGGAAACACCCTTCCCTTGTCATTCAATCACCAGATCATCCTGAGGAGGAATAACCATTGACCAGAAATTCATTCAGACCAGCCACTCAAACACTGTGGCTGATCTGACTGGTATTATGCCAACTCACCTCATGACTCCCCAAATCACAGGTCAAGAAAGTGATTACGTACTCTCACTATAGTTTGAACAGCATTAGAACATCATTCAGTGCAAAGCTGCTTCCCTAATTCTCTGTACTCCAGCCTATATCATTTGCCTGGTTTGTCAGCACCTCCCAAACACAACATCAACTAAAATTACAAAGGTTGTAGCTGAAGAAAATGCCATCAATTCTTCCCCGCACCCCCCTCCACCCCAGGTCCCAGACCACCAGAGGTGGGAATATATTGTCATTCCTTCATTAGTGGCTAATATCTGGAAACTTCTGTGGAGAACCTTCACCAAAGAGGTTGCTATACCTCATGAAAATAATTCCCAGTGAGTAATTGTGGAGAGAAACAAAAGGAAGACCTTGCCAGTTACACCCACATTCGAACAGTGAAGACACACTAAGTGCGAGTTAATGCTAACTGGGAAAAGCTGAGATTTTTTTCTTAGTATTGTAGTGCCAGCAGCTTCCAAGTCCAAAGCTGAGAGGAAGGAAGCTGCCTCCTGCAAGTGGACAAAAGACAGGGTAAATGAATTCAATTGTAGAAGGTTTATCACTCCCAAAATAAGGAAAAGTACATTCCTCTGCATATCCTCTGCAGTGAGGACGATTCACAAGCTATGTTTAAGATTGACATGTGGTACATATCAAAACTTTAAGTATAGTCACATTTGCTTCATCAGCATTTGCTTACTTTCTCAGATTTCTACTTCTAGTTTACCTGGAAATCTTTTGAAGATTTATTATATTCGCCTCGTCGCAGGTACAACAGGTCAGCACTTTCATCTTTGCAGCCGCGTCTGCTCTCTGCAAAGGCCAGAAGTATGTTTGAGTCTGGAATGTGGAGCAGTGCAGGAATTCGAAATCCACCCGGTCCTGTGCTTTTCTTGAACAGATCGGTTTTGCACAAAGTATCTGAACAAGCCATCTCGGTAGAAAAGCAGAACATTTTGTAGTTATGTATGTTGTGTAACAGGTTAAAAGGACCAGCAGAAATGGAACACAACTTGGCGTCTGAGTCTTCTGTTACCAAACTCTATTTTATTAGTAATTAGGTAAAATAAAATTATATAAAACAATAAGAGCAAACAGGTTAGCAGAGTTAATGCATATATAAGCGAGTAAATAAAGTTCCCAAACTTCTCCAAGCTCAGGTGGTAAATGATACAGTCTTATGATGGTATAGGTATGAAATCAGTTCAGTTCATGATATTGAGTTGAGTAGATTGAGGAGAGAGGGAGAGAGAGAGGTGATTTGTATTCCCAGTGCGCCAATGCCATCGAATCCTCCCGTTGTCCTCCAAACTCGCTGTTAACATCACCGACCATGAACAGGCAACAGAGTGCCGTTTTCACGCGGTAAAGCTATCTACCCTGGCAAGGGTTAAACACACCAATAGCTTTCCACCTGTCACCGCTTTTCCACACTGTGAGCAAAACCCACCCTTTTAGTAGGCACAAAAAGCTCATCCAGTGTCCGTTTCCTCAGTGTCTTCCGTGTATCTGTGTGTCTGATTACAAAGCCAGTTGACCTTGTATATATTCCAAAACTGTTGAACACCAGCTGTCAATCATATAACTCCGCCTTGCCGTGACCATGGTAACCCACCGGCTGTTCATTCCTCTCTTTATTAGCACACACACACTCACACTCTCTTTTTAAAGGAACAGTCCATATTGAATAAACCTTCAGATCTCATCACACCTCCCTCCTTTTGGGGAAAATTTTTGATCTAGGAGCAAAATTTTTGTCTTAAATAAGGATTGTACAGCTTGAAGCAACACACATGTAATTATCAGGTAACACATTACAGTAGCGTATACAATTACTAATTTCTATTTCACTTTTAAACTTAACATTCAGACTATCAATCCCCCATGTTGTTGACTTGACCTTTCACAGGCTTTGTTACTGTTAGAGTGAATTTTTGGGTGTAGCTCATTCACACATAGCAAATAGCTTCGGACACCAGTCTTCTGTTCTTTGACAAAGTACTGCGGAGTGAGTTCATAAAAGCTGTGAATACCAGACGCTGCTGACGCCGTAGTTTGACCAGATGCTGTAGTTTGGAAGACAGTATTAGCTATACTTTATAAATATGAATTGTCCTCTATGTTAGCACGTAAAATACCAAATAAATGTATTGTGGATGTAACTTGCATTCCTGAAGGCTGTGAATACCAGCCCAGACATGTGGGCGTCAGGAGGAAAGGATGAAGTCAGAAGGTGTAAACACGAGGAAATCTGCAGATGCTGGAAATTCAAACAACACACACAAAATGCTGGTGGAACGCAGCAGGCCAGGCAGCATCTATAGGAAGTAGCACAGTCAATGTTTCGGGCCAAGACTCTTCGTCAGGACCAACTGAAAGGAAAGATAGTAAGAGATTTGAAAGTAGTGGGGGGAGGGGGGAAATGCGAAATGATAGAAGACTGGAGGGGGTGGGATGAGGCTAATAGCTGGAAAGGTGATTGGTGAAAGTGATACAGAGCTGGAGAAGGGAAAGGATCATGGGATGGGAGGCCTCGGGAGAAAGAAAGGAGAGGGGGGAGCACCAGAGGGAGATGGAGAACAGGCAAACAACTAAATATGTCAGGGATGGGGTAAGAAGGGGAGGAGGGGCATTAACGGAAGTTAGAGAAGTCGATGTTCGTGCCATCAGGTTGGAGGCTACCCAGCCGGTATATAAGGTGGTGTTCCTCCAACCTGAGTTTGGATTCATTTTGACAGTAGAGCAGGCCATGGATAGACAGAAGGTGCGATGTTTTGTATGCAGCTTCAAAAGAAAGCATTGTTTATGCATTGTCTGTACTTTGTAAATGGGGACTGCCCTTTGTGTTTAGCAAATAAATATCGAGCCCACATTGGGCTAGCAGACATTTTCCAAAAGGTCTCCGTATGATGCTTGCTGTACCTCGTTGTGTCGAATAAAGAAGCTGCTTTGTATCTACCAGTAACTCTCTCTCCGGTGATTTCATCCACGCTACAACATTTGGTGTCAGGATAGGGATTGCCTCCGTGACCCACCGTGTGGCTAGCTGTCCTAGCAGTCTAAGCTGGTGAGTATTTTTCTGAAATAACACTCACACTTTGATGTGTTCGGGTCGGTGGTTCACGGGAACGCGGAGAGCTGAACTGGTAGATATAAAAGTGGAGTCTGCGTGTGCATGTGTGTTTATGCAAGTGAGGAAACTTTGCGTGTTAACTTGGGGAGACGCAGCCATCAGCTGCGAAAGGTGGTTACCGACGGTTCGAGACGCCGGAGTAGGAGCGGGTATACTCGTTCGGGGAGCTGCTTTTCGGTGTCTGCGTTTGCGAGTGTGATGCAAAGGAATACAGCAGGCACCGTGAGTTCAGGTACCCAAAAGTGGCAGATTGTGGAATCCGTACTCTGCGGTTTTAACTGTGTGCTGTTTAACTGGTACCGTCTTTGATATTTTGCGTAGTGTGGGAATTAGCGTGGGGATATCTCAGGGAGAGGTTTTACCCAGATAGATCTGCTAGATGGCACCTATTGGTCAGGAAACGTCAGGCTGAGAACCCGGATGATCCGAGCCAGCCCTTGATCTTGATTCATAAGCATTCATAGCCCATTCATAAGCATTTCACCCTCGGGGAGAAACAACATTTTGTCAGAGTCTCCCTCACTTAAAGTCGCCTGTGGGAATTCAGAAATCTGGAAATGGTTAATTCACCAGATTCACCCTGGAGGTATACACGCGATGGTAAAAGCGAAGTGCCCGAGAATCTGTGGGACAGGACGGTCCAGGGGTGCGGCAACTACCGGGAGAGCCAGTAATGAAGAAAGGTATCCCTCTTTTAAAGGGGAAGTGAGGCAGCGACTGGGGGGAGTAGCTGGGGAACGATACTGGCAGTGATTCAAAACGCTGATGAGACGGCCAGTATCGAGCAAATGAGGAGTATTCCCGGTTGGATAATCCAGGGAGGGTCGACCCAGTCTTCCTGAAAATGCTGAAGGAAGGCCTGAGCTCAGCCCAGCGGGAAGTTTTAGATTTAGGCACAACGGTGGGGTCGCCCTACTCTGCGATAGTTTCGTGGGCCAGTGAAATGGACCAAAGAAAAGGCAAGGGAGTCGCAGAGTGGGTACAGTGGATGGAGCCGCTGTGATGTCCCGGAGAGATGGTTTTGCTCGCCGGCAGCCAGGGAATCTAGCGAAGGACTGCCGGACCAGGTATGAGACAGTGAAGGAGTTGACGGCTGGTGACAGTGTCCAAACCCAGGCCGAAGGTCTCGGCACACACAGAGTCACTCACCCATCAGCAGCCAGTCACTGTCAAAGAGCAGTATCGGCGCCTCCTCGGGCAGAAAAAGAGGTGGCGGAGGGCTCCACTGCCAGCGCTGGTGACCCGCGGATGTACACAACGGCATTGATAGGGGGCCGGCACTGGACACAGGGGCATCGGTATGGATAACTGACCTACCCTTGCCAACAACCGGACAGGCTATTTATATTACGGGAGCAGGAGGGAAAACAGAAAAAGCAGAAAGAAGCGAGACGCAAATACTAGAAATCGGGGAGTGCGGCTTCCAGTGTATTTCTGGGTATGTCCGAATAATGAGTGCACGATCCTTGGAATAGACATCCTAAGGGAAGCAGGAACTGTTATAGATTCAGGAAAGGGAGAAATAATATGGACAAGTCAGGGGCAGCGAACGCGTACAACCAACGGAAGACACAACCTGGCTGGCAATAGGCGCAGCTGCCCCGATCATGAGAGACTGGAGCCAGGACGGTGTGTATGGTTTACTTTGTTAGCAATTCCCAGCTGTTTGGGCTAGACACAAGTAAGATTGTGGGCAGGTAAAGATAGAGCCAGTTAAAATAGATGGGGACCCGCATAAACCCCATCGGCAGTATCCTATAAAACCTGACGCGCTGGCAGCTGTCCAGGGTGTAGTGAAGGAACCTGAACAGCAGGGGACACTCAGAGAGTGCGACCACTACTAACTCACCTGTATGGCCAGTGAAGAAACCTGATGGGTCGTACCGGTTAACAATAGACTATACCGCCCTGAGTAAGACCAGCCCCAGACTGCATTCCATCGGGGCGAACCTTGCAACAATCCTGAATGGCCTGTCTCCAGAACATAAACCTTTTCAGTCCTGGATATCGCTAGTGGGTTTTGGGGGCTCCCCTTAGCACCTGAATCCCAAGACCGATTTGGGTGGGCGGCAGTACAAGTGGACCAGACTCCCCCAGGGATTCCACAGTAACCCGGCTATTTTTCACAAAGTCACGGCGCAGACTTCGGAAAAGCTCAATTTAACGCCCTACCAGTCGCCCATCTTACAATATGCAGGTGATCTACTCATTGCTTCAGAAGATGAAGCAGATCATTTAGGAGCAATGGCCAGTGTTCTAGAGGTACTGCAGGATGTGGGGTTGAAAATCAGTCCACACAGGCTCAGATAGACAAACAAACCGTACAGTACCTGGGCTAAACCATTTCCCAAGGGAGGAAGGACTTGTCAGATGACAGACGTCCGGCCATCGGCTCCATGCCCAGTCAACGTAAGGGGAGTGAGGAAGGTGATGCGTTTGTTTAACTACTTCCGAAAGTTTTTACCGGGGTTCTCAGCACTCTTGGCCCCGATACAGGCCTTGATTAAAGGAGGGAAGACACTTTGGAAGAAGTACAGTGGGGGTCAGAAGAGGAAAAGGCCTTTAATCAAGAAAGCCCTGGTTTCTACACCCGCGCTGGGGTTACCAGATGCAACTCGCCCCTTTCACCTACTGTCGTACGGAGGGAGGGTACTACAACGCGGTAGTGTTGTAGGACCATGGGGACACTAGAAGGCCAGTGGCCTATTACTCCCTGAAACGGGACCCGTTGCAGCAGGACTCCCCCGCTGGGTCTGGGAAACCACGAACTGGGTGGGCTCTGGTAAAGGAAGTGGGTGAAGAGTTAGCTTCAGGAGCACTGCCAGGGCTTTGCTCAGCTCAGGTAGCAGAACTGGTCGCTCTGATAGAAGCCCCACGCTACAGTGAGGGCAGATGGGTAAATATATATACCGACAGCCAGTATGCATTCGGGGTGGTGCACGATTGCCTAATGCCTTGGGCACGACAAGGATTCATAACCTCAGAGGTGCTAATATTCAGCATGGGCACCTAATACCACAGCTACTGGAAGCAGTGAGTCTGCCAGAAGAGGTGGCTGAGATTAGGGTAAAAATGCACCAGAAAGGTGAGAGCATGAAACAGAAGGGAAATGAGTGGGCAGTTGTTGCCGTGAAGACGGCAGCGGAGGAACAAGAGGCAATTGAAATTGCAAGCATTCAGGAAGGAACGAGAGAAGCCAGTTTAGTAAAATAATAGAAAGAGGTGGATGTATAAGAGAAGGAAAAATGGAGGAGAAAAGGGGCAATGGAGGGACCAGACGGGTGCTGGACACACGGAGAGGAAGGAGTCATGGTGGCCCACCATGTATTGGGCAGATACTATGGAAATTATATCATGGGGCAAGGTATCAGGGAAGGCAGAGCCTGATCACAACCCTCCGGCAGGACCGGTGGTGGCCAGGGATGGACGGGGATGTTGAGAAATTCTGCTGCCGTTGTATCATTTGTGCCCAGCATAACCCTGGTAAGGGCAGAAAGCTACAGCTGGCAAATCTGCCACTGCCAAGGAGACCCTGGGAAATAGATCAGATAGACTTCACAGGGCCCCTGCCAAAAAGCGGGGGGAAGCTACTGTCTAGTAATTACGGGTCACTTCACCCGTGGGGTGGGGAGAGGCTTTCCCAACAAGGGACTGGACCGCCAGCATCGCTGCATGGATCCTAGTTCAGGAAATCTTCCCAAGACGGGGAACCCCAGTCTAGGTGGATTCAGATCAGGGAGCACATTTCACGGGGAAAGTGATGAAGGAAATGTGCCGACTGCCAGGGATTCGACAATGGTTCCATATATCCTACCACCCCCAAAGTTCAGGGATGGTGGAAAGGGTGAACCGAATGATCAAGAATGCTTTAGCCAAAGCTGTAGCTGAGATGGGAAAGACATGGGTTGATGTATTACCAGGAATCCTGATGAGATAGCGTGCAACCCCGATCCGCACGTTGGGTCTCAGCCCCTACGAATTATTGATGAGACGAGCAATGTGACTCCCCTATTGCGGGGAGCCTGGGGTTTACAGGCATAGAATGACACAACATGTGAAAGACCTTTGTAACCAACTTAAAACATAGTCATCTGGACCATAGACCTCCGTACTCCTCCCATCCGTGTACTTACCCAAATTTCTCTTAAATGAACCCACATCCATCACTTCCGCTGACAGCTTATTCCACACTCTCACCACCTTCTGAATGAAGATGCTTCCTCTCAACTTCCCTTAAATATTTCACCTTTCACCCTTAACCTATGACCTGTAGTTCTAATCTCAACTAACCTCAGTGAAAAAAGATTGTTTGTATATACCCTATCTGTACCCCAATCTGCAAAGCTCTACAAAATCTGCCTTCTTTCTCTTACGCTCCAGGGAACCTATTCAACCTTTCCCTGTAACTCAAGTTCTGGCAACATCCTAGTAAATTTTCTCTGCACTCTTTCAATCTTATTGATAACTTTCCTGTAGGTAGGTGACCAGAACTGCACACAATTCTCCAAATTGACCTCACTAGCATCTTGTACACCTTCAACATAACATCCCATCTTCTGTACTCGAATACTTTCATATACAAAAGCCTATGTGCCAAAAGCTCTCTTTACAAGCCTGTCTGTAATGCCACTTTCAAGGAATCAAAGATCTGTGTTCCCAGATCCTTCTGTTTTCCTGCACTCTTCAGTGCCCCACCGTTTACTCTACAAGTCCTAGCCTGTTTGTTCTCCCAAAGTGCAACACCTCACACTTGGTCTGCATTAAATTCCATCGGCCATTTTTCAGTCTATTTTTCCAACTGGTCCAGATCCCACGGTAAACTTTGAGAGCCTTTCTCGCTGCCTTGATGAATGGTCTACAGCCCAATCCCTCAATCTTAGTGTAAACTTGCTGATTGAGTTTAACACATTAGCATCCAAGTCATTATTTCAGATGACAAACAACAATGGGCCCAGCACCAATCCCTGCAGCACATTGCTAATCACAGACTGCCAGTCAGAGAGAGAACCAACCACTACCACTCTCTGGCTTCTACCATTAAGCCGATGTTGAATCCAATTTACTACCTCATCCTGAATGCCAAGTGACTGAACCATCTGGTCCAGCCTCCCATATGGGACTTTGTCAAAGGGTTTTGCTAAGGTCCATAAATAGCTATCCTTCAGTCCTCCAGCACCTCATCTATGCCTAATGATATTTTCAATACCTCGGCCAGGGACCCTGCAATTTCCAGAGTGTCCCACAAGCTCTGAGGGTACACATTGTCTATCCACGGGAACTTAACAACCCCAATTTGCCTCAAGACAGCAAGCACCTTCTCTTTTGCAATCCAGATATGGTCCATCACCTCACTACTGTTCTGTTTCACGTCTATAAACTCTCTGCACTTCTTCTGAGTAAATACAGATACAAAAACTCCCTCTCAGCTCTCCCTCATCTCTTTCATCTCCGTACATGGATGACCAATAAATCTGTAGAAGCCCTTGGGCTTCTCCTTCACCTTGTCTGCCAGAGCAACATCATGCTTTCTTTTAGCCCTCCTGATTTCTCTTACGTGTTATCATGCATTTTTCTGATTTAGAATCTCGACCTGAGGACCAGTCCGGTCCTTCGCCATAATTATCTTGAAACCAAAGTGTTCCCCTTCATACTCTTCTGTCACCTGCTCTGTCTCATTTCCTAATAGATCAGTATCACACTCTCTCTAGTAAGTAACTCTATATACTGATTAAGGAAACATCCCTAAATCCCATCCAGCTGCCAGTTCTCCCCTGTTGCAACCCAGTTTCATTAATAGCTACAACATTTTAACTTCACATGCTGATCCATGCTCTAAGCTCATTTTCTTACCTGTGAAACACTCTTGCTTTGCTTGGCTGTGTAAGTCGAGGGAAGACAATCTTCGGCTCCCCCCCCATACGTGTGAGATTGTGTTGTGAGACCCTCCCCACAAACCCCGTTTGTGTGGATGCTGCGTAATTCACCACCCTGTTACAAATTAATGCCATGAAATAACAGACAGTACACTGCATACAATTAATATCTATGAATCTTAACTGAAGGGTTAATAAATAATAACAAAAAGAAAAAGTCCCATCCAAATTAAACAGTCAAATGTGCACACGTGGGAGCTCATCTTGAACTTCTCTATCACTGATGCTCTGAACCCTCGGTCAACGTGAAACCTTTCTATCTTATGTCAAAGGTTATTTCTGGCAGTTTTGCCATAATACTGCCAGTCCAGTCATTGGAGAGTGAAGATTCGAAGTTCGGGAAGTTAAAGATGGAGGAAAGTTGATTTCGACAGTGAAACAAGCTCGACCTGGTTTGATTCTCATTCGGAAGAAATTCATCAGCTATGCCCATGATAACTCCTGTTCTGCCAGAAGAATAGAGGGTTGGGTAAAGTTTTGCCAAGGAAAGGTCAGTGCCTTTAAGCCGTTTCATTTTCCTTCATCGTAAATCCTTTGATCGAAGCATACTTCGACTGAGCTCAGCAGTAACGCCACAAAAGAGAATTTATTATCAAGGAATGCCTCTCCTTTAATGGACTGTAAATCATTTTGGACCTTCCCATTGCTACTTCTGAGAACTGTTTTCACATTATCGCTTTAAAAACTGTTTTCGCATTCTCGCTTTAAGAAATGTTCAAGCTGCCGTATAGCAGCTGACTTCCAGTTGCTAGTCATTTGTTTTCTTTTTTGGGTTTTTTTTAAGCAGTGTTTAATTAATGTTTTATTTCTTATAAAAACCCTGTTTCAATCGTATATTCATTGTTGCTGGATTGTAACTTTTGGGGGTTCGTGCAATCTGAATCCATTTTTGAGTTTAAATGCTTGTTTGATTTTGGATCGGTGTTTCGGAATAAGGGAATACTCGATTCTTTTATCTGATTGGCTTGTGAGTGGCATTCAGCAACAACTAGTATTGATTCACCAAACGCAGAGTTATTAGCGAAAGCAAAAAGAAAATGATGTATTGGAGATTGCTAGCAGGTTGGAACTTAAAGGTATTTCGAAAGATACAACAAAGCCTGTAAGTCAGAGAAAAATCACAGAACACTATATAGATTCCGGTGTGTTTGATGTATCGGCTTTAGATCGGTTTCCTGTGAGTAAAGCAGCGATTCAGTCACATTTGGAACAATTAGTGTTGGAAACGTTAAAAATAGAAGCTGAATTAAAACAGAAGGAATTGCAAACTAACTTGGAATTAAGTCGATTAGAAGCCAAAAATAAAAAGAAACAGTTGGAAGCTAACTTGGGATTACGTAGGTTAGAAGCTGAGAATAAACAGAGGGAATTTGAACTTAAAATAACAGAATTAAAGTCTGAGAATCAGTCTCTTGGTTCTAGAAAAACATTTGTTGTTAGTCAGGAAATTAAATTGGTCCCTCCATTTAGTGAAACAGAAGTAGAAAAATATTTTCAACATTTTGAAATTATTGCTCTGGTTTCAGTGTGGCTGAAAGAGAAATGTTCAGTGTTGTTGCAGAGTGTAATTAAAGGCAAAGCACAATAGGTTTATACAGCTTTAACTGCTGAGCAAGCGCATGATTATGATATTGTGAAAATGCACATATTGAAGACATATGAATTGGTTCCAGAAGCTTATAGAGAACGATTCAGAAATTTAAAGAAATCTGTGGAAAAAAACTTATGTGGAATTTGCCTACAATAAAGCTGTGTGCTTTGAGAGATGGGTTTCCTCTAAAAATGTAAATGGGGACTATAATAAATTGAAAGAGCTGATTTTATTGGAGGAATTTAAAAGAAGTATTCTTGTTGAAGTAAGGACATACGTAAATGAGAGAGACATTGATACATTGCAGGAATCTGCTAAATTAGCTGATGAGTATGCTTTAATCCATAAGAATAAATTTCCTCAGGGCAGGATTTTTAAAAGTTAAAATAACAGAGACTCAAGGTAAATCAGAAATTAAATCAGAAGTTAGTGAGAAAGGTAAGGAGGAAGGAAAACCTGTGAAGGAAAGACAATTTGGTCCCATTGGTAATTATTGTAAGAATCCTGGTCATGTAATATCTAACTGTTTCAGATAGAAAAAGAAAGAGAAGGAAGCAGTCCCAAATGCTTGTATGCAACATACTGAAACACCTCTAAATTCACAGGGCTTGATAAACACAAGTGACGTTTTGTTAGAGTTTGACCAAGTTAAAAAGGGATATAATCATTTTATAACTGAAGGATTTGTATCCTTGAAAGAAGGATCTACTCCGGTGCCAATAAAAATCCTTAGGGGTACTAGAGATTCTCAATCACTGATGTTAGACAGGGTGTTAAAGTTTAATGATGAGTCTGATACTGGTGATGTAAATTATATACGAGGTGTTGGGAGTGCCTTTATGCCTGTACATCTGCATGAAGTGAATTTAAAATCAGGGTTAGTTACAGGACTTGTTAAAGTAGGATTACAGCCTAGCTTACCTGTGAAGGATATTTCTTTATTGTTAGGAAATGACTTGGCAGGCGGACAATTTTTTCCTGAAGTGCATTTAACAATAGAGTCAGAGGAACCAAGGATGGATTCTAACACAGATTCTTCCTGTGTTGTAACTCGAGCTATGGCTAAAAAGATTGATGTGCAGAATAAGGTTGTTACTCATGACGGTTCAACTCAGGATTCAAGTTTTGAGGATGTGTCAGAAACTTTCTTACCTTCTTTGTTTGAACAAAATTCTTGGCGTAAGTCTGACTATCAAGATTTGTCTTTGTCCAGGAAGGAGATGATAGTAGAGCAGAGTAGAGACCCTGAGATTATAAAATTAAAAGAGCAAGCTCTTCTGGATAGTGAAATTGAGAAGGTGCCAGTAGGATATTACTTTGAGAAAGGTGTACTGATGAGGAAGTGGAGATCGCCTACAATTCCTGCAAGTGATGAATGGAATATTGTTTACCGGGTAGTAGTTCCTAAAGTTTATCTGAATGAGATTTTAACTTTAACTCATAGTGTGCCCTTGGGTGGACATCAAGGGGTAAGGAAAACTGTGGAAAAGATTTTACAACATTTTTACTGGCCTGGTTTAAGAAAAGATGTGGCGATGTTTTGTAGAACATGCCATACTTGTCAAATTGTGGGTAAATCAAATCAAGTTACACCAGTGGCTCCATTACAACCTATTCCAGCATTTGGTGAACCATTTTCTAAAATTATTATAGATTGTGTAGGTCCATTACCAAAGACAAAAACTGGTTATCAGTACTTGTTGACTATCACGTGCACTGCATCTAGGTTTCCAGAGGCAGTACCACTTGGGAATTTAACAGCTGAAACTGTAACAAAGGCTCTTATAAAATTCTTGACTTATTTTGGGTTGCCTAAGGAAATACAATCTGATCAAGGCAGTAATTTTATGTCTGGATTGTTTCAACGGATAGTTTATAAATTGGGAGCTGAGCAAATCGCTTCATCTGCATACCACCCAGAATTGCAAGGTGCCTTAGAGAGGTTTCATTCTACCCTCAAGAATATGATTAGGACATATTGTGTGGAAAATGAAAGTCATTGGGATGTGGGTATATACTTACTTCTATTTGCAGTAAGGGAATCGGTGCAAGAATCCTTAGGTTTCAGTCCATTTGAACTTGTATTTGGGCATAGAGTTAGAGGACCTTTAGCTTTATTAAAAGACCAATGGATTAATAAAGAGGTACACACTAATTTGTTAGACTGTTTTGAAATTTAAGGACAGATTACATGAAGCTTGTAGCTCAGCTAGGGAAAATTTAAAATTGGCTCAGGAGAAAATGAAAACCTGGTAGATAAAGAAGCTAGGATGAGGATGTTTAAACCTGGAGATAAGGTGCTGGTTCTTTTCCCAGTGCAAACGAATCCTTTACAAGCTAGATTTCATGGTCCTTATGAAATTGTGTCTAAAATCAATGATGTGGATTACATGATAAAAATTCCAGATCGTAGAAGGCCAACACAACTTTGCCATATAAATACGATAAAACTATATTATGAGAAACAACCTGCTACTATGACTGTTGTGGTCAATAATAATGAGTCTGATCTCACTAGGAACATAATGGATGATTCATCTGAAACTCGTTCTAAACCCAACATTGTTTCTGTCAGATTACCAAACTCAACCAGTCTGGAAAATATTGATGAGAAATTAGCACATTTACAACCAGAGCAGAACTAGCAAATGAAACTATTAATTTTTAAATATGAAGATTTGTTTCCAGACATTCCTAGAAGGACCACTGTAGCTTCAAATGATAATAGACAATATACAATAGGTGCAGCTGTAGACCGTTCGGTCCTTCGAGCCTGCACCGCCATTTTGAGATCATGGCTGATCAATTACTATCAATACCCGGTTCCTACCTTGTCCCCATATCCCTTGATTCCCCTATCCATAAGATACCTATCTAGCTCCTTCTTGAAAGCATCCAGAGAATTGGCCTCCACTGCCTTCTGAGGCAGTGCATTCCAGACCCCCACAACTCTCTGGGAGAAGAAGTTTTTCCTTAACTCTGTCCTAAATGACCTACCCCTTATTCTCAAACCATGCCCTCTGGTACTGGACTCTCCCAGCATCTGGAACATATTTCCTGCCTCTATCTTGTCCAATCCCTTTATAATCTTATATGTTTCAATCAGATCCCCTCTCAATCTCCTTAATTCCAGCATGTACAAGCCCAGTCTCTAACCTCTCTGCGTAAGACAGTCCAGACATCCCAGGAATTAACCTCGTGAATCTACGCTGCACTTCCTCTACAGCCAGGATGTCCTTCCTTAACCCTGGAGACCAAAACTGTACACAATACCCCAGGTGTGGTCTCACCAGGGCTCTGTACAAATGCAAGAGGATTGCCTTGCTGTTGTACTCAATTCCCTTTGTAATAAAGGCCAACATTCCATTAGCCTTCTTCACTGCAGGCTGCACTTGCTCATTCACCTTCAGTGACTGATGAACAAGGACCCCGAGATCTCTTTATATTTCTCCCTTACCCAAATCTACACCGTTCAGATAATAATCTGCCTTCCTGTACTTACTCCCAGTGGATAACCTCACACTTATTTACATTAAACGTCATCTGCCAAGTATCTGCCCACTCACCCAGCCTATCCAAGTCACCCTGAATTCTCCTAACATCCTTATCACATGTCACACTGCCACCCAGCTTAGAATCATCAGCAAATTTGCTGACGTTATATTCTATGCCTTCATTCAAATCGTTAACGTGAATGGTAAACAGCTGTGGTCCCAATACCGAGCCCTGTGGCACCCCACTAGTCACCACCTGCCATTCCGAGAAACACCCATTCACCGCTACCCTTTGCTTTCTATCTGCCAACCAGTTTAATATCCATGTCAAATCCTTCCCTCAGATGCCCTGAGCTTTGATTTTACCGACCAGTCTTCTATGTGGGACCTTATCAAATGCCTTCTGAAAATCGAGGTACACTACATCCACTGGAACTCCCCCGTCTAACTTCCTGGTTACATCCTTGAAAAACTCCCAACAGATTAGTCAAACATGATTTACCCTTGGTAAATCCATGCTGGCTCGGCCCAATCCTATCACTGCTATCTAGATATGCCACTATTTCATCCTTAATAATGGACTCCAGCATCTTTCCCACCACCGATGTCAGGCTGACAGGTCAATAGTTCTCTGTTTTCTCCCTCCCTCCTTTCTTAAAAAGTGGGATAACATTAGCCATTCTCCAATCCTCAGGAACTGATCCTGAATCTAAGGAACATTGGAAAATGATTACCAATGCATCCGCAATTTCCAGGGCCACCTCCTTTAGAACCCTAGGATGCAGACCATCTGGACCTGGGGATTTGTCAGCCTTCAGTCCCATCAGTCTTCTCATCACCGTTTCCTTCCAAATGTCATTCTGTTTCATTTCCTCTGTTACCCTATGTCCTTGGCCCATCCATACATCTGGGAGACTGCTTGTGTCTTCCTTAGTGAAAACAGATCTAAAGTACTCATTAAATTCTTCTGCCATTTCTCTGTTTCCCTTAACAATTTCACCCAATTCATTCTTCAAGGGCCCAACATTGTTCTTAACTATCTTCTTTCTCTTCACATACCTAAAAAAGCTTTTGCTATCTTCCTTTATATTCCTGGCTAGCTTGCGTTCGTACCTAATTTTTTTCTTCCCGTATTGTCTTTTTAGTTGTAACCCCCTGGGTCACCTCAGGCTCGCTCAGCTCATTCTCGTCTAGGGGGAGCAGCCTTCGGCCCCGCCAAACTGGGTAATCAGCTGGTGTGGTTGCTGTGTGATGTCCCCACCTCGCCCAAAAACAGACAGTACACCATAAGCGATTAAATGAGTACAATTTATAAAGGTTACTATAACTAAGTGATTAATAACGATACAGTATATACGAAGAGAAAAAATAAAGAAAAGGCACCAGACTTATCAAAGTCCAAACCACTTTGTGCACAACCGTTGGAGCTGAATTACTGAAGTCTTCTGGCCACCATTCGATCCCCTCCGAACTCCTCGACTCGCAGCTCAGGACCCTCCGAGTGGTCAACCAAGCACATCTAGCTTCATCTCCCCTCCTCGGAGTACCTCCTGGCCTCGGACCCCCGCTTGGGGTCCGTTCCTCACCCAGCTTACAGCATTGCGCCCTCTCTCTCAACCCCCTCGTGCCGATCTGCCCAAAAGCCCGTCAACAAAAGCTTACAGACTCAGAAGAAAGAACATTAATACCCATCTGGTTTACAAAGGAATACAATTCTCGTTATCAGTAAATTTTAACCCAAACAAGCTTCCAGCACTCTCTCGCAACAAAGGAGCATTCCTGCTTTTAACAAAACAAAGAAGCCCTTTTGATTACATACACAGTAACAAAGAAAAAAAGAAGAAACCCCCTTTACACTCTCCCTCCACCAAATAAAAGTCATGTCCTCATGACTATTAAATAACTCACCACCTTTCCTGCCAACCCTCCGTAACCCAAGCACAAACAGTGACATCTCCTCCCCACACAGTAAACCTCACGCCCTGTTCCTCAGGCGCTACTTAGGCCAACTATCTGGGAGTTCCCTAACCCTTCTGAGACCTCTGTACCCACTCACCCAAACCCTTCAGGTTCGGGCTCAACTGGGGATACCTTGGGCCCACTACCAACTCCTCTCTCAACTTCTCACTCATGCCCCACACTGCACACAGCTAACCCTCCCCGCTACACCCTACTCAATGGGAGAAGGGCCAAAGGTCTCTTCCTCAATCGAGGGAAAGTCAGCAAAAGGCTGCATGTTCCACACATCCAGCACATCATCCATCGAATCTGTATTCTTCCTCATTTCTGTGATCGGTAGCTGCTGTTTGATCTTCTCCAAACGGAAACACGTGGCCTGAACTGCTCCTGCAGTCTCTTCAGCCTCCTGTTCAGTATTCACTGCACTTCTCTCCAGCTTTTTCTTCCTCATGACTTCTTCCAGATCAACTTTCAGGCTTTGTACTTCATTTGAACTGTCGATGGTCATCTTCAGGTTCCCTTCAAGCTTCCACTTCTCTCTTCTGAGATTTGTCTGTAATTTCTGCACCTCCGCAAACTCCCCTCTCCAGGTTCTCAGTTTGCTATTGCCCTCAGTCAGACAACTTTCTTCATTCTCCCCAATTTGTAAGTCTTCTGAATGGTTCCAGATCACTTTCTCCAGTCTCTCCGTCTTCATTTCAAACTTGATTCCGTAGAGACAGTCACTCACGAGCTGCGACCTTCGCCAGCCCTGGCACGTGTCCAGAAAACACTTTAACTCGGTAGTTCTCAGCTGCTCCTGCAACGACCTCACTTCATATTCTCCTGAGGCAAATCCAAACACCAACAGATCATCCACATACACCAAAACTCCAAATGCCTCCACATCCCCTATGGTCTTCCACCTGCCCCGCAGGAAGGTTGCAAGGGCTCCAGATATGCCCTGTGGCATCTTTTCGGACCCGAAGACTCCTAGGGAATTTATAACGGCCGTCTTCTCCTTGTCGGCCCCACTCATCGGGATCTGGCAACATCCACTCCTCAGATCCAGCACCTTAAACCACGTCGCACCACTCAGACAGGCCATCGCCTCTTCGGCCCTCAGGGCCATATTCTGGTCACTGACAGTGTGTCTCTTCAGCACAATATAATCCACACACACGCTGCCTACATCTTCCATGGCTTCAGGGGCCAGTCGCCGCAACCTCTCTCTCTTGGAGGTGTCTTCAGCAGTCAACTCCCCTCCCTCGTGGTATTTCACAGCATCCACTAAGAGGGTCTCACCCTCAGATACTTCCCCCAGGCCGTACCACCACTGGCTCTTGTTTGAATTCGTTATCGGCCCAATGCTGCTACACACGTCCGCACAAGCAGCTCGAAACTCTGGGTGCATCGACAATGCCTCCAAACAGCACTCACCTGCCTCCTCCGGGCAGGCCCCCAAGCGCACCAGCAGGATATTGGTTCTCTCTAGAACAGAAACGCTGCCCGTCTCAACAGTGTCCAGACACATCAGCATTAACGATTCATGAACCTCAGTCACCTCCACTTTTGCCTCCAAGAACTCCATTTTCACTGACCAACAACCGTCGTCTGGATAATCAACGGTACTGGTACCCCAAATCTCCAGTGCCCTCAATGTCGTCCAGGGTAAATGCTTCCAATAACGGTTATAAAACAAACTGTACAGCCTATTCACGTCAACTCTATCTATCCCTCTCAAAATTTTAAATATCTCGATCAAATCCCCCCCAACCTTCTACACTCCAATGAATAGAGACCTAACTTGTTCAACCTTTCTCTGTAACTTAAGTGCTGAAACCCAGGTAACATCCTAGTAAATCGTCTCTGCATTCTCTCTAATTTATTGATATCTTTCCTATAATTTGGTGACCAGAACTGTACACAATATTCCAAATTTGGCCTTACCAATGCCTTGTACAATTTTAACATTACATCCCAACTTCTGTACTCAATGCTCTGATTTATAAAGGCCAGCATTCCAAAAGCCTTCTTCACCACCCTATCTACATGAGACTCCACCTTCAGGGAACTATGCACTGTTATTCCTAGATCTCTCTGTTCCTCTGCATTCCTCAATGGCCTACCATTTACCCTGTATGTTCTATTTGGATTATTCCCGCCAAAATGTAGAACCTCACATTTCTCAGCATTAAACTCCATCTGCCAACGTTCAGCCCATTCTTCTAACTGGCATAAATCTCACTGCAAGCTTTGAAAACACACCTCATTATCCACAACACCTCCTACCTTAGTATCATCGGCATACTTACTAATCCAATTTACCACACCATCATCCAGGTCATTAATGTATATTACAAACAACATTGGGCCCAAAACAGATCCCTGAGGCACCCCGCTAGTCACCGGCCTCCATCCCGATAAACAATTATCCACCACTACTCTCTGGCATCTCCGATCTAGCCACTGTTGAATCCATTTTATTACTCTAGCATTAATACCTAACGACTGAACCTTCTTAACTAACCTTCCATGTGGAACTTTGTCAAAGGCTTTGCTGAAGTCCATATAGACTACATCCACGGCCTTACCCTCGTCAACATTCCTCGTAACTTCTTCAAAAAATTCAATTGAGGTTTGTCAAACATGACCTTCCACGCACAAATCCATGCTGGCTACTCCTAATCAGATCCTGTCTATCTAGATAATTATAAATACTATCTCTAAGAATAATTTCCATTAATTTACCCACCACTGATGTCAAACTGACAGGTCTATAATTGCTAGGCTTGCTTCTAGAACCCTTTTAAACAATGGAACCACATGAGCAATACGCCAATCCTCTGGCACAGTCCCCGTTTCTAATGACATCTGAAGGATCTCCGTCAGAGCTCCTGCTATCTCTACACAATCTTCCCTCAAGGTCCTGGGGAATATCCTGTCAGGACCCAGAGATTTATCCACTTTTAAATTTCTTAAAAGCACCAGTACTTCCACCTCCTTAATTGTCATAGGTTCCATAACTTCCTTACTTGTTTCCCAGACCTTACACAATTCAATATCCTTCTCCTTAGTGAATACTGAAGAGAAGAAATCGTTCAAAGTCTCTCCCATCTCCCTCGGCTCCACACATAGCTGACCACCCTGATGCTCTAAGGGACCAATTTTATCCCTCACTATCCTCTTGCTTTTAATATAACTGTAGAAACCTTTTGGATTTACTTTCACCTTATTTGCCAAACCAACCTCGTATCTTCTTTTAGCTTTTCTAATCTCTTTCTTAAGATTCCTTTTACATTCTTTATATTCCTCGAGCAATTCCTTTACTCCATGCTGCCTATATCTATTGTAGACATCCCTCTTTTTCCGAACCAAGTTTCTAATATCCCTTGAAAACCATGGTGCTTTCAAACCTTTAACCTTTCCTTTCAACCTAACAGGAACATAAAGATTCTGTACCCTCATAATTTCACCCTTAAATGACCTCCATTTCTCTATTACATCCTTCCCATAAAACAACTTGACCCAATCCACTCTCTCTAAATCCCTTCGCATCTCCTCAAAGTTAGCCTTTCTCCAATCAAAAATCTCAACTCTAGGTCCTGTCCTGTCCTTCTCCATAATTATATTGAAGCTAATGCTATTGTGATCACTGGATCCAAAGTGCTCCCCAACACATACATCTGTCAGCTGACCTATCACATTCCCTAACAGGAGATCCAACACTGCCCCATCTCTAGTCGGTACTTCTATGTATTGTTGCAAAAAACTATCCTGCACACAATTCACAAACTAAACCATCCAGCCCTTTTACAAAATGAGCTTCCCAATCTACGTGTGGAAAATTAAAATCTCCCACAATCACCACCTTGTGTTTACTACAAATATCTGCTATCTCCTTACACATTTGCTCTTCCAACTCACACTCCCCATTAGGTGGCCTATAATACACTCCTATCAGTGTTACTACACCCTTCCCATTCCTCAATTCCACCCAAATATCCTCCCTAGAGGAGCTCTCTAATCTATCCTTCCAAAGCACCGCCATAAGATTTTCTCGGACAAGCAATGCAATACCTCCTCCTCTGGCCCCTCCTACTCTATCACACCTGAAGCAACTAAATCCAGGAATATTTAGTTGCCAATCATATCCTTCATGCAACCATATTTCACTAATAGCTACAACATCATAATTCCAGGTATCAATCCACGCTTTAAGCTCATCCACCTTTCTTACAATGCTCCTAGCATTAAAATAGATACATTTAAGATACTCTTCACCTCCTCCTCTCTTTTCATCCCTAACAATGCATTCAAATTTATTATCCTTTTCTTTCTTCTCCCCTACATCTTCGGGCTGAGCGCAGCCCTTCTCCATCACCTGCCTTTCCTCCCTCACACACAGTCTACTTACTTGCTCTACTGGTGAACTAACCTCCTCTCCCATAGTTTACTCAAATTGATTCCTGCCCCCCCCCCATCTGACTAGTTTAAAGTCTGCCCTGTAGCCCTAGCAAACCTCCCGCTAGGATATTGGTCCCCCCAGGATTCAAGTGTAACCCGTCCTTCTTGAACAGGTCACGCCTGCCCCAGAAAAGGTCCCAATGATCCAGAAACTTGAATCCCTGCCCCCTGCTCCAATCCCTCAGCCACGCATTCATCCTCCATCTAATTCCATTCCTACTCTCACTGTCGCCCAATTTAGTAGGAGAATGAAATCTTAGGAATGTAGAAGACAATGGTGTGTTAATGAGAGGTAGCTAAGAGATGTAGATTAGAACATGTTTAAGTCAATGGGTAGAAACAATAGTGGCGGATGTACTTGCGATACGCAACTATAGACCGATTGGATATGCTAATGCAACTAAACCAGGAGATAGCTATAAAAAATGCTATGTCCAAGGAGGTGGGCAGTCAGCGACTAGCTCAATGACTGTCTCAGCTTTGATTTGCAAATTAAAGTTTAACCCTTTTTGAAGAATCTTCTACGTCTCCTGGTCATTTGTGGGGCACGAGAAACCACGACAGCCGACGCAGATTTCAGCGACCCCCGGAAGGTGGCAGCCTGGGCAAGTGTGCTGTGGAAAGCCAAGAGGGAGACCGTGGCGTCTGTCGGTCAGATTACCAGGCCACGCGCCCAACAGCAGACCAGACAGGGCCCGGCAGGGGAGAGCACGTAACACAGGGACAGGAGTGAGGAGGCCAGTGAACGGTGGTGTTTCTACCACCAGTGGTGGGGCACAAAAGCCCGCCGTTGTCGCCTGCCCTGCCAGGGCCAGGCCAGGGCCAGCTGCCGCTAATGACTATGGCGGCTGGCCACCAGGACAGCCTCTTGTACGTCTGTGACAAACAGTCGGGACGCCGCTTCTTGGTTGACACCGGAGCAGAGATCAGCATCTTGCCCCTGATGGGGTACGACACCCACAACAGGAAGCCAGGACCCACCCTGAGGGCCGCAAACAGCAGCACGATATGGGCCTACGGCACCCGCACAGTGCAGCTGCAGTTCGGCGCCAGCTGGTTCACGTGGGACTTCACACTGGCCGCAGCAGCCCAACCACTCCTGGGGGCGGACTTCTTGCGAGCTCACAGCCTGCTAGTCGACTTGTAAGGGAAAAGATGGGTGCATGCTGAGACTTTCCAGACATTCTCCCTGGGTGAAGCCAAGTTGCCGGTCCCGCACCTGGACTCCATCTCACTGTCGGACAATGAATTTACCAGACTCCTGGCGGGCTACCCATCGATTCTGACACCGCCGTTCACGGCAGCCATGCCCAGACACGGGGTACAGCACCACATTCCGACCCAGGGACCACCCTTCCACGCCCGCGCACGAAGGCTCCCCCCTGAAAAGCTCCGCCTGACGAAGGAGGAGTTCAAGCAGATGGAGGAATTGGGGATCATCCGGAGGTCCGACAGCCCATGGGCCTCCCCACTGTACATGGTGCCCATAGCGACAGGGGGCTGGAGACCGTGTGGCGACTACCGCAGGCTGAATGAGGCTACGACACCGGACCACTACCCTGTGCCGCACATTCAGGACTTTGCAGCAAACCTGCACGTCGCACGGATCTTCTCCAAGGTAGACCTCATTCGGGGATACCATCAAATCCCAATGCATCCGGACGATGTCCCCAAAACGGCACTCATCACCCCTTTCGGCCTTTTCGTGTTCCTGCGCATGCCGTTCGGCCTAAAGAATGCCGCACAGACGTTTCAGCGGTTAATGGACGCGGTGGGATGCGACCTGGACTTCACTTTCATCTATTTGGACGACATCCTCATAGCCAGCAGCAGTCGTCAGGAGCATCTGTCCCACCTCCGTCAACTCTACGCCCGACTGAGTGAATACGGCCTGACAATCAACCTGGCCAAATGTCAGTTCGGGCTTGACACCATCGACTTCCTGGGCCACAGGATTACTAAAGACGGGGCAACCCCTCTGCCCGCTAAGGTAGATGCGGTCCGCCACTTCCCCCGACCCACCACGATCAAAGGCCTTCAGGAATTCGTGGGTATGGTAAATTTCTACCACCATTTTCTCCCTTCAGCTGCCTGGATCATGATGTCGGGTCCGCGCAAGGACGTTACCTGGGACGAGGAGTCCGCCGCCGCTTTCGTTAAAACGAAAGAAGCCTTGGCAAATGCCGCGATGCTAGTGCATCCCAGAATGGACGTCCCTACCGCCCTCACAGTGGACGCATCTAACACGGCAGTCGGTGGGGTGCTGGAGCAACTCATCGCAGGTCGCTGGCAACCCCTGGCGTTTTTCAGCAAATACCTGCGACCACCCGAGCTCAAATACTGTGCTTTCGACCGGGAACTGTTGGCGCTATACCTGGCAATCCGGCATTTCAGGTACTTCCTAGAAGGCAGGCCGCTCGCCGCGTTCACGGACCACAAACCGTTGACCTTCGCGTTCACGAAGGTATCCGATCCCTGGTCAGCTCACCAGCAGCGACATCTGTCCTACATCTCGGAGTACACGACGGACATCCAGCACGTCTCGGGAAAGGACAACGTCGTGGCGGACGCACTCTCCAGAACAGCTGTCCAGGCCCTGTCCCTGGGGGTGAACTATGCAGCATTGACGAAGGCGCAGCAGGCAGACGATGAGATGCCCAGCTACAGGACTTTCTCGTAGACCCAGGTGAGAGGATCCTCCTGTGCGACGTGGCTACCAGCCAACCTCGCCCCATCGTCCCGGCAGCCTGGAGGCGGCGGGGTTTCGACTCCATTCACAGTTTGGCGCACCCATCTATCAGGACAACTGTCCGGCTGGTCTCCAGCAAGTTCGCGTGGCATGGACTTCGCAAGCAGGTCAGTGAATGGGCCAGAACGTGCGCACAGTGCCAAACAGCCAAGGTGCAGCAGCACACTAAAGCCCCGCTGCATCAGTTCGAACCCACCCACCGGAGGTTCGACCACATTCAGGTGGATAACGTGGGCCCCCTACCAGTGTCCCGAGGAGCGCGGTACCTCCTAACTATGGTAGACCGGTTCACGAAGTGGCCAGAGGCGGTCTCGCTCACCGACACATCTGCCGATTCCTGCGCCCGAGCACTGATTGCAACCTGGGTTGCATGCTTCGGGGTACCGGCCCACATTATCTCCGACAGAGGTGCCCAGTTCACCTCCAACCTGTGGTCGGCTGTGGCCAGCCTGTTGGGACCGCAGCTACACCACACAACTGCCTACACCCACAGTTGAACGGACTAGTGGAACGCTTCCACCATCACTTGAAGTCGGCTCTCATGGCCCGCCTGAGAGGACCTAACTGGGTGGACGAGCTTCCCTGGGTCCTGCTTGGCATTCGTACAGCGCCCAAAGAGGTTCTGCACACCTCGTCGGCCAAGTTGGTGTACGGCGCGCCCCTGGCCATCCCGGGAGAGTTCATACCAGCCCCAAGGGGGCAAGAGGAAGAACCCGCAGCAGTCCTGGACAGGCTACGCGAAAGGCTCGGCAACCTGGCCCCCATACCCACTTCACAGCATGGACTGACCCCGACCCATGTACCCAAAGAACTGCAAAACTGTAAGTTTGTGTTTGTACGAAGGGGGCGGATACTGGGCGCCACTACAGCGGCCGTACAAGGGGCTGTTCAGGGTGATCAACAACAACGGGTCCGCGTACGTTCTGGACATTAGGGAGAAAGAGGAGGTTTTCACGGTGGTCCGACTCAAACCAGTCCATGTGGACTTGGCGCAGCTGGTCGCGTTTCAGGCACCACAGCGCAGAGGCAGACCTCCCAAACAGAGTCCGACCCAGACTGAGGACATTCTGGGGTGGGGGGGTTATGTGGCGACCCACTTTCTGCGCAGGCGAACCGAAATAGCCAGCGCGTGGGGAGAGACTTTGGTAATGCACGTCTGACATCATTTCCGCAGTGAGAGGGCGGGTGCTAGGGATTGAAATACCAGCACCGCGAGTTTTGAATAAACTAGTCTCGAAACGACTTACCGACTGCGTGTTGTTATTTCAGCACTGTGTGTAGCACATCGCTACAATCTCTTGTTTTAGCCTTAGAACATTTCGACGTATATGTTGGTACAACTCAAAAACCACTTATCATTTACACTGATCATAATCCGTTAGTGTTTCTGAGTAAGATGAGAAACAAAAATAGAAGATTATTAAATTGGATTTTAATGTTACAAGAGTACAATATTTTGATAACTCATATTAAAGGTAAAGATAATGTAATTGCTGATTGTCTATCTTGATGTTGAATGTACAATGTATTTTTTATATGGAGTGATATTGTAACACTCCTACTGTATAGTAAGTTGTAAGGTACTGTATGATGATACTATGTATACTGTGTACATTGTAAATTTTGTATGTTTGTATTCTCCTGTAAATAGTTAATTGTTAAACTTTTGTTCTTGACAGATCACATTTTTTTTTGGAGGGAGATGTTATGTACCCGTGGGTATCTTGTACCTGTCACGTGACCATGATGTCATTGAAGCTATGCTGGAGATGGTCTTGTGATGGGGGAGTGATGTCATTTTCCCGCCAGTGAGAGGTGATTTGATTTTTTTTCATCGGCTACAAAAAGGAGAACCCCACCTTGTGACGTGGGCAGTCCGTGGTGAATTTGGTAGTGACTCCATGCTGCTGCGTATTCCGTTGTTGTGACACAGTTTCATTTGAAAGTGGAGTTTTACTTTCTGCCTTAAGTCAAAGGTTATTTCTGCCAGTCCAGTCATTGGAGAGTGAAGATTCGAAGTTTGGGAAGTTAAAGATGGAGGAAAGTTGATTTCGACAGTGAATCAAGTTCGACCTGGTTTGATTCTCATTCGGAAGAAATTCATCAGCTATGCCCATGATAACTCCTGTTCTGCCAGAATAGAGGGTTGGGTAAAGTTTTGCCAAAGGAAGGTCAGGTCCTTTAAGCCGTTTCATTTTCCTTCATCGTAAATCCTTTGATCGAAGCATACTTCGACTGAGCTCAGCAGTAACGCCACGAAAGAGAATTTATTATCAAGGAAAGCCTCTCCTTTAATGGACTGTAAATCATTTTGGACCTTCCCATTACTACTTCTGAGAACTGTTTTCACATTATCGCTTTAAAAACTTTTCGCATTCTCGCTTTAAGAACTGTTCGAGCTGCCGTATCACAGCTGACTTCCGGTTGCTAGTCATTTGTTTACTTTTTTGGGTTTCTTTTAGCGGTGTTTAATAAATAAAAACCCTGGTTCAATCATATATTCATTGTTGCTGGATTGTAACAAACTAAAAGTGTTTATTAGTAAACTAAGTAATACAGTAGAATAAAATGCAAATATACAAATAAAACAGGTTAGCAATGATATATACAGAAGTGTGGAAATCTAAATCAAGACCAAGCTCTATCAAAGTCTGGGGGTAAATGAACAGTCTTAAGATGATGCAGAGTTCAGTTCAGTTCAGTTTAGTTTAAGTCGAGGTAGTTGCTGTGGTAACGTTGGGGGGAGGGAGGGAGGGAGGGAGGGAGGGAGGGAGAGAGAGAGAGAGAGAGAGAGAGAGAGAGAGAGAGAGAGAGAGATGAGCAGTTGCAGCAGGCAAACCTTCCATTGCCTTCTTGTCCTGTTGTGTTGTTATGGTCACCGACTGTGACCCATCTGTTCCCAGCCAGACCGTTCTTCAGAGGTGAGGCTGTCTCCCAGGCGAGGGTGGACACACGCACGAGGCCCCCATCGGTCTGCCTTCACACTCAGTGAGCCTCTGATCCCCTGAATCGATCCTCCAAGTCCCCACCTTCCTGTGGGTGCAGAATGCTCTTTCGTGTCCCGTGGCGTGTCTGCCAGTGTCTCAGCAGATTTGCTTTTTTATCTCCCCTGCTGGGGTGCCAGCTATCCAACATGTCCACCACCTGGCTCCTCCTTGCTGTGTCAGCAGGGATCCACACAAACTGGCCAAATGTCCTTGGCGCTAAAGTCATCTATTAGCGATGGAGCCATAATACTAAATCATCCATGGAGTCATAACTTTAGATCTTCGTCTTTCTCACATCTGCAGCAGGATGGCTCCCCCCCTTCATCTCTCTCCCTCGTTAGTTCACAGGGAGCTTAACTCTGGACCTCATCTCCATCTGGTTATGTGGTTTCCATCACACATAACACCCCCACCCTTACAAAGAATTTTTACAGAGGGGGTAAAAATTCAATAGTAAGGCACATTACAGAGTCTAATATAATACAGAAGTAGTCATTGACCAACAGAGTAACACAGATATGCTTTCAAATCTAACACCTAGGTAAACAATCAGCAATTACATTGTCAGTCCCCTTTACATGTTGTGCTTAGTAACCGCCTATTCTTATCCTTCATGTTAGTCAAAAATTGTGATCAGTATAAACTATTAATAGCTTCTGTGCCGGCAAATGTAAACCTCAAAATGCTGTAATGCCAGAATAAGTGACAGTAATTCTTTTTCTACAGTAGAATAATTTCTCTGGTGCACATTGAACTTCCTAGAGAAATATGCCACTGGGTGGTCAATTTTGTCTTCAGCTTTCTGCTGTAACACTGCCCCTGCAGCCTCGTCACTTCCGTCGGTTGCCAGGGAGAAGGGTTTTGAAGGTGCTTTTAACACAGGGTGGTGACATAGTATAGTTTACAGCCTCTTAAAGGCTTCTTGGCAAGGACTGCTCCACACAAATTTTTCATTCTTTTGCAAGAGCTTTGTAAAGTTCTTACAAAACTTCCGATAGTACCCCACCATTCCCAGAAACCTTCTCAGTGCCCTCTTATCAGTCGGGACGGGAACTTCAGAAATAGCCTGTACTTTAGCCTGCACAGGAGCCAGCTGCCCCTGTCCTACTACATACCCCAGGTATGTGACCGCAGTGTGGCCGAACTCACTTTTGGCGAGGTTCACTGTGAGATTGGCTTTAGACAGCCGTTTAAACAGTTCCTCTACAGCCACAATGTGCTCGTCCCACTTATCACTCCAGACCACTAAATCGTCAATGTAAGCCCCTGTTTTCTTTACCCCTTTGATCACGGAGTCAATCATCCTTTGAAATGCCACTGGAGCGTTTTTCATTCTAAAAGGCAAGACATTATACTCACAGGACCCTGATGGAGTGACAAATGCTGAAATTTCTCGAGCCCTGTCAGTTAAAGGAACACACCAGTATCCTTTTAGCAAGTCAATCTTGGTGATGTACCTAGCCTCTCCCACTTTATCAATGCAATCATCCACCCTTGGGATAGGGTAAGCATCAGTCTTTGTGATGGCATTCACCTTCCTGTAATCTGTACACTACCATCAGGCTTCGGGACAGCCACACATGGAGTTACCCAGTCGGAGGAAGATTGCCTGATAACACCAGCAGCTAGCATATGTTCAATTTCTTTTTCCACCAGCTTGTTCTTTTCTAATTCATCTGATAGGGGTGCTGTTTAATAGGCTGGGCTGAAGTAACAATAACATCATGTACTCATCGCCTCGGAACATCTGCATGCCGGTTAATTAGTTTTGTCAGCTGCTCGCTCTGTTTCGGGGTTAAATGAGAGACCTTATCAGCAAAGTTGGTCAAGTTTCTAGTCTGATGGGCACTACGTTTATCTTTTCAAGATGCTCTGGCCCCTCATTATCAGTCCTTACAGCCTCATTTGTTTTTGTGACAGCACCGGCTGGGACTGGTTGTGTGATGACGTGTGCAATTAATATATTTTACATATAACCCATAAATAATTATTGAAATGAACATGAATGCTTAATCAAACAATATTTATATACAAGATTACTCAAATATTACCAAAATATTAAATACACAACACCCCTCCCTGCTTAGGTATAAACTCCAACTCAATAGAGACTGCATCTCCACTATATACACAGTATGCTATGTAATGCAACAACCACATACAGACATCTACAAAATTTTTAGATTGTCCCATTCAGGCCTAAAGATATAATGACTGTGGGGGATTTTTACTCTTGTGGGAGAGCATCTTTCCTGACAAGGGGGCTCACTCTGCCTGGCAAGTGAGACTTGTGGTTGTGCAACAACCTCAGGTTCTGAGACCTCTTCGTGATGATCATAGGAGTTGACTCTGGGACTGCAGGAAGTGGTTCTGAAGCTGCGCCCCCCCTTTCTTTAAAAAACTATTCTTCTCAATTGATCGATATGTCATCGCTGGTTGATATCAGATGCAGTCTCCACCGTGTAGGAGAGTGGTGCAGATCTGTCCTCAATCTTTCTGAGCACCCACTTCTGATCTCCACTGTAGTCCCTCGCCAGGACTGCTTGTCCAGGAGTGAAACATCTAACCTCCTTGTTTGAGGAGCCTTCAATTTGTCTCAGGTGTTTGTCCTGCATAGTCCTTCTGGAATTGGGTTTGAGGAGATCCAAGCATGAGTGCAAGGGACAACCCAGGAACAGCATAGCTATTAAGTAGTTGGTTGTGGAATGTGCTGCGTTGCAAAATGCAAGGAGGAAGTTGGTGAGCTTGTGCTTCAGTGTCAGTGTCATGTGTTTTCTGCTGACATTGCAGGCAGTGTGTTGTTTAGACACTGGGCAAACCTTTCCAAAAAGTCATTTTTGTAGCTGGGTGGTACGATGCAGATGTAATATGTCTGATTGCATTCATTTTCAGAAATGACTGAAACTTGTCACAAACCCCGTGACTGGGTTAAAGAACCAGCAGAAATGGAAAACACTTTGGTGTCTGGTATTACTAGTAACTGATAGTTTATTAGTAAACTATGCAATACAGTACTATAGAATGCAAATATATGAAACGGGTTAGTAATAATATATACAGAAGTGTGGAAATAGGAACCAAAACCAGGCTCTTTGAAACCTAGGGTTAAATGGATAGAGTCTTAGAATGGTGAAGAGTTCACATCAGTTCAGGTCGAGGTAGTTATTTGAGTAACATTGGAGAGGGAGAGAGGTGATGCCATTGCCGATGAGCTTCCTGTTGTCTCCCGCAGTCCTGCTGTGGTCAGCAACTATGACCATAATACATACGACCATTCTTCAGTGGTAGAACTGTCACCCAGGCGAGGGAGGACACACAAATAATTCCCCACCGGTCGCACCTTCTCACACTGCGAGCCACTGATCGATTCCCCGAATCGATCCTCCAAAGCCCCACCTTCATGTGGGTGCACAAAGCTCGTTCTTGTCCCGTGGTGTGTCTGTCTGTGTCCCAGCGGACATGATTTTATCTCCACATGCTGTCTATCAATCGGCTCTGTCCTGCTGTCTCTGAATCTTAACAAGCAGGGAAAGTGTCCTTGGAGAAAGGTAAACTATCAGCAGAGGAACCATAACATTAAACCTTGTCTCTCTCTCTCTCATTTGCTCTGGACACCTCCCCCCCTCTCTCTCTCAATAGCAGCACAGTTCATAGGGTCAATTCTGGAGCCAGTTTCAAACTCGTTTTGCCCATCACAAACTATTCCATAACAAACTGGTTCACTGTCACTGACGAAGTGTTCTGGAACACCAGTCCTTGAGAAGAGGCTTTACAACACATCAACAGTGAGTGAGGCTGTAGTGGAGGATATTGGAAACACTTCTGGCCACTTTGTAGCTGCATCCACGTGCCCATGAATGCTCTGGAAAAATCCCCATGAATCCTTTGCCAGGAATGGAGAGGCTCTGCTCTTGGCAACCCCCTGACGTGTTGGCATCCCACACAGTGCATGGGAAGCTGCTGGATCTGCTGATCTATCCCAGGCCACTGGAGAAAGCTATGAGCCAGCACTGCCAGTTTAACCTTGCCCAGAGGACCAGCATGTAGTTCCTTCAACATCTTAGCTCTCAGCTTGGATGGTAAAGCAACTCTCAATCCCACAGATTCTTCCTGGCACTGGTAAAAATTGGGGAAGTGGGATTTCAGTTGCACATTCAGCCATTTACAGTGGCCTTCTAGATCTGAGTGTTCTCTTCTGTAAATTTTCTGTAATTGGACAATCCATCAGCTTTTCCATGATTTGTCGTTCTCTTTGAATTCAGTCCTGTAATTGTGTCCTCTATGAAACAGAGCCCGTCTCTACATTCGTGCTGCTACTGTTGGTGGAATCCCCTTCTGTGGACAGAACATGGACACGACTGGTTGCTGAACAGTAACGAGGGTAAACTCTCCATACAGATACTGGCTGAAATGTTTTACACCCCAAACTAGATTCAAGGCCTCTCTGGCAATCTGTGCATAATTTTTCTCCATTTTCCCTTTGGGAAGGGAGGGAATGTGATGCAAATTCTATGGGGTGTTCACTTTCAGTAATTTCCTTAATTTTCTTGTGCATTTTTGTGCTGTTGTTAATATGGCTTTCTATCTCATTGCATTTTTGATTCAGCCATTCTTCCTTTGCAATACTGCACAATTGTCTTGTCTGTCTATCTTGCACTCGGTATAATAACAATTTTGTTGAGAATTGTTCTGAATTGAATTGAAAACATGTTAAGGCCAGAAACCTCTATACTGCAATATAGGTTTATTGAGGATAGAGGAACTAGGAAAGCAATTTTCATACTATGAATGCTTTCAGAAGGGCAATTGAATATCAAAATGATGTCTTTTTATGTTTGTTTGGTTTCACTAATGCATACGAAAAAGTGCAACATGAAAAATTATCTCAAAATCTTGCTAAACTAAACACTGATGGAAGGGACCAACAACTGCTTCAAAATTTATATTGGATCCAAACGGCGTAGGCAAAATTTGATGATAATATAAGCAGTTGGACTAAAATTCAAAGTGGAGTTAGACAGGGATCTATAGTGAAATGATTCTCAGAGAGATAGACCTAGATGGGATAGAAATTGGAGGTGTTAACATAACAATATAAGATATGCAGACGATACCACCCTAATAGCAAGTGCTGCAGAAGACCTATGTGTTGCCCTGAAGGCATTTGTTCAGCTTTATTACATTTTTGCTTTAGTAATTCGTTTGTAATTATTTTCTAGTTAAAGTTAAGGTTGTTGAAAGTAAATTTGTTGTCTGTGATGTATCATGGCATGTGATGATGTCACACCCAGTTTCGCTGCATCTTGTGGGAAAATACCAGTTTGGAGAAACAGGAAGGAGGGGGCTTGTGTGAGCAGGATCAGCGCGAGAAAAGTTTTCATTCTAAGCACTAAGAAACATCATAGAAGCAACACCTTTTCACCATACGTTAATGTGGAAGAGTGAACAGTAAACGGTTAATCTTACTGGGATCCTGCTTCATTGACCACGGTTTACCTAGGTGTTTAGTTCAGAAAAGAATTGCCATTGCCAAAACCAACTTCCAAAAAATGAAACTCATTTTTACCAACAGACACATTTCTATGACATCAAGGCTTAGGCTACTAAAAGTCTCTGGTCAATCTTGCTGTATGCTTCCAAAACATGGACTATAACACCAGAACTCCAAAGAAACTTAGATGCACCAGAAATGTGGCTTCTTAGAAGAATGCTGAAAATATATAGAGATAGGGTAACTAATGAGGCAATACCCCAACGTGCCCATACAAAAAGATCTTTAATGAGAACATTAAATGAGAAGAAACTTCAATTGTTGGCCAATGTCATCAGAAAGGGAGAAATAGAATGCCTTATTTTACAAGGCTGTATGCCTGGGAAACGCGGAAGGGGAAGGGAAAGAAGATCATATATGGAGAGTGTGAAAGAACTAACAGATCCAAGTGTGCGAGATATCATTGACACTGCGTGGGATCGTTCAATGTGGAAGACCGTGATCGCCCAAGCGTGTAACGAGCAAGGCACATGAAGAAGAAGTTCACTTCCATCGCTCGTAACGTGTAACATGATTGTTCCTATCCCATGAGGCGAAGTGTCACAGGCAAGCTTCACGGGATAATGTGGATCAGAATGTGTGACTACAGCGACTGACGTCACTATTTCCTTTACCTTTTGAAAACCAACTCACACTGCCTTGTCCATTGCTATTTCTTCCCGATCTGCAGTAATAAGTTCAAGGGGTGGAGCACAGTAGCCAGGTTTGGCAGCAACCTGTCATAGTAATTGATGAATCCTAAACAGTACTGCAACTGGGACAATCATGTGACCATGGAAAGTGATGTTTGTTTTGAAGAATTCACACTTGTTGCATCATGCTCTGAGCCCATAATCTTCTAATGTTTTTAACATTGTATTGAGGTTTTGGAGATGTTCCTCGTTATCCTTAATGGTAAAAATGAGCATTTTTCCTTCTCCACCTGCAAGTAGGTCTCAGCTAATTCCACTTTGTTGAAGTGTTTTTGCGCAGAATAAACTAGTCTCGGAACGACTTACCAACTGCGTGTCGTTGTCCCTCGCTCTGTGTGTAGCACATCGCTACATTGGTGACCCCGACGGTTCACACATAACATAATTCCAGCAGTGGTTTTTTTCCCGACCTTAGGATCATAGCTCAGGCACCTTGTTCAGCTTTGAGCTCTTCTCATTCAGACAAACCACCATCTGATGTCACTATCAAGGACATCTTCAAAAGGTGGTACCTCAGGAAGGCAGCATCCATCATCAAGGATCCTCACCGCCCGGGACATGCCCCCTTCTCATCGCTACCATCAGTGAGGAGGTACAGGAGCCTGAAGACACACACCAGGAACAGATTTTTTTCCCTCTGCCATCAGATTTCTGAAGAGTCCATTAACATTTCCTTACTTCTGCTCTCTTCTCGCATTACTTAGTCATTATAAGATATTAATTAAATAGTAATTTTTAACATCTTGCAGTTTATAGCTGTTGTAAAACAAGAAATTTCATGACAATGATGATAAACCTAATTCTGAAATCAATAGCACAATTATCACCAATTATGAAATAGTTATGGATTTGTGTGATCACACCTGTCATCTTCAAAGTGGTTTAATCATAAATGTAAGGATTAAAGGTCTGCAAACAATGATAACTTTAATAAAAAAAATACAGGAAGTGCTTAACACCTGTGGTGTGGAAAATTCAAGGGATTTGGACCTAAGGTGACCAACTCTTCATCTGTTCACGCAGTTTCGCTAAAACTGCCGACTTTCTGGACGCTGCGACCACGCGTGTGGTTTAGCCAAGCAGAAGCCCAGTTCCAGATTGGGCAGATCTCTTCTGATTACATGCTACCACGTGGTGAGCGCCGTTGACCAGGCCTGGCAGGGGGCGCACACAACACAGAGGCAGGAGTGAGGAGGACAGTGAACAGTGGTGTTTCTACCACCAGCGGTGGGGCACAAAAACCAGCTGTTGTCGCCTGCCCTGCAAGGGCCAGGACCAGGGTCAGCTGCCGCTAATGACTATGGCGGCTGGCCACCAGGACAGCCTCTTGTACGTCTGGGACAAACAGTCGGGACGTCGCTTCTTGGTTGACACCGGAGCGGAGATCAGCGTCTTGTCCCCGACGGGGTACGACACCCGCAACAGGAAGCCAGGACCCACCCTGAGGGCTGCAAACAGCAGCATGATACAGACCTACGGCACCCACACAGTGCAGCTCTACACACTCTCCAGACCAGCTGTCCAGGCCCTGTCCCTGGGGGTGGACTATGCAGCACTGGCGGAGGCGCAGCAGGCAGATGACGAGATGCCCAGTTACAGGACCGCAGTCTCGGGTTTGCAACTGCAGGACTTTCTCATAGGCCCAGGTGAGAGGACCCTCCTGTGTGACGTGGCTCCCGGCCAACCTCGCTTCATCATCCTGGCAGCCTGGAGGCGGCGAGTTTTCCAATCCATACACAGTTTGGCACACCCATCTATCAGGACAACCGTCCGGCTAGTCTCCAGCAAGTTTGCGTGGCACGGACTTCGCAAGCAGGTCAGTGAATGGGCCAGAACGTGCGCACAGTGCCAAACAGCCAAGGTGCAGCGGCACACTAAAGCCCCGCCGCAGCTGTTCGAACCCACCCACCGGAGGTTCGACCACATTCAGGTGGATAACGTGGGACCCCTACCATTGTCCCGAGGAGCGCGGTACCTCCTAACTATGGTAGACCGGTTCACGAAGTGGCCAGAGGAAGTCTCGCTCACCGACACATCTGCCGATTCCTGTGCCCGAACACTGACTGCAACCTGGGTTGCATGCTTCGGGGTACCGGCCCACATTATCTCCGACAGAGGTGCCCAGTTCACCTCCAGCCTGTGGTCGGCTGTGGCCAGCCTGTTGGGAACGCAGCTACACCACACTACTGCCTACCACCCACAGTTGAACGGACTAGTGGAACGCTTCCACCGTCACTTGAAGTCGGCTCTCATGGCCCGCCTGAGAGGACCTAACTGGGTGGACGAGCTTCCCTGGGTCCTGCGTGGAATTCGCAAAGCGCCCAAAGAGGATCTGCACGCCTCATCGGATGAGTTGGTGCATGGCGCACCCCCGGCCGTCCTGGGAGAGTTCATACCAGCCCCAAGGGGGCAAGAGGAAGAACCCGCAGCAGTCCTGGACAGGCTACACGAAAGGCTCGGCAACCTGGCCCCCGGACCAACTTCACTGCACCGATGGACCCCGACCCATGTACCCAAAGACCTGCAGAACTGTAAGTTTGTGTTTGTATGATGGGGCGGACACCGGGCACCGCTACAGCGGCTGTATGAGGGGCCATTCAGGGTGATCAACAACAATGGGTCCATGTACGTTCTGGACATTGGGGGCAAAGAGGAGGTTTTCACGGTGGACCGACTCAAACCGGCCCATGTGGACTTGGTGCAGCTGGTTGAGGTTCAGGCATGGCGGCGCAGAGGCAGACCTCCCAAACAGAGTCTGACTCAGACTGAGGACATTGGGGGGTGTATCGCCGGTTCTGGGGGAGGGGGGGTTATGTGGCGACCCACTTTCTGCGCAAGCGAACCGGCTCACAAATAGCCAGTGCGTGCAGGGAGAGACTTTGGTAATGCACCTCTGACGTCATTTCCGCCCAGAGAGCGCGGGCGCTAGGGATTAAATGCCTGCGCCGCAAAGTTAGAATAAACTAGTCTCGAAACAACTTACCGACTGCGTGTTGTTGTCTCTCGCTCTGTGTGTAGCACATTGCTACAATACGTTTCAATAAGATCCCCCCTCAATCTTCTAAATTCCAGTGAGTATAAGCCTAGTCGATTCAGTCTTTCTTCATATGAAAGTCTTTCCATCCCAGGAATCAATCTGGTGAACCTTCTCTGTACTCCCTATATGGCAAGAATGTCTTTCCTCAGATTAGGGGACCAAAACTGCACACAATACTCCAGATGTGGTCTCACCAAGGCCTTGTACAACTGCAGTAGAACATCCCTGCTCCTGTGCTCCTGTTGGTAGCTTTCACATTGTAAGTTTCAAGGCTACCCAGTTCTGTGTCACTCTTACCCCTGTGTGTTTGTTCTCTGTGTAGACCGTTTATTTTTGTCTGCCTGATGTGCTCTTTGTACGTGTCCTTGCAATTTTGCAAGCTTCACCTTTAAATCTGCATTTGTTTGGTGTACGTGAGCTCCTGTTTGTTTGGCCAGGCTGTTTCATGTTTAGATGAGCATTCTTTGAACAATTTAATCAAGCTCACTTTCATTCCAGACTGCAACTCAATTGTGTCTCTGTCTGCAGTTTCCATTGAAACTGTGATTTCCACTGCTCTTTTAAATGTAAGCTGGGCTTCAGTTTTAAATGCTTTCTTTTAAGATTCCTCAAACTAAACAATCTCTGAGTATATCATTAAGCCCCTTACTGAATGGATAATGCTCAGACAATCTCTTCAATTCCACCACAAAAATCCAAATTGTCTCCCCTTCTTTTAATTCCGCTTATGCAACCATTGTGCAATCAACAAAAGGCTTTGGCTCTAATTTTCCTGCCTTACTTTGGCAATATCAGGAAGCTCATTTCTATAGCTTTTAATAAATGCTATCGTATTTCTTTACCTTCCAGTAAATGCCTGCAAGACAACAATATCATGGTAGCATATGGTGACACATACACACTTTCATAATAAATTTATGTTTCACTTTGAACTTTGATGAAGGGTTTCAGCAACGTTGACTGTTTACTCTTTTCCAAAGATGCCGCGTGGCCTGCCGAGTTCCCACAGTGTGTGTTGCTTTGAACTTTGATCTTTGTTGCATCCTTGTGTTTACGTTTTCCATTGCTGCGCTCACACTTTGCTTCTGAATGTCCCCTTCAGCATCCTGTACCATTGTCTGGCTCTTGCTTTATTAAATATCACTTTCCTGGTGCCCATCCACCTTCTATTTAGTGTGAAGACCCATCCACATACTGTGCTGCACTGTTTTGTGCACTTTATGTAGTCCTGCGAGGTTCTGCAGTCTTGTGTTGTCTCACATAGTCTAGTGTAGTTTTTTGTTGTTTCATGTAGCACCATGGTGCTGGAGGAACGTTGTTCCATTTGTGCTGTGTAGTGTACGATCGGTTTATGGTCAAAATGACAATAAAAAGTGACTTGAATTGATTTATGTGATTCTCAATGGAATATATTCTGTGGTGCTTAAGAGATCTTTTGTGGAAATAATTTGACACTCTGGTTGTACAGATCATCTTCTGTATTGAATACATTCCTACAGTATTGATAAAATGTGGCATCCTGCACCCCTTACACCAAGAAAGGGGCATGAGTATGATGTGTCCAATCAGCACACACATCTGAAAATGGAAAAATATGTTGACAAATTTGGCTCTGATGTAGATTTATAATTTAACTATTTCAGCTTAAATCTGAAATTCTGGCTAAAATAGCTAAAGCACTGACAGATCTTAACACAATCCAGCACTTATTGTGGGAATTAAAAAAGACAATGTGAAATGGGGTAAGATGGAGAATACATTGGACATGGGTAAATGCTGGAAATTTCAGCATCTGTTAGTTGTGATTTATATTGGGTTCTGTAAAGACAAAGTCTACAATGTTGCAGGTCAAATGTTTATTACTCACTGCAGTTGTTAGGTTTACAAAAGGAAGAGGAAAAAACAAAACTTCAGCAGAATGTGTTTTAATTCAGAAAAATACCAAATTGCTATCGGACTGTGACGGTGAAAAATAATGCAGCCAGCACAGTATCAATGAGTTTCAAAGGCCGACTCCCACTGTCATCATGAACACAACTTTCAGTTGCTGTAGACATTAGAGTTTGTGTTTTAAACATCAGCACAATGAGGGAACCACCTTTACACTGGAGAAACCAAACTCAACTTTGTATCATTAACAACTGACCATTGCATTCTTTAGAGCAGAAACTTATTGCAATATTTTGATTCATGAGGAACTGTAAGAAATAGTCGTAAAATTGTATCTCTATTTCGAAAGAGCCTGATCCTTTTTCAATAAAAGGTTATTCAAATCTTACTGTTTCTATGCATGAATTCTCTTATTACATTTATTTATTTCTGAGCATGATATTAGCAGACTGACTGCTGTTCTCTACCTCTGGCATTAATACGGAATGTGGAAATTTCCCATGTGTTCTCTGGTATCAGCAGGTGGAATCTGACAACCTGTTGTGTGCAGACCTGTTGTGCTGTGATTGTTTGCATTGAATAAAAGTGCTTTTGTGGTTATATCTGCATTTTCATTTCAAAGCTAGCAAGCATTACAAAATTCCTTTGATTTAGTTAACCTGCCAGAAGGTTATTTCATACGATGAACATACAATTCTGGGTCTTCCCGAACCAGAAACCCCGGATCGATAGTTCCGTGTGAGCAGCACTTACAGCGTGACATCGAGCCTCCATTGCCAGGGATCCGTAGAGCTCAAGAAAAGCAGCTATGATCTGCGCAAAGGTGTGTAAAAAGTAACTGAGGGATCATCGGGGACCCAAGCATCCCAAACACAATCTATTCCAGCTGCTAGCAGCAACAGCAATGAAAGCATTTACTAATTGTGCATTTGTCTACTTCTGGATTCCGAGTATCATTCATTTTCTTTACAGTTTTCTCAATAATATCATCAATTTGCAAAACACAAAATGAGATCACATTGTTTTTACACCCATATTCAAACAAACAAGTAACAACAGGATTACTTTTCTCAGGAAGCTTAACAAATGCCAGTTCTGAGTAGGCACTTTTATCAGGGAAAAAGACCCAAGGGTTTGTCCAGGTAAGATGGTCACCAGAATAAGTACAAAGGTAAATTCCTAAATCCCTCCGTGGGTTGGAGTTTGTGATGTGTGAGAACAATATAACGTCAAAATTTGAAGCATCACCTCCCTTTTGAGTGTGGTAATTTTTAAGGTCAGAATAGCTTTGGACATCTGAAATGTCTGAGGCAGGAAAACTGATGATACTGCCATGGCAACCTGCTGAATATTCAGCCAGCTGTGTCACCAGTTTCCCTTCTGAGAAGGTTTTCCCACCATCAGTACTGAAGGCTTCCACCCGATACTGATTCTTATCTGCTTTATTGTTCCGAGCATTGCAATATATTAAAGCCGGCCCACTGGATCCATTGCCTTGATCCAATGATACCACCTGACATTCCCCACACTCCTCCCCAGATATAAATTCACCAATTTGCCAGGAATCCCCACTATCATCACTGTAGAAAGTGAAAGCCCGTACCCTGATTTCATTGGACTCTATCACATGAGCATGGGCAGGGATAACAAGACGGCCACTGTTTAGCTGAATACCGTGGCCTGGACCCAGGGCAAATGTTGCCCATGTATTGATGGTGTCACCTATACAAGACTCCGTTTTGGGACCGTTGCATTTGTCTGTTAGATGTATAGTGACACTCCAACTGTGTCCATTGTCGACACTGGTAACATAACAAAGATGTGCAGCATTTTTTCTACTGTCGATCTGCTCTTGCTCTGATGTTGATCCTTTGACTGCAATGAAGAAGAGAAAGACTGTCTTCTTTTTTTTCTCATAGACGGGACAAGGATTCATGGATCGGCAATTCCCTAGTTGTGCAGACTGGATAGGTTTTGCATCCTCCCACTGAGAAAATGAGACCAAGACATAGTCAGATAGAATAGAATTCTAGCAATTTTAACATTCAAAAATTCCTGGGGATTTTCCATTCATTGAACTGACGTAAATAGTGAACAATGAGAGCCAGTTGACCCATTCAGCTCAGCGATGGGTGTCCTGATCCCCTTTAAATGAACTGACTTTAGAATGGCTGCAGTTTTTGTTTGCCAGCACTTCCTACAATCCACTGCAGACGTCAATCACTTGACAAAAAGACAGCTCTGACTTCAGAAGGGAATTTACCTTTTAACAATTTATAACCACCGTGATCAATCTGCAGTGATAATTTAACTTCAATCTTTTGCATTGACATTCCCCATTCCAGCTGTTTGGATCTGCATAATCTGTCTGCTCTTAAGAGCAAATTAATTACTTTATATTGATTTCTTTATTTTAACCCATCCCCAAGTTTCAAACGTCCTGAACCTAAGTCATGTTTAATCCTTTTCCTGTATTTTGTTCAGTGCCTGGGAACTTTCTCAGTGTCCCAGGACAAACAAGCATCAAAGTCTAAACATGCACCCAGTTATCATCGTACTCCAGTTTCCGGCTCTGTGTCCAAGCACCAGCTTTCTCACATTCCTTCAGTCCTGATAACCAAACCAACATTCGCTGCCCTTCTTTAATTGCTCTGGAGAGGATGACAGAGTCTGAAGATTTCTCATAATATTGTTATAATGTTTAGCTTTAATACGCCTTCAGATACTGTTGGAAGTAGCACTGAGGAGTGGGAGTATGGCATTCAGTTTCTCAGTTGACTCGACCAGTTACTGAGATTAAATAGACAGCATGTACTACAGCTACCGTAGAGATGGTAAACCCAGTACCAAAAGGTGTCTCCTCTGAAATAAAATCAGGTTTCGTAAATATTATTGGATCTTCTCCCATCCAAAGAATTGGAGAATTTCCCATCAGACATCGGACCTGCCTTCTAGACGGTGGCAAGGCTTTGGGGAAATACAAAGCAAATGCCCTACGACAGAGAACCCGGACTCTGACCTGCCCTTGAAACAATAATGTGTGTGTCTGGTCAGTTCTGTTCGTATCCTCAAGAGTATAGTCGGCCCTCCTTATCCGCGAGGGATTGGTTCCGGGACCCCTTGCGGATACCAAAAACGTGGATGCTCAAGTCCCTTATTAAACCTGTCTCCGTGCGGTGGACATTACCACCTGGTGTTTGACCTCTGAATCCGCAGTGTTTCTATTCATGAAAATAATCACAATCACGATTGAAAATAAAGTGGAAATAATAAAGTGATCAGAAAGAGGTGAAACGTCATCGGTCAGTGTAAAAACGTTAGGCTACGTCGGTCAACGATCGGAACAATTTTAAAGAATAAAGTGAGAAAGGCCTTGCCCCGATGAAAACTCCAATTATTACTAAGCAATGCAGTGGTTTAATTATTGGGTTTTGGGTTTTTGATCCTCCACAGCAACCCAGCACGGATGGAGAGCACATTCGGAAGCGGTCTGTCACTGGATCGAAGTTGGGGGGAAGAAGTTCCCGAGCCCGGCACTGAAACTTAAGTTCTTAAGTGTTTATATGCATAGAAAGGCAAATTATATACAGTACTATATACTAAGACAAATATTTGACTAACTGAAGCTAAATAATACCGGATGTACCTTTTTCAACTTATTTAGTAAAAGAACTTCAGATTTATTTTTCGATCCCGATCCACGATAACGCACCGTTATGGATTCGGCCTGAACACTGGGTCAAAGGGGCTCTGCTGACAGCCCTTAAATTCTACCTTCTTTCACCTGACCATGTGGGCTTTGAACCAGCCCCTTCCTTGACTTTCGCCAATTCCGCACTTATCTCCTCAATAGCACCCACCTGTTTCTGTTCTCGCCCATTACCCGGTCCATTTAAACCCTGCCTCGACTCACACTCTCTGCTTGTTCGTCCCAGTCCTGAACTGAGTCGTTCCAGCCTGCTATAGTGACTACTGCCAACGGAAATTGTTGAATTCTGTGTTTCCGGATTCTGCCTGTTTGGAACCTGATTCTTGCCTGAAGCACCCGTAATCATCAGCCCTCGCTGGACAGCCTTTCCCGGGTAAGACCTCCACCTGCCATTCTGGCTTCGTGCCTGCCTCCTGGTGTTGAGAGACTGTTGCCCCTGTGGCCGCTAATAAAATCCTGGTAAAAGAACATTCATTAGTCTGCACTTGAGTCCTACCGCATCCGGCCCCTCCTGACACGCACGCACACCCTCCCGTATACTTTAAATAATCTCTAGATTACCTGTAACACCTAATACAATGTAAATGCTATGTAAAATAGTTGTTATACTGCATTGTTTAGGGAATAATCACATGGAAAAAAAAGTCTCTACATGCTCGAACAACAAGTGCTGGAAGAGCACTTCCGGATTTTCTTGATTCGCGGTTGGTTGAATTCGAGGATGCGGAACTCGCGGATAAGGAGGGCTGACTGTACTATGACATTTGTCACACATAAAATATAGATCTGTACAGGCCCTTTTAACCTACTGTAAGATCAATGTAACTCCTCCCTCCCACATAGCCCTCCATTTTTCTTTCATCCATGTGCCTATTTAAGAATCTCTTAAATGTTCCTAATGTTTCAGCCTCTATCACCACTCATTGCAGTGCATTCCACACACCCAGCCCTCAGTGTAAAAAAAATCTATATCTGACATCCCTCCCAATTAACAACACTTAAGATGACCTTTGAACAAAACTGGGAATAAAGTCTGTAGCAGATGGAAGATTGAAGACAGTAACTGACAAAAGGGGTGAAATGCAAGATGAAAGGAAGCACCGTTAAGGAATCTGTGGTTATTCCACATTTAACTGCAAATTTGGGGATCTTTCCTGGAAGTGCATCTTCTGCAAATGACTTGCTCATTAAATAACATCCTTCCCTTGTCTTTCAATCACCAGGTCATCCTGAGGAGGAATAACCATTGACCAGAAATTCATTCAGACCAGCCACTCAAACACTGTGGCTGATCTGACTGGTATTATGCCAACTCACCTCATGACTCCCCAAATCACAGGTCAGGAAAGTGATTATATACTCTTGCTATAGTTTGAACAGCATTACAACTTCATTCAGTGCAAAGCTGCTTCCCTAACTCTCTGTGCTCCAGCCTATCATTTGCCTGTTTTGTCAGCAACTCCCAAACCCAAAATCAACTAAAATTACAAAGGCTGTGGCTGAAGAAAATGCCACCAATTCTCCCCCCTACCCCACCCCAGATCTCAGACCACCAGAGATGGGAATATATTGTCGTTCCTTCATTAGTGGCTAATATCTGGAAACTCCTGTGGAGAACCTTCACCAAAGAGGTTGCTATACCTCATGAAAATAATTCCCAGCGTGTTCCAGTGAGGAATTATGGAGAGAAACAAAAGGAAGACCTTGCCAGTTACACCCACATTCGAACAGTGAAGACACGCTAAGTGCGAGTTAATGCTAACTGGGAAAAGCTGAGAGTTATTTCTTAGTATTGTAGTGCTGGCAGCTTCCAAGTCCAAAGCTGAGAGGAAGGAAGCTGCCTCCTGCCAGTGGACAAAAGGCAGGGCAGATGAATTCAATTGTAAAGAGTTATCACTCCCAAAATAAGGAAAAGTACATTCCCCTTCATATCCTCTGCAGTGAGGACAATTCACAAGCTATGTTTAAGATTGACATGAGGTACATATCAAAACTTTACAAAGAAACTAATTTTGAGCGAGTTGTAGAGTAATACACACAGTCACTGTAACCGAATCAACGTACACACGATGCTGGATGAAACCATACTGGTGTCAACAGGTTGCTCAGTTTGGTTGTATTTTTAAGTATAGTCACATTTGCTTCATCAGCATTTGCTTACTTGCTCAGATTTCTACTTCTAGTTTACCTGGAAATCTTTTGATGATTTATTATATTCGCCTTGTCGCAGGTACAACAGGTCAGCACTTTCATCTTTGCAGCCGCGTCTGCTCTCTGCAAAGGCCAGAAGTATGTTTGAGTCTGGAATGTGGAGCAGTGCAGGAATTCGAAATCCACCTGGTCCTGTGCATTTCTTGAACAGATCGGTTTTGCACAAAGAATCTGAACAAGCCATCTTGGTAGAAAGGTAGAACATTTTGTAGTTAAATAAAAGATACCAACTTCTCTGCTGAAGGAGGAAGTTGCTCAACATTACTTCTGAATCTTGGTTTTAAACTGTACACATTGAGTAAGTGAGGAGCCCAGGCATTTGGCCTCTCTAGATCATAGCAGCGCTATTAAGAGCAATTCAGCTTGTCCCTGCCCTGCCCTCCTCCACACACTAAGGAATTCTTCCCTTTCAGTTATTGAATAGTTTGAATTTTCCTTGTCTTTTTCCATGACCAAGGTGACTATGTCAAATCTGACCAGAGGATTTGACCTTTTAATCTTTTCGCTCAAAGAGCCAATTGTAATGAAGAGTATTGATTTAATGTCAAATCAATAAATAACTTCTATTGGATCAACACTGAGTTTTTTGTTTAATGACTAGCAGTCATTGAATTAGTTTGTGCATTCATATTTCTAAATAAGAGGCTGTGGGTTGAAGGTTCACACCTCTGAGGGAATGCTACAGTCGGAGGTGCTCTCTCCTTGCTTGTTGATCTGCTGAATATGAACATCTTAGGAGATGACAATAAAGATGATGATGCAGAATCTTCCACATTCTTAATAATAATGATGGAGACTCTGGTCATCTTCAAATGACTCACCCTCTTCAATGTCACCCTCGGCAGAACTGCAAGAGGCTTATCAAGGAGATCTGGAAAAAGCCAGGGCAGCTGTATGAGTAACAAAAAAAACAAATTAGTAGCAGCATCAGACCAGTTCACCTATTTTGTGTTGTCAGAGGGTATCTGTACTCTTGTTAGAACAAACTTCTCCTCCCAGAAATTCACCTGCTGAATCTCCTTTGGAATACTTGTATTGCTACTGAATGCTTTTTAAGTAAGGTGACTAGAACTGTTTGCGTGCATGGCCTCATCCTGTACAACTATGAAAAATAAACAGCCTGCTTTTTGAACCACAATCCCTTTTCAACATCGGCCAACATATAATTTGCCGTCTGAGCTACCTTTTGGACATTCCTGTTAGTTTTTTGTGATGAATGTTCTGAACCCCCAGGCTCTCTCAACTTCACTCATCCGCAATCCCTCTGCATTTCGATAATAATCCATCCTCTGATTGTTCACACTTCCCACATTTATCCACGCCAGCTCTTTTCTCCCAGCCGCTCAATCTAACCTTTTGCAGATCCACAATGTCCTCATCACCAAATGGCGTCTCCACTTATTTCCAGGTCATTGGCAAGCTTGGAACTTCACATTCTGTTCCATCCTCCAGGTCATTAATCTGAATACTGTAGTAATCAACTGAGGGGCAAGAAGCGATTCCAGGGGTACTCAATTGGCTCGGTCCTTCCAGCCTGTACTATCCACACTAACACACTTCCTCCAGTAACTTGGGGCTTACCTACTGTAAATATAACTTTATATAAACCAGTAAGACCCCGGCATCGCATCAGATACACAACATTCAGCAAAAGTCCCGATGCCTCTTGTCCAGTCTGCCAGTTCCTCTTCAGTGCTTCTCCCATTCACAGGCACCCTTCCTTCCGGACGAACGAAAGTGAAGGATCACTGGCAGTTGAAACAATTGGTTGGGATTTGTGCAGAAAGTAGAGTTAGGAAGAGGGAAAGCGACAGGAAGTGCCCAGGGTATTGGGCTGGGAGAACAGACTGGTGCCGTTTTGTGCTCTGAGAGACGGGGGTCGCTAAGGCTGAGCCGGAGAACCGCTGGTCGCGGGCACCTCAGAAGCGGCGGGGCTCCACTGACAGAGACGAGGATGGGACAGGGTATTCGACCCCTCGGTTCACCGGCCAGCTCCGGATTCGCTCTCACTGTCTCCGGAGGGAACAGGAGGAGTTGCACGATTCACCCCATCTCTGACCGTCGGCCACTTACCCCGGGTCGGTAACTGTCTCCGGATCCAAAACGCTGCCGCCCGTCTCGGCCGCTGAGAAATACAGTCACCACCAGAGCAAATTCCCTCTCATTAAATAGTGAGAACACCACACCCTCACCCTCCACCCCCCACCGTCACCGCCCCGGATCCAAGTTGTCCGATTGTTTCTGCCAACAGCTCTCCTCTGCGATACCGAACTGTTTGCTAGAAATTCACTGAACTGTGAATTCCGAGAAGATCCATTGGCAAGAAAGAGAGGCAGCTGTTTATCTAAAATTATCTAAAAAATTAAAGATTCGTTTCCTCCTTTGGGCTGCCGCCCTCATCGCAAATAATTTACGTTACAAAACACACATAAAACGAGGGAGAACCCGGTAGGTCAGGCAGCATCCATGGGGGAAATAAACAGTCAATGTATCAGGCTGAGACCCTTCATCAGGAGCGAAAAAGAATAGTGTAGACTTCCGAAAATAAAACAAAATGAGACGCTTTATGTTTTAGAAAAACCACAACACATTTTACTGAACATTCAAGTGCTAAAACCCTTTATGTAATTACTACATAACGTCAGGCCAGCTGCGTAAACTGATCCTCAACCCAACGTCAGTGGTGTGAATTCCATATGTTTCCACCAGTTAGGTTACCCCACCCCAGAATTCACTAAGACCGGCATTCTGAGCCTGTTCAGAGCTCAGACCAGGACCCCTGTTTGCCTTGGAAATGGCATTCACGATACATTGGAGGACCTCCTCACAGGGTGCTGTGATGGAGATGTCATAGGCAGACTGATGCTCCATGACAGTGGTGGTACTGACCTTGTTCTTGGCCTTGAACTGGGCGACTAACTCTGCCACCTAACAGCTCCTTCCATCCTCGTTTGGATAAAACTTTCAACAGGAATATCCAGAGGGTATTGGAGACTACTGGGGTCTGTTTAAATCTTCAAAAACATCTTTGGGTACAAGTCCAGAATACATCAGGATTGGTCTGATAATAATGAAAGCACCGGAAGAAATTGCTAAAGGATCAGCAGGATATCAGTAATCGATGGAGAGGGCACTTTCAGGAACTGTGGCTGCACTGCTGAACCAAGGGTTACTAACCAAGTCCACCAGAGACCTGTGGAGAAGATACGGGGAACCTGCCAGTGTGAAAGAGGACCGAAATGTTAATGGGAGACTGAAATGCAACAACTCAACTGGTTCTGACAGGTTCCCAGCAGAGATCCCTAACGAAGGTGAACTGCCTCTCCTGCATCTTGCCCCTGATGGTCTGAGCAAAAGGAGCAACTGCCCTCAGACGACAGGGATGCTCTAATAGTGACCATACTCAAGAAGGGAGATGAGGCAGCTCATGGCAATTACAGAGGCATCTCCCTCCTGCAACAACAGGCTAAGTGCTTGTACGTATCCTTGTTAACCGGCTTCTTCCTCTTTCTGAAAAAGTACTCCCTGAATCAGTGTTGTTTCTGCCCAGCTAGAGGTACCACAGATTTCACAACATGCCAATTCCAGGAAATAAGCTGTGAACAAAGACAACCCTTGCACTTGGCTTTCATGCACATGACAAAGGCATTTGATACAGTATAACACCAAGCACTCTGGTGTATACGATCAAAACATGGCTGTCCTGAAAAGTACTGATGAATACTGAGGCATGTTAGCCACAGGGCTCAGCATAGTGGAGCTGAATCTGAACGCATCATTGCAACACAGGTTAAACAGGGCTGCATCATTGCACCCACACTATTAGCCATCTTTGTTGCTGTCATCCTTCACCTCATTGGCCAAGACCTGCCACAGAAAATCCCAATCATTTATAGAATGGACAACAGGCAGAGTTGTACAGCATAGAAACAGGTCCTTTGACCCACTGCTTCTATACCAACCTTTATGCATATCTACTCTAAACTCACTTGGCTGTGTTAATTCCATACCCTGCTATATTCTGCTTATCCAAGTACCTTTCAAGATCCTTTTAAATGTTGTTACCACTCCTGCCTCCATTACCCCCTCTGGCAGCTCATTGTAGCTACTCTTTGTGTGAAAAATTTACCCTTCATATCCTCCCCTCCTGCTCACCTTCAACCTGTGCCCTGTGGTGTTTGACACCCCTACCATGGGGAACAGGCATTGACTATCTACATTATCTAAGCTTCTCATAATTAAAAAAGCTTTATCTTTGAAGTTTCATGTTCCTGTTGTGTTATGATCAAGACTCTCACCACAGAGACAATGTTCGTTATTTATTCTACTGAAATGGAGCATTCCACATTTCCCTTCCATTTGACAAATATCTGACCCCTCACAACACTGAACTACATCGTATTTATTTCTCCTTTACAAACTACTTTCTGACAACTCGTTGATATCAGTAAATACTGTTATCGCAAGAAGAAATTGGAATGGAGGTAGTCTGTCCTTCGTTCAATTTAGTCATGGCTGATCTGTATTGGCCTCAGCTCCTCTTCTGTTTCAGTTCCCCATAACCCTTGATTCCTCGATCTCCATCAGATGTATTTCTAGAGATTTGCCCTACACCACCACCCTTTATGGCAATGAATTTCTGAGATTCGCAACCCTATGAGACAAAGAATTTCTATGTGCTTCCGTTTTAAATAACTAACCTCTTTTATCTAGAGTCTGTCACCTTGTTCATGACTCACAAGTGAAAACATCTTAACATCTACTATGTTTTACAAATCATGCCTCATTCTTCTAGAATGCAAGGAATGAATACAGAATTTGACGAGTCTCTGTTTAAAGGAGAACATTGTCATCCCAGAGGTTTGCCTGGTGAATCTCTAACACTATTACATTCCTCTTTAGGTATGGAGATGAAAACTCTGCACTTTCTGTGGTCTCATATGTAATAAAGCCAACCTGTTTGTAAACGCCAACCGATCTGCAATAAAGGCCAAAATAGAATTTGCCTTCTAAACATCCATTAAACCTTCCTGTTAGTTTTTTTGCGTGATTAATGTGGTAGAACACCGAGATCCTCTCAACTTCAGTCATTTGCAATCCTTCTCCATTTACAGTAGATAATAATCCACCATTTGATTCTTCTTACAAAAGTGCGTGACCTCACACATATTAATCTGCGTATTGGATTTTTACTCAGTCACTGGATGTCATAATCAGGGAACACTACAGTCCAGAAACAGAGCCTTCCATCAATCTAGTCAGTGCTGAATTGCTAATCTGCCTAGTCCCATTGACCAGCATCTGGACCATAGACCTCCACACTCCTCCCATCCCTGTACTTACCCAAACTTCTCTTAAATGAACCCACATCCATCAATTCCACTGACAGCTTATTCCACACTCTCACCACCTTCTGAATGAAGATGTTCCCACTCATCTTCCCTTAAATATTTCACCTTTCACCCTTGACCTCTACTAATCTCAAACAGCTTCAGTGAAAAAAAGATTGCTTCTAAATACCATATCTGTACCCCTAGCTGCAAAGCTCTGTAAAATCTGCCTTCTTTCTCCTACGCTCCAGGGAACTTATTTAACCTTTCTCTGTAACTCAGGTCCTCAAGTTCTGGCAACTTCCTTGAAATAGTGCAGAGAAAATTTACAATCTTATTGATAACTTTCCTGTAGGTAGGTGACCAGAATTGCACACAATACTCCAAATTGACCTCACTAGCATCTTGCACAACTTCAATGTAGCATCCCATTTTGGTACTCAATACTTCCATTTATGGGAAAAAAAAACATAGAAAACCTACAGCACAATACAGGCCCTTTGGTCCACAAGGTTGTGCTGAACATGTCCCTACCTTAGAAATTGCCAGGTTTACCTATAGCCCTCTATTTTTCTATGCTCCATGTACCTATCCAAAAGTCTCTTAATAGACCCTATCGTATCTGCCTCCACCACTGTTGCCAGCGGCTCATTCCATGCACTCACCACTCTCTGAGTAAAAAACTTACCCTTGACATCTCCTCTGTACCTACTGCCCAGCACCTTAAACCTGTGTCCTCTTGTGGCAACCATTTCAGCCCTGGGATAAAGCCTCTGACTATCCAGACGATCAATTCCTTTCATCATCTTATACACCCCTATCTGTGCACCTCTCATCTTCCGTCGCTCCAAGAAGAGTTCTCTCAGCGTATTCTCATAAGGCATGCTCCCAAATCCAGGCAATATCCTTGTAAATCTCCTCTGCTCCCTTCTATGGCTCCCACATCCTTCCTGTAGTGAGGCCACCAGAGATGAGCACAGTACTTCAAGTGGGGTCTGACCAGGGTCCTATATAGCTGCAACATTACCTCTCGGCTCCTAAATTCAATTCCACGATTGATGAAGGCCAATACACTGTACGCCTTCTTAACCGCAAAGTCAACCTGTGTAGCTGCTTTGAGTGTCCTACTAACCCATCCCTCCACTTCCTCATCCAGGTCATTTATAAAAATCATGGAGTAAGGGTCCCAGAACAGATCCCTGAGGCACTCCACTGGTGACCAACCTCCATGCAGAATATGACCCGTCTACAACCACTGTTTGTCTTCTGTGGGCAAGTCAGTTCTAGATCCACAAAGCAATGTCCCCTTGGATCCCATGCCTCCTTACTTTCTCAATAAGTCTTGCATGGGGCACCTTATCAAATGCCTTGCTGAAATCCATATACACTACATCCACTGCTCTTCCTTCACCATTGTGTTTAATCACATCCACAAAAATTTCAATCAGGACTCTTAAGGCACGACCTGCCCTTGACAAAGCCATGCTGACTATTCCTAATCACATTATACCTCTCCAAGTGTTCATAAATCCTGCATCTCAGGATCTTCTCCATCAACTTACCAACCACTGAGGTAAGACTCACTGGTCTATAATTTCCTGGGCTATCTCTACTCTCTTTCTTGAATAAAGAAACAACATCCGCAGCCCTCCAATCCTCCGGAAACTCTGCCGTCCCCATTGACGATGCAAAGATCATCACCAGATGCTCAGCAATCTCCTCCCTCATCTCCCACAGTAGCCTGGGTTACATCTCATTCACTCCCAGCGACTTATCCAACTTGATGCTTTCCAAAAGCTTCAGCACATCCACTTTCTTAATATCTACATGCTCAAGCTTTTCAGTCAGCTGTAAGTCATCATTACAATCACCAAGATTCTTTTCCATAGTGAATACTAAAGTAAAATATTCATTAAGTACCTCTGCTATTTCCTCCGGTTCCATCCATACTTTCCCACTGTCACACTTGATAGGTCCTATTCTTTCACATCTTGTCCTCTTGCTCTTCACATATTTGTAGAATGCCTTGGGGTTTTCCTTAATCCTGCCCACCAAGGCCTTCTCATGGCCCCTTCTGGCTCTCCTAATTTCCTTTGTAAGCTCCTTCTGATTAGCCTTATGACCTTCCAGATCTCTAACATTATTTTGCTCCCTGAACCTTCTGTAAGGTTTTCTTTTCTTCTTGACTAGATTTATTACAGCCTTTGTACACCATAGTTCCTGTAGGCTACCATAACATCCCTGTCTCATTGGAACATACCTATGCAGAACTGCACAGAATTATCCCCTGAACATTTGCCACATTTCTTCCATACTTTTCCCTGAGAACATGTTTTTCCAGTTTAAGCTTCCAATTTCCTTCCTGATAGCCTCATAAATCCCCTTATTCCAATTAAATGCTTGTCTGTTCCTACTTCTCTTCAATGCTACTGTAAAGGAGGTAGAATTATGATCATTTTCCAAAATGCTCTCCCACTGAGAGATCTGACACCTGACCAGGTTCATTTCCCAATACCAAATCAAGTACAGCCTCTTCTCTTGTAGGCTTATCCATATATTGTGTCAAGAAACCATCCTCAACACACCTAACAAACTCCACCCCATCTAAACCCCTTGCTCTAGGGAGATGCCAATCAATATTTGGTAAATTAAAATCTCCCATCACGACAACTCTTGTTATTACACCTTTCCAGGATCTGTTTCCCTATCTGCTCCTCGATATCCCTGTTACTATTGGGCGGCCTATAAAAAAACACCCAGTAGAATTATTGACCCCTTCCTGTTCCTAACCTCCACCCACGGAGACTCTGTAGATAATCCCTCCACGGCATCCACCTTTTCTGCAGCTGTGACACTATCTCTGATCAACAGTGCCACGCCCCCACCTCTTTTGCCTCCCTCCCTTTCCTTTCTGAAACATCTAAAACCCGGCACTTGAAGAAACCAATTGTATCCCTGAGCCATCCAAGTCTCTGTAATGGCAACCACATCATATCTCCAAGTACTGATCCATGCTCTAAGCTCATCCGCTTTGTTCACAACACTGCTTGCGTTAAAATATATGCATCTCAAACCTTCGGTCTGAGTGCTTCCCTTCTCTATCACCTGCCTATCCTCCCTCTTGCCCTGTCTACAAGCTTTCTGTATTTGTAAGCCAACCTACTATTCCCTAATCTCTTCAGTTCGGTTCCCACCCCCCAAGAATTCTAGTTTAAATTCTCCCCTGTAGCCTCAGCAAACCTCCCCATCAGGATATTGGTCCCCCGGGATCAAGAACAACCCGTCCTTTTTGTACAGGTCACACCTGCCTCAGAAGTGGTCCCAATGATCCAGAAATCTGAATCCTTGCCACCTGCTCCATTCCCTCAGCCACACATTTATCCTCCACCTCATTCTATTTGTATTCTCAATGTTGCGTAGCACAGGCAGTGATCCCGAGATTACTACCTTTGCAGTCCTGCTTCTCCACTTCCTTCCTAACTCCCTGTAGTCTTTACTCAGGACCTCTTCCCTTTTCCTACCTATGTCATTGGTATCAATATGTACCATGACCTCTGCCTGTTCTTCCTCCCACCGCAGGATATTTACCTTCCGAGTACCTTTTCTGCGTCCACAGAATCGCATGTCTGAACCCCTGACTATAGAGTCCCCTATCACTACTGCCTTCCTCTTCCTTTCCCTACCCTTCTGAGCCACAGGGCCAGACTCTGTGCCAGAGGTGCAGCCACTACCTCTTCCCCCAGGAAGGCTGTCCCCGCAACAGTACTCAAACAGGAGTACTTTGTTACATACCCATAACTGGGTCACTTACCAGCAAAGATAGAGAGGTCCGTTGAAGTCTGATGGTACTATTTTTAATGGTATTTATTGATAAAAATACACAAAAATAATATCAATGCAAACATACAGATGATATACGTCGTCAATACTAAATCTAAAAGCGCGGGTATAATAATAATCAATAAGAAATAGCTCTATCGTTGTCTAGCGGATAATGTATCGTCCAATGGAAATATAAAAGTCTCTTTAGTTCATTCAAGCTGTAGGCTGCAGCCTTTGGTTGGAGTCAAGAGAGAGAGTTAAACTTGCCCATTCCTTTCATGACGTCAATCCTTCGAGAGTCGGTGGGGGCTGATTTCTCCTTTGGGTTAGCTAAAGCCATTCTTCTGTGGCAAGACCCACCAATTCCGAGGCAAATGGACAAGGACGCACGTGGGCTTTTCCACCGGCTTTCGCTATTACGCTGTTACAGGAGTTCTAGCGTTTCTTCTGGTGCGTCTAAAGGGGCTGTTCCCCAGACCCTCTTTTATCCTGACTCACAGGGTTTCAGACGTCAATCAGGTTGGGATGATGCAATCCCTCCACCAACCCCCCTCTGTTCATTGCCTGGGGGCTTCGATGAATCGTACAGTATTCAATGCACAATTCCGTCTCCAAGAGATAAGGGCCCTTAACCGTGGCTTTGTCTCTCGGAGGCCCAGGACACATTCCAAACATTGAGGAATCAGCGTGTCTCTCTCTCTCATTTCCTGAGTCTCCTGACCCAAACCAATAGCGATCCTGTGATTCTCAAAAAGGAGGGGGCCACAGGCGTAACAACTTATTGTCAAGGGGTACAGCCACAGGGGTACTCTCTAGTACCTGACTCTTCCCCTTCCCTCTCCTGTCTGTGACCCACTTGTCTGTCTCCCGTGGCCCTGGTGTGACCACTTGTCTGTAACTCTTCTCTGACACCTCCTCGCTCTCCCTGACCAGGCGAAAGTCATCGAGCTGCATCTCCAGTTCCCTAACTAGGCCCTTTAGGAGCTGCAGCTCGACACACCAGATGCAGATATGGCTGACCGGGAGGCTGGGAGACTCCAGGACCTCCCACATCTGACAGTGAGCACAGAAAACTGGCCTCACACACATACTTCCTCCTTTCCGCAAATAACACCAGTACACCTACCTCGCCTTGTCCCAAGATTGCTTGTGTCCTCCCTGGTGAAGACAGATCTAAAGTACGCATTAAATTCTGTTGCCATTTCCCTGTTTCCCATAACAATTTCTCCCAATTCATTCTTCAAACCTCCCGCTAACTGGACGGCACACATTCCACATCATCCCTTATCTTCAACAGTAACCCAAACAGGCTGAAAGCAGAACAGAGCTGCTAAACGAAATACCTACAGCATGACAGTAAAGATGTGAACCAGGGCATTACACTGACTAAACTCCTTGCATCGAAATAGATGCAACGCCATGCTCAACCTTTCATTCCTGTCTTTGAACGTCTGTTTAACGTCTACTTTCCCCACACCCACTACATTAGCTGTGCTGGAATGCTGGTTCCAATCCCTCTGTAACTCTCGTTTAAACTCCCTGGAGCAACACTTTAAACTGTCTGGCAAAGATACTGACTCCCCCTCCAGATTAAGTCCAATCTGTCCCCTTTGTACTGGTCCCGCCCTCCCTGGAAGAGAACCCAATGATCCACAAAATCTAAAGCACTCACTCTTCCTCCATCTCCTTAGACACAAGCTAAACTGTATTCTCTTCATATCTCTGGCCTCAATAGCACATGGTACAGTTAGCAATCCTGAAATCACAACCTGGGAGGTCCTGTCCTTTAACTGAGCACCTAAGTCCCTGAACTTGCTTTGCAGGAACTCATCACCCTTCCCACCTATGTCTTTGGTACTGACATGGACAATGACCTGTGACAGCTCACCCTCCTCCTTTAGAACCCTCTGGACTTGATCTGAGAAGTCCCTGATCCTGGCACCTGGGAGGAAACATAACATTCGGGAATCTCATTCTTGTCCATAGAAACTTCTGTCTGTTCACCTAAACAATGAACACCCCCTCCCCCCCACCACCAAACACAACAGTTCACCTCTTCTGTCCCATCCCCTCTGTGTCACAGAGCCAGATTCAGTGCCAGGGAACTGACTGTCATGGCTTTCCTCTGTGAGTCATCCCCCGCTATAGAATCCATATTGCTATTGCAGGGAATGACCACAGGGGTAACCTGCATTGTCCCCATTCCTTCTCCTGATGGTTCCCCTGTTCAATGTGTCTTCACCTTAGGTGTAACCACCTCCCTGTGTCTCCTGTCAGTCAATGCTCAGCCTCCTGAATAAGCCAAAGGTCATCCAGCTCCAACTCCAGTTTCCTAATGCTGTCTGTAAAAAGCTTCAGCTTGATGCAGTTCTTGCAGAAGTAGTTGTCAGGAAGACTGGAAGTCTCCTTGTCCTACCACATCCCATTAGAGGATCACTCGACTGTCCCGTTCTGTCATTTCTACTGCTCTAGCTGTGCAACAAGTAAGAAATAAAGAAAGAAGCTTACCAAAAACTTCTCTCGGCCTCCACCTCTCCTTGGCAAAGCATCTGAACCAAAGCCTCAGCTCCCCACTCTAACCCTGGCCCACTATCACATTGGCTGCTCCCTAAATGGTTGCTCTGCTTAAATCTAACTTGTTTTTATTGTCCCTTGACAACTTTCTAGTAACCCAAATGATCTGCAGAGCACTGGAAATCCCGACAAGCCACGCTCATTTTCTAAATCTAGTGCTAAAATCTGCATGCACTTTCCTCTGCAATTTATCCTATCTATTCCTTGCTGACTCACAATGTCCTCTTCACCTCATGCCCTTCCACTTATTTCTGTATCATCAGCAAGCGTGGAACCTCACTGCCATGTTTTGAAACTGCAAAACATTCAAGTAGTTCAAAGGAAGACAAGAGAGTCTGAAGTACGGGTGTAATTTTGAGTTTACATTAAGTAAGATGCGTACGTATGACATAGTAGTCTGATCAATATATTTCAGTCACGTATATATATATATAAAATAAACATATAAATATATACATGCACATGTAACGTATGACATGTACAATCAATATGTTTATACATATAACCTGTAATTGATTATTTAAATGAAAATGAATGCTTAATCAAAGTATATTGATATACAAGATTACTAAAAATTACTGAAATATTAAATACACAACACCCCTCCCTGCTTAGGTATAAACTCCAACTCAATAGAGACTGCATCTCCACTATATACACAGTATGCTATGTAATGCAACAACCACATACAGACATCTACAAAATTTTTAGATTGTCCCATTCAGGCCTAAAGATATAATGACTGTGGGGGATTTTTACTCTTGTGGGAGAGCATCTTTCCTGACAAGGGGGCTCACTCTGCCTGGCAAGTGAGACTTGTGGTTGTGCAACAACCTCAGGTTCTGAGACCTCTTCGTGATGATCATAGGAGTTGACTCTGGAACTGCAGGAAGTGGTTCTGAAGCTGCGCCCCCCCTTTCTTTAAAAAACTATTCTTCTCAATTGATCGATATGTCATCGCTGGTTGATATCAGATGCAGTCTCCACCATGTAGGAGAGTGGTGCAGATCTGTCCTCAATCTTTCTGAGCACCCACTTCTGATCTCCACTGTAGTCCCTCACCAGGACTGCTTGTCCAGGAGTGAAACATCTAACCTCCTTGTTTGAGGAGCCTTCAATTTGTCTCAGGTGTTTGTCCTGCATAGTCCTTCTGGAATTGGGTTTGAGGAGATCCAAGCTTGAGTGCAAGGGACAACCCAGGAACAGCATAGCTATTAAGTAGTTGGTTGTGGAATGTGCTGCGTTGCAAAATGCAAGGAGGAAGTTGGTGAGCTTGTGCTTCAGTGTCAGTGTCGTGTTTTCTGCTGACATTGCAGGCAGTGTGTTGTTTAGACACTGGGCAAACCTTTCCAACAAGTCATTTGTAGCTGGGTGGTACTGTGGTGACCCATTTCCTGGCGTATCCGAACCGACTCACAATTAGATAGCCTACGGGGGTTTGCGAGCACAGAGCTTTGGAGCCTCTGCGCCATGGGGGGGCCGGTTGACGGAGGCTTAAAAGTGAGGCTGAAGTTTTCGAATAAAGTTTTTCCTTCGACTGCAGTTACCGACTCCGTGTCGTAATTTTAGCGCGCCGTGTAGCACACCGCTACAGTACGATGCAGATGTAATATGTCTGATTGCATTCATTTTCAGAAATGACTGAAACTGTTCCGTAACAAACTGGTTTACTGTCACTGATGAAGTGTTCTGGAACACCAGTCCTTGAGAAGAGGCTTCACAACACATCAACAGTGAGTGAGGCTGTAGTGGAGGATATTGGAAACACTTCCTGCCACTTTGTAACTGCATCCACGTGCCCATGAACACTCTGGAAAAATCCCCTTGAATCCTTTGCCAGGGCAAAGCAGGCCATTCCCAGGGATGGAGAGGCTCTGCACTTGGCAACCTCCCGACAGTCTGAAACATCACGGACCCTGGCACCTGGGAGGCAAACTACCATCCGAGTTTCTTTGCTGCACCCACAGAATCGCCTCTCTGACCCCCTGACTATAGAGTCCCCAATCACTACTGCCTTCCTCTTCCTTTCCCTACCCTTCTGAGCCACAGGGCCAGACTCTGTGCCAGAGGCACGGCCACTGTCGCTTCCCCCAGGTAGGCTGTCCCCCCAACAGTACTCAAACAGGAGTACTTATTGTCAAAGGGTACAGCCACAGGGGTACTCTCTAGTACCTGACTCTTCCCCTTCCCCTTCCTGACTGTGACCCACTTGTCTGTCTCCCGCGGCCCTGGTGTGACCACCTGCCTGTAACTCCTCTCTGACACCTCCTCGCTCTCCCTGACCAGGCGAAGGTCATCGAGCTGCATCTCCAGTTCCCTAACTAGGCCCTTTAGGAGCTGCAGCTCGACACACCAGATACAGATATGGCTGACAGGGAGGCTGGGAGACTCCAGGACTTCCCACATCTGGCGCCGAGCACAGAAAACTGGCCTCACACACATACTTCCTCCTTTCCGCAAATAACACCAGTACACCTACCTCGCCTCGTCCCGTTACTGCTTAAGCCCGTTGAGCCAAAGCCCTATCTCTGTGCTGCTTCTCACTCCACTGCCCGCTGGATACGGCCATCTTCTTTCTAATCCTTTCGCGCTGTACTGGCTGACGTCGCGCGCCTGCACAGTCTTGCCTTTCTTTTGCCTCAAGTGGTAAAAACTGCCTTGGCTCCGAAAATCAGCCGTTCACTCGCAGCCTTCTTGCCCTGAAAGCCAATGTGCCAAAAGCTCTCTTTACAAGCCTCTCTGTAATGCCACTTTCAAGGAATCAAAGATCTGTGTTCCCACATCCTTCTGTTTTCCTGCACTCTTCAGTGCCCTACCGTTTACTCTACTAGTCCTAGCCTGTTTGTCCTCCCAAAGTGCAACACCTCACACTTGGTCTGCATTAAATTCCATCGGCCATTTTTCAGTCTATTTTTCCAACTGGTCCAGATCCCACGGTAAACTTTGAGAGCCTTTCTCGCTGCCTTGATGAATGGTCTACAGCCCAATCCCTCAATCTTAGTGTCAACTGTAAACTTGCTGATTGAGTTTAACACATTAGCATCCAAGTCATTATTTCAGATGACAAACAACAATGGGCCCAGCACCAACCCCTGCAGCACATTGCTAATCACAGACTGCCAGTCAGAGAGAGAACCAACCACTACCACTCTCTGGCTTCTACCATTAAGCCAATGTTGAATCCAATTTACTACCTCATCCTGAATGCCAAGTGACTGAACCATCTGGTCCAGCCTCCCATATGGGACTTTGTCAAAGGTTTTGCTAAGGTCCATAAATAGCTATCCTTCAGTCCTCCAGCACCTCATCTATGCCTAATGATATTTTCAATACCTCGGCCAGGGACCCTGCAATTTCCAGAGTGTCCCACAAGCTCTGAGGGTAAACATTGTCTATCCATGGGAACTTAACAACCCCAATTTGCCTCAAGACAGCAAGCACCTTCTCTTTTCAGTTCAGTTCAGTTCAGTTTCAGTTTACTGTTATTTAGGAACCACAAATGCAATGCAGCTAAAAAGTGAGATAACTTTCCTCCAGAATGATATCACAAAAGCACACGACAAAACAGACTACTCCAGAAAATCCACATAACATTTGGCAATCCCCAATCCAGAGTCCGGAGAGGCTGCCGCGTATTAATATTGTGCTACCATCTTAGCACGTTCCCTGGAAAGGAACTCCAAATCCACCAGACAAAACAAGACTACCCAGACACACCAGGCATATCTGGATTTTGCAATCCAGATGTGGTCCACGCCCTCACTACTGTTTTGTCTCACTTCTATAAACTCTCTGTATTTCTTCTGAGTAAATACAGATACAAAAAATCCCTCCTAGCTCTTCCTCATTTCTTTGAGCTCTGTACATAGATGACCAATAAATCTGAAGAAGCCCTTGTCTGCCAGAGCAACATCATGCCTTCTTTTAGCCCTCCTGATTTCTCTTACACGCTGTCATGCATTTTTCTGATTTAGAATCTCGATCTGAGGACCAGTCCTATCCTTCGTCATAATTATCTTGAAACCAAAGTGTTCCCCTTCATACTCTACTGTCACCTGGTCTGTCTCATTTCGTAATAGGAGATATAGTATCACACTCTCTCTAGTTAGTAACTCTATAACTCTATATATTGATTAAGGAAACTACCCTAAATATATTTGACAAACTTTATCCCATCCAGCTGCCAGTTCTCCCCTATTGCAACCCAGTTTCATTAATAGCTACAACATTTTAACTTCACATGGTGATCCATGCTCTAAGCTCATTTTCTTACCTGTGAAACACTCTTGCTTTCCTTGGCGCCATGGTCCCAACCGGCTGTCCCCCATCTCACTCCTTTCTCTTTGATTGTGCCTGTCGTCTGATTCCCAAATGCTGCTAATTCACTTAATTACAGCACACCTGATTCCCATCAGAGACTGCAGGATAAGAACTCTGACGTCACAGCCACGGGTCGCCAGTTCATTGGTCGATTCCAGCAAGTGTTAACCTCGTTTCCTGATCCCCTGGTTATCTGTTCCACGTTCGTGACTGTGCTAGTACCTCTCAACCTTGTCTCCGTGCCTGCGTACTGCACTTAGCTTTGTCCCCAGTCACTCCCCTGCAACAGAACGAACTGGGCAAGAATGAACCCAGCAGACACGAACTTCCTACAACAGGCCCTCGCCAGCCAGGGCTTCCTACTGGGCATCCACGATCGACTGCTCAGAGAGGTTATGGAAAACCTTCGTGCTCTGTCCGAGAATGTAAAGAAGGTCAGTGAACGGGTCGACTGGGTATCCGCTCCCCTTACTCCGTCCCTCCCAGGATCCCAGTCTGACCAAACCGCACAGCCTGGGATGACAACACAATCACGAAGAGAGTTGCACGTACCCGAACCGGAACCCTACCCTGGGGACCTAGGGAAATGCTTGGTTTTCTTACTGCAATGCTCCTCGGTTTTTGAGCAACAGCCATGTACGTACACCACTGACAGATCGAAGATAGCAGACATCACGGGGTTGTTGTGAGCGGATGCCTTAGCGTGGGCCACTGCGATCTGGGACAACCAGCCAGAGACCTGCTCTCCTTTCTCCACCTTCATCTCCGAAATGAGAAAGCTTTTCTAACAACTCATTCACTGTAACGACGCCACTAAGCACCTACTGACTCTCCGTCAGAGCTCACGAAGTGTAGCTGAACACTCCATAGAGATCCGAACATTAGCGGCCGACTCAGGGTGGTATGATGAGGCACTACTCTGTGACAAGGTAAAAGATGAATTAACATTGAGGGATGATGCTAACAACTTGGACTCTTCAGTCTCACTAGCCACCAGGCTAGATAACCCACTTCGAGAGCGTCAGAGAGAGAAAACCGGCCGCCCCTCTCCTCGGCTCATCCCACAGCCCGATTTACCATCTTCAACCAAACTTAATCTCTCTCCCTTTCGCTACTCGCATAGCCCCCGCTCTGACCGTTCTGGTGAGTCAGACGACACTCCTTTCAGTCCCCCAAACTCGGATACAGATCCAGGCTACCGTGAACTACCACCAACAGTCCCTGCCTCTATCCGCCTTGGTGGACTCTGGTGCCAAGGGAAATCTGTTGGATGAGGACATAGCCTCCCGGGCCAGAATTCCTCAGGAACTGTTAAGTAGCCCGGGCGCTGGACAAAAGAATTCTGGCTCGGGTTACCCACTTTACGCCACCCCTGACCTTGATTCTGCCTGGAAACCATCGCGAGCAGGTACAAGTTAACCTAATCCATTCTCCTCAAGCCCCTGTGGTTCTAGGATACCCGTGGTTAAACCACCACAATCCCCATATTGACTGGTCTACTGGGAGGGTAGCCAGCTGGAGCCCGTTTTGCCACGCCACCTGTCTGTAGTCAGCCCCATCTCCTAGGGAGGCTACCACCACCTCGCCTGTCTTGGAACCCCTCGACTTGTCCAGAGTTGCCGCAGAATACCACGAGCTGGGGGAGGTATTCAGCAAGCAACAGGCTCTTTCCCTGCCTCCACACTGCCCGTATGATTGCACTATCGACCTCTACCTGGTGTCTCGTTACCAACCAGACGCTTATATAACTTGTCCCAGCCTGAGAGAGAAGCCATGGAGAAATACATCAATAAGCCTCTCATGGCGGGCATTATTCAACCCTCATCCTCCCTGTTGGGCGCAGGTTTCTTCTTCGCAGAGAAGAAGGATGGGTTGCTAAGTCCCTGTATTGATTACCGAGGCTTTAACAATATAATCGTTAAAAACAAGTACCCACTACTCCTCATTAACTCAGTGTTTGAACCACTTCAGGGAGCCACCATCTTCTCGAAGTTGGACCTTCGAAGCGCCTACCATCTCGTCAAGGTAAGGGAGGGAGACGAGTGGAAGACAGCATTTAGTACACCACTAGGCCACTTGGAATACTTAGTCATGCCATTCTGCCTCAACAATGCCCCTGCCTGATTAATGATGTGCTGAGGGACTTTCTTAGCTGATTTGTGTTCGTCTACCTAGATGACATCTTAATATTCTCCAGCAGCCTCCAAAAACACATTCATCATGTCCATCAAGTCCTACAGAGTCTGTGGGAGAACAAGTTATTTGTGAAGGTGGAGAAGTGTGAATTCTATGTCCCCTCGGTCAACTCCTTGGGCTACATTATCAAGAGCGGGCAAGTGAGGGCAGATCCCGAGAAGATTCGGGAGGTGGCGGAGTGGCCCAGACCCACCACCCGCAAGCAACTTCAGCAGTTTTTGGTGTTTGTGAACTTCTATCGCCGGTTTATCAGGGATCACAGTCAGGTGGTGGCGCCCCTCACCCGACTTACCTCACCTTCAGCACCTTTTCTTTGGGACTCCGAGGCTAACTCAGCCTTGGCTGAACTGAAGTGGCGTTTCACGTCCGCTCCCATCCTGGTCCAACTGAACCCCTCTTGTCAAATCATTCTGGAGGGTGACGCTTCTGACTCCGGGGTGGGAGCAGTTCCGTCTCAATGATCAAGTCCTGACAAGAAGCTTCATCCCTGTGCCTCCTTTTCTCGCTGGCTGTTCCCTGCTGAATGAAATTACAACGTGCGGAACCGGGAGCCACTAGCATTGGAGGAGCAAAGGCACTGGCTGGAGGAGGAGGGGGCAGAACACCCGTTTATTGTCTGGGCCGATCACAAGAACCTTTGTATATCCACACCGCCAAACGCTTGAACTCCTGCCAAGCCCATTGGGCATTACTTTTTTATTGATTCAAGTTTTCTCTCGCCTACCAACCGGAGTCTAAGAACGGGAAACCTGATGCTCTCTCCCGCCAATACAACTCCAAGGAGGACATTTCCAGCCCAGAGACCATCCTCCCTCTATCCTGTGTGGTTGCGGCCCTCACCTGGGAAATCGAGTCTATTGTGAATGAGGCCCAACGGGATGACGCTGACGCCGGCAACAGATCCGCTAATCGACTTTTTGTCCCCGATTCCGTCAGGTCTCAGGTTCTGTAGTAGGGGCAGACGTCTCGGTTTGCCCGCCACCCCGGGAGTGATCGGACACTGGCTCTCCTGAAAAGACGCTTCTGGTAGCCTTCCATGGAGGTGGATACTCGTTCCTATGTCTCTGCATATTCTGTCTGTGCCCGTGGAAAAGCCTCCAATAACCACGTGTGAGATTACTTCGTCCCATACCTGTCCCTGGTTGTCTTTGGTCGCACATCACCCTAGATTTCGTCATGGGTCTACCCCCTTCACACGGAAACACCATCGTACTCACTATGGTGGACCGTTTCTCCAAGACTGTGCACTTTGTAGCCCTCCCTAAACTCTCTTCTGTTCAGGAGACCGCAGGCCTTCTCCTCCGCCACGTCTTTCGCCTCCACAGAAATCCCGTCGCGATCATCTCCGATCGGGGTCCCCAATTTGTTTCGCAAGTCTGGAAGTCCTTTTGTCAAGCCCTGGGTGCCTCAGTTAGCCCCTTGTCCATCTTTCATCCACAGACAAACGGGTCAACCAGGATTTGGAGGTGGCACTACATTGCATAACAACCGACAACCCATCTACCTGGAGTGGCCACCTCGCGTGGGTAGAGTATGCCCACAACTCTCTGGTTAGTACTGCCACTGGAAGATTTCCTTTTGGATGCTCCCTTGGGTACCAAATCCCGCTGTTTCCCGCTCCAGAAGAGCAGATTGCGGTGCCGTTGGTTCAGGCCCATATCGATCGCTGCTGCAAAATCTGGGAAGACGCACGCACGGCCCTGCTCCGATCTGCTGACCGCAACCAGAGGATTGCCGATCCCTATCAGATTCCTGCACCTGAGTATGGACCTGGCCAGAAGGTGTGGCTCTCGTCCAAGGACATTCCTCTCGAAAACAAGCCCAAGAAGCTCACCCATCGCTTCCTGGGACATTGAGGTCGAAAGTATCATCAACCCAACAGCAGTTCAACTTACCCTACCTAAGTCAATGCACATCCACCCACCCTACATTTCGCATTTCCCAAATAAAACCAGTTTCTGTCAGTGTCCTCCGACCGAACCCCCTCCACCCACCTGGATAATCGACAACGTGCGCCGTCAGTGTAGGGATCTCCAGTACCTGTCAACTGTGAAGGTTACGGCCCAGAGGAACGTTCCTGGTTTCCCTGCTCTTTCATCCTGGACCATTGGGACCATCCAGACAAGCCGGGATTTTGCCTGGAGGCTCCCATTAGGGGACATGTATTGTCATGGTCCAGTCTGGCTGTCCCCCATCTCGCTCCAATCTCTTTGATGATGCCTTAGTTCCAGTCATCTAGTTCCCAGTTGCTGCTAGTTCAATTAATTTCAGCATACCTGGTTTCCATCAGAGACTGCAGGCTAGGAACTCCGGCGTCACAACCACGGGTCGCCAGTTCGTTGGTTGATTCCAGTGAGTGTTAAACTTGTTTCCTGATCCCTTAGGATCTGTTAGATCTAAGCTCCCCTCCATTCTCTAGGTATTCTACGAAAACCTTGTCATCAAGTCAAGATTCCCCTGGGTATCTGTCCCACGTTCGTGACTGTGCTAGCACCTTTCGACCCTGTCTCTGTGCCTGTGTCTTGCGTGTGGTTAAGTGCCTTGCTCAAGGACACCCACGCTGCCTCAGCTGAGGCTCGTACTAATGACCTTCAAATCACCAGCCCAAAGCCTTAACCACTTGGCCATGCGCCAACACATGTTCTCCTGCACTTGGGTTCATCCCCAGTCACTACCTTGCAACACTTGGCTGGGTAAGTCTAGGGATGACAATCTTCGGCCCCCGAAACATGTGAGATTGAGGTGTGAGACCCCCCAAACCCCCTGTTTGTGTGGATGCAGCATAATTCACCACCCTGTTACAAATTAATGCCATGAAATAACAGACAGTACACTGCATATAATTAATATTTCTGAATCTTAACTGCAGGGTTAGTAAAAAATAACAAAAAGAAAAGGGCCCATTCTAATTAAACAGTCAAATGTGCACAAGTTGGAGCTCATCTTGAACTTCTCTGTCACTGATGCTCTGGGCCCTCGGTCAACGTGAAAGCTCACACCATGTTCCGAACGTCGCTCACAATCCATCTCCCACCGGATCGTACGCTACGACCGGTTCTCCCCAATGTCTTCTCTCTCCGTCTCCTCATGAACAAAAAAATCCTCAAGCCCAACCTCAATGTCCTTCACCAAGAAAACCTCCCGCTAACTGGATGGCACAGATTCCACATCATCCCTGATCTTCAACAGTAAGCCAAACAGGCTGAAAGCAGAACAGAGCTGCTAAACGAAATACCTACAGCATGACAGTAAAGATGTAAACGAGGGCACTACACCGACTAAACTCCTTGCATTGAAATAGATGCAACGCCATGCTCAACCTTTCATTCCTGTCTTTTAACGGATGTTTAACGTCTACTTTCCCCACACCCACAACATTGGCTGTGCTGGAATGCTGGTTCCCATCCCTCTGTAACTCTCGTTTAAGCTCCCTGGAGCAACACTTTAAACTGTCTGGCAAAGATATTGACTCCCCCTCCAGATTAATACAATCTGTCCCATTTGTACTGGTCCCGCCCTCCCTGGAAGAGAACCCAATGATCCACAAAATCTAAAACACTCACTCTTACTCCATCTCATTAGACACAAGCTAAACTGTATTCTCTTTATATTTCTGGCCTCACGATTACATGGCACAGTTAGCAATCCTGAGATCACAACCTTGGAGGTCCTGTCCTTTAACTGAGCACCTAAGTCCCTGAACTTGCTTTGCAGGAACTCATCACCCTTCCCACCTATGTCTTTGGTACTGACATGGACAATGACCTGTGACAGCTCACCCTCCTCCTTTAGAACCCTCTGGACTCGATCTGAGAAGTCCCTGATCCTGGCACCTGGGAGGAAACATAACATTCGGGAATCTCATTCTTGTCCATAGAAACTTTTGTCTGATCACCTAAACGATGAACCCCCCCCCCCCCACCAAACACAACAGTTCACCTCTTCTGTCCCATCCCCTCTGAGTCACAGAGCCAGATTCAGTGCCAGGGAACTGACTGTCATGGCTTTCCTCTGTGAGTCATCTCCCGCTATAGAATCCAAAACAATATACTTGCTATTGCAGGGAATGGCCACAGGGGTAACCTGCATTGTCCCCATTCCTTCTCCTGATGGTTCCCCTGTTCAATGTGTCTTCACCTTAGGTGTAACCACCTCCCTGTGTCTCCTGTCAGTCAATGCTCAGCCTCCTGAATAAGCCAAAGGTCATCCAGCTCCAACTCCAGTTCGCTAACGCTGTCTATAAAAAGCTTCAGCTTGATGCAGTTCTTGCAGATGTAGTTGTCAGGAAGACTGGAAGTCTCCTTGTCTCCACATCGGTCATGTACCCAGTGACTGGGTTGCCAAACCAGCAGAAATGGAATGATACATTGGAGTTTGGTGGCACTGTAACTTGCTACGTACCCGTGGGTGTCTTGTACCTGTCACGTGACCATGATGTAATTGAAGCTACGCTGGAGATGAGGTAATGATCTTGTGATGGGGGAATGATGTTATTCTCCCGGCAGTGAGTGGTCATGTGATAGTTTTTTTCAACTGGGTATAAAAGGAGAACCCCACCCTGTGATGTGGGCAGTCCGTGGTTGAATTTGGTAGTGAATCCATGCTGCTGATGTTATGACACAGTTTTATTTGAAACTGTTTTACTTTCTATCTTATGTCAAAGGTTATTTCTGGCAGTTTTGCCATAATACTGCCAGTTCAGTCATTGGAGAGTGAAGATTCGAAGTTCGGGAAGTTAAAGATGGAGGAAAGTTGATTTCGACAGTGAAACAAGCTCGACCTGGTTTGATTCTCATTCGGAAGAAATTCATCAGCTATGCCCATGATAACTCCTGTTCTGCCAGAAGAATAGAGGGTTGGGTAAAGTTTTGCCAAGGAAAGGTCAGTGCCTTTAAGCCGTTTCATTTTCCTTCATCGTAAATCCTTTGATCGAAGCATACTTCGACTGAGCTCAGCAGTAACGCCACAAAAGAGAATTTATTATCAAGGAATGCCTCTCCTTTAATGGACTGTAAATCATTTTGGACCTTCCCATTGCTACTTCTGAGAACTGTTTTCACATTATCGCTTTAAAAACTGTTTTCGCATTCTCGCTTTAAGAAATGTTCAAGCTGCCGTATAGCAGCTGACTTCCAGTTGCTAGTCATTTGTTTTCTTTTTTGGGTTTTTTTTAAGCAGTGTTTAATAAATGTTTTATTTCTTATAAAAACCCTGTTTCAATCGTATATTCATTGTTGCTGGATTGTAACTTTTGGGGGTTCGTGCAATCTGAATCCATTTTTGAGTTTAAATGCTTGTTTGATTTTGGATCGGTGTTTCGGAATAAGGGAATACTCGATTCTTTTATCTGATTGGCTTGTGAGTGGCATTCAGCAACAATTAGTATTGATTCACCAAACGCAGAGTTATTAGCGAAAGCAAAAAGAAAATGATGTATTGGAGATTGCTAGCAGGTTGGAACTTAAAGGTATTTCGAAAGATACAACAAAGCCTGTAAGTCAAAGAAAAATCACAGAACACTATATAGATTCCGGTGTGTTTGATGTATCGGCTTTAGATCGGTTTCCTGTGAGTAAAGCAGCGATTCAGTCACATTTGGAACAATTAGTGTTGGAAACGTTAAAAATAGAAGCTGAATTAAAACAGAAGGAATTGCAAACTAACTTGGAATTAAGTCGATTAGAAGCCAAAAATAAAAAGAAACAGTTGGAAGCTAACTTGGGATTACGTAGGTTAGAAGCTGAGAATAAACAGAGGGAATTTGAACTTAAAATAACAGAATTAAAGTCTGAGAATCAGTCTCTTGGTTCTAGAAAAACATTTGTTGTTAGTCAGGAAATTAAATTGGTCCCTCCATTTAGTGAAACAGAAGTAGAAAAATATTTTCAACATTTTGAAATTATTGCTCTGGTTTCAGTGTGGCTGAAAGAGAAATGTTCAGTGTTGTTGCAGAGTGTAATTAAAGGCAAAGCACAATAGGTTTATACAGCTTTAACTGCTGAGCAAGCGCTTGATTATGATATTGTGAAAATGCACATATTGAAGACATATGAATTGGTTCCAGAAGCTTATAGAGAACGATTCAGAAATTTAAAGAAATCTGTGGAAAAAAACTTATGTGGAATTTGCCTACAATAAAGCTGTGTGCTTTGAGAGATGGGTTTCCTCTAAAAATGTAAATGGGGACTATAATAAATTGAAAGAGCTGATTTTATTGGAGGAATTTAAAAGAAGTATTCTTGTTGAAGTAAGGACATACTTAAGTGAGAGAGACATTGATACATTGCAGGAATCTGCTAAATTAGCTGATGAGTATGCTTTAATCCACAAGAATAAATTTCCTCAGGGCAGAATTTTTAAAAGTTAAAATAACAGAGACTCAAGGTAAATCAGAAATTAAATCAGAAGTTAGTGAGAAAGGTAAGGAGGAAGGAAAACCTGTGAAGGAAAGACAGTTTAGTCCCATTTGTAATTATTGTAAGAATCCTGGTCATGTAATATCTAACTGTTTCAGATAGAAAAAGAAAGAGAAGGAAGCAGTCCCAAATGCTTGTATGCAACATACTGAAACACCTCTTAGAGTTTGACCAAGTTAAAAAGGGATATAATCATTTTATAACTGAAGGGTTTGTATCCTTGAAAGAAGGATCTACTCCGGTGACAATAAAAATCCTTAGGGATACTAGAGCTTCTCAATCACTGATGTTAGACAGGGTGTTAAAGTTTAATGATGAGTCTGATACTGGTGATGTAAATTATATACGAGGTGTTGGGAGTGCCTTTATGCCTGTACATCTGCATAAAGTGAATTTAAAATCAGGGTTAGTTACAGGACTTGTTAAAGTAGGATTACAGCCTAGCTTACCTGTGAAGGATATTTCTTTATTGTTAGGAAATGACTTGGCAGGCGGACAATTTTTTCCTGAAGTGCATTTGACAATAGAGTCAGAGGTACCACGGATGGATTCTAACACAGATTCTTCCTGTGTTGTAACTCGAGCTATGGCTAAAAAAATTGATGTGCAGAATAAGGTTGTTACTCATGACGGTTCAACTCAGGATTCAAGTTTTGAGGATGTGTCAGAAACTTTCTTACCTTCTTTGTTTGAACAAAATTCTTGGCGTAAGTCTGACTATGAAGATTTGTCTTTGTCCAGGAAGGAGATGATAGTAGAGCAGAGTAGAGACCCTGAGATTATAAAATTAAAAGAACAAGCTCTTCTGGATAGTGAAATTGAGAAGGTGCCAGTAGGATATTATTTTGAGAAAGGTGTACTGATGAGGAAGTGGAGATCGCCTACAATTCCTGCAAGTGATGAATGGAATATTGTTTACCAGGTAGTAGTTCCTAAAGTTTATCTGAATGAGATTTTAACTTTAACTCATAGTGTGCCCTTGGGTGGACATCAAGGGGTAAGGAAAACTGTGGAAAAGATTTTACAACATTTTTACTGGCCTGGTTTAAGAAAAGATGTGGCGATGTTTTGTAGAACGTGCCATACTTGTCAAATTGTGGGTAAACCAAATCAAGTTACACCAGTGGCTCCATTACAACCTATTCCAGCATTTGGTGAACCATTTTCTAAAATTATTATAGATTGTGTAGGTCCATTACCACAAACAAAAACTAGTTATCAGTACTTGTTGACCATCATGTGCACTGCATCTAGGTTTCCAGAGGCAGTACCACTTGGGAATTTAACAGCTAAAACTGTAACAAAGGCTCTTATAAAATTCTTGACTTATTTTGGGTTGCCTAAGGAAATACAATCTGATCAAGGCAGTAATTTTATGTCTGGATTGTTTCAACGGATAGTTTATAAATTGGGAGCTGAGCAAATCGCTTCATCTGCATACCATCCAGAATTGCAAGGTGCCTTAGAGAGGTTTCATTCTACCCTCAAGAATATGATTAGGACGTATTGTGTGGAAAATGAAAGTCATTGGGATGTGGGTATATACTTACTTCTATTTGCAGTAAGGGAATCGGTGCAAGAATCCTTAGGTTTCAGTCCATTTGAACTTGTATTTGGGCATAGAGTTAGAGGACCTTTAGCTTTATTAAAAGAACAATGGATTAATAAAGAGGTACACACTAATTTGTTAGACTGTTTTGAAATTTAAGGACAGATTACATGAAGCTTGTAGCTCAGCTAGGGAAAATTTAAAATTGGCTCAGGAGAAAATGAAAACCTGGTAGATAAAGAAGCTAGGATGAGGATGTTTAAACCTGGAGATAAGGTGCTGGTTCTTTTCCCAGTGCAAACGAATCCTTTACAAGCTAGATTTCATGGTCCTTATGAAATTGTGTCTAAAATCAATGATGTGGATTACGTGATAAAAATTCCAGATCGTAGAAGGCCAACACAACTTTGCCATATAAATATGATAAAACTATATTATGAGAAACAACCTGCTACTATGACTGTTGTGGTCAATAATAATGAGTCTGATCTCACTAGGAACATAATGGATGATTCATCTGAAACTCGTTCTAAACCCAACATTGTTTCTGTCAGATTACCAAACTCAACCAGTCTGGAAAATATTGATGAGAAATTAGCACATTTACAACCAGAGCAGAACTAGCAAATGAAACTATTAATTTTTAAATATGAAGATTTGTTTCCAGACATTCCTAGAAGGACCACTGTAGCTTCAAATGATAATAGACAATATACAATAGGTGCAGCCGTAGACCGTTCGGTCCTTCGAGCCTGCACCGCCATTTTGAGATCATGGCTGATCAATTACTATCAATACCCGGTTCCTGCCTTGTCCCCATATCCCTTGATTCCCCTATCCATAAGATACCTATCTAGCTCCTTCTTGAAAGCATCCAGAGAATTGGCCTCCACTGCCTTCCGAGGCAGTGCATTCCAGACCCCCACAACTCTCTGGGAGAAGAGAGTTTTTCCTTAACTCTGTCCTAAATGGCCTACCCCTTATTCTCAAACCATGCCCTCTGGTACTGGACTCTCCCAGCATCTGGAACATATTTCCTGCCTCTATCTTGACCAATCCCTTTATAATCTTATATGTTTCAATCAGATCCCCTCTCAATCTCCTTAATTCCAGCATGTACAAGCCCAGTCTCTCTAACCTCTCTGCGTAAGACAGTCCAGACATCTCAGGAATTAACCTCGTGAATCTACGCTGCACTTCCTCTACAGCTAGGATGTCCTTCCTTAACCCTGGAGACCAAAACTGTACTCAATACTCCAGGTGTGGTCTCACCAGGGCTCTGTACAAATGCAAGAGGATTGCCTTGCTCTTGTACTCAATTCCCTTTGTAATAAAGGCCAACATTCCATTAGCCTTCTTCACTGCAGGCTGCACTTGCTCGTTCACCTTCAGTGACTGATGAACAAGGACCCCGAGATCTCTTTGTATTTCTCCCTTATCCAAATCTACACCGTTCAGATAATAATCTGCCTTCCTGTACTTACTCCCAAACCTCACACTTATTTACATTAAACGTCATCTGCCAAGTATCTGCCCACTCACCCAGCCTATCCAAGTCACCCTGAATTCTCCTAACATCCTTATCACATGTCACACTGCCACCCAGCTTAGAATCATCAGCAAATTTGCTGATGTTATTTTCTATGCCTTTGTAGCGCCTCATTTCCTAGCGTATCCGAACCGACTCACAATTAGATAGCCTACGGGGGTTTGCGAGCACAGAGCTTTGCAGCCTCTTCGCCATGGGGGGCCGGTTGACAGAGGCTTAAAAGTGAGGCTGAAGTTTTCGAATAAAGTTTTTCCTTCGACTGCAGTTACCGACTCCGTGTCGTAATTTTAGCGCTGCTTGTAGCACACCGCTACAATTGGTGACCCCGACGGTCCAAACGATTTTTGGACCAGAAATGACCGACGCCGCCTCTGTTCATGCGGTTTCGTTGAAACTGCCGGGTTTCTGGACACAGCGCCCGGACCTATGGTTCCAGCAAGCCGAAGCCCAATTCCACGTTCGCCGGATCACCTCAGAAGACACCCGCTACTACTACGTGGTGGGCTCCCTCGACCAGGACACAGCTGCCCAGGTCGCGGAGTTCGTACAGTCGCCCCCGGCAGACGGCAAGTACACGGAATTCAAAGCCCTGCTCCTCAGGACTTTCGGACTCTCACGGCGCGAGCGGGCTGCCCGTTTACTGCACCTGGATGGCTTGGGCGACAGACCTCCATCGGCTTTAATGAATGAGATGTTGTCTCTGGCCGAGGGACACACAGGCCTCATGTTTGAGCAGGCATTCCTGGAGCAGCTGCCCGAGGACATACGCCTGCTGCTGTCCGACGCGGATTTCAGTGACCCCCGGAAGGTGGCAGCCCGGGCGGACTTGCTGTGGAACGCCAAAAAGGTAAGCGGGACGTCCATCGCACAGATCTCCCAGCCACGCTCCCGGCAGCAAACCAGTCCAGGCCCGGCCGCAGAGCCCACTAACCCCCGGCCCAATGACCACTGGTGCTTCTACCACCAGCGGTGGGGCGCAGAAGCCCGCCGTTGCCGCCCGCCCTGCAAGTTCCCGGGAAACGCCAGGGCCAGCCGCCGCTGATGGCTACGGCGGCTGGCCATCGGGATAGCCTCCTGTATGTGTGGGATAGCAGGTCGGGACGCCGGTTTTTGGTCGATACTGGGGCTGAGATCAGCGTTTTACCTCCGACTAGTTACGACACCCGCAGCAGGGCACCGGGTCCCCCCCTGAGGGCCGTGAATGGCAGCACAGTAAGGACCTATGGCACCTGTCAGGTGCAGCTACTGTTCGGCCCCAGCCAGTTCACGTGGGACTTCACACTGGCCGCCGTAGCCCAACCGCTTCTGGGTGCGGATTTTTTGCGAGCTCACAGCCTACTGGTTGACCTGCCCAGGAAGAGACTGGTACACGCCGAGACCTTTCAGACGTTCTCCCTGGGCGCGGTTCAGTTGCCAGCCCCTCACCTCGGCTCCATCACGCTGTCCGACAACGATTTCACCAGGGTCCTGGCGGAGTTCCCATCGGTTCTGGCACCGCAGTTCACAGCAGCCATGCCCAGGCACGGCGTACAGCACCACATCCCGACACAGGGACCACCCCTCCATGCCCGTGCTCGGCGGCTTCCCCCGGACAAGCTCCGACTGGCGAAGGAGGAGTTCCAGAGAATGGAGGAATTGGGGATCATCCGGCGGTCCGACAGCCCCTGGGCTTCCCCCCTGCACATGGTGCCCAAAGCGACGGGGGGCTGGAGACCGTGCGGCGACTACCGCAGGCTGAACGAGGCTACCACACCGGACCGCTACCCTGTGCCGCACATTCAGGACTTTGCGGCAAACCTGCACGGCGCCCGGATCTTCTCCAAGGTCGACCGTGTCCGAGGGTACCATCAAATCCCGATGCATCCTGATGACGTCCCCAAAACGGCTCTCATCACCCTGTTTGGCCTCTTCGAGTTACTCCGCATGCCGTTCGGCCTGAAGAATGCCGCACAGACGTTCCAGCGGTTAATGGACGCGGTGGGACGGGACCTGGACTTCGCGTTCATCTATTTGGATGACATCCTCATAGCCAGCGGCAGTCGTCAGGAGCATCTGTCCCACCTCCGTCAACTCTGCGCCCGACTGAGTGAGTACGGTCTTACAATCAACCCTGCCAAATGCCAGTTCGGACTTGATACCATTGACTTCCTGGGCCACAGGATTACTAAAGACAGGGCAACCCCTCTGCCCGCTAAGGTAGATGCGGTCCGCCACTTCCCCCGACCCACCACGATCAAAGGCCTTCAGGAATTCGTAGGTATGGTCAATTTCTACCGCCGCTTCCTCCCTTCAGCTGCCCGGATCATGCGCCCCCTGTTCGTCCTGATGTCGGGTCCGAGCAAGAACATTACCTGGGACGAGGAGTCCGCCGCCGCTTTCGTTCAAACGAAGGAAGCTTTGGCTGACGCCGCAATGCTAGTACATCCCAGAATGGACACCACTACCGCCCTCACAGTGGACGCATCAAACACGGCAGTCGGTGGGGTGCTGGAGCAGCTCATCGCAGGTCGCTGGCAACCCCTGGCGTTTTTCAGCAAACACCTGCGGCCACCCGAGCTCAAGTACAGTGCTTTTGACCGGGAACTGTTGGCGCTCTACCTGGCAATCCGGCATTTCAGGTACTTCCTAGAAGGTCGGCCCTTCACCGCGTTCACGGACCACAAACCGCTTACCTTTGCGTTTATGAAAGCATCCGACCCCTGGTCATCCCGCCAGCAACGCCACCTGTCCTACATCTCTGAATACACAACGGATGTCCGGCACGTCTCGGGTAAGGACAATGTCGTGGCGGATGCGCTCTCTCGCCCTACCGTTCATGCCCTTTCCCAAGGGGTAGACTTTGAGGCACTGGCAGAGGCACAGCAGGTAGATGAGGAGATTCCGAGTTACAGGACTGCAGTCTCTGGTTTGCAGCTCCAGGACTTCCCCGTGGGCCCAGGTGAGAGGACCCTACTCTGTGACGTCGCCACCGGCCGGCCCCGTCCGGTCGTCCCCGCAGCCTGGCGGCGACGTGTTTTCGACTCCATTCATAACTTGGCGCATCCCTCCATCCGGACAACTGTCCGGCTGGTTTCCAGCAGGTTCGTTTGGCACGGTCTCCGCAAACAGGTCAGTGAATGGGCCAGAACGTGCATGCACTGCCAGACGGCCAAGGTTCAGCGGCACACCAAAGCCCCACCGCAGCAGTTCCATCCCGCCCACCGGCGTTTCGACCACATTCATGTGGATATCGTGGGCCCCCTGCCAGTGTCGCGCGGAGCGCGTTACCTCCTGACTATCGTGGACCGGTTCACAAGATGGCCAGAGGCGGTCCCGCTCACCGACACCACCTCCGAATCTTGCGCCCGAGCCCTGCTCGCCACCTGGATATCCCGCTTTGGTGTACCAGCCCACATTACCTCCGACAGAGGCGCCCAGTTCACCTCCAGCCTGTGGTTAGCTATGGCCAGCCTTTTGGGGACTCAGCTGCACCACACCACTGCCTACCACCCACAGTCGAACGGGCTAGTGGAGCGTTTCCACCGTCACCTGAAGTCGGCCCTCATGGCCCGCCTGCGAGGAGCCAACTGGGCGGACGAGCTTCCCTGGGTCCTTCTCGGCATCCGCACAGCGCCCAAGGACGACCTGCACGCCTCGTCGGCCGAGTTGGTATACGGCGCGCCCCTGGCCGTCCCCAGGGAGTTCCTACCAGCCCTGAGGGGGCAAGAGGAAGAACCCGCTGCAGTCCTGGGCAGACTTCGCGAGAAGCTCGGTAACCTGGCCCCCATACCCACTTCACAGCATGGGCGGCACCCGACCTGCGTACCCAAAGACCTACGGAACTGTAAGTTTGTGTTTGTACGAAGGGGCGGGCATCGGCCACCGCTGCAGCGGCCATACGAGGGGCCGTTTACGGTGCTCCGGAACAACGGGTCCACGTTCGTGCTGGACGTTGGGGGGAAGGAGGAGGTTTTCACGGTGGACCGCCTCAAGCCGGCCCATGTGGACCTGGCGCAACCGGCTGAGTTTCCGGCGCCTCGGCGCAGCGGCCGACCTCCCAAGCAGGTTCTGGCCCAGGCTGTGGACATTGGGGGGTGTATCGCCGGTTCTGGGGGGGGGTTATGTAGCGCCTCATTTCCTAGCGTATCCGAACCGACTCACAATTAGATAGCCTACGGGGGTTTGCGAGCACAGAGCTTTGGAGCCTCTTCGCCATGGGGGGCCGGTTGACAGAGGCTTAAAAGTGAGGCTGAAGTTTTCGAATAAAGTTTTTCCTTCGACTGCAGTTACCGACTCCGTGTCGTAATTTTAGCGCTGCTTGTAGCACACCGCTACACCTTCATCCAAATCGTTAACGTGAATGGTAAACAGCTATGGTCCCAATACTGAGCCCCGTGGCACCCCACTAGTCACCACCTGCCATTCCGAGAAACACCCTTCACCACTACCCTTTGCTTTCTATCTGCCAACCAGTTTAATATCCATGTCAAATCCTTCGCCCCGATGCCCTGAGCTTTGATTTTACCCACCAATCTTCTACCTGGGACCTTATCAAATGCCTTCTGAAAATCGAGGTACACTACATCCACTGGAACTCCCCCGTCTAACTTCCTGGTTACATCCTCGAAAAACTCCCAACAGATTAGTCAAACATGATTTACCCTTGGTAAATCCATGCTGGCTCGGCCCAATCCTATCACTGCTATCTAGATATGCCACTATTTCATCCTTAATAATGGACTCCAGCATCTTTCCCACCACTGATGTCAGGCTGACAGGTCGATAGTTCTCTGTTTTCTCCCTGCCTCCTTTCTTAAAAAGTGGGATAACATTAGCCATTCTCCAATCCTCAGGAACTGATCCTGAATCTAAGGAACATTGGAAAATGATTACCAATGTATCCGCAATTTCCAGGGCCACCTCCTTTAGAACCCTAGGGTGCAAACCATCTGGACCTGGGGATTTGTCAGCCTTCAGTCCCATCAGTCTTCTCATCACCGTTTCCTTCCGAATGTCATTCTGTTTCATTTCCTCTGTTACCCTATGTCCTTGGCCCATCCATACATCTGGGAGACTGCTTGTGTCTTCCTTAGTGAAAACAGATCTAAAGTACTCATTAAATTCTTCTGCCATTTCTCTGTTTCCCTTAACAATTTCACCCAATTCATTCTTCAAGGGCCCAACATTGTTCTTAACTATCTTCTTTCTCTTCACATACCTAAAAAAGCTTCTGCTATCTTCCTTTATATTCCTGGCTAGCTTGCGTTCGTACCTAATTTTTTTCTCCCCGTATTGTCTTTTTAGTTGTAACCCCCTGGGTCACCTCAGGCTCGCTCAGCTCATTCTCGTCTAGGGGGAGCAGCCTTCGGCCCCGCCAAACTGGGTAATCAGCTGGTGTGGATGCTGTGTGATGTCCCCGCCTCGCCCAAAAACAGACAGTACACCATATGCGATTAAATGAGTACAATTTATAAAGGTTACTATAACTAAGTGATTAATAACGATACAGTATATACGAAGAGAAAAAATAAAGAAAAGGCACCAGACTTATCAAAGTCCAAACCACTTTGTGCACAACCGTTGGAGCTGAATTACTGAAGTCTTCTGGCCACCATTCGATCCCCTCCGAACTCCTCGACTCGCAGCTCAGGACCCTCTGAGTGGTCAACCAAGCACATCTAGCTTCATCCCCCCCTCCTCGGAGTACCTCCTGGCCTTGGACCCCCGCTTGGGGTCCGTTCCTCACCCAGCTTACAGCATTGCGCCCTCTCTCTCAACCCCCTCGTGCCGATCTGCCCAAAAGCCCGTCAACAAAAGCTTACAGACTCAGAAGAAAGAACATTAATCCCCATCTGGTTTACAAAGGAATACAATTCTCGTTATCAGTAAATTTTAACCCAAACAAGCTTCCAGCACTCTCTCGCAACAAAGGAGCATTCCTGCTTTTAACAAAACAAAGAAGCCCTTTTGATTTCATACACAGTAACAAAGAATAAAAGAAGAAACCCCCTTTACACTCTCCTCCCACCAAATAAAAATCATGTCCTCATGACTATTAAATAACTCACCACCTTTCCTGCCAACCCTCCGTAACCCAAGCACAAACAGTGACATCTCCTCCCCACACAGTAAACCTCACTCCCTGTTCCTCAGGCGCTACTTAGGCCAACTATCTGGGAGTTCCCTAACCTTTCTGAGGCCTCTGTACCCACTCACCTAAACCCTTCAGGTTCGGACTCAACTGGGGATACCTTGAGCCCACTACCAACTCCTCTCTCAACTTCTCACTCATGCCCCACACTGCACACAGCTAACCCTTCCCGCTACACCCTACTCAATGGGAGAAGGGCCAAAGGTCTCTTCCTCAATCGAGGGAAAGTCAGCAAAAGGCAGCATGTACCACACATCCAGTACATCATCCATCGAATCTGTATTCTTCCTCATTTCTGTGATCGGTAGCTGCTGTTTGATCTTCTCCAAACGGAAACACGTGGCCTGAACTGCTCCTGCAGTCTCTTCAGCCTCCTGTTCAGTATACACTGCACTTCTCTCCAGCTTTTTCTTCCTCATGACTTCTTCCAGATCAACTTTCAGGCTTTGTACTTCATTTGAACTGTCGATGGTCATCTTCAGGTTCCCTTCAAGCTTCCACTTCTCTCTTCTGAGATTTGTCTGTAATTTCTGCACCTCCGCAAACTCCCCTCTCCAGGTTCTCAGTTTGCTATTGCCCTCAGTCAGACAACTTTCTTCATTCTCCCCAATTTGTAAGTCTTCTGAATGGTTCCAGTTCACTTTCTCCAGTCTCTCCGTCTTCATTTCAAACTTGATTCCGTAGAGACAGTCTCTCACGAGCTGCGACCTTCGCCAGCCCTGGCACGTGTCCAGAAAACACTTTAACTCGGTAGTTCTCAGCTGCTCCTGCAACGACCTCACTTCATATTCTCCTGAGGCAAATCCAAACACCAACAGATCATCCACATACACCAAAACTCCAAACGCCTCCACATCCCCTATGGTCTTCCACCTGCCCCGCAGGAAGGTTGCAAGGGCTCCAGATATGCCCTGTGGCATCTTTTCGGACCCGAAGACTCCTAGGGAATTTATAACGGCCGTCTTCTCTTTGTCGGCCTCACTCATCGGGATCTGGCAACATCCACTCCTCAGATCCAGCACCTTAAACCACGTCGCACCACTCAGACAGGCCATCGCCTCTTCGGCCCGCAGGGCCATATTCTGGTCACTGACAGTGTGTCTCTTCAGCACAATATAATCCACACACACGCTGCCTACATCTTCCATGGCTTCAGGGGCCAGTCGCCGCAACCTCTCTCTCTCGGAGGTGTCTTCAGCAGTCAACTCCCCTCCCTCGTGGTATTTCACAGCATCCACTAAGAGGGTCTCACCCTCAGATACTTCCCCCAGGCCGTACCACCACTGGCTCTTGTTTGAATTCGTTATCGGCCCAATGCTGCTACACACGTCCGCACAAGCAGCTCGAAACTCTGGGTGCATCGACAATGCCTCCAAACAGCACTCACCTGCCTCCTCTGGGCAGGCCCCCAAGCGCACCAGCAGGATATTGGTTCTCTCTAGAACAGAAACGCTGCCCGTCTCAACAGGGTCCGGACACATCAGCATTAACGATTCATGAACCTCAGTCACCTCCACTTTTGCCTCCAAGAACTCCATTTTCACTGACCAACAACCGTCGTCTGGATAATCAACGGTACTGGTACCCCGAATCTCCAGTGCCCTCAATGTCGTCCAGGGTAAATGCTTCCAATAACGGTTATAAAACAAACTGTACAGCAACTTAACCGGCGCCCCGGTGCCGAGGATAGCTTTAACTTGACTTCCATCCATCCGTAACACCTGTGCACGTGGTCCCTCTAAGCCTTCAGGAATAGAGTCTGTTCCTTTCGGGAGTTCCTTGGTACATTGCTGGGAACGTGCTCCCCCAGGGACCCCAAGCTGTTCCCCCACTGGGCCTCCTCTAAGTTTCCCGACATTCTCGAATCAACGGAACAACTGATCCCCTTGACAGATCCCCTTGGCACCACAAGCAATTTATCTGCCCCCCTAGGCAAAAGGGATACCCTAAAAATTTTCCACCAATCTCCTGCCACAGATATGATAAGCCCCCCAGCTGCGGCATTTGACTTCCAGACGAACCATACGCATTTTCCCACACTTTCCCAGAACTGGCAGCGGTCACTTCGAGGTAATTGAGCCCGACAGTTCTAACAAAGTCACCAGCCCGCCTACTCAAACTTTCAACAATCCCTGTCGCTTTTCCTCAGCCAAGCACTGCCACTCACCCAACAACTGAGGGGTCCGCTCCACCCACGCCTCCGCCCCTTTAGGGCTGGACAATATTCCAACAACTGGGCGGAGCTCACCACTGCTGAAACATCCCAACCTGTCCCTCCTCACTCTCCAAACAGTACGGACAGCCCATGGTCCCACCACCATTTCGTCAGCACTAGTCGGAACTCGAACAACGACCTCTAGGCTACCAACAACAGCCACCCCACCCAACACACACGCAGTGATAACCAGCAATCGCACACCCACAAAGACACACCAGCTCTTCGCCGCAGACACATTTTAATGAGGGTGATCACACAGCTTCCACAGAAATCAATCCCGGACAAGCCCCCACAATGTAACCCCCTGGGTCACAGGCTCACTCAGCTCGTTCTCGTCTAGGGGGAGCAGCCTTCGGCCCCACCAAACTGGGTAATCAGCTGGTGTGGATGCTGTGTGATGTCCCCGCCTCGCCCAAAAACAGACAGTACACCATAAGCGATTAAATGAGTACAATTTATAAAGGTTACTATAACTAAGTGATTAATAACGATACAGTATATAGGAAGAGAAAGAATAAAGAAAAGGCGCCAAACTTATCAAAGTCCAAACCACTTCGTGCACAACCGTTGGAGCTCAATTACTGAAGTCTTCTGGCTACCATTCGATCCCCTCCGAACTCCTCGACTCGCAGCTCAGGACCCTCCGAGTGGTCAACCAAGCACATCCAGATTCATCCCCCCTCCTCGGAGAACCTCCTGGCCTCGGACCCCCACTTGGGGTCCGTTCCTCGCCCAGCTTACAGCATTGCGCCCTCTCTCTCAACCACCTCGTGCTGATCTGCCCAAAAGCCCGTCAACAAAAGCTTACAGACTCAGAAGAAAGAACATTAATCCCCATCTGGTTTACAAAGGAATACAATTCTCGTTATCAGTAAATTTTAACCCAAACAAGCTTCCAGCACTCTCTTGCAACAAAGGAGCATTCCTGCTTTTAACAAAACAAAGAAGCCCTTTTGATTACATACACAGTAACAAAGAAAAAAAGAAGAAACCCCCTTTACATAGTTAAGTTCTGTTGTTCCTTAAAAACTTCCCAATCATCTGTCCTCCCACTCACCTTAGCTCTGTCATATTTCCTTTTTTGTTAATGCTATGTAATCTCTGACTTCCTTTGTCAACGACTGTGGCCCCTTTCCCCCCTTTGAATCATTCCTTCTCTGGGGGATGAACTGATTTTGCACCTTGTGCATTATTCCCAAGAATACCTGCCATTGCTGTTCCACTGACTTTTCTGCTAGGCTATCCGTCCAGTCAACTTTGGCCAACTCCTCCCTCATGGCTCCACAGTTTCCCCTGTTCATCTGCAACACTGACACCTCCGAGCTGCCCTTATCCTTCTCAAATTGCAGATAAAAGCTTATCATATTGTGATCACTACCTCCTAATGGCTCCTTTACTGCGAGATCACTTATCAAATCCTGTTCATTACATAACACTAAATCCAGAATAGTCTTGTCCCTGGTCGGCTCTCGTACAAGCTTTTCCAAGAATGCATCCCGTAGGCACTCTACAAACTCCCTATCCTGTGGTCCAGCACCAACCTGATTCTCCCAGTTCACCTGCATGTTGAAATCCCCCATAACTACTGCGACATTACCTTTGCCACATGCCAATGTTAACTCCCTATTCAACTTGAACCCAATATCCATGCTACTATTTGGTGGCCTGTAGACAACACCCATTAGGGTCCTTTTGCCCTTACTGTTCCTCAGTTCTATCCACACAGACTCTACTTCTCCTGACCCTATTGTGGTGAACTATGTGCCTGTCTGGACACGCCCCCTGCTGACTGCTCCTGTGGCTCCTCCCACAGGCCCCTGTATAAAGGCGATCTGAGGCCTGACGCTTGGCCTCAGTCTCCAGGACATAGTATGATGGACACTCACTCCTGGTTCCTTCTTCCAGTCAATAAAAGCCGATATCTCGCCTTACGTCTCAGTGTGAGTTATTGATGGTGCATCACCTATGTCCCCCTTGCAAAGGACTGAATCTCATTCCTCATCAACAGGGCCACCCCAACCCCTCTGCCCACATTTCTGTCCCTACAATACCACGTATACCCTTGTACATTCATTTCCCAGGTCTGATCTCCCTGCAGCCATGTCTCTGTTATCCCAACAACATCATAGTTACCCATTCGCACCTGGGCTTCAAGCTCATCCACCTTATTTCTGACACTTCGTGCATTCAGATATAGAATTTTTAGCCCATTTCTCCTCTCTCTGTTTGAGGATGTAGATGTTGGAGATGCCAAACCCATTAAACAACACCAATATAGGATGAACATGGAAAAATGTGAACTTGCTGAGAAAGAAATTAAATATATGCTAGAGAATAATATTATTCGACCTTCTAACTTGAATTGGAGTTCACCTTGTGTTACGATGCCAAAACCAGATGGTAGTATTAGATTTTGTACGGACTATAGGAAGGTGAATTCTGTAACGAAAGCAGATGCATATCCAATTCCTAGAGTAGATGATTGTGTAGATAAAGTTGGAAAAGCAAATTTCCTTACAAAGATTGATTTATTGAAAGGGTATTGGTGTGTTCCGTTAAAGGATAGAGGTAGAGAGATTTCTGCGTTTGTAACTCCATCTGGGCTATATGAGTATAATGTTCTTCCATTTGGGATGAAGAATGCCCAGGTACTTTACAGTGGATGATTAACTCTGTGATTCAGGGATTAAAGAATTAAAGGATTCTTGGATGCTTATATTGAGGATTTGGTGACAGGAAATGATGCTTGGGAAGCACACATTATTGCAGTGGAGAAATTGTTTGAAAGGTTTTCCAAAGCTAACCTGACTATTAATTTAGCTAAAAGTGAATTCATACATGCCACTGTGACTTACTTTGGTTATGTTGTGGGTTAAGGTAAGGTAGCTCCTGTTCAGGCAAAAGTTAGGGCAATTTTAGAGATTCCCACTCCAACTGGGAAAAAACTCTGAGAAGATTCCTGGGAATGGTAGGATATTACTGAAAATTTTCTAAGAATTTTGCTAATGTTGCCCTTCCATTAACTAACCTCTTGAAGAAGAATGTAAAGTTTGTTTGGACAATGCCTTGTCAAGAAGCATTTGAGAAATTGAAAACTATGATATGTCAACAACCTGTGCTCAAAGCACCTGTCTTTGAAAAACCTCTCTCATTATCTGTAGATGCTAGCGTTGAGGCTGTAGGAGCAGTATTAATGCAAAGGAATGAGGGTGATGGGGTTGATAATCCAATAGCTTACTTTTCTAAGAAATTTAATGAGCATCAAAGGAACTATTCAACAATAGAGAAGGAATTGTTATCTTGTGGCGACCCACTTTCTGCGCAGGCGAACCGGTTCACAATTAACCAGCGTGCGGGGCGAGACTTTGGTAATGCACCTCTGACGTCATTTCCACCCGGAGAGGGTGGGCGCTAGGGATTGAAATACCAGCACCGCGAGTTTTGAATAAACTAGTCTCGAAACGACTTACCGACTGTGTGTTGTTATTTCAGCGCTGTATGTAGCACATCGCTACATTGGTGACCCCGACGGTCCAAACGGGATTTGGACCAAAGATGACCGCCTCTTCATCTGTTCACGCAGTTTTGCTACAACTGCCAACTTTCTGGACGCTGCGATCACTAGTGTAGTTTAGTCAAGCAGAAGCCCAGTTCCAGGTTTGGCAGAACTCCTCTGATTCCACGCATTACTACCATGTGGTGAGCGCCCTTGACCAGGAGATGGCCGCCCAGGTTGCGGATTTCACAGTCACCCCCGGAAGAAGGCAAATATGAAGCATTCAAGGCGCTGCTCATTGAGACCTTTGGCCTCTCGTGGCGTGAGCGAGGTGCCCGCCTGCTTCACCTGGATGGTTTGGGAGACAGACTGCCAACAGCATTGATGAACGAGATGCTGTCCCTGGCTGATGGACACAAGCCCTGCCTCATTTTCGAGCAAACGTTCCTGGAGCAACTGCACGAGGACATACATCTGCTGCTGGCCATATTGGAATATAAAAGTTGCATTATTTGTTGTGTAACCAAAACTATGTAGTCAGCTTTGAAACTTGCTATTTGCTATGCATGTATCCAAAATGAAATCTTAAGAATGTAGAAGAAAATGGTGTGTTAATAAGAGGAAGCTAAGAGATGTAGATTATGTAGTCTTGAGTTTGCTATTTGCTATGCATGTACCATCTAGCCATATATAACCATATAACAATCACAGCACGGAAACAGGCCATCTCAGCCCTCCTAGTCCGTGCTGAACTCTTAATCTCACCTAGTCTCACCTACCCGCACTCAGCCCATAACCCTCCACTCCTTTCCTGTCCATATACCTATCCAATTTTACCTTAAATGACGCAACTGAACTGGCCTCTACTACTTCTACAGGAAGCTCATTCCACACAGCTATCATTCTCTGAGTAAAGAAATACCCCCTCGTGTCTCCCTTAAACTTTTGCCTCCTAACTCTTTAATCATGTCCTCTTGTTTGAATCTCCCCTACTCTCAATGGAAACAGCCTATTCACGTCAACTCTATCTATCCCTCTCAAAATTTTAAATATCTCGATCAAATCCCCCCCAACCTTCTACACTCCAATGAATAGAGACCTAACTTGTTCAACCTTTCTCTGTAACTTAAGTGCTGAAACCCAGGTAACATCCTAGTAAATCGTCTCTGCATTCTCTCTAATTTATTGATATCTTTCCTATAATTTGGTGACCAGAACTGTACACAATATTCCAAATTTGGCCTTACCAGTGCCTTGTACAATTTTAACATTACATCCCAAACTTCTGTACTCAATGCTCTGATTTATAAAGGCCCGCATTCCAAAAGCCTTCTTCACCACCCTATCTACATGAGACTCCACCTTCAGGGAACTATGCACAGTTATTCCTAGATCTCTCTGTTCCACTGCATTCCTCAATGCCCTACCATTTACCCTGTATGTTCTATTTGGATTATTCCCGCCAAAATGTAGAACCTCACACTTCTCAGCATTAAACTCCATCTGCCAAAGTTCAGCCCATTCTTCTAACTGGCATAAATCTCACTGCAAGCTTTGAAAACCCACCTCATTATCCACAACACCTCCTACCTTAGTATCATCGGCATACTTACTAATCCAATTTACCACCCCATCATCCAGATCATTAATGTATATTACAAACAACATTGGGCCCAAAACAGATCCCTGAGGCACCCCGCTAGTCACCGGCCTCCATCCACCACTACTCTCTGGCATCTCGCATCTAGCCAATGTTGAATCCATTTTATTACTCTAGCATTAATACCTAACAACTGAACCTTCTTAACTAACCTTCCATGTGGAACTTTGTCAAAGGCTTTGCTGAAGTCCATATAGACTATATCCACTGCCTTACCCTCGTCAACATTCCTCGTAACTTCTTCAAAAAATTCAATTAAGGTTTGTCAAACATGACCTTCCACGCACAAATCCATGCTGGCTACTCCTAATCAGATCCTGTCTATCCAGATAATTATTAATACTATCTCTAAGAATACTTTCCATTAATTTACCCACCACTGATGTCAAACTGACAGGTCTATAATTGCTAGGCTTGCTTCTAGAACCCTTTTAAACAATAGAACCACATGAGCAATACGCCAATCCTCCGGCACAATCCCCGTTTCTAATGACATCTGAAGGATCTCCGTCAGAGCTCCTGCTATCTCTACACAAACTTCCCTCAAGGTCCTGGGGAATATCCTGTCAGGACCCAGAGACTTACCACTTTTAAATTTCTTAAAAGCACCAGTACTTCCACCTCCTTAATTGTCATAGGTTCCATAACTTCCTTACTTGTTTCCCACACCTTACACAATTCAATATCCTTCTCCTTAGTGAATACCGAAGAGAAGAAATTGTTCAAAATCTCTCCCATCTCCCTCGGCTCCACACATAGCTGACCACCCTGATTCTCTAAGGGACCAATTTTATCCCTCACTATCCTCTTGCTTTTAATATAACTGTAGAAACCTTTTGGATTTACTTTCACCTTATTTGCCAAACCAACCTCGTATCTTCTTTTAGCTTTTCTAATCTCTTTCTTAAGATTCCTTTTACATTCTTTATATTCCTCGAGCAATTCCTTTACTCCATGCTGCCTATATCTATTGTAGACATCCCTCTTTTTCCGAACCAAGTTTCTAATATCCCTTGAAAACCATGGTGCTTTCAAACCTTTAACCTTTCCTTTCAACCTAACAGGAACATAAAGATTCTGTACCCTCATAATTTCACCCTTAAATGACCTCCATTTCTCTATTACATCCTTCCCATAAAACAACTTGACCCAATCCACTCTCTCTAAATCCCTTCGCATCTCCTCAAAGTTAGCCTTTCTCCAATCAAAAATCTCAACTCTAGGTCCTGTCCTGTCCTTCTCCATTATTATATTGAAGCTAATGCTATTGTGATCACTGGACCCGAAGTGCTCCCCAACACATACATCTGTCAGCTGACCTATCGCATTCCCTAACAGGAGATCCAACACTGCCCCATCTCTAGTCGGTACTTCTATGTATTGTTGCAAAAAACTATCCTGCACACAATTCACAAACTAAACCATCCAGCCCTTTTACAAAATGAGCTTCCCAATCTACGTGTGGAAAATTAAAATCTCCCACAATCACCACCTTGTGTTTACTACAAATATCTGCTATCTCCTTACACATTTGCTCTTCCAACTCACACTCCCCATTAGGTGGCCTATAATACACTCCTATCAAGTGTTACTACACCCTTCCCATTCCTCAATTCCACCCAAATATCCTCCCTAGAGGAGCTCTCTAATCTATCCTTCCAAAGCACCGCCATAAGATTTTCTCGGACAAGCAATGCAACACCTCCTCCTCTGGCCCCTCCTACTCTATCACACCTGAAGCAACTAAATCCAGGAATATTTAGTTGCCAATCATACCCTTCATGCAACCATATTTCACTAATAGCTACAACATCATAATTCCAGGTATCAATCCACGCTTTAAGCTCATCCACCTTTCTTACAATGCTCCTAGCATTAAAATAGATACATTTAAGATACTCTTCACCTCCTCCTCTCTTTTCATCCCTAACAATGCATTCAAATTTATTATCCTTTTCTTTCTTCTCCCCTACATCTTCGGGCTGAGCGCAGCCCTTCTCCATCACCTGCCTTTCCTCCCTCACACACAGTCTACTTACTTGCTCTACTGGTGAACTAACCTCCTCTCCCACAGTTTACTCAAATTGATTCCTGCCCCCCCCCCCCCATCTTACTAGTTTAAATTCTGCCCTGTAGCCCTAGCAAACCTCCCGCTAGGATATTGGTCCCCCCAGGATTCAAGTGTAACCCGTCCTTCTTGAACAGGTCACGCCTGCCCCAGAAAAGGTCCCAATGATCCAGAAACTTGAATCCCTGCCCCCTGCTCCAATCCCTCAGCCACGCATTCATCCTCCATCTAATTCCATTCCTACTCTCACTGTCGCCCAATTTAGTAGGAGAATGAAATCTTAGGAATGTAGAAGACAATGGTGTGTTAATGAGAGGTAGCTAAGAGATGTAGATTAGAACATGTTTAAGTCAATGGGTAGAAACAATAGTGGCGGATGTACTTGCGATACGCAACTATAGACCGATTGGATATGCTAATGCAACTAAACCAGGAGATAGCTATAAAAAATGCTATGTCCAAGGATCGGTGGGCAGTCAGCGACTAGCTCAATGACTGTCTCAGCTTTGATTTGCAAATTAAAGTTTAACCCTTTTTGAAGAATCTTCTACGTCTCCTGGTCATTTGTGGGGCACGAGAAACCACGACAGCCGACGCAGATTTCAGCGACCCCCGGAAGGTGGCAGCCTGGGCAAGTGTGCTGTGGAAAGCCAAGAGGGAGACCGTGGCGTCTGTCGGTCAGATTACCAGGCCACGCGCCCAACAGCAGACCAGACAGGGCCCGGCAGGGGAGAGCACGTAACACAGGGACAGGAGTGAGGAGGCCAGTGAACGGTGGTGTTTCTACCACCAGTGGTGGGGCACAAAAGCCCGCCGTTGTCGCCTGCCCTGCCAGGGCCAGGGCCAGGGCCAGCTGCCGCTAATGACTATGGCAGCTGGCCACCAGGACAGCCTCTTGTACGTCTGGGACAAACAGTCGGGACGCCGCTTCTTGGTTGACACCGGAGCAGAGATCAGCATCTTGCCCCTGATGGGGTACGACACCCACAACAGGAAGCCAGGACCCACCCTGAGGGCCGCAAACAGCAGCACGATATGGGCCTACGGCACCCGCACAGTGCAGCTGCAGTTCGGCGCCAGCCGGTTCACGTGGGACTTCACACTGGCCGCAGCAGCCCAACCACTCCTGGGGGCGGACTTCTTGCGAGCTCACAGCCTGCTAGTCGACTTGTAAGGGAAAAGATGGGTGCATGCTGAGACTTTCCAGACATTCTCCCTGGGTGAAGCCAAGTTGCCGGTCCCGCACCTGGACTCCATCTCACTGTCAGACAATGAATTCACCAGACTCCTGGCGGGCTACCCATCGATTCTGACACCGCCGTTCACGGCAGCCATGCCCAGACACGGGGTACAGCACCACATTCCGACCCAGGGACCACCCTTCCACGCCCGCGCACGAAGGCTCCCCCCTGAAAAGCTCCGCCTGACGAAGGAGGAGTTCAAGCGGATGGAGGAATTGGGGATCATCCGGAGGTCTGACAGTCCATGGGCCTCCCCACTGTACATGGTGCCCATAGCGACAGGGGGCTGGAGACCGTGTGGCGACTACCGCAGGCTGAATGAGGCTACGACACCGGACCACTACCCTGTGCCGCACATTCAGGACTTTGCAGCAAACCTGCACGGCGCACGGATCTTCTCCAAGGTAGACCTCATTCGGGGATACCATCAAATCCCAATGCATCCGGAAGATGTCCCCAAAACGGCACTCATCACCCCTTTCGGCCTTTTCGTGTTCCTGCGCATGCCGTTCGGCCTAAAGAATGCCGCACAGACGTTTCAGCGGTTAATGGACGCGGTGGGATGCGACCTGGACTTCACTTTCATCTATTTGGACGACATCCTCATAGCCAGCAGCAGTCGTCAGGAGCATCTGTCCCACCTCCGTCAACTCTACGCCCGACTGAGTGAATACGGCCTGACAATCAACCTGGCCAAATGTCAGTTCGGGCTTGACACCATCGACTTCCTGGGCCACAGGATTACTAAAGACGGGGCAACCCCTCTGCCTGCTAAGGTAGATGCGGTCCGCCATTTCCCCCGACCCACCACAATCAAAGGCCTTCAGGAATTCGTGGGTATGGTAAATTTCTACCACCATTTTCTCCCTTCAGCTACCCGAATCATGATGTCGGGTCCGCGCAAGGACGTTACCTGGGACGAGGAGTCCGCCGCCGCTTTCGTTAAAACGAAAGAAGCCTTGGCAAATGCCGCGATGCTAGTGCACCCCAGAATGGACGTCCCTACCGCCCTCACAGTGGACGCATCTAACATGGCAGTCGGTGGGGTGCTGGAACAACTCATCGAGGGTCGCTGGCAACCCCTGGCGTTTTTCAGCAAATACCTGCGACCACCCGAGCTCAAATACTGTGCTTTCGACCGGGAACTGTTGGCGCTATACCTGGCAATCCGGCATTTCAGGTACTTCTTAGAAGGCAGGCCGCTCGCCGCGTTCACGGACCACAAACCGTTGACCTTCGCGTTCACGAAGGTATCCGATCCCTGGTCGGCTTACCAGCAGCGACATCTGTCCTACATCTCGGAGTACACGACGGACATCCAGCACGTCTCGGGAAAGGACAACGTCGTGGCGGACGCACTCTCCAGAACAGCTGTCCAGGCCCTGTCCCTGGGGGTGGACTATGCAGCACTGGTGGAGGCACAGCAGGCAGACGATGAGATGCCCAGCTACAGGACTTTCTCGTAGGCCCAGGTGAGAGGATCCTCCTGTGCGACGTGGCTACCAGCCAACCTCGCCCCATCGTCCCGGCAGCCTGGAGGCGGCGGGGTTTCGACTCCATTCACAGTTTGGCGCACCCATCTATCAGGACAACTGTCCGGCTGGTCTCCAGCAAGTTCGCGTGGCATGGACTTCGCAAGCAGGTCAGTGAATGGGCCAGAACATGCGCACAGTGCCAAACAGCCAAGGTGCAGCAGCACACTAAAGCCCCGCTGCATCAGTTCGAACCCACCCACCGGAGGTTCGACCACATTCAGGTGGATAACGTGGGCCCCCTACCAGTGTCCCGAGGAGCGCGGTACCTCCTAACTATGGTAGACCGGTTCACGAAGTGGCCAGAGGCGGTCTCGCTCACCGACACATCTGCCGATTCCTGCGCCCGAGCACTGATTGCAACCTGGGTTGCATGCTTCGGGGTACCGGCCCACATTATCTCCGACAGAGGTGCCCAGTTCACCTCCAACCTGTGGTCGGCTGTGGCCAGCCTGTTGGGAACGCAGCTACACCACACTACTGCCTACACCCACAGTTGATCGGACTAGTGGAACGCTTCCACCATCACTTGAAGTCGGCTCTCATGGCCCGCCTGAGAGGACCTAGCTGGGTGGACGAGCTTCCCTGGGTCCTGCTTGGCATTCGTACAGCGCCCAAAGAGGTTCTGCACACCTCGTCGGCCAAGTTGGTGTACGGCGCGCCCCTGGCCATCCCGGGAGAGTTCATACCAGCCCCAAGGGGGCAAGAGGAAGAACCCGCAGCAGTCCTGGACAGGCTATGCGAAAGGCTCGGCAACCTGGCCCCCGTGCCAACTTCACAGCATGGACTGACCCCGACCCATGTACCCAAAGAACTGCAAAACTGTAAGTTTGTGTTTGTACGAAGGGGGCGGATACTGGGCGCCACTACAGCGGCCGTACAAGGGGCTGTTCAGGGTGATCAACAACAACGGGTCCGCGTACGTTCTGGACATTAGGGAGAAAGAGGAGGTTTTCACGGTGGTCCGACTCAAACCAGTCCATGTGGACTTGGCGCAGCTGGTCGCGTTTCAGGCACCACAGCGCAGAGGCAGACCTCCCAAACAGAGTCCGACCCAGACTGAGGACATTCTGGGGTGGGGGGGTTATGTGGCGACCCACTTTCTGGGCAGGCGAACCGAAATAGCCAGCGCGTGGGGAGAGACTTCGGTAATGCACATCTGATGTCATTTCCGCAGTGAGAGGGCGGGAGCTAGGGATTGAAATACCAGCACCGCGAGTTTTGAATAAACTAGTCTCGAAACGACTTACCGACTGCGTGTTGTTATTTCAGCACTGTGTGTAGCACATCGCTACAATCTCTTGTTTTAGCCTTAGAACATTTCGACGTATATGTTGGTACAACTCAAAAACCACTTATCGTTTACACTGATCATAATCCGTTAGTGTTTCTGAGTAAGATGAGAAACAAAAATAGAAGATTATTAAATTGGATTTTAATGTTACAAGAGTACAATATTTTGATAACTCATATTAAAGGTAAAGATAATGTAATTGCTGATTGTCTATCTTGATGTTGAATGTACAATGTATTTTTTATATGGAGTGATATTGTAACACTCCTACTGTATAGTAAGTTGTAAGGTACTGTATGATGATACTATGTATACTGTGTACATTGTAAATTTTGTATGTTTGTATTCTCCTGTAAATAGTTAATTGTTAAACTTTTGTTCTTGACAGATCACATTTTTTTTTGGAGGGAGATGTTATGTACCCGTGGGTATCTTGTACCTGTCACGTGACCATGATGTCATTGAAGCTATGCTGGAGATGGTCTTGTGATGGGGGAGTGATGTCATTTTCCCGCCAGTGAGAGGTGATTTGATTTTTTTTCATCGGCTACAAAAAGGAGAACCCCACCTTGTGACGTGGGCAGTCCGTGGTGAATTTGGTAGTGACTCCATGCTGCTGCGTATTCCGTTGTTGTGACACAGTTTCATTTGAAAGTGGAGTTTTACTTTCTGCCTTAAGTCAAAGGTTATTTCTGCCAGTCCAGTCATTGGAGAGTGAAGATTCGAAGTTTGGGAAGTTAAAGATCGAGGAAAGTTGATTTCAACAGTGAATCAAGTTCGACCTGGTTTGATTCTCATTCGGAAGAAATTCATCAGCTATGCCCATGATAACTCCTGTTCTGCCAGAATAGAGGGTTGGGTAAAGTTTTGCCAAAGGAAGGTCAGGTCCTTTAAGCCGTTTCATTTTCCTTCATCGTAAATCCTTTGATCGAAGCATACTTCGACTGAGCTCAGCAGTAACGCCACAAAAGAGAATTTATTATCAAGGAAAGCCTCTCCTTTAATGGACTGTAAATCATTTTGGACCTTCCCATTACTACTTCTGAGAACTGTTTTCACATTATCGCTTTAAAAACTTTTCGCATTCTCGCTTTAAGAACTGTTCGAGCTGCCGTATCACAGCTGACTTCCGGTTGCTAGTCATTTGTTTACTTTTTTGGGTTTCTTTTAGCGGTGTTTAATAAATAAAAACCCTGGTTCAATCATATATTCATTGTTGCTGGATTGTAACAAACTAAAAGTGTTTATTAGTAAACTAAGTAATACAGTAGAATAAAATGCAAATATACAAATAAAACAGGTTAGCAATGATATATACAGAAGTGTGGAAATCTAAATCAAGACCAAGCTCTATCAAAGTCTGGGGGTAAATGAACAGTCTTAAGATGATGCAGAGTTCAGTTCAGTTCAGTTTAGTTTAAGTCGAGGTAGTTGCTGTGGTAACGTTGGGGGGAGGGAGGGAGGGAGGGAGGGAGGGAGAGAGAGAAGAGAGAGAGAGAGAGAGAGAGAGAGAGAGAGAGAGAGAGAGAGAGATGAGCAGTTGCAGCAGGCAAACCTTCCATTGCCTTCTTGTCCTGTTGTGTTGTTATGGTCACCGACTGTGACCCATCTGTTCCCAGCCAGACCGTTCTTCAGTGGTGAGCCTGTCACCCAGGCGAGGGTGGACACACGCACGAGGCCCCCATCGGTCTGCCTTCACACTCAGTGAGCCTCTGATCCCCTGAATCGATCCTCCAAGTCCCCACCTTCCTGTGGGTGCAGAATGCTCTTTCGTGTCCCGTGGCGTGTCTGCCAGTGTCTCAGCAGATTTGCTTTTTTATCTCCCCTGCTGGGGTGCCAGCTATCCAACATGTCCACCACCTGGCTCCTCCTTGCTGTGTCAGCAGGGATCCACACAAACTGGCCAAATGTCCTTGGCGCTAAAGTCATCTATTAGCGATGGAGCCATAATACTAAATCATCCATGGAGTCATAACTTTAGATCTTCGTCTTTCTCACATCTGCAGCAGGATGGCTCCCCCCCTTCATCTCTCTCCCTCGTTAGTTCACAGGGAGCTTAACTCTGGACCTCATCTCCATCTGGTTATGTGGTTTCCATCACACATAACACCCCCACCCTTACAAAGAATTTTTACAGAGGGGGTAAAAATTCAATAGTAAGGCACATTACAGAGTCTAATATAATACAGAAGTAGTCATTGACCAACAGAGTAACACAGATATGCTTTCAAATCTAACACCTAGGTAAACAATCAGCAATTACATTGTCAGTCCCCTTTACATGTTGTGCTTAGTAACCGCCTATTCTTATCCTTCATGTTAGTCAAAAATTGTGATCAGTATAAACTATTAATAGCTTCTGTGCCGGCAAATGTAAACCTCAAAATGCTGTAATGCCAGAATAAGTGACAGTAATTCTTTTTCTACAGTAGAATAATTTCTCTGGTGCACATTGAACTTCCTAGAGAAATATGCCACTGGGTGGTCAATTTTGTCTTCAGCTTTCTGCTGTAACACTGCCCCTGCAGCCTCGTCACTTCCGTCGGTTGCCAGGGAGAAGGGTTTTGAAGGTGCTTTTAACACAGGGTGGTGACATAGTATAGTTTACAGCCTCTTAAAGGCTTCTTGGCAAGGACTGCTCCACACAAATTTTTCATTCTTTTGCAAGAGCTTTGTAAAGTTCTTACAAAACTTCCGATAGTACCCCACCATTCCCAGAAACCTTCTCAGTGCCCTCTTATCAGTCGGGACGGGAACTTCAGAAATAGCCTGTACTTTAGCCTGCACAGGAGCCAGCTGCCCCTGTCCTACTACATACCCCAGGTATGTGACCGCAGTGTGGCCGAACTCACTTTTGGCGAGGTTCACTGTGAGATTGGCTTTAGACAGCCGTTTAAACAGTTCCTCTACAGCCACAATGTGCTCGTCCCACTTATCACTCCAAACCACTAAATCGTCAATGTAAGCCCCTGTTTTCTTTACCTCTTTGATCACGGAGTCAATCATCCTTTGAAATGCCACTGGAGCGTTTTTCATTCTAAAAGGCAAGACATTATACTCACAGGACCCTGATGGAGTGACAAATGCTGAAATTTCTCGAGCCCTGTCAGTTAAAGGAACACACCAGTATCCTTTTAGCAAGTCAATCTTGGTGATGTACCTAGCCTCTCCCACTTTATCAATGCAATCATCCACCCTTGGGATAGGGTAAGCATCAGTCTTTGCGATGGCATTCACCTTCCTGTAATCTGTACACTACCATCAGGCTTCGGGACAGCCACACATGGAGTTACCCAGTCGGAGGAAGATTGCCTGATAACACCAGCAGCTAGCATATGTTCAATTTCTTTTTCCACCAGCGTGTTCTTTTCTAATTCATCTGATAGGGGTGCTGTTTAATAGGCTGGGCTGAAGTAACAATAACATCATGTACTCATCGCCTCGGAACATCTGCATGCCGGTTAATTAGTTTTGTCAGCTGCTCGCTCTGTTTCGGGGTTAAATGAGAGACCTTATCAGCAAAGTTGGTCAAGTTTCTAGTCTGATGGGCACTACGTTTATCTTTTCAAGATGCTCTGGCCCCTCATTATCAGTCCTTACAGCCTCATTTGTTTTTGTGACAGCACCGGCTGGGACTGGTTGTGTGATGACGTGTGCAATTAATATATTTTACATATAACCCATAAATAATTATTGAAATGAACATGAATGCTTAATCAAACAATATTTATATACAAGATTACTCAAATATTACCAAAATATTAAATACACAACACCCCTCCCTGCTTAGGTATAAACTCCAACTCAATAGAGACTGCATCTCCACTATATACACAGTATGCTATGTAATGCAACAACCACGTACAGACATCTACAAAATTTTTAGATTGTCCCATTCTGGCCTAAAGATATAATGACTGTGGGGGATTTTTACTCTTGTGGGAGAGCATCTTTCCTGACAAGGGGGCTCACTCTGCCTGGCAAGTGAGACTTGTGGTTGTGCAACAACCTCAGGTTCTGAGACCTCTTCGTGATGATCATAGGAGTTGACTCTGGGACTGCAGGAAGTGGTTCTGAAGCTGCGCCCCCCCTTTCTTTAAAAAACTATTCTTCTCAATTGATCGATATGTCATCGCTGGTTGATATCAGATGCAGTCTCCACCGTGTAGGAGAGTGGTGCAGATCTGTCCTCAATCTTTCTGAGCACCCACTTCTGATCTCCACTGTAGTCCCTCGCCAGGACTGCTTGTCCAGGAGTGAAACATCTAACCTCCTTGTTTGAGGAGCCTTCAATTTGTCTCAGGTGTTTGTCCTGCATAGTCCTTCTGGAATTGGGTTTGAGGAGATCCAAGCATGAGTGCAAGGGACAACCCAGGAACAGCATAGCTATTAAGTAGTTGGTTGTGGAATGTGCTGCGTTGCAAAATGCAAGGAGGAAGTTGGTGAGCTTGTGCTTCAGTGTCAGTGTCATGTGTTTTCTGCTGACATTGCAGGCAGTGTGTTGTTTAGACACTGGGCAAACCTTTCCAAAAAGTCATTTTTGTAGCTGGGTGGTACGATGCAGATGTAATATGTCTGATTGCATTCATTTTCAGAAATGACTGAAACTTGTCACAAACCCCGTGACTGGGTTAAAGAACCAGCAGAAATGGAAAACACTTTGGTGTCTGGTATTACTAGTAACTGATAGTTTATTAGTAAACTATGCAATACAGTACTATAGAATGCAAATATATGAAACGGGTTAGTAATAATATATACAGAAGTGTGGAAATAGGAACCAAAACCAGGCTCTTTGAAACCTAGGGTTAAATGGATAGAGTCTTAGAATGGTGAAGAGTTCACATCAGTTCAGGTCGAGGTAGTTATTTGAGTAACATTGGAGAGGGAGAGAGGTGATGCCATTGCCGATGAGCTTCCTGTTGTCTCCCGCAGTCCTGCTGTGGTCAGCAACTATGACCATAATACATACGACCATTCTTCAGTGGTAGAACTGTCACCCAGGCGAGGGAGGACACACAAATAATTCCCCACCGGTCGCACCTTCTCACACTGCGAGCCACTGATCGATTCCCCGAATCGATCCTCCAAAGCCCCACCTTCATGTGGGTGCACAAAGCTCGTTCTTGTCCCGTGGTGTGTCTGTCTGTGTCCCAGCGGACATGATTTTATCTCCACATGCTGTCTATCAATCGGCTCTGTCCTGCTGTCTCTGAATCTTAACAAGCAGGGAAAGTGTCCTTGGAGAAAGGTAAACTATCAGCAGAGGAACCATAACATTAAACCTTGTCTCTCTCTCTCTCATTTGCTCTGGACACCTCCCCCCCTCTCTCTCTCAATAGCAGCACAGTTCATAGGGTCAATTCTGGAGCCAGTTTCAAACTCGTTTTGCCCATCACAAACTATTCCATAACAAACTGGTTCACTGTCACTGATGAAGTGTTCTGGAACACCAGTCCTTGAGAAGAGGCTTTACAACACATCAACAGTGAGTGAGGCTGTAGTGGAGGATATTGGAAACACTTCTGGCCACTTTGTAGCTGCATCCACGTGCCCATGAATGCTCTGGAAAAATCCCCATGAATCCTTTGCCAGGAATGGAGAGGCTCTGCTCTTGGCAACCTCCTGACGTGTTGGCATCCCACACAGTGCATGGGAAGCTGCTGGATCTGCTGATCTATCCCAGGCCACTGGAGAAAGCTATGAGCCAGCACTGCCAGTTTAACCTTGCCCAGAGGACCAGCATGTAGTTCCTTCAACATCTTAGCTCTCAGCTTGGATGGTAAAGCAACTCTCAATCCCACAGATTCTTCCTGGCACTGGTAAAAATTGGGGAAGTGGGATTTCAGTTGCACATTCAGCCATTTACAGTGGCCTTCTAGATCTGAGTGTTCTCTTCTGTAAATTTTCTGTAATTGGACAATCCATCAGCTTTTCCATGATTTGTCGTCCTCTTTGAATTCAGTCCTGTAATTGTGTCCTCTAAGAAACAGAGCCCGTCTCTACATTCGTGCTGCTGCTGTTGGTGGAATCCCCTTCTGTGGACTGAACATGGACACGACTGGTTGCTGAACAGTAACGAGGGTAAACTCTCCATACAGATACTGGCTGAAATGTTTTACACCCCAAACTAGATTCAAGGCCTCTCTGGCAATCTGTGCATAATTTTTCTCCATTTTCCCTTTGGGAAGGGAGGGAATGTGATGCAAATTCTATGGGGTGTTCACTTTCAGTAATTTCCTTAATTTTCTTGTGCATTTTTGTGCTGTTGTTAATATGGCTTTCTATCTCATTGCATTTTTGATTCAGCCATTCTTCCTTTGCAATACTGCACAATTGTCTTGTCTGTCTATCTTGCACTCGGTATAATAACAATTTTGTTGAGAATTGTTCTGAATTGAATTGAAAACATGTTAAGGCCAGAAACCTCTATACTGCAATATAGGTTTATTGAGGATAGAGGAACTAGGAAAGCAATTTTCATACTATGAATGCTTTCAGAAGGGCAATTGAATATCAAAATGATGTCTTTTTATGTTTGTTTGGTTTCACTAATGCATACGAAAAAGTGCAACATGAAAAATTATCTCAAAATCTTGCTAAACTAAACACTGATGGAAGGGACCAACAACTGCTTCAAAATTTATATTGGATCCAAACGGCGTAGGCAAAATTTGATGATAATATAAGCAGTTGGACTAAAATTCAAAGTGGAGTTAGACAGGGATCTATAGTGAAATGATTCTCAGAGAGATAGACCTAGATGGGATAGAAATTGGAGGTGTTAACATAACAATATAAGATATGCAGACGATACCACCCTAATAGCAAGTGCTGCAGAAGACCTATGTGTTGCCCTTAAGGCATTTGTTCAGCTTTATTACATTTTTGCTTTAGTAATTCGTTTGTAATTATTTTCTAGTTAAAGTTAAGGTTGTTGAAAGTAAATTTGTTGTCTGTGATGTATCATGGCATGTGATGATGTCACACCCAGTTTCGCTGCATCTTGTGGGAAAATACCAGTTTGGAGAAACAGGAAGGAGGGGGCTTGTGTGAGCAGGATCAGCGCGAGAAAAGTTTTCATTCTAAGCACTAAGAAACATCATAGAAGCAACACCTTTTCACCATACGTTAATGTGGAAGAGTGAACAGTAAACGGTTAATCTTACTGGGATCCTGCTTCATTGACCACGGTTTACCTAGGCGTTTAGTTCAGAAAAGAATTGCCATTGCCAAAACCAACTTCCAAAAAATGAAACTCATTTTTACCAACAGACACATTTCTATGACATCAAGGCTTAGGCTACTAAAAGTCTCTGGTCAATCTTGCTGTATGCTTCCAAAACATGGACTATAACACCAGAACTCCAAAGAAACTTAGATGCACCAGAAATGTGGCTTCTTAGAAGAATGCTGAAAATATATAGAGATAGGGTAACTAATGAGGCAATACCCCAACGTGCCCATACAAAAAGATCTTTAATGAGAACATTAAATGAGAAGAAACTTCAATTGTTGGCCAATGTCATCAGAAAGGGAGAAATAGAATGCCTTATTTTACAAGGCTGTATGCCTGGGAAACGCGGAAGGGGAAGGGAAAGAAGATCATATATGGAGAGTGTGAAAGAACTAACAGATCCAAGTGTGCGAGATATCATTGACACTGCGTGGGATCGTTCAATGTGGAAGACCGTGATCGCCCAAGCGTGTAACGAGCAAGGCACATGAAGAAGAAGTTCACTTCCATCGCTCGTAACGTGTAACATGATTGTTCCTATCCCATGAGGCGAAGTGTCACAGGCAAGCTTCACGGGATAATGTGGATCAGAATGTGTGACTACAGCGACTGACGTCACTATTTCCTTTACCTTTTGAAAGCCAACTCACACTGCCTTGTCCATTGCTATTTCTTCCCGATCTGCAGTAATAAGTTCAAGGGGTGGAGCACAGTAGCCAGGTTTGGCAGCAACCTGTCATAGTAATTGATGAATCCTAAACAGTACTGCAACTGGGACAATCATGTGACCATGGAAAGTGATGTTTGTTTTGAAGAATTCACACTTGTTGCATCATGCTCTGAGCCCATAATCTTCTAATGTTTTTAACATTGTATTGAGGTTTTGGAGATGTTCCTCGTTATCCTTAATGGTAAAAATGAGCATTTTTCCTTCTCCACCTGCAAGTAGGTCTCAGCTAATTCCACTTTGTTGAAGTGTTTTTGCGCAGAATAAACTAGTCTCGGAACGACTTACCAACTGCGTGTCGTTGTCCCTCGCTCTGTGTGTAGCACATCGCTACATTGGTGACCCCGACGGTTCACACATAACATAATTCCAGCAGTGGTTTTTTTCCCGACCTTAGGATCATAGCTCAGGCACCTTGTTCAGCTTTGAGCTCTTCTCATTCAGACAAACCACCATCTGATGTCACTATCAAGGACATCTTCAAAAGGTGGTACCTCAGGAAGGCAGCATCCATCATCAAGGATCCTCACCGCCCGGGACATGCCCCCTTCTCATCGCTACCATCAGTGAGGAGGTACAGGAGCCTGAAGACACACACCAGGAACAGATTTTTTTCCCTCTGCCATCAGATTTCTGAAGAGTCCATTAGCATTTCCTTACTTCTGCTCTCTTCTCGCATTACTTAGTCATTATAAGATATTAATTAAATAGTAATTTTTAACATCTTGCAGTGTATAGCTGTTGTAAAACAAGAAATTTCATGACAATGATGATAAACCTAATTCTGAAATCAATAGCACAATTATCACCAATTACGAAATAGTTATGGATTTGTGTGATCACACCTGTCATCTTCAAAGTGGTTTAATCATAAATGTAAGGATTAAAGGTCTGCGAACAATGATAACTTTAATAAAAAAAAATACAGGAAGTGCTTAACACCTGTGGTGTGGAAAGTTCAAGGGATTTGGACCTAAGATGACCAACTCTTCATCTGTTCACACAGTTTCGCTAAAACTGCCGACTTTCTGGACGCTGCGACCACGCGTGTGGTTTAGCCAAGCAGAAGCCCAGTTCCACATTGGGCAGATCTCTTCTGATTACATGCTACCACGTGGTGAGCGCCGTTGACCAGGCCTGGCAGGGGGCGCACACAACACAGAGGCAGGAGTGAGGAGGACAGTGAACAGTGGTGTTTCTACCACCAGCGGTGGGGCACAAAAACCAGCTGTTGTCGCCTGCCCTGCAAGGGCCAGGACCAGGGTCAGCTGCCGCTAATGACTATGGCGGCTGGCCACCAGGACAGCCTCTTGTATGTCTGGGACAAACAGTCGGGACGTCGCTTCTTGGTTGACACCGGAGCGGAGATCAGCGTCTTGCCCCCGACGGGGTACGACACCCGCAACAGGAAGCCAGGACCCACCCTGAGGGCCGCAAACAGCAGCATGATACAGACCTACGGCACCCACACAGTGCAGCTCTACACACTCTCCAGACCAGCTGTCCAGGCCCTGTCCCTGGGGGTGGACTATGCAGCACTGGCGGAGGCGCAGCAGGCAGATGACGAGATGCCCAGTTACAGGACCGCAGTCTCGGGTTTGCAACTGCAGGACTTTCTCATAGGCCCAGGTGAGAGGACCCTCCTGTGTGACGTGGCTCCCGGCCAACCTCGCCTCATCATCCTGGCAGCCTGGAGGCGGCGAGTTTTCCAATCCATACACAGTTTGGTGCACCCATCTATCAGGACAACCGTCCGGCAAGTCTCCAGCAAGTTCGCGTGGCACGGACTTCGCAAGCAGGTCAGTGAATGGGCCAGAACGTGCGCGCAATGCCAAACAGCCAAGGTGCAGCCCTACCAACCAGAGGTTCGACCACATTCAGGTGGATAACGTGGGACCCCTACCATTGTCCCGAGGAGCGCGGTGCCTCCTATGGTAGGCCGGTTCACAAGGTGGCCAGAGGCGGTCTTGCTCACCGACACATCTGCCGATTCCTGTGCCTGAGCACTGATTGCAACCTGGGTAGCATGCTTCGGGGTACCAGCCCACATTACCTCCGACAGAGGCGCCCAGTTCACCTCCAGCCTGTGGTCGGCTGTGGCCAGCCTGTTGGGAACGCAGCTACACCACACTACTGCCTACCACCCACAGTCGAACGGACTAGTGGAACGCTTCCACCATCACTTGAAGTCGGCTCTCATGGCCCGCCTGAGAGGACCTAACTGGGTGGACGAGCTTCCCTGGGTCCTGCGTGGAATTCTCAAAGCACCCAAAGAGGATCTACACACCTCATCGGACGAGTTGGTGCATGGTGCACCCCTGGCCGTCCCGGGAGAGTTCATACCAGCCCCAAGGGGGCAAGAGGAAGAACCTGCAGCATTCCTGGACAGGCTATGCGAAAGGCTCGGCAACCTGGCCCCCATACCCACTTCACAGCACAGACGGACCCTGACCCATGTACCCAAAGACCTGCAGAACTGTAAGTTTGTGTTTGTACGATGGGGTGGACACCGGGCACCGCTACAGCGGCTGTACGAGGGGCCATTCAGGGTGATCAACAACAATGGGTCCATGTACGTTCTGGACATTGGGGAGAAAGAGGAGGTTTTCATGGTGGACCGACTCAAACCGGCTCATGTGGACTTGGCGCAGCTGGTTGAGGTTCAGGCACGGCGGCGCAGAGGCAGACCTCCCAAACAGAGTCCGACCCAGACTGAGGATATTGGGGGGTGTATCGCCGGTTCTGGGGGAGGGGGGTTATGTGGCGACCCACTTTCTGCGCAAGCGAACCGGCTCACAAATAGCCAGTGCATGCAGGGAGAGACTTTGGTAATGCACCTCTGACGTCATTTCCGCCCAGAGAGCGCGGGCACTAGGGATTAAATGCCAGCGCCGCAAAGTTTGAATAAACTAGTCTCGAAACGACTTACCAACTGCATGTTGTTGTCTCTCGCTCTGTGTGTAGCACATTGCTACAATAGGTTCCAATATGATCCCCCCTCAATCTTCTAAATTCCAGTGAGTATAAGCCTAGTCGATTCAGTCTTTCTTCATATGAAAGTCTTGCCATCCCAGGAATCAATCTGTTGAACCTTCTCTGTACTCCCTCTACAGCAAGAATGTCTTTCCTCAGATTAGGGGACCAAAACTGCACACAATATTCTAGGTGCGTTCTCACCAAGGCCTTGTACAACTGCAGTAGAACCTCCCTGCTCCTGTGCTCCTGTTGGTAGCTTTCACATTGTAAGTTTCAAGGCTACCCAGTTCTGTGTCACTCTTACCCCTGTGTGTTTGTTCTCTGTGTAGACCGTTTATTTTTGTCTGCCTGATATGCTCTTTGTATGTGTCCTTGCAATTTTGAAAGCTTCACCTTTAAATCTGCATTTGTTTGGTGTACGTGAGCTCCTGTTTGTTTGGCCAGGCTGTTTCATGTTTAGATGAGCATTCTCTGAACAATTTAATCAAGCTCACTTTCATTCCAGACTGCAACTCAATTGTGTCTCTGTCTGCAGTTTCCATTGAAACTGTGATTTCCACTGCTCTTTTAAATGTAAGCTGGGCTTCAGTTTTAAATGCTTTCTTTTAAGATTCCTCAAACTAAACAATCTCTGAGTATATCATTAAGCCCCTTACTGAATGGACAATGCTCAGACAATCTCTTCAATTCCACCACAAAAATCCAAATGGTCTCCCCTTCTTTTGATTCCGCTTATGCAACCATTGTGCAATCAACAAAAGGCTTTGGCTCTAATTTTCCTGCCTTACTTTGGCAATATCAGGAAGCTCATTTCTATAGCTTTTAATAAATGCTATCGTATTTCTTTACCTTCCAGTAAATGCCTGCAAGACAACAATATCACAGTAGCATCTGGTGACACATACACACTTTCATAATAAATTTATGTTTCACTTTGAACTTTGATGAAGGGTTTCAGCAACGTTGACTGTTTACTCTTTTCCAAAGATGCCGCGTGGCCTGCCGAGTTCCCACAGTGTGTGTTGCTTTGAACTTTGATCTTTGTTGCATCCTTGTGTTTACGTTTTCCATTGCTGCGCTCACACTTTGCTTCTGAATGTCCCCTTCAGCATCCTGTACCATTGCCTGGCTCTTGCTTTATTAAATATCACCTTCCTGGTGCCCATCCACCTTCTATTTAGTGTGAAGACCCATCCACATACTGTGCTGCACTGTTTTGTGCACTTTATGTAGTCCTGCGTAGTTCTGCAGTCTTGTGTTGTCTCACATAGTCTAGTGTAGTTTTTTGTTGTTTCATGTAGCACCATGGTGCTGGAGGAACGTTGTTCCATTTGTGCTGTGTAGTGTACGATCGGTTTATGGTCAAAATGACAATAAAAAGTGACTTGAATTGATTTATGTGATTCTCAATGGAATATATTCTGTGGTGCTTATGAGATCTTTTGTGGAAATAATTTGACACTCTGGTTGTACAGATCATCTTCTGTATTGAATACATTCCTACAGTATTGATAAAATGTGGCATCCTGCACCCCTTACACCAAGGAAGGGGCATGAGTATGATGTGTCCAATCAGCACACACATCTGAAAATGGAAAAACATGTTGACAAATTTGGCTCTGATGCAGACTTGAAATTTAACTATTTCAGCTTAAATCTGAAATTCTGGCTAAAATAGCTAAAGCACTGACAGATCTTAACACAATCCAGCACATATTGTGGGAATTAAAAAAGACAACGTGAAACGGGGTAAGATGCAGAATACATTGGACACGGGTAAAGGCTAGAAATTTCAGCATCTGTTAGTTGTGATTTATATTGGGTTCTGTAAAGACAAAGTCTACAATGTTGCAGGTCAAATGTTTATTACTCACTGCAGTTGTTAGGTTTACAAAAGGAAGAGGAAAAAACAAAACTTCAGCAGAATGTGTTTTAATTCAGAAAAATACCAAATTGCCATCGGACTGTGCCGGTGAAAAATAATGCAGCCAGCACAGTATCAATGAGCTTCAAAGGCCGACTCCCACTGTCATCATGAACACAACTTTCAGTTGCTGTAGACATTAGAGTTTGTGCTTTAAACATCAGCACAATGAGGGAACCACCTTTACACTGGAGAAACCAAACTCAACTTTGTATCATTAACAACTGACCATTGCATTCTTTAGAGCAGAAACTTACTGTAATATTTTGATTCATGAGAAACTGTAAGAAATAGTCGTAAAAGCGTATCTCTATTTCGAAAGAGCCTGATCTTTTTTCAATAAAAGGTTATTCAAATCTTACTGTTTCTATGCATGAATTCTCTTATTACATTTATTTATTTCTGAGCATGATATTAGCAGACTGACTGCTGTTCTCTACCTCTGGCATTAATGCAGAATGTGGAAATTTCCCATGTGTTCTCTGGTATCAGCAGGTGGAATCTGACAACCTGTTGTGTGCAGACCTGTTGTGCCGTGATTGTTTGCATTGAATAAAAGTGCTTTTGTGGTTATATCTGCATTTTCATTTCAAAGCTAGCAAGCATTACAAAATTCCTTTGATTTAGTTAACCTGCCAGAAGGTTATTTCACACGATGAACATACAATTCTGGGTCCTCCTGAACCAGAAACCCCGGATCGATAGTTTCATGTGAGCAGCACTTACAGTGTGACATCGAGCCTACATTGCCAGGGATCCGTAGAGCTCAAGAAAAGCAGCTATGATCTGCGCAAAGGTGTGTAAAAAGTAACTGAGGGATCACTGGGGACCCAAGCATCCCAAACACAATCTATTCCAGCTGCTAGCAGCAACAGCAATGAAAGCATTTACTAATTGTGCATTTGTCTACTTCTGGATTCTGAGTATCATTCATTTTCTTTACAGTTTTCTCAATAATATCATCAATTTGCAAAACACAAAATGAGATCATATCGGTGTTTTTCCCGCATTCAAACAAACAAGTAACAACAGGATTTCTTTCCTCTGGAAGTTTAACAAATGCCAGTTCTGAGTAGGCACTTTCATCAGGGAAAAAGACCCAAGGGTTTGTCCAGGTAAGACGGTCACCAGGATAAGGTTTTGTCTGGGTTTGAGGGTCACCAGAATAAGTACAAAGGTAAATTCCTAAATCCCTCCGTGGGTTGGAGTTTGTGATGTGTGAGAACAACATAACGTCAAAATTTGAAGCATCACCTCCCTTTTGAGTGTGGTACGTTACAAGGTCAGGATAGTTTTGGATATGTGAAATGTCTGAGGCAGGAAAACTGATGATACTGCCATGGCAACCTGCTGAATATTCAGCCAGCTGTGTCACCAGTTTCCCTTCTGTGAAGGTTTTCCCACCATCATTACTGAAGGCTTCCACCCGATACTGATTCTTATCTGCTTTATTGTTCCGAGCATTGCAATATATTAAAGCCTGCCCACTGGATCCATTGGCTTGATCCAATGACACCACCTGACATTCCCCACACTCCTCCCCAGATATAAATTTGCCAATTTCCCAGCACTTCCCACCATCATCACTGTAGAAAGTGAAAGCCCGTACCCCGATTTCATTGGACTCTACCACGTGAGCATTGGCAGGGATAACAAGACGTCCACTGTTTAGCTGAATACCGTGGCCTGGACCCAGGGCAAATGTTGCCCATGTATTGATGGTGACACCTATACAAGGCTCTGCTTTGGCACCGTTGTCTGTTAGGTTTATAATGTCACCCCACGTCTGTCCATTGTCGACACTAGTAACATAACAAAGTTGTGCAGCATTTTTTTGACTTCTGATCTGCTCTTGCTCTGATGTTGATCCTTCGACTGCAATGAAGAAGAGAAAGACTGTCTTCTTTTTTTTCTCATAGACGGGACAAGGATTCATGGATCGGCAATTCCCTAGTTGTGCAGACTGGATAGGTTTTGCATCCTCCCACTGAGAAAATGAGACCAAGACATAGTCAGATAGAATAGAATTCTAGCAATTTTAACATTCAAAAATTCCTGGGGATTTTCCATTCATTGAACTGACGTAAATAGTGAACAATGAGAGCCAGTTGACCCATTCAGCTCAGCGATGGGTGTCCTGATCCCCTTTAAATGAACTGACTTTAGAATGGCTGCAGTTTTTGTTTGCCAGCACTTCCTACAATCCACTGCAGACGTCAATCACTTGACAAAAAGACAGCTCTGACTTCAGAGAGGAATTTACCTTCTAACAATTTATAACCACCATGATCAATCTGCAGTGATAATTTAACTTCAATCTTTTACATTGACATTCCCCATTCCAGCTGCTTAGATCTGCATGATCTGTCTCCTCTTAAAAGCAGATTAATTACTTTCTATTAATTTCTTTATTTTAACCCATCCCTAAGTTTCACGTTTAATCCTTTTCCTGTATTTCGTTCAGTGCCTGGGAACTTTCTCAGTGTCCCAGGACAAACAAGCATCAAAGTCTAAACATGCACCCAGTTATCATCGTACTCCAGTTTCCGGCTCTGTGTCCAAGCACCAGCTTTCTCACATTCCTTCAGTCCTGATAACCAAACCAACATTCGCTGCCCTTCCTTAATTGCTCTGGAGAGGGTGACAGAGGTTGAAGATTTCTCATAATATTGTTATAATGGTTTAGGTTTAATAAGCTTTCAGATACTTTTGGAAGTAGCACTGAGGAGTGGGAGTATGGCATTCATTTTCTCAGTTGACACGACCAGTTACTGAGATTAAATAGACAGCATGTACTACAGCCACTGTAGAGATGGTAAACCCAGTACCAAAAGGTGTCTCCTCTGAAATAAAATCAAGTTTCATAAATATTATTGGATCTTCTCCCATCCAAAGAATTGGAGAATTTCCCATCACACATCGGACCTGCCTTCTAGACGGTGGCAAGGCTTTGGGGAAATACAAAGCAAATGCCCTACGACAGACAACCCGGACTCTGACCTGCCCTTGTAACAGTAATGTGTGTGTCTGGTCAGTTCTGTTCGTATCCTCACGAGTATAGTCTGCCCTCCTTATCCGCGAGGGATTGGTTCCGGGACCCCTTGCGGATACCAAAAATGCGGATGCTCAAGTCCCTTATTCAACCTCTCTTAATTGGTGGACATTAGGACCCAGCGGAACCCCAGACCTTATTTAACCTGTCTCAGTGCGTGGATATTCGGACCTGGCGGTGGAGCTCTGAATCCGCAGTGTTTCTATTCACGAAAGTAATCACAATCGCGATTGAAAATAAAGTGGAAATATTAAAGCGATCGGTAAGAGGTGAAACGTCATCGGTCAGTGTAAAAACGTTAGGCTACGTCGGTCAACGATCGGAACAATTTTAAAGAATAAAGTGAGAAAGGCCCCGATGAAAGCTCCAATTATTACTAAGCAATGCAGTGGTTTAATTATTGGGTTTTGGGTTTTTGATCCTCCACATCAACCCAGCACGGATGGAGAGCACATTCGGAAGCGGTCTGTCACTGGATCGAACTTGGGGGGAAGAAGTTCCCGAGCCCGGCGCTGAAACATAAGTGTTTATATGCATAGAAAGGTAAATTATATACAGTACTATATACTAAGACAAACATTTGACTAACTGAAGCTAAATAATACCGGATGTACCTTTTTCAACTTACTTAGTAAAAGAACTTCAGATTTTTTTTCGATCCCGATCCACGATAACGCACCGTTATGGATTCGGCCTGAACACTGGGTCAAAGGGGCTCTGCTGACAGCCCTTAAATTCTACCTTCTTTCACCTGACCATGTGGGCTTTGAACCAGCCCCTTCCTTGACTCTCGCCAATTCCCCACTTATCTCCTCAATAGCACCCACCTGTTTCTGTTCTCGCCCATTACCCGGTCCATTTAAACCCTGCCTCGACTCACACTCTCTGCTTGTTCGTCCCAGTCCTGAACTGAGTCGTTCCAGCCTGCTATAGTGACTACTGCCAACGGAAATTGTTGAATTCTGTGTTTCCGGATTCTGCCTGTTTGGAACCTGATTCTTGCCTGAAGCACCCGTAATCATCAGCCCTCGCTGGACAGCCTTTCCTGGGTAAGACCTCCACCTGCCATTCCGGCTTCGTGCCTGCCTCCTGGTGTTGAGACTGTTGCCCCTGTGGCCGCTAATAAAATCCTGGTAAAAGAACATTCATTGCTCTGCACTTGAGTCCTACCGCAACCGGCCCCTCCTGACACGCACGCACACCCTCCCGTATACTTTAAATAATCTCTAGATTGCCTGTAACACCTAATACAATGTAAATACTATGTAAAATAGTTGTTATACTGCATTGTTATACTCCCCCAAATCACAGGTCAGGAATGTGATTACGTACTCTCACTGTAGTTTGAACAGCATTAGAACTTCATTCAGTGCAAAGCTGCTTCCCTAACTCTCTGTACTCCAGCCTATCATTTCCCTGTTTTGTCAGCAACTCCCAAACCCAACATCAACTAAAATTACAAAGGCTGTGGCGGAAGAAAATGCCACCAATTCTCCCCCCCCCCCCCCTCCACCCCGGGTCCCAGACCACCAGAGGTGGGAATATATGTCGTTCCTTCATTAGTGGCTAATATCTGGAAACTTCTGTGGAGAACCTTCACCAAAGAGGTTGCTATACCTCATGAAAATAATTCCCAGCGTGTTCCAGTGAGGAATTGTGGAGAGAAACAAAGGGAAGACCTTGCCAGTTACACCCACATTCGAACAGTGAAGACACGCTAAGTGCGAGTTAATGCTAACTGGGAAAAGCTGAGATTTTTTCTTAGTATTGTAGTGCTGGCAGCTTCCAAGTCCAAAGCTGAGAGGAAGGAAGCTGCCTCCTGCAAGTGGACAAAAGACAGGGCGAATGAATTTAATTGTAAAGGTTTATCACTCCCAAAATAAGGAAAAGTACATTCCTCTGCATATCCTCTGCAGTGAGGACAATTCACAAGCTATGTTTAAGATTGACATGTGGTGCATATCAAAACCTTAAAGAAAGTAATTCTGAGCGAGTAGCAGAGTAATTCACACAGTCACTGTAACCGAATCAATGTAAACAAGATGTTGGATGAAACCATACTGGTGTCAACAGGTGGATCAGTTTGGTTGTATTTTTAAGTATAGTCACATTTGCTTCATCAGTATTTGCTTACTTGCTTGGATTTCTACTTCTAGTTTACCTGAAAATCTTCTGAAGATTTATTATATTCGCAGCATCGCAGGTACAACAGGTCAGCACTTTCATCTTTGGGGCCGCGTCTGCTCTCTGCAAAGGCCAGAAGTATGTTTGAGTCTGGAATGTGGAGCAGTGCAGGAATTCGAAATCCACCCGTTCCTGTGCTTTTCTTGAACAGATCGGTTTTGCACAAAGAATCTGAACAAGCCATCTTGATAGAAAGGTAGAACATTTTGCAGTTATATAAAAGATACCAACTTCTCTGCTGAAGGAGGAAGTTGCTCAACATTACTTCTGAATCTTGGTTTTAAACTGTACACATTGAGTAAGTGAGGAGCCCAGGCATTTGGCCTCTCTAGATCATAGCAGCGCTATTAAGAGCAATTCAGCTTGTCCCTGCCCTCCTCCACACACTAAGGAATTCTTCCCTTTCAGTTATTGAATCGTTTGAATTTTCCTTGTCTTTTTCCATGTCAAAATAACTATGTCAAATCTGACCAGAGGATTTGACCTTTTAATCCTTTTGCTCAAAGAGCCAATTGTAATGAAGAGTATTGATTTAATGTCAAACCAATAAATAACTTCTATTGGATCAACACTGAGTTTTTGTTTAATGACTAGCAGTCATTGAATTAGTTTGTGCATTCATATTTCTAAATAAGAGGCTGTGGGTTGAAGGTTCACACCTCTGAGGGAATGCTACAGTCGGAGGTGCTCTCTCCGTGCTTGTGATCTGCTGAATATTAATGTCTTAGGAGATGACAATAAAGAAGGTGATGCAGAATCTTCCACATTCTTAATAATAATGACCGAGACTCTGGTCATCTTCAAATGACTCACCCTCTTCAATGTCACCCTCGGCAGAACTGCAAGAGGCTTATCAAGGAGGTCTGGATAAAAGCAGGGGCAGTTGTATGAGTAACAAAAAAAAACAAATTAGTAGCAGCATCAGACCAGTTGGCCTATTTTGTGTTGTCAGAGGGTATCTATACTCATGTTAGGACAACCTTCTCCTCCCAGAAATTCACCTGCTGAATCTCCTTTGGAATACTTGTATTGCTACTGAATCCTTTTTAAGTAAGGTGACTAAAACTGTTTGCGTGCACGGCCTCATCCTGTACAACTATGAAAAATAAACAGCCTGCTTTTTGAACCACAATCCCTTTACGACATCGGCCAACATATAATTTGCCGTCTGAGCTACCTTTTGGACATTCCTGTTAGTTTTTTGTGATGAATGTTCTGAACCCCCAGGCTCTCTCAACTTCACTCATCCGCAATCCCTCTGCATTTCGATAATAATCCATCCTCTGATTGTTCACACTTCCCACATTTATCCACGCCACCTCTTTTCTCCCAGCCACTCAATCTAACCTTTTGCAGAGCCACAATGTCCTCATCACCAAATGGCGTCTCCACTTATTTCCAGGTCATTGGCAAGCTTGGAACTTCACATTCTGTTCCATCCTCCAGGTCATTAATCTGAATACTGTAGTAATCAACTGAGGGGAAAGAAGCGATCCCAGGGGTACTCAATTGGCTCGGTCCTTCCAGCCTGTACTATCCACACTAACACACTTCCTCCAGTAACTTGGGGCTTACCTACTGTAAATATAACTTTATATAAACCAGTAAGACCCCGGCATCGCATCAGATACACAACATTCAGCAAAAGTCCCGATGCCTCTTGTCCAGTCTGCCAGTTCCTCTTCAGTGCTTCTCCCATTCACAGGCACCCTTCCTTCCGGACGAACGAAAGTGAAGGATCACTGGCAGTTGAAACAATTGGTTGGGATTTGTGCAGAAAGTAGAGTTAGGAAGAGGGAAAGCGACAGGAAGTGCCCAGGGTATTGGGCTGGGAGAACAGACTGGTGCCGTTTTGTGCTCTGAGAGACGGGGGTCGCTAAGGCTGAGCCGGAGAACCGCTGGTCGCGGGCACCTCAGAAGCGGCGGGGCTCCACTGACAGAGACGAGGATGGGACAGGGTATTCGACCCCTCGGTTCACCGGCCAGCTCCGGATTCGCTCTCACTGTCTCCGGAGGGAACAGGAGGAGTTGCACGATTCACCCCATCTCTGACCGTCGGCCACTTACCCCGGGTCGGTAACTGTCTCCGGATCCAAAACGCTGCCGCCCGTCTCGGCCGCTGAGAAATACAGTCACCACCAGAGCAAATTCCCTCTCATTAAATAGTGAGAACACCACACCCTCACCCTCCACCCCCCCACCGTCACCGCCCCGGATCCAAGTTGTCCGATTGTTTCTGCCAACAGCTCTCCTCTGCGATACCGAACTGTTTGCTAGAAATTCACTGAACTGTGAATTCCCAGAAATTGGCAAGAAAGAGATGCAGCTGTTTACCTGTTTGCAAAGATTCATTCCCCTTTGGTCAGCCGCCTTCATCGCAAATAATTTACGTTACAACACACACATAAAACGAGGGAGAACCCGGCAGGTCAGGCAGCATCCACAGAGGGAAACAAACAGTCAATGTTTCAGGCCGAGACCCTTCATCAGGAGCGAAAAGGAAGAGTGTAGACTTCCAAAAATAAAACAAAGTGAGGAGTCTTATGTTCCAGAAAAACCACAACACATTTTACTGTCAACCGGCTTCTTCCTCTTTCTGAAAAAGTACTCCCTGAATCAGTGTTGTTCCTGCCCAGCTAGAGGTACCACAGATTTCACAACAGGCCAATTCCAGGAAATAAATCTGTGAACAAAGACAACCCTTGGACTTGGCTTTCATACACATGACAAAGGCATTTGATACAGTATAACACCAAGCACTCTGGTATATACCATCAAAACATGGCTGTCCTGAAAAGTACTGATGAATACTGAGGCATGTTAGCCACAGGGCTCAGCATAGTGGAGCTGAATCTGAACGCATCATTGCAACACAGGGGTTAAACAGGGCTGCATCATTGCACCCACACTATCTTTATTGCTGTCATCCTTCACCTCAATGGCCAAGACCTGCCACAGAAAATCCCAATTATTTATAGAATGGACAACAGGCAGAGTTGTACAGCATAGAAACAGGTCCTTTGACCCACTGCTTCTATACCAACCTTTATGCATATCTACACTAAACTCACGGCTGTGTTAATTCCATACCCTGCTATATGTTACCACTCCTGCCTCCATTACCCCCTCTGGCATAGTTAGGAACTCTATATACTGATTAAGGAAACTTCCCTGAATATATTTGACAAACTTTATCCCATCCATCTGCCAGTTCTCCCCTATTGAAACCCAGGATCATTAATAGCTACAATATTTTAACTTCAAATACTGATCTATGCTCTAAGCTCATCTGTCTTACCTATGCTTTCCTTGGTGTCATGGTCCCGTCTGGCTGTCCCCCATCTCGCTCCTATCTGCTTAATGATGATGCCTTAATTCCAGTCATTCGATTCCGAATTGCTGCTAGTTCAATTAATTACAGCACTCCTGGTTCCCATCAGAGACTGCAGGATAAGAACTCTAACGTCACAGCGACGTGTCGCCAGTTCGTTGGTTGATTCCAGTGAGTGTTACTTCTAAGCTCCACTCCATTCACTGGTTATTTCTATGAAAACCTCGTCTAGGAGTCAAGATTCCCCTGGGTGTCTGTCCCATGTTCGCAACTGTGCTAGCGCCTCTCAACCCTGTCTCTGTGCCTTGCGTGTGGTTAAGTGCCTTGCTCAAGGACACTCACGCTGCCTCGGCTGAGGCTAGAACTATTGACCTTCAGATCACCAGCCCAAAGCCTTAACCACTTGGCCATGCGCCAACACATGTTCTCCTGCACTTGGGTTCATCCCCAGTCACTACCTTGCAACACTTGGCTGTGTTATGATCCCAGCTCCCTCCTTTGTGAGAATTGCAAGAGCACCCGTCGAAGGGGGGGGGGGGGTCAGTAGACCCAGTCAGAGAGAGAGAGAGACGTGCCAAATTGTAGGTACCACCAGCGATACAGAATAAAGACAACAGCGACTATTGTCTCATGGAGACCACGTGAAAAGCCTTTGGGCAAGGTGGGCTGGTTGAGAGAGAGATTGCATCATCCCAACCTGATTGACACCTGCGACCCCGTGAGGAAGTATAAAGGAGAGTCTCAGGGGGACAGCCCCTCAGACGCACCCAGAAGACACGAGAGGGTGGTCCCGCAGCAGCGGGAAGCCATTCTGAAGGAAGCCACGTGCGTTAGATTCCGGGATTGGAATCTGTGGCTGGAATCACAGGAAACCGCTTTTAACTAACATCGGGGAGAGGAAACCAACACTCCCCCGATTTCACGGAAGATTCATCAAGACTCGGCAAGTTCTTTCTCTTCTCCCCCCAATCTCTCTCTCTCGGTCACCCCACGAAAAACCCAGCGATTTCCAACGGGCTGCGGCCGGCAGACTTTCAGAGTGACTTTTATATTTCCAACGGACAATCTATTAACCCCTAGACACCAGCAGAGCTCATTTAATAATGATGATTATTAATATACCCGCGCTTTAGATTGAGTGTTGACAATGTGCCCTATCTGAATGTATGTATTAACCCTACTTTTGTGTCCCTTTACGAATAAAACTTTTGAAAATAGTGACAACAGACTTCAACAGACCTCTCTATCTTTGCTGGTAAGTTATCCAGTTACGGGATACGTAACAATTGGGTTGCTCGTCCGTGATTTGCCACCAAATTGGGAGGCCAGTGAATCGGGCTTGTAAATCAAAAACTTGAATCTCGTTACGCGGGTAGCCAGACGGGAAACCAGCAAAGATGGGCGTGGGTGAATTTATGCAAAGCCCGACGGTGGGGGCGCTAGAGGCGGCCACCAAATCAGACTTGTTAAATTTGGCGAAGGGGTTGAACCTCACAGAAGTGAGGTCGTCCATGAAAAAGCGGGAGGTACGAAGGGCCATAACCCAGTATTACGTTGGGAAGAATGTGTTTGAAGATGAGGTATTGGAAGATATCCCTGACAAAGTACCATCAAGTGGGACGGTTCAGTTAGAGGTGGAGAAATTAAAGTTGGAACGTGAACTTAAGTTAAAAGAGCTGGAAGTGGCGGAGAGAGAGAGAGAGCTGTGAACGAGAGCAGTTTAAATCTGGCCAGTTTTGATTTGGCCGAGACGTCTTTGCCGTCCTTGTGCCACGAGGGTTCCGAGGGTGGTAAGACGAAGAGTAGTAAAGTGAAGGGGGGTAAGGGAGAGGAGATAGATCTGCCCTTAGCGAAGAGAAAGGTCCTAGAAGTAGGAGATAAAGATGAGAAACAGATAAAGCTGTTAAAAGGTCCAGAGTTGGACATGGATGATCTGTCTGGTTTGGCAGAATTGTTTGAAGAACTTGAGAGTTCTAAAGGTGTTCCCGATAATGAGAGGAGGGCAGTCCTAGATGGAAAGGATACCCTTGCCTCAAAGGAGTCTGCTGAAAAGGCCGAGGGGGTTGTTTCAGCTCGCAGGGTTGCGCCTTCCCCGGGTGGGAGCTGCCCAGAGAGTAACTGGGAGGATCGGGGGAAGTTAGAATTTGAAAAAGGTACGGGTGTTGAAAGCCTGGAAGAGGCCAATGTCCCGTTTGAGTGTGTCCGAGATGGGGATGCCCGAGGGGCTGAACCTAGTAACGGAGCTCAGAAGAAGTCTGAGGTATCTGACCCTTTAGGCTCTATCTAGCTCTTTAGGCCTCGTTCAGGTCGTGCGGAGAATAAGTCTGCAGTGTTTCAATCCATCTCCTCTCTGCTCTTTTTCTTTGGGCGTTTGTCCAGTTTATGTTAGTTTCCAGGCCTAATATTTTTAAGAAGTACCCCCCATGTTCCTGGAAGTGTCTGCTAACCGGTCTGTTTTGGATACCCCTTCTGATGTTACTGATGTTACGGGGCGGCCGTCCTTGTGGGTCAGATGGACTCGGTTCAGTGGGAAAAGGGTTAACCTTGGTAACCGGGGAAAGTGTGAGCTCCCCGGCGTCTGTACTCGAAGGAGTGTTCAAAGTTAATGCAGAATTTAAGAATGGGGGGGGGGGTGAGGATTGTTGGCGAAGGAAACGAAAAGCCTGTAGTTTCCAAATCGAAGGAAGAAATCTTAAACCTGGCAGATCGCTCACAGAGTGAGCCGGGGGATAGCGGGGCCCCCCACTCTATTGTTATGCCAGGATGGGGTGTGAAAAAGCCGCCTTCGAAATGCTACTTGAGTGAAGAGTTCGAATCAAACACCAATAGCCTGAAGGGGACTGATAAAAGGGCCAGCCACCTGGGTAAAATCGAAGAATTGGGTGAAAAGGGTCTAAGTCTGGGGCACGGTGTTGCAAAAATAACCCCGATGAGCGGGGCGGGCGGGAGTTCACCACGCAAGACTACTCAAGTTCCCCATGGGGGGGCTCGCCGGAAAAGAGGCGACGGTTAATGCAGATGCCATTGTTAGGCAGCCAGGCAGGTTGAACAGGTTTGCGCCAAAGCCTGTGAATAATAAAGACAGCCCTTTGGAGACCTGCCAGTTAAGTTAAACGACCGAAACAATTAGTATCCGCGTAAACTTTTGTAAATGCACCTAAGCTAAGGTCACACCTCCTTAGTTTTGTTGCTTAGAAAAAAAAATTAAATAGGTGGTTATTGAATTGAAGTCTGATGTACAGTTCGCAATGTTAAGATCTGAAAGAAAGGGACACTGTAATCGTTAACTATTTAGATACTGACTTGAATGTATAACAGTAGTATTTTGTGAAAAGAAAAACTTGAGTATTATGTTAGATCCAAAACTCCTGTAAGACTGTGGACCAATCCGTTTTAACCGCTGATAAAACGTCTTTTAAGAGGGGAGGTGTTATGATTCCAGACCCCTCCTTTGTGAGAATCGCAAGAGCACCTGTCGAGGGGGGGGGGGCAGTAGACCCAGTTGGAGAGAGAGAGAGAGAGACGTGCCAAATTGCAGGTACCACCAGCAATACAGAATAAAGACAACAGTGACTAATGTCACATGGAGACCACGTGAAAAGCCTTTGGGCAAGGTGGGCTGGTTGAGAGAGAGATTGCATCATCCCAACCTGATTGACACCTGTGACCCCGTGAGGAAGTATAAAGGAGAGTCTGAGGGGGACAGCCCCTCCGACGCACCAAGAAGACACGAGAGGGTGGTCCCACAGCAGCGGGAAGCCATTCTGAAGGAAGCCACGTGCGTTAGATTCCGGGATTGGAATCTGTGGCTGGAATCACAGGAAACCGCTTTTAACTAACATCGGGGAGAGGAAACCAACACTCCCCCGATTTCACGGAAGATTCATCAAGACTTGGCAAGTTCTTTCTCTTCTCCCCCCAATCTCTCTCTCTCGGTCGCCCCACGAAAAACCCAGCGATTTCCAACGGGCTGAGGCCGGCAGACTTTCAGAGTGACTTTTATATTTCCAACGGACAATCTATTAACCCCTAGACATCAGCAGAGCTCATTTAACAATGATGACTATTAATATACCCGCGCTTTAGATTGAGTGTTGACAATGTGCCCTATCTGAATGTATGTATTAACCCTATTTTTGTGTCCCTTTACGAATAAAACGTTTGAAAATAGTGACAACAGACTTCAACAGACCTCTCTATCTTTGCTGGTAAGTTATCCAGTTACGGGATATGTAACAGCTGTGTAAGTCTAGGGAAGACAATCTTCAACCCCCCACCCCCGAAAATTGTGAGATTGAGGTGTGACGCCCCCCCCACAAACTCCCTGTTTGTCTGCATGTTGTATAATTCACCACCATGTTACAAATTAATATCACGAAATAATTGACTGTACACTGCATACGATGAATATTTATGAATCTTAACTGAAGGGTCAGTAAATAATAACAAAAAGGAAAGGTCGCATTCTAATTAAACAGTCAAATGTGCACAAGTGGGAGCTCATCTTGAACTTCTCTATCAGTGACACTCTGAGCCCTCGGTCAACGTGAAACCTCACACCACCTTCTGAATGTCGTTCCCAATCCATCTCCCACCGGATCGTACGCTACGACCGGTTCCCCCCAACGTCTTCTCTCTCCATCTCCTCGTGAACAAAAAAATTCTCAAGCCCAACCTCAACGGCCCTTAGCAAGAAAACCTCCCGCTAACTGGACGGCACACATTCCACATCATCCCTTATCTTCAACAGTAACCCAAATAGGCTGAAAGCAGAACAGAGCTGCTAAACGAAATACCTACAGCTTAACAGTAAAGATGTGAACCAGGGCACTACACCAACTAAACTTCTTGCATTGAAATAGATGCAATGCCATGCTCAACCTTTCATTCCTGTCTTTGAACATCTGTTTAACCTCTACTTTCCCCACACCCACTACATTAGCTGTGCTGGAATGCTGGTTCCCATCTCTCTGTAACTCTCGTTTAAACTCCCTGGAGCAACACTTTAAACTGTCTGGCAAAGATATTGACTTCCCCTCCAGATTAAGTCCAATCTGTCCCCTTTGTACTGGTCCCGCCCTCCCTGGAAGAGAACCCAATGATCCAAAAAAATCTAAAACACTCACTCTTCCTCCATCTCCTTAGACACAAGCTAAACTGTATTCTCTTCATATCTCTGGCCTCACTAGCACATGGCACAGTTAGCAATCCTGAGATCACAACCCGGGAGGTCCTGTCCTTTAACTGAGCACCTAAGTCCCTGAACTTGCTTTGCAGGAACTCATCACCCTTCCTACCTATGTCTTTGGTACTGACATGGACAATGACCTGTGACAGCTCACCCTCCTCCTTTAGAACGCTATGGACTTGATCTGAGAAGTCCCTGATCCTGGCACCTGGGAGGAAACATAACATTCGGGAATCTCATTCTTGTCCATAGAAACTTCTGTCTGTTCACCTAAACAATGAACACCCCCTCCCCTCCCCACCAAAGATGACAGTTCACTGATTCTGCCCCATTCCCCTCTGAGTCACAGAGTTAAATTCAGTGCCAGGGAACTGACTGTCATGTCTTTCCTCTGCAAGTCATCACCCACTTGAGATTCTGAAACAATATACTTGCTATTGTAGGGAATGGCCACAGGGGTAACCTGCATTGTCTCCATTCCTTCTCCTGATGGTTTCCCTATTCAATGTTTCTTCATCTTAGGTGTAACCACCTCCCTGTGTCTCCTGTCAGTCAATGCTCAGCCTCCTGAATAAGCCAAAGGTCATCCAGCTCCAACTCCAGTTCCCTAACACTGTCTATAAAAAGCTTCAGCTTGATGCAGTTCTTGCAGAAGTAGTTGTCAGGAAGACTGGAAGTCTCCTTGTCCTACCACATCCCAATAGAGGATCACTCGACTGTCCCTTTCTGTCATTTCTACTGCTCTAGCTGTGCAACAAGTAAGAAATAAAGAAAGAAGCTTACCAAAAACTTCTCTCGGCCTCCACCTCTCCTTGGCAAAGCATCTTGAACCAAAGCCTCAGCTCCCCACTCTAACCCTGGCCCACTATCACATTGGCTGCTCCCTAAGTGGTTGCTCTGCTTAAAGCTAACTTGTTTTTATTGTCCCTTGACATCTTCCTAGTAACCCAAATGAACTGCAGAGCACTGGAAATCCCGATAGGCCCCGCTCATTTTTTAAATCTAACGCTAAAATCTGCATGCAATTTCTTCTGCAATCTATCCTATTTATTTCTTGCTGATTCATAATGTCATAATTAATTATTGAGATGCTGGATGAGACCATACTGGTGTCAACAGGTGGATCAGTTTGGTTGTATTTTTAAGTATAGTCACATTTGCTTCATCAGTATTTGCTTACTTGCTTGGATTTCTACTTCTAGTTTACCTGGAAATCTTCTGATGATTTATTATATTCGCCTCGTCGCAGGTACAACAGGTCAGCACTTTCATCTTTGGGGCCGCGTCTGCTCTCCGTAAAGGCCAGAAGTATGCTTGAGTCTGGAATGTGGAGCAGTGCAGGAATTCGAAATCCATCCTGTTTCTTGAACAGATCGGTTTTGCGCAAAGAATCTGAAGAAGCCATCTCGGTAGAAAGGTAGAACATTTTGCAGTTATATAAAAGATACCAACTTCTCTGCTGAAAGAGAAATTTCCTCAACATTACTTCTGAATCTTGGTTTTAAACTGTACACATTGAATAAGTGAGGAGCCCAGGCATTTGGCCTCTCTAGATCACAGCAGCGCTATTAAGAGCAATTCAGCTTGTCCCTGCCCTGCCCTCCTCCACACACTAAGGAATTCTTCCCTTTCAGTTATTGAATCGTTTGAATTTTCCTTGTCTTTTTCCATGTCCAAATAACTATGTCAAATCTGACCAGAGGATTTGACCTTTTAATCTTTTCTCTCAAAGAGCCAATTGTAATGAAGAGTATTGATCTAATGTCAAACCAAATTTCTATTGGAGTGCCAGGGCTCTCAATGTCCAGACAACGGTCCCACATCTACCATCCTTCATCCGGGAAGGAGAGAAACCGATGTCTAACCCCTTGCCTCATGACTCATGCACACTGAGTGCAGCCAGGGACTGGGAAATGCGTGTCGATTTAGGCCAGAAAATAACCTTCCCATCTGAAATTGCAATGACCAACCTGTGGCCTGGCCTGGTCCTTTGGTCCAACTCCTGTCTTTATCATTGAGCTGACGGTCCCCTGGGTGGACACTGTGGATGGGGCTTATGAATGGAAAAGGCTGCGATATGCCAACTATTCAGTTGAAGCAGAGGAGCGAGGCTGGAACGTAAAAGTGCGCCCAGTTGAGGTGGGGTGCAGGGGCTTTGTAGCCAGTTCCACTGTAAGGCTGCTGAGGGAAGGAGTCAGAGGGCAGGCCCATAGGAAAGCAATCGAAGCACTTCCTAATGTCGCCGAACTGAGCAGTCACTGGCTGTGGCTGAAAAGAAAGGATGCTGTCTGGGCTGCCAAGTGACCATCTAGAGACTCACCACGTGACACACACCCAGGTCTGGTCAGCCTGTGGTGGGCCTGCCTCAGCTGAGGGTGTCTTGTGATAAAAGACCGAAACACCCAGTGATGTCGAGGTGCACAACTGCAGATGTGTCGTAATGGTGGTAATATCATCTAGTGGTCATCTTTAAGAACTACTTCCACTCAACTCAAGTGCAGTGCAGAAACTGTAGGGATTGTAACATCTAGTCCTATTAATCTAACTAAACAGTGGGTTGAAGGTTCACACCTCTGAAGGAATGCTACAGTGTCAGAGGTGCTCTCTCCTTGCTTGTGATCTGCTGAATATTAATGTCTTAGGAGGACAATAAAGAAGGTGATGCAGAATCTTCCACATTCTTAATAATAATGATGGAGACTCTGGTCATCTTCAAATGACTCACCCTCTTCAATGTCACCCTCGGCAGAACTGCAAGAGGCTTATCAAGGAGATCTGGAAAAAGCCAGGGCAGTTGTATGAGTAACAAAAAAAAACATATTAGTAGCAGCATCAGACCAGTTCACCTATTTTGTGTTGTCAGAGGGTATCTGTACTCTTGTTAGAACAAACTTCTCCTCCCAGAAATTCACCTGCTGAATCTCCTTTGGAATACTTGTATTGCTACTGAATCCTTTTTAAGTAAGGTGATTAAAACTGTTTGCGTGCACGGCCTCATCCAGTACAACTATGAAAAATAAACAGCCTGCTTTTTGAACCACAATCCCTTTACGACATCGGCCAACATATAATTTGCCATCTGAGCTACCTTTTGGACTTTCCTGTTAGCTTTTTGTGATGAATGTTCTGAACCCCCAGGCTCTCTCAACTTCACTCATCCGCAATCCCTCTGCATTTCGATAATAATCCATCCTTTGATTGTTCACACTTCCCACATTTATCCATGCCACCTCTTTTCTCCCAGCCACTCAATCTAACCTTTTGCAGATCCACAATGTCCTCATCACCAAATGGCGTCTCCACTTATTTCCAGGTCATTGGCAAGCTTGGAACTTCACATTCTGTTCCATCCTCCAGGTCATTAATCTGAATACTGTAGTAATCAACTGAGGGGAAAGAAGCAATCCCAGGGGTACTCAATTGGCTCGGTCCTTCCAGCCTGTACTATCCACACTAACACACTTCCTCCAGTAACGGGGCTTACCTACTGTAAATATAACTTTATATAAACCAGTAAGACCCCGGCATCGCATCAGATACACAACATTCAGCAAAAGTCCCGATGCCTCTTGTCCAGTCTGCCAGTTCCTCTTCAGTGCTTCTCCCATTCACAGGCACCCTTCCTTCCGGACGAACGAAAGTGAAGGATCACTGGCAGTTGAAACAATTGGTTGGGATTTGTGCAGAAAGTAGAGTTAGGAAGAGGGAAAGCGACAGGAAGTGCCCAGGGGATTGGGCTGGGAGAAGAGACTGGTGCCGCTTTGTGCTCTGAGAGACGGGGGTCGCTAAGGCTGAGCCGGAGAACCGCTGGTCGCGGGCACCTCAGAAGCGGCGGGGCTCCACTGACAGAGACGAGGATGGGACAGGGTATTCGACCCCTCGGTTCACCGGCCAGCTCCGGATTCGCTCTCACTGTCTCCGGAGTGAAATAGTGAGACCAGCGCTCCCTCACCCCCACCGTCACCAACCCGGATCCACGTTGTCCGACTGCCTTTGCAACGGAACTCCTCTGCGATATTCAACTGTTTACTGTACTGTGTTTGTAGGCCTTCATTAGTCTCGATAGACCATGGATTTGCACCTTGGAAAGTTTCCAGAGCGCAAGCCTGGGCAAGGCTTTTTTTAATGGAAGACCGGCAGTTGTTTACTGTACTAGTAATTCACTGAACTGTGAATTCTGAGAAGATCCTTTCGCAAGAAATAGAAGCTGCTGCTTAGCTGTTTGCCAAGATTCATTCCCCTTTGGTCAGCCGCCTTCATCGCGAATAATTGACGTTACAACACGCACATAAAACACTGAAGAACCCAGCAGGTCAGGCAGCATCCACAGAGGGAAACGAACTGTCAATGTTTCAGGCCAAGACCCTTCATACTAAATAACATCAGACCAGCTGCGTAAACTGAACCTCAACCCAACGTCAGTGGTGTGAATTCCATACGTTTCCACCAGTTAGGTTACCCCACCCCAGAATTCACTAAAACCGGCGTTCTGAGCCTGTTCAGAGCTCAGACCAGCGGCCTGGCTCTGATCTGTTGTTCCATGGGTGACGGAACAGCAGAGGTCTCTGACTCATCCGGAGACGTGTTGACACGCTCATGGCCACGTCCTCACAGCAGGGGCATGGAGGCAGAATTCTCCAAATCTTGGTGGGCCGGTTTAAGATGATCTACTGAAATACATTCAAGTTTACCCCTCCTATCTGTGATAAAGGACTTTCCTTCCTGTTCCAAAACATGGAACGGGCCTGAGGGGATGTTGTTGTGTGTCATGGCAGGCGAAAACAAACGAGGTTGAATGTGGGTCAACAGGAGCCCAAGAGTGCTGTACTTGATGGGAGGTAGGAATAGGTGCAGAGGAATTGAATTCACTGAGGAGGGTGGAGTACTGTTGAGAAGCCAAAAAGCGGAGGTGGTGTCAGAAATGAAATCACCTGGCAATTGTACTGGCTGTCGTGTACCAACTCGGCCGTGGACCAGGCAGGTCCTCTTTCGGATCTGCTCTGAGCCCCAGAAGGACCCATGGGAGATGATCATGCCAACACTCATCAGTCAGGGAAGCCCTCAGAGCAGCCTTTAAGGAGTGGTGAAAGCACTCGCATTGGCCATTGGACTGCGGGTGATATGCTGTAATGTAACGTATCTTACACAGAGATCTGGGACACCACAGCCCAGAGTTATGATAGAGTGGGGGCTGCAGTCTAGGAAATCGCAGATGGGGCACTAAACCGAGCAAATCCAGTGTTAATGAATGCCCGAGCCACATCTGCGGCCATTGTTGATTCTGGAGGGACAACCTCTGACCACTTGGTCCACCATGGTAGGGAGGTGGGTGAAACCACGGGAGTGGGGGGAGGGGCAGAAGAGGACCAACAAGCTCCACACTGACATGGTCAAACATGCTCAGGGCCCTCAAAAAGTGGCAATGGCACCTGAACATGAACATATTTGCCCGCTGCCACTCCACACAGGCTGCAGCCCAATCACGCACGTCCTTTCTACGCAAACTTTAGTGCAACCAGTTTCTATGAGGCCTTTCAGCCCAGATGTGAGAGGCCAAGTATGGAGCCAAAAGCAGTCCATCTCCAGTTTGCGGGCATGATGGAGAGAAAACAATCAGTTGAGACATTGCACAGGAGAGAAACTACAGCTTCCACAGGCCTGTGACCGCTGTTTGGTAAGCCTGGCCTCCAGGTCAATGTGTACGGCCTCAATGTCTGGCTGTGAGAGGCAGTCAACCATGGCATTATTTCTTCCCTTGGTATGCTGTATATCAGTCGTGAGCTCTGATGTGTAGGCCAGCTGGTGTTGCTGCCGTGCCGGCCAGGGGTCTGATATTTGGCCATCACGTGCATGAAGGGTTTGTGGTTAATGAATGCTGTGTAATGGTGACCCTCTAGAATAAAACAAAAATGGTGGACAGCCAGATAGAGAGTATAAGTCTTTTCATGTTGCCTAAGTCAGCCTTCTCAGTTACCAGCTTTTCCAGGTCCAGTCTCCGTGCGCAGGCATGGACTGGCGGGCCAGCTGTGGGAATGTGGTGTTCAACCCCATGTTTTGTGACTGTAGTGGAGAATGTGGGTTCGGTGAGGCCCGGGAATTCACCCTGCAGTTAAGTAAACTTACGTGCGCCAGGCAGAGACCTTGTGGGGAACTTACTGGTGGAGCAGAATAATGACTCAAAGTCCTTGAAATCCTCAAGCCGTCAGGTCTTAAGACCGACTAACAGTCCTTGGGCACACGGGAGATCTGAATGGTCTAGACACTCTAGTCAGGACAAAGTCCCATGTGGACATCGCCCACTGAAGCAGAGAATCACCTGTCATGTCCCGTCACTCTGGATCCCACTGTTGTTGGTAACCTCCAGTGAGGTTTCATTGCGCTTGCCTTCTCACCAACAGGCAGTGCTCACAGCAGCACACCCACTTGAGCACCCGAGTCACACGAGAAGTGTTGCCCTGAAAGGGTGTCTGTGATGAACAGTAGACGACCCTGGCAGCCGGAACCCATGGCGTTCACAGACCTCTGATGTCCTGACGTACTGGCACAGTCGAAGCTGCAAGGCAGTCAGCGCTTTCCAGCATTCGTAGCAAAGTGAGCATGGTAAAAGCACAGGCCTGGTATCACCTGTGTTGCAGCCACAGGTGTCCTTATGTTGGGGGCCTTGCTGGCTGGGCTTATTGAGGCAGGGAAAGCAGGAGGAATGATGCACCGCTTGCCTGGCTGAGTGTGGACTATCAGCCATTTTAGCAAGCTTCCTATAGTCCTTCATGAGTGTATGAGCTCTCACTGCATGAAGAGTCCTTTAAAAGGAAAACAAGGATGGTGATTTCCCAGGGGAGATACATGAGGTCCACTATCTCTGAAGGCGATTGGGTAAGGAGAGCATCTGTTTGATGTGCTCAGATTCCCATAGTCCAGGGGTTGACAACCCGCGGCTCCGGGGCCGCATGCGGCTCTTTCATCTCTGTGCTGCGGCTCCCTATGGCTTTGGAAAATAAATGCTGAGTATTTAATTAAAATGTGGCGGCTCATTTCCTAGCGTATGCGAACCGACTCACAATTAGATAGCCTACGGGGGTTTGCGAGCACAGAGCTTTGGAGCCTCTTCGCCATGGGGGGCCGGTTGACAGAGGCTTAAAAGTGAGGCTGAAGTTTTCGAATAAAGTTTTTCCTTCGACTGCAGTTACCGACTCCGTGTCGTAATTTTAGCGCTGTTTGTAGCACACCGCTACAATTGGTGACCCCGACGGTCCAAACGATTTTTGGACCAGAAATGACCGACACCGCCTCTGTTCATGCGGTTTCGTTGAAACTGCCGGGTTTCTGGACACAGCGCCCGGACCTATGGTTCCAGCAAGCCGAAGCCCAATTCCACGTTCGCCGGATCACCTCAGAAGACACCCGCTACTACTACGTGGTGGGCTCCCTCGACCAGGGCACAGCTGCCCAGGTCGCGGAGTTCGTACAGTCGCCCCCGGCAGACGGCAAGTACACGGAATTCAAAGCCCTGCTCCTCAGGACTTTCGGACTCTCACGGCGCGAGCGGGCTGCCCGTTTACTGCACCTGGATGGCTTGGGCGACAGACCTCCATCGGCTTTAATGAATGAGATGTTGTCTCTGGCCGAGGGACACACAGGCCTCATGTTTGAGCAGGCATTCCTGGAGCAGCTGCCCGAGGACATACGCCTGCTGCTGTCCGACGCGGATTTCAGTGACCCCCGGAAGGTGGCAGCCCGGGCGGACTTGCTGTGGAATGCCAAAAAGGTGAGCGGGGCGTCCATCGCACAGATCACCCAGCCACGCTCCCGGCAGCAAACCAGTCCAGGCCCGGCCGCAGAGCCCGCCAACCCCCGGCCCAATGAACACTGGTGCTTCTACCACCAGCGGTGGGGCGCAGAAGCCCGCCGTTGCCGCCCGCCCTGCAAGTTCCCGGGAAACGCCAGGGCCAGCCGCCGCTGATGGCTACGGCGGCTGGCCATCGGGATAGCCTCCTGTATGTGTGGGATAGCAGGTCGGGACGCCGCTTTTTGGTCGATACTGGGGCTGAGGTCAGCGTTTTACCTCCGACAAGTTACGACACTCGCAGCAGGGCACCGGGTCCCCCCCTGAGGGCCGTGAATGGCAGCACAGTAAGGACCTATGGCACCCGTCAGGTGCAGCTACAGTTCGGCCCCAGCCAGTTCACGTGGGACTTCACACTGGCCGCCGTAGCCCAACCGCTTCTGGGTGCGGATTTTTTGCGAGCTCACAGCCTGCTGGTTGACCTGCCCAGGAAGAGACTGGTACACGCCGAGACCTTTCAGACGTTCTCCCTGGGCGCGGCCCAGTTGCCAGCCCCTCACCTCGGCTCCATCACGCTGTCCGACAACGACTTCACCAGGGTCCTGGCGGAGTTCCCATCGGTTCTGGCACCGCAGTTCACAGCAGCCATGCCCAGGCACGGCGTACAGCACCACATCCCGACACAGGGACCACCCCTCCATGCCCGTGCTCGGCGGCTTCCCCCGGACAAGCTCCGACTGGCGAAGGAGGAGTTCCAGAGAATGGAGGAATTGGGGATCATCCGGCGGTCCGACAGCCCCTGGGCTTCCCCCCTGCACATGGTGCCCAAAGCGACGGGGGGCTGGAGACCGTGCGGCGACTACCGCAGGCTGAACGAGGCTACCACACCGGACCGCTACCCTGTGCCGCACATTCAGGACTTTGCGGCAAACCTGCACGGCGCCCGGATCTTCTCCAAGGTCGACCTTGTCCGAGGGTACCATCAAATCCCGATGCATCCTGACGACGTCCCCAAGACGGCTCTCATCACCCCGTTTGGCCTCTTCGAGTTCCTCCGCATGCCGTTCGGCCTGAAGAATGCCGCACAGACGTTCCAGCGGTTAATGGACGCGGTGGGACGGGACCTGGACTTCGCGTTCATCTATTTGGATGACATCCTCATAGCCAGCGGCAGTCGTCAGGAGCATCTGTCCCACCTCCGTCAACTCTGCGCCCGACTGAGTGAGTACGGTCTTACAATTAACCCTGCCAAATGCCAGTTCGGACTTGATACCATTGACTTCCTGGGCCACAGGATTACTAAAGACGGGGCAACCCCTCTGCCCGCTAAGGTAGATGCGGTCCGCCACTTCCCCCGACCCACCACGGTCAAAGGCCTTCAGGAATTCGTAGGTATGGTCAATTTCTACCGCCGCTTCCTCCCTTCAGCTGCCCGGATCATGCGCCCCCTGTTCGCCCTGATGTCGGGTCCGAGCAAGGACATTACCTGGGACGAGGAGTCCGCCGCCGCTTTCGTTCAAACGAAGGAAGCTTTGGCTGACGCCGCAATGCTAGTACATCCCAGAATGGACACCCCTACCGCCCTCACAGTGGACGCATCAAACACGGCAGTCGGTGGGGTGCTGGAGCAGCTCATCGCAGGTCGCTGGCAACCCCTGGCGTTTTTCAGCAAACACCTGCGGCCACCCGAGCTCAAGTACAGTGCTTTTGACCGGGAACTGTTGGCGCTCTACCTGGCAATCCGGCATTTCAGGTACTTCCTAGAAGGTCGGCCCTTCACCGCGTTCACGGACCACAAACCGCTTACCTTTGCGTTTACGAAAGCATCCGACCCCTGGTCATCCCGCCAGCAACGCCACCTGTCCTACATCTCTGAATACACAACGGATGTCCGGCACGTCTCGGGTAAGGACAATGTCGTGGCGGATGCGCTCTCTCGCCCTACCGTTCATGCCCTTTCCCAAGGGGTAGACTTTGAGGCACTGGCAGAGGCACAGCAGGTAGATGAGGAGATTCCGAGTTACAGGACTGCAGTCTCTGGTTTGCAGCTCCAGGACTTCCCCGTGGGCCCAGGTGAGAGGACCCTACTCTGTGACGTCGCCACCAACCAGCCCCGTCCGGTCGTCCCCGCAGCCTGGCGGCGACGTGTTTTCGACTCCATTCATAACTTGGCGCATCCCTCCATCCGGACAACTGTCCGGATGGTTTCCAGCAGGTTCGTTTGGCACGGACTCCGCAAACAGGTCAGTGAATGGGCCAGGACGTGCATGCACTGCCAGACGGCCAAGGTTCAGCGGCACACCAAAGCCCCACCGCAGCAGTTCCATCCCGCCCACCGGCGTTTCGACCACATTCATGTGGATATCGTGGGCCCCTGCCAGTGTCGCGCGGAGCGCGTTACCTCCTGACTATCGTGGACCGGTTCACAAGATGGCCAGAGGCGGTCCCGCTCACCGACACCACCTCCGAATCTTGCGCCCGAGCCCTGATCGCCACCTGGATATCCCGCTTTGGTGTACCAGCCCACATTACCTCCGACAGAGGCGCCCAGTTCACCTCCAGCCTGTGGTCAGCTATGGCCAGCCTTTTGGGGACTCAGCTGCACCACACCACTGCCTACCACCCACAGTCGAACGGGCTAGTGGAGCGTTTCCACCGTCACCTGAAGTCGGCCCTCATGGCCCGCCTGCGAGGAGCCAACTGGGCGGACGAGCTTCCCTGGGTCCTTCTCGGCATCCGCACAGCGCCCAAGGACGACCTGCACGCCTCGTCGGCCGAGTTGGTATACGGCGCGCCCCTGGCCGTCCCCGGGGAGTTCCTACCAGCCCCGAGGGGGCAAGAGGAAGAACCCGCTGCAGTCCTGGGCAGACTTCGCGAGAAGCTCGGTAACCTGGCCCCCATACCCACTTCACAGCATGGGCGGCACCCGACCTGTGTACCCAAAGACCTACGGAACTGTAAGTTTGTGTTTGTACGAAGGGGCGGGCATCGGCCACCGCTGCAGCGGCCATATGAGGGGCCGTTTACGGTGCTCCGGAACAACGGGTCCACGTTCGTGCTGGACGTTGGGGGGAAGGAGGAGGTTTTCACGGTGGACCGCCTCAAGCCGGCCCATGTGGACCTGGCGCAACCGGCCGAGTTTCCGGCGCCTCGGCGCAGAGGCCGACCTCCCAAGCAGGTTCTGGCCCAGGCTGTGGACATTGGGGGGTGTATCGCCGGTTCTGGGGGGGGGTTATGTGGCGGCTCATTTCCTAGCGTATGCGAACCGACTCACAATTAGATAGCCTACGGGGGTTTGCGAGCACAGAGCTTTGGAGCCTCTTCGCCATGGGGGGCCGGTTGACAGAGGCTTAAAAGTGAGGCTGAAGTTTTCGAATAAAGTTTTTCCTTCGACTGCAGTTACCGACTCCGTGTCGTAATTTTAGCGCTGTTTGTAGCACACCGCTACAAAAATATATTTTATGTTAGTTTGTTAGTTTTTGAAATGTAATTCTAAATTTGAAGATTATGGTGATCTTGTACAATCTAAATAAAAGGTGTTTTTTGTCACTATTAATATACGTCTCCACTGCCAATGCCTGACACCCGCCAGTGCGCGATTTCTTTAATTTTTCGATCCAAGGTAGGCTAACTATGGAGAATTCTAAAAAAAGAAAAGTGACTGAAGAAAACAGAACGTTTAATGATACGTGGGCAGATTCATTTGCGTTCACTGCTGATGAGACTGGTTTACCGGTATGCTTAATATGCAATGAGAAACTAGCAAACAACAAAAAGTCAAAAGTCGCAAGACATTTCCAGAATAAACACGCAGCCTTTGCTCAAAAATATCCGGATGGAGATGAGAGAAAAAAAGCCGTTTTGGAACTGATGCGAAAGGTTTATCTGAGCAAAAATCATTTTAAGAAGTGAATGATGTCTAGAAAATCAGCGATATATGCTAGTTTTGTTGCCGCTCAGGAAATAGTCAGGCACGGGAAGCAGTTTACAGATGGTGAATATATAAAAGAATCTTTCATTAAGATTTCAGAACATCTATTCACGGACTTTAAAAACCAGAGTGAAATTGTGCAGAAAATCAGGGATATGCCCCTCTCTGCAAAGACTGTCAAAGACAGAACCATAAAAATGGCAGAAGACATCAGAAGACAGTAAATTAAAGACATCAATTCAGCTGTGGCCTACTCGATTGCCTGTAACGAGTCTAAAGACAAAGGTGATATTGAACAAATAGCGCTGTTCTGCCGGTATGTAAACTCTGCTGGGCCACAGGAAGAAATGATTGAGTTGATACCTCTAAAAGGCCAAACACGGGGGGGAGGACATCTGTGAGGCTGTCTTGAATTGTTTAAGAGCCAAAGTAATAAAGACCACCCACCTGGTGTCAGTAGCTACTGATGGGGCACCAAGTATGACAGGAGCGCACAATGGATTTGTGGCTTTACTGCAGAAGTCGCTGGACAGAAAGCTGCTGACTTTTCACTGCATCTTGCACCAAGAGGCACTGTGCGCTCAAACATTTCCTCCGGAATGCACAGAAGTAATGGATTTTGTCATTCAGATTGTCAATAAAATAATGGCAAAAAGTTTAAATCACCGTCAATTCCGTTTGTTACTGGACGAGCTGGAAAGCGCACATTCTGATCTCCTGCTGCACAACAAAGTCCGGTGGCTGTCCAGAGGGGAGGTGCTGAAACGCTTTGTCGCGTGTCTGGAAGAAGTGAAAACTTTCCTGGGCAGCAAAGGTCTCACCTTTCCTGAGCTGGAACAGCCAGAGTGCCTGTAAAAGCTACACTTCATGGTAGACATGACAACGCACCTGAACACGCTGAACACAGCTCTTCAGGGGAAAGGACGCACAGCCCTACACATGTTGGAGGATGTTTTGGCATTCCAGTGCAAGTTGACAGTGCTTGCCAGAGATTTACAGAAAGGCACATTGTCTCACTTCCCCAATTTGAGAGAGTTCAAACAAGCTCATGACATGATAAATTCGGAGTATTTACATTCTGCAATCATCACAATGCAAACATCATTTGGGAAACGCTTCTGTGAGTTCAGAGAGGTAAAAAACACATTATCCTTCCCGGTCACTCCCCTAAGCATCGATCCATCCCACTGAATACGACTGCATTGGCAGGTGTGAGTCAACCTGATCTTGAGATGGAACTGGCCGACATAGCCGACAAAGACATATGGGTGTCCAAGTTTAGATGCTTGACAGCAGACCTTGAAGATGTTGCCCGTCAGAAGGCCATTCTTGCTCAGAATCACAAATGGAGTGATATTGAAAACCTCCTCAAACCGGACAAACTTGTGTTCGAAACATGGAATGCTATCCCCAACATTTATGTAAACATTAAAAAGTATGCGCTTGGAGTCCTGTCGATCTTTGGATCCACATATGTATGTGAGCAGGTGTTCTCCAACATGAACTTTATTAAAAACAAACATCGCGCACGCTTCACAGATGACAGCTTGCGATCCTGTGTAAAGATGAAGGTGACGTCATACAGCCCTGATGTGCAGACGCTGTGCGCTGAGGTCCAGGAGCAGAAATCCCATTAACCAAGAATGGTAAATATTTTAATTGCCTATTATTTTACGTATATTCATATTTTTCATTGTTCAGTGAAATAGTCCTTTTATTTTTCAGGTTGACAGCTGGCTGACGTTATTTTTGGTTTGCTGCTGGAGGACAATTTAAATTCGGCGTTTTTCATAAATACAAGAAGGACTCAAATAGACATTGATTATTTTACTTAAAAGTAAACTTCAACCCAACGTCTTTTTTTCGGAGTTCAAAATGTTTTTGTTGCATGCAGAAATGTAATTTCGTTTTCTCTGCAGGAGTTCATCGATTTCATAAATGCAACACATTATAGTTTGTTTATACATAGCATAAAGGCAAAAAAAAAGTTGTATGCAGTGTTGTTTCATTTTAAATGTCAAACGGGTTTTGTGGCTCCCAGTGTTTTCTTTTCTGTGGGAAACTGGTCCAAATGGCTCTTTCAGTGGTAAAGGTTGCCGACCCCTGCCATAGTCCAATAGTCTGTGAAAGGTGAGTTTTCAGCCATCGGTATTTATAGTGTCCATGTGGGTGTTCTGGTAGACTCACTGTTCTTGCAGCCGTGGAGTTGCTGAGCGAAGCTACCACATAGAAATGGTGGTGTCGGTGATAATTTCTTGCAGTGCGAATTGGGCATCAGCTCGTACAGACCAAGCGATGGCATGTTTCTCCCAAAACTCTGGTAGTTTCAAAGCAATTGCTTTGGCCAAGGTGTTCAATATCTGGAATCATCCCAGAACATCAGGGTCTCTAATGTAGGTTTCTGCAAATAAAGCGAAGGGAGGTGTTTTGTGTTTAATGAGACTGTAACATATTCCAAAACCCTAAATTGCACTAAAGATCTTTATGTAATAACATTATCACGTCAGGACCAGCCTCTTAAAGTGAAACCCTAACTCAATGTTGGTGGCTGTGAATTATGTACATTTCTTCCAATCATGTTACCCTGCACAGCACTGAAGGTGAGAAAGAGAGGCAGCTGTTTAGAAAGATTTGTTTCCTGTTTTGGTCCGCTTCCTTCATCACAAATAATTTATGTCACAACACACACACAAAACGCTGGAAGAGCTCAGCAGGTTAGACAGCATCTGCGAAGGGAAACAAACAGTTGACATTTCAGGCTGAGACTCTTCATCAGGACTGGAAGGGAAGTGGGAGAAGCCAGAACACAAAGATGGGGGAGGGAGAGGTGCATGAACTGGCGGATGATAGGGAGGGGAAAGGTTGGCAACTACAGGATTGCTGTGAGTTGGACTGGGCCATGTTCATGGACTCATCTCTGGGTTTGAATGAATGCACCATGGTTGTATTGAACTTTATTGAAACAGCTGCAGATGAGTGTGTGCCCACAAAACCATTCAGATCCTTCCCCAGCTGGAAGCTCTGGATGAACCATGAACACTGATCAGAGGCATTCAAGTCCGGTGAGCAAGAAAGTTACAAGGGGTCCAGGTATGATCTCCAGAAAGCCATGTCATGGGCGAAGTGGCAATTTTGGACCGAACTTGAATCAGCTAAGGATGCTTGACAGTTGTACAGGGTTTGAATACTATCACCTCTTATGAAGTTAAATTGACATAATAGACAGCAGGGCTTCACTTCCAGATGAGCTCAATGCCTTCTATGTTCACTTTGACTGTCAAAACATGGAGGAACCATCACACACTTCCTCAGCCCCTTATGATCTCAGACTTTGTGGCCGATGTGTGAGCAGCCTTCAGGAGGGTAAACCCATTAAAAGCATCTGGACCAGACGAGGTTTAACTGACTGGCACATTCACTAAGATCTCCAAACTCTCACTTCAGCAATCCGAGGTACCCACCTGCTTCAAGCAGGCTTCAGTTATACCAGTGCCCAAGAAGAATGTGGTAATGTGCCTCAATGACTATTGTCCAGGAGCACTACATCCACAGTGATGGAGCAACAGGTCCACAGCAAATGCCATCTCATTGGCTCTTCACTGAACTCTGGAACAACTGGACAGCAAAGGTGCAAACATCAGAATGCTCCTTATTGACTACACTTGGCAATCAATACCATCATCCCCTCAAAACTAATCAATAAGCTTCAAGACCTTGATCTCAATACTGTCTTTTGCAACTGGATTCTCGATTTCCTCACTTGCAGACCCCAGTCAGCTGGGATTGGCAACATCTCCACCACGATCTCCATCAACGCAGGTGCCCCACAGGGCTGTGTGCTTACCCCCTGCTCTACTCACTTTACACTTACGACTGTGTGGCTAAGTGCAGCTCCATTGCCATATTCAAATTTGCTGCTGACACCACTGCTGTAGGCAAAATCAAAGGTAGTGATGAATCAGCATATTGGAGGGAGATTGAAAATTTGCCCGCGTGGTGCCACAACAATAACCTCTTACTCAATGTCAGCAAGACCAAGGAACTGATTATTGACTTCAGGAGAAAGAAACCAGAGGTCCATGAGCTGGTCCTCATAAGAGGATCAGAGGAGGAGAGGGTTAGTAATCTTAAATTCTTAGGTGTTATTATTTTGGAGGATTTGCCTTGAGTCCAGCCGATATGTGCAATTATGAAGAAAGCACAGCAGTGCCTCTACTTCCTTAGGGATTTGCAAAGATTCGGCATGACATCTAAAACAGACAAGCTTCTATAGACGTGTGGCGGAGAGTATATTGACTGGGTGCATCACAGCCTGGTCCAGTAATATCAATGTCTTTCAATGGAATATCCTACCAAAAGTAATGTATACAGCCCAGTCCATCGCGGGTCAAGCCCTCCCCACCACTGAGCACATCTACTTGAAATACTATCACAGGAAAGCAGTATCCATCATCAGGAATGCCCACCAACCAGGACATACTTTCTTTTCACTGCTGTAATCAGGAAGAAGATACAGGAGCCTCAGGACTCACACCACCAGGTTCAGGAACAGTCATTACCCCTCAACCATCAGGCTCTGGAACAAAAGGGGATAACTTCACTGAACTTCACATACCCCATCACTATCTATGGACTCACTTTTAAGGACTCTTTATCTTATTTTCTTGATATTTATTGCTTATTTAATTATTATTATTTCTTCTTTTTGTATTTGTGCAGTTTGTTGTCTTCTGCACTCTGGTTGACTGCTCTAGTTGGGTGGTCTTTCACTGCTTCTGTTTTGTTATTGTCCTATGGATTTACTGAGTAGGCAAGTAAACAAGAAAACACACCTCAGGGTTGTATCAGAATCAGAATCAGAATCAGACTTTAATTGCCAAGTACCTGTGCACATACAAGGAATTTACTTCCTGTAAATGTTGTCTCTCTGCTCATAACAGATGATAAATATAAATGAAAATATAGATTATACATACAAGTAGTGCAATCCAAGTAATAGTTAGCCGACAGTTAACTGTTCAGCAAAGTGACCGCAGTAGGGAAAAAACTTCTCCAGTGCCTATTAGTCTTAGTCTGGAGGGATACGGTGACAACATACACAAAATGCAGGTGGAACGCAGCAGGCCAGGCAGCATTTATAAGAAGAAGTTTTGGGTCAAGACCCTTTGTCAGGACTAACTGAAGATAAAGATACTAAGAGATTTGAAAGTAGTGGGGGGAGGGGGAAATGCGAAATGATAGGAGAAGACCGGAGGGGGTGGGATGAAGCTAAGAGCTGGAAAGGTGATTGGCAAAAGTGATACAAAGCTGGAGAAGGGAAAGGATCATGGGACAGGAGGCCTCTGGAGAAAGAAAGGGGGAGGGGAACACTAGAGGGAGATGGAGAACAGGCAGAGTGATGGGCAGAGAGAGAGGAAAAAACAAACAGCTAAATATGTCAGGGGTGGGGTAAGAAGGGGAGGAGGGGCACTAACAGAAGTTAGAGAAGTCAATGTTCATGCCATCAGGTTGGGGGCTACCCAGCCGGTATACAAGGTGTTGTTCCTCCAACCTGAGTTTGGATTCATTTTGACAGTAGAGGAGGCCATGGATAGACATATCAGAATGGGAATGGGACGTGGAATTAAAATGTGTGGCCACTGGGAGATCCTGCCTTTTCTGGCGGACCGAGCGTAGGTGTTCAGCGAAATGGTCTCCCAGTCTGCGCCGGGTCTCACCAATATATAAAAGGCCACACCGGGAGCACCGGATGCAGTATACCACACCAGCTAACTCACAGGTGAAGTGTTGCCTCGCCTGGAAGGACTGTCTGGGGCCCTGAATGGTGATGAGGAAAAAAGTGTAAGGGCAGGTGTAGCACTTGTTCCGTTTACAAGGATAAGTGCCAGGAGGGAGATCAGTGGGAAGGGATGGGGGGACGAGTGGACAAGGGAGTCGCGTACAGTCCCTATATACCTCCATCCCCCACCAGGAAGGAAACAAAGACACAAACTTGCAGTTACCCGAAGACCACATTGTTCACCCCGCATTCGACACACCACAGACTCTCTTTCTCCCAAATAAGGGAGAAAGAGGTGTCTCTGCTTCGCAGCGAGAGGGGAGACATAACAAACATCTCACTGGTTTATGGTTAAAAGTCCCTTGCATCACTTTTTCTGAGCTCTATGCCCAAAGATCTTGGGTCTCTGAGCACACAACCAGAGATCTTCCGGCCCCAATGACAGACTAATCTCCTGCAGAGGCACTGACCTCCAATCCCCCCCCCCCCCCCCCACCGTCTCCATAGCCACAAGATCCTGGCTCTCCGAAGGCAAGTGGAGCTCTTAGGCCGAGCCTTTGGCATGCCGAACAATGGCCCTGAGAGCGGGTCTCATTCCCGCAAAGAACCGCAGTCAGTGTGTAACTCCAGGTCAGGGTCTTCAAAAGAATCCTGAAAGTAAAAAAAAATAGAGATATTAAAGATGGAAATTGACCTGTTTAAGAAGATGCAAACAAAGGAGTTGCCGTTAGGTGCCATTAACCTTCCTGAGCTCCACTTTCTATAGACCTTGGGAATGCTGGTGCATGAATCACAAAAGGTTGGTTTGTAGGTGCAGCAGGCTATCAAGAAGGCAATTGGGATATTGGCCTTCAGTGCTAGAGGGATTGAATTTAAGAGCAGGAAGGTTATGCTGCAACTGTTCAGGGTGGTGAGGCCGCACCTGGAGTACTGTGTGCAGTTCTAGTCTCCTTACTTGAGGAAGGATATACTGGCTTTGGAGACAGTGCAGAGGAGATTCACCAGGTTGATTCCAGGGATGAGAGGGTTAGACTATGAGGAGAGATTGAGTCGCCTGGAACTGTACTCGCTGGAATTCAGAAGAATGAGAGGAGATCTTATAGAAACAAATAAAATTATGAACAGGATAGATAAGATAGAGGTAGGAAAGTTGTTTCCACTGGTAGGTGAGACTAGAACTAGGGAACATAGTCTTAAGATTTGGGGGAGTAGATTTAGGATAGAGATGAGGAGGAACTGCTTTTCCCAGAGGGTGCTGAATCTGTGGAATTCTCTGCACAATGAAGCAGTGGAGGCTATCTTAGTAAATAGACAAGGTTGGATAGATTTTTGCATAGTAGGGGAATTAGGGTTATGGGGAAAAGACAGGTCGATGGGATGAATCGATGACCAGATCAGCCATGATCTTATTAAATGGCAGAGCAGGCTCAACAGGCCAGGTGAGATGGCCCATTCCTGCTCCTATTTCTTATGTTCTTAACATTATATTATAGAAAATGCCAGTTGTGTAGCAACAAAGGCAACGTGCGTGGGAGAATTCCAGTTAGAGCAGTCACACAACCGTGTAGCTTAGATGGAACAGTGGATGGGTGCAATGGAAATGTGTCTCCTCCAAATTCAAATGGATTTTCATGGTACTGAACTGTGCTTGTGTTAAGGTACGAGGGACATTGTGCGTTAGGGCATGTGGGTCCACTAAAAGGCATGGAGATCTGGAGGAGTCTGGCTACTTTTCACTTTAAACACAGGGTAAATTTTAAAAATTAAAACCATTGGGACAAATTATTGGCTAACAAGCAGAGCAGTAACACAAAAGGGGAGATTTGGGCTGAGAGCCTTCATTAGGACTGGAAAGGAAGGGATCAGAAACCAGAATAAGAAAGCGGAAGTGAGGGGGAGAAAACAAACTGGTTACCTAGGTGATAGGTGGGGTGTGATGCTGTAAGAAGCTGGGAGCTGATTGGTGGAAGAGGTAAAGGGATGAAGAAGAATGGATCTAATAGGAAGGTTCAGTGGACCAAGGAATAAAGGTAAGGGGATGGGGAACCATAGGGTGGTGATAGGCAGGTCGTGAGGGTGGGGAAGAGAAGGTGTGAGGAACTGGAATGGAGAATGGAAAAAAAGGGGTGGGGGAGAAATTACCGTAAGTTAGAGAAATTGATGTTAATGCATCAGGTTGTAGACTATCTAGACAGAAAAGGAGGTGTTGCTCCTCCAGCCTGACCTTGGCACGAGAGGAAGCCATGGACAGGCATGTCAGTACGGGAATGAAGACTGAAACTGGTGGCCTTTTACAAAGCAATCCCCCAGTCTGCATTGGGTCTCATCAGGAGCATTGGATTCAGATGATACCCCCAACGGACTTGCAGATGAAGTGTTGCTTCACCTGGATGGAAAGTTTGGGGCCCTGAAGGGAGGAGGTGTAGGTGCAGCTGTTTTCATAATCACAGGATGAAGGTCTGTAGAGAGGGACAAGTGGACAAAGAAGTCATGTCGAGGGCAATTCCTATGCAGAGTGGGTACAGGAAAAGATGTGCTTAGTGGTGAGATCCTGTTGAAGATAGGAGAAGTTGCAGAGAATGCTGGATATGGAAGCTTGTAGGGTGGCAAGATGAAGGGATCTCTATTCCTGTTCCGATGGTGGGAGGAGGAGGTGTGAGCAGGTGTGCAGGAAACGGAGAAGGCCCAGGTGAAGGCAACATTGATGCCGGTGTAGAAGAACACCGCTTTTTGAAAAAAGGAGAACATCTCAGATGTTATTGAATGGACAGTCTCATCATGAGAACATATGCAGATGATCGAAGTGATAGAAGAAAATAGATATTTTTAATGAGTAACAGGGTAGGAAAAGGTATAGCATTGGATTTGTAAATATATAATAGATACACTGTCTCCAGAGACGGAGACTGAAAGATCGCGAAAGGGGAGAGAGGTGTCAAATATGGACCAAGTAAATTTGAGGGCAGGGTGGAAGTTGGAGGCAAAGTTGATGAAATTGATGAGCAGGATGTAGGAATGGATGCAGGAAGCAGCACCAGTGCAGTTATCGATGTAGCGCAGAAAGAGTTGGGGAGTGGGCTCAGTGTCGGCTTGGAACATGAACTGCTCTACATGCCCGATGGAAATGTAGGCATTGTGAGCACCCATAGCTTCATCCTGGGTTTGGAGAAAGTGGGAGGAGCTGAAAGAGAAATTGTTGAGGGTGAGAACCAGCTCCAAAAGATGGAGGAGGGTGGTGTTGGAGGGAATAGTGTTAGGTCTGTTGTCCAGAAAGAAGTGGAGAGCTTCAAGGCTTTCCTGACAGGGTATGGTAGTGTTAGCAGAGCAGTTACCCAGTGAAGTAGGAGAACAGAGAGCCACGGTTTAGTTGAAAGGTCATTGGTGGGGCAGAAGAGCATACACATATACACTCAGTGTCTACTTTAATAGGTACCTCCTGTAGCTGATCAACTGGCCACTGAGTGTATGTTTGTGGTCTTCTGCTCTTGTAGCCCATCCACTTCAATGTTTGACGTGTTGTGCATTTTGATATGCTCTTCCTCACACCACTGTTGTAATGGTGATTATTTGAGTTACTGTTGCCTTTCTGTCATCTTGAAGCAGTTGAACCATTCTCATTAACAAGGTATTTTCACCACAGAACTGCCACTCACTGGATGATTTTTGTTTTTGCACCATTCTCTGTAAACTCTAGAGTGTGAAAATCCCGGGAGATCAGCTGTTTCTGAGATACTCAAACCACCCTGTCTGGCACCAACAATCATTCCACAGTCAAAGTCACTTAGATCACACTTCTTCCCCATTCTGATATTTGCTCGGACTGAGTGAACCCGTTGACTCCGTCTGCATGCTTTGCATGCTGCCAATGATTGGCTGATAAGATATTTGCATAAAGGAGCAGGTGTACCTAATGAAGTGGCCACTGAGTGTAGTTAAATCTGCCAGATATGAAGGCTTCAGAAGTAGGTGGGTTGAGGCAGGAAGAGGGACAGGTGACATAGAGGTGAAATAACTGGTCTTGCGAGAGAGGATTGGTATCATTTCAGACTAACAGGATACTGAGGTTATGAACCACTTACTTACTTCCAGCCCATTATGCCACTGGTGCTGAGAGCATCAGTGAAGGTCCTATATCCCTGGTGGTGTTCAGGGCTTCCTTCATCATGTCAGTAGCTTCCTCTCCATTTTCACTACTGTCAGTCATGCAAGTCCCAGGTGGAGACTCAGGAATAATGTTGCACTCAAATATAGAAAGACTCTTCATTGCTGTTTCCGTAACAATTTTGTTTTACTACTCAGGGTTGTTAGCCCTGCGCTGAACCTCCAACCTGGACCACTCTTACTCTGGCCTCTACCCTATGATCTATTTGGCACGGGTGATCCTACCAACAGCCAAAGCACAAGGCCAACAAAGCTCTCCAAGTCATTGAGGTTCCAAACCTCCAAACCACGACAATCTGCGGTCCTCTTGGAGATAGGAACTACTCGTAGACTCAAAACAGTGATTGGGGTAGGGGTGGGGATGCAATTGGCAGCTAAGCAGGAAAGTTTGTGGTAAACCTTTAAAGCCTGTCAGCAGGAGTGAACGTAACTCAAAGAAAGTGAATGTTACAGGTCTTGTAAGCACAGTTTTTTGTAGATATTAGGCATTTACATTGACCAGCCTTTCTGCATGAACAGTATTTTCAAATTAAATTTTTAGAAGTCTAAGGAAATATAGGAGGAATTATACATATAAACGCACAAACAGAGTAGGGCAGATAAATGCAAGGAAATGAATAATCGCAGCCCACAACAAAGGTCTCTTTTTGCATCACTGAACTGTGAGCTGGGTATCAAGGAGATCTATAAGTCAACACAGAACTAGAAGCTATGGATTTACATTGGACAAAGTATGTCAGCATGGATTGAAAACTAGTTGATATAGAGAGGACAGAGAGTTGGAATAAATGAGTCCGCTTCAAGCTGGAAAGCTGTCACTGGAGTACGCAGGGACTGGTTAAATATTTTACTATTTACATTGAGTGAGATTAGAACTAAAGGTCATGGGTTAATGGAGAAAGGTGAAAAGTTTAAGGGGAATGTGAGGGGGAAACTTTTTTCACTCAGGGGGTGGTGAGAGTATGTAACAAGTTGCCAACTGATGTGGGGGATATGGGTTTGATTTCAACATGTAAGAGAAATTTGGATAGGTGCATGGATGGGAAGGGTTTGGAAGGTAATGGTCCGGGTGCAGGTCAATTGGACTAGGAAGGAAAAAAGTTCGGCATGGACTAGATGGGCCAAAGAGCCTGTTTCTGTGCTGAAGAGTCTATGACTCTATATTAATTATGTGAAGATGGATAAAATGTAAGTTTTGTAAGTTTGCAGATTTACAAACCGTGATTGTATTGACAAGGGGCAAGCTTGGGGGGTGGGGGGGGGGAAGGATGTGCCGAGTGGCCTACTCCTCTATTTGGGTTCTAAGTTGTCTCCAGATGCCTTTGAGCAGATAACCTTTCGGAATGGCTGCAAACTCTTGGATGGAGCTTCGTTTCCTAGAGTATTTCTCCTATATTCAACACCAAATACAATGACTTATAAAAGGCAAATTAACAAAATCAATCATTTCACTGATAAAGATGGCATAACCAAAGGAAGTGACAGGAAATGATGTTATCAAACTGTCATAGGTATAATTTTTGCCATTTAAAGAAATAATTTGGGAAAATTATCAATTTGCAAAGGAACTATAGACAGTGTTGATTATCTGTACACATGGGTTCACTCAGTTCTAAGTATTGCTGGGAGAGTTGTGCCTGACAGGATCTAGATTTAAAGACAGCTGTACTGTACATAACATATAATTTAATAGGAACAATATTAAACAAATAGTTCATCCGCAGTTTTGCGGACAAGACGCTATTAAACTTTAGTTAGGATGTACAGAGTAACATATAGAGGGACCTTTGGAGAAAGTCCTTAGCTTATTGAAATTGATGACAAATGAATCGGGTAATGAAGAAAGCATTCGGTATACTGGCCATTAAGAACTATTAAGAGTTTGGGAATCAAATTTCAGCTGAATAAAATGCTAGTTAGACCACACTTTGTGTACAGTTTTGGTTGTCACACTACAAGAAGGAACAGAATGGTGAGCTATAATCATAAGGAGAGATGGACTAGTCTGGTTTCAGTCTGGAATGTACAATGCTAAAGTATAACCTTATAGAAGTTTATGTATTACTAGATAATTGGGTGACCCATTGGGGCACCCTTTGAGAGAAAGGTAGTGCAGTCTGATGTGACCAGAATGAACATTAAATTTTCCTTAACGCTATTGGTATTGCTTTGCTTTGGAAATTGAAGAATAAAAACCAGTTTATTAAAGAAGAAAGATGCGTAGCAAGGCAAATATAGCTTCTCCTCGTTAAACGAAGGCCAATTCTGATGGCAACATTTCTGGTTGATCTGCCACCCTTGTGCCTCTCGTTGTCATTCTGGAGACGTGCATGCCTCTCCTCCTCTGTCTCTTCTTCTCTCAGCTTTTTTGCCTGACACTTTGATCCTGGAGTGGTGCGGCCTTGGCCTCATCTGATTCTTGTTCTCTCCCTCTCCTTGCCACTTCCCGACGACGTTTGGTGTCCCTCTTCTCTTTCCACATGGCCTGATTAGGCTGACCATATTTTTTTTTACCCTAATGCTGGATAGAAGATACAAAGCAGTAATACCAAAGGAAGCTGATTACTCTTGATGATGTGGTTGACACTCTCCTAAATGAACGTGATATAGTCACTGCTGTCCTTTGACTGTGGCAGAGGGTTTTATGGGTGTCTCGAAGAAGGTCATTACAGGTTATGGGTAATGTCATGCTTAAATTTAGAGAAGATCCAATGTTCAGCTTTTGAATCTAATCAAGACTTTTATACATTGTGGGGACCATTTTTGAGTTACTTTCAAAACCTTTGATTTGATGTAAAAGTATAGATGGTGGCAAATAATATATTTTACTATATGATAAGGGGGTTCCCCCCTTTTTCTTGCTTTTCCTAACAGCTCTGACTTTGGTAGTGAGTTTAGATTTTTTTCTGTATACCAAATTTTTAATATTTCAATATTACCATTTAATTTAATTTTATGAATACAGGGTTTTGTGATTGTAACTGTATTTTTAATACAATGTATTTGGTACATTTTTCACTTATATATCTGATTGTACTCTGTATTCCTTTATGCAGAAACTAATAAAAATATTGAAAGAGAAGTACGTCATTCCAATAAGATTTAATGATCTCTTATTGGTGGGTGGCAGTCGGATCTGACCCAATCCTGCACATGCTGATGGTGATACGTGACTGCTCGAAATACAACTGCCCTGCCCTTTTGCTCCGGTTGGTGTCGCTGCTGAGGCTGGCCGTGCGCATGCGTCGTGGTGTCACGTCCCGATCGCCACGATGGTGGATTGGCTCTAGGTTGGAAGCTAACCTGTTGATTTTTGTGAATGAGAAATTTTATACGAATATATAACCCTGAACTTTGCCTGCAGTTTGTAAATTAGCGCATTTTAAATCGATTTAGCAAAAAAAAGTGCCGCTGTAATGCACCGTTTGCGTTAATTGGAGGTCACAAACAGACAGACAGAGCATGAGAGTTTTAGTAGTATATAGATAGATGGATAGATGAATAGCAGAATTAGGATAGATAAATATTTTTACCATACTTCGTCCCACCCTGTCACTTGTCAAAGTGCCAACCCATTCTCTCAATTCCTCCGTCTCTGCCGCATCTGCTCTCAGGGTGAATCTTTTCATTCCAGAACAACTGAGATGTCCTCCCTCTTCGAAGAAAGGGGCTTCCCTTCCTCCACCGTCAATGCTGCCCTCACCCACATCTCTTCTAGTTTGCGCATATCTGCTCTCACCCACTGCCACATAAGGGACAGGGTTCTTCTTCCTCACCTACCTCCCCACCACTCTCCGTGCCAGCACATAATTCTCTGAAACTGCAGCCACCTCCAATGGTATCCCTCCACCCCTCTCTGCTTTCTGCAGGGATCGTTCCCAATGAGATTCCCTTGTCCATTCGTCCCTGCCCCTACTCCTCCTCCCTCACTACCATTCAAGGCCCCAAACAGTCCTTCCAGGTGAGGCAACACTTCACCTGTGAGTCTATTGGGGTCATCTACTCTATCCAGTTCTTCCGGTGAGACCTCCTGTATATCAGGAGACCCGACATAGATTGGGAGACCGCTTCGCCCATCACCTACACTCTATCTGCCAGAAAAAGCAAGATCTCCCAGTGGCTACCCGTTTTGATTCCATGTCCCATTCAGACATGTCAGCCCATGGCCTTCTCTACTGTAGTGGTGAGCCCGCACAAAGTTGGAGGAACAACACCTTATATTCCATCTGGGTAGCCTTCAATCTGATGGCATGAACATTGATTTCTCAAACTTCTAGAAGTGTAACCCTCTCTCCTTCAACATTCCCTATCCCCTTATCCCTCTCTCACCTTATCTCCTTACCTCCCCATCACCTCCCTCTGGTGCTCCTCCCCTCTCTTCTTTCTTCTGTCCTCTCATCAGATTCCCCCTCTCCAGCCATGTATCTCTTTCACCAATCAACTTTCCAGCTCTTTACTTCACCCATCCCGGTTTCACCTATCACCTTGTGGTTCTACCTCCCCTCCCTTTCCTTTCTAAGTCTAACTCCACATCTTTTTCTGTCCAGTCCTGATGAAAGCTCTCAACCCAAAACGTCGACTTTTCTCTGTCATAGATGCTGCCTGGCCTGCTGAGTTCCTCCAGCATTTTGTGCGTATCTTCTCCACTCCATTTGTATAACTTTGCATACTCTGTAAATCCTCTTAAAAGCAGAGTTATTATTTTATTGTAATCCATCCCAAATTCCAGTTCTCCTGTGCCTAAGTCATGTTTAATTCTTTTCCTGTGGTTCTCTCAGTGTCTGAATACTTTCTCTGTGACACAGGGAAAATAAATAACCATGGCAAGAGGTTCGTCCAGTTACCACTGGTCTGGCTTTGCGTTCAAACAGCATGGTTACTCATATTCTTTCACAGTGTGTCGCTATTGTTAACAAAGGCAACGTTTACCAAATTGCCCTTGAGAAGCTGATGGTGAGCCATTTTCATTGAATTCAGGAGTCCTTGGGTAGAAAATTTTTCGTAATTAAGAAAATGGGCACCACAGTAGGTGGCTGATATAGTGAGGTTCCTAAAGACAGAAAGCCCTTTAGCCACATTAGCTAATTACCTGCAAGTTCTGGAAGATGGATTGTGCTGTAGGTTTTCTATGTTTCTGTGGTTTTGGCATTGCTGAAATTGCAGCTGATCTTAGGATGAAGTTTAGGCACACGGTGCAGGAGGAGGGAGAGAAGCTGTCTGCCTACCTTTTCTGGTTGGAGAAACTGCTGCATTGTTTGTGTCACAAAGGGGGCATCCAGCTGTCTGAGAGAAATTGCTTGAGGATGGAGCAAGTTGTGAATGGCGTGCTGTCACATGACGTGATTGCTCTGTGTATTCGAGGGACCCACAAGATGTGTCCTCCTCCATCTTTTACCGAGTTACTCGGAGAAGTTAGAGAGGAGGAAAATATGACTGAGAAGCAGGACATTTCTCAAAGCCAAGTCACGTCTTCAGTGGGAGCCTCTATTGCTAAAGTGACCCCTGACGCCACGGAGAAAGAGATTTTGAGGAATGAGGTGGAAAAACTTCGAGCTGAGCTGATTGGATGGATGCCTGCTAATGTTTCAGCTAAACATGACACGTCCATTGGAAATCCCGGCCCACCTGTAGGACTTATGATGCAGAAGAACGCATTGAAAAGGGTCTCTTGACTAGAGAGGCAACTGGTATTTTCCGTTACAGCTGTGGAGAAGATGGACCTTTCAAGTGAGATTGTGAGGGACTGGAAGAGCAAGTCAGGACTCGATCAAACAGGGAAGGAAAGGGCCCAGACTACAAAGGGACCCAGGAATGGAATGGGCTTGCATTTCAGAGAGAACATAGAACATAGCTGTCTGCAGCACATTACAGGCCCTTCGGCCCACAACGTTGTGCTGACCATGTAACCTTCTCTAGAAACTGCCTAGTATTTCCCTAACACGTAACCCTCTATTTTTCAGAGGATACGTTCCCATCAATATATCAAGATGCTGGCCGGAAGGAACTACAGTCTACAAATTAATGGATTTGATGAATCAAGGACAGGCGAAGCAGACAAACCAGTTGCCTTTGTTTCTGCCCATTTTGTGTACTCTGAACCAATTCTTGCTCTGGGATAATCTGTCCTTTATGAAGGAAAGTTTGTGGAAACCAGATGTTCCATTGGTATCATGATCTACGGCGACACCAGGGGTGCGAAAGCACTCTGCAAAGGATCAAGGAAATGGGCTGGTGGCCTAAGATGAAGGATGATGTGGAGCATTATGTCAAAAATTGCTTGATTTCTCCACAATATAATCCTGACAGAAATGTAAAGAAAGGAGCCCTCAGACACACCAGATCAGTGGAGGAGCCTTGGACTAATTCGCAGACAGATTATGTTGGTCCCTGCGAGGTACAAATATTTTCTGGTAGTAATAGATAACTTCACGAAGCTGTCCTGGCTAAGACAAACGCAGCAAAGGCAATAGTCAGAATCTTTTTGGAAAGGATAATCAGTCACTAGGGACTACCATGGACTTCAAAAGGATCAAGGCACACATTTCATAGCCCAGATAATGCAAGATGTCATGGCACTTTTAGGGATAAAGCAGAGATTTCATATACTGTACCCTAAAGACAGCAGTCAAGTGGAATTCAGGAAAGGATGAATCAAACATTAAAAAGTATGATTCAAACATGGTGCAACAACATGGAACAAGATGGAAGGCTGTTTTGCCTTGTACCCTGATGATATTAAGGGATACAGTGGCATCTTCAACACGTTACACCCCTTATAAACTCATGACCGGAAGAAACATGAAAGGATTGGAGGAGTTGTTGGGATTTGATTCGTCAGAACCCTAAATCGATGGCTTTGTGTCAGAAAAGTGGGCACAACATTTTGTGGCAGCCCGCCAAATAGGAAAGAAAAAGCAACAGAGTAAAGTCTACATTGACTCAAAAGTCTGTCTCATAGAATTAAGCCCAGGACAAAGAATGATGATTAGAAAACACCAACCCACTTCATTTTTAAATCCAAGGTTTGCAGGGCCCTATGAAATTAAAGACACTGTAAGTCCTTTGGTGTACAATATACTGACTTCTCCTGATAGAAGTGGGTGTTATCAACCAACTGAAACTGATGGGAGAGAAACAGGAATATTACCACCAATGTAACAATTGATGTACATGATGGCCCTGATTTGGGAGACTTGAAGACGGAACAACAGTTCCAAGAAGATGTGGACAAGTCCTATCGGCGGTGGGGTGGGGGGAGGATTTTAAGTTCCCTCATCCTGAGAACCGAGGGAGTTCTGTCAAAAAATCAAAGGAAAACAAAAGTATGCCAGTGGTTGTCTCTCCTGAGCCGAAACGATATTGGGTGAAGAGAAATGGACACCTTGAGGCCAAAGATAATTGGGAGTCTAGATTGGATAGTCTGGAAAAACAAATAGAAAATATGGAATTAAAATAATCTGAGATTTAAACTGGAAATAAGAGCAGAAATTAGCGTTGAGTGTTACAGGTTTAATTCAACATGAAGAGAATAGTGTATTTTATTGTGATGGATTAACCATGACTGGGACCATGGTCAATTTCGCTACAGAGCCATTAGAGTGGACAAACGTGTCAACAGTGATGTCGTTGCTTGGGGAACAGTCGGTGAATAAATACAAGTCCTGTAAACGGACACAGTTATTGCGGGCTAACAAAGGAGAAATGGAGAACTCAGATTTGTGTTACACTGGGCTAGTTGGCTTGACACACGTGGACAAAACCCTTAGTATTCCAGAGGGTACAAAGGTACTGTTCCTAGGCAATAAAATTTTACAAGTGACATTGTTCAGTATCCCTAAGGGGATAATCATGAGTCAGTCTGTTGGTCCAGTTATTGAGCAGCCTTCAGATAATGATGGCAATGGTAAGATTATAATTCTGTGGGATCGCACTCATGTGAATATTGAGTGGGGCAGTGATCTACACAAGAGGAATATTCACTGGGGTAGCCACCCCAAGCGTTTCTGAAACGATGCTTCCTTCACTATAAACTTCCCACAGGGGAATGTAGTACGTGGGGAGAGTAGAATGAGAAGGCACTGAAGGACACAGAGAAGTAGATTTTGTCAGGGGACAGGTCCTTTCCAGGTTTTCAAAACTATTAGAAAAATCTCTACTCCACAGCCGCAAGTGATGGAAGCTACAACAGAGCCTAAATCTAGTGAGACCCAGTGTAATACAAACAGGGTAGGAGTAGTGTTTGAGGATACAAGGGAATTTGTCACTTTAGTACCAGGGTACCAGCATGTGCACATAATTTTAAATCTAACTGAAATAACCGTGCCTGAATGGTGCTCACCTACAACAAAATGATTAATTACCTACCTTCTTCGGGGACAACTAAGCAGGTATGAGCTTAAGCCAGTCAAAAATAGAAGGAACAGAGGACTATTGGAATTTGTGGGAGCAGGATATGCATCAGGGGTAACAATGGTCAACACCTTAGATATAACAGAATTTGAAAACCAGATACAATCCGTCCAGCTGAAAATACTGTTGGGGACGTCCACTGGAAAATCGCCCAGGGAAGCTGTCAGGCAGGAAACAGGTACAAAAACCTGTAGCAGTTGCCTGTTTGATTGAGGGTTTGATAGAATCACGATGGAATGCTAATGCAGAACAGCAGATTTGAAACAGAACAAATGTCGGCATAAATCGGAAGCCAAATGAGATAGGTTACAACTGGGAGTCCCAGAATATCATCAGAGAGCAGAAGCTGAGTGAGATAGGTTACAACCGGGAGTCCCAGAATATCATCAGAGAGCAGAAGCTGAGTGAGATAGGTTACAACAGGAAATCCTAGAATATCAGCAATATGCTGAAGCTGAGTGAGGTTAAAAGAAGACCACAAAAGAGCAAGATGGCTTGCCCTTGGACTAAGCCCACAAAATAACATGGTGGAGACACCACCACCCAGGGAATTGTACCCTGAGCTTCAATGACAGTGTCTGGCGGCACCAACATGGTTGTGTGACACCAGGTGGGGTGAAAGCAGAAGACCTCTAGTGAGTGGAAGGGTTGGAGGTTGCCCCGTTACCTTTTTATGGGACACTGGAGGATCTCAAACCACCATCAACACCACTAACAAAAGTAACGCCAATTTGAAAATGAAAGGTAAGATTATCCAAAGTGGATTCACAGGACATTCACAAGTGAAGCATGTGAGTGAACCATTGGGAGTAAGGATAGGAGAAATAGCATTGGAACATTCACTAGTGTTGGTGGAATCACCCGGGGAGCAGAAGCATATACTGGGGAGTGATTATATGGCCAAAGTGGGGTTTTGTTTTGGCCCAGTTAGTTATATAATTTGGCACACGCCACCTGGCATGAATAACATACACCACATGCAGATCCCAGCAGGAGAATGTCAGGATCGAATGTGCACAATGGGTGAAATGTGGATTAAAACAGAGGAGATGACCAGGTACCAGAAAGTGCAGCAAATTATTGCACAGAACTCGCAGGCACTTGCAAGGCACAAGCATGACTGCGGAAAGATGGCTGGCAGTGTGTGCATACAAGGTCCAGGCCCAAACCCAAACCACAGAAGCAATATGGGTTTCCCAAGAAAGCAGAGGAAGATATAGGTAAGGTAATACAGATCTTGGTACAACAAGGGGTACTGAGGCCAGTATCCTACAATAATAACTCATCCATATGGCCAGTGAGGAAACCAGATGGTAGTTGGAGATTGACAATATACTATTGAGAGCTAAAGTAACCTCATTAACAACCCCAAATGTAGCAACTAACCCTGGTCAAACAGAATGAAAGAGTTCAATAGTTCAGTTTTAGACATAAATAATCAGTTTAGGTCTCTCAAAGTGTCAATAGAAGTTTGCATTTACCTTTCAGGGACAGCAGTATACATGGACTGCCCTACCACAGGGGTTCCATAGTTCCCCATCTATATTTCACCAGCGCTTACTGGAAGCGTTCAAATGGTTTTCAAACCTGAGTGCTTGGTATAAGACATTAATGATCTACTTCTGTAGACTGAAATCAAGCAGGAACATTATTAACTATTGACAGAACTGATGCAATTATTACATGCATTAAGATTAAAGGTAAACCTTAAAAAAGCATAGCCAATGAAACAAGAAGGTAGTTATTTGGGAATGATCTTTACTGTGGGAAAAAGAGAAATTGACAAGCAAATTCTTGAGAAGCTGACTATTTGCTGAGACCTTAAAGGATGTAGTTCTTTCTGGGGCTGGTAGGGAACTGTCAGGATCACATTGATGGATTTTCCACTAAAGCAGCTCCTTTAATGGAGCTACTGAAAAAGAATGTGGCGTGGGAATGGAAATCAGAACACACGCAGGCCATCTCAGACCGGAAGAAAGCACTAGCCACTGCGCCGGCTCTAAAAACCCCAAATCCGAATGATCCAATCTCATTGCAGGTGGCCAAAACTGAGACCACCCTCTCAGCAGTACCATTACAGGAGACGTATGGGAAGTTAAGAGCCATAACGTATGCATCCCACATTTTGTTTTGGGTCAGGAGATACAAACGCTGGCGTACTTTCCTTTTCCTTTGATTTTTTTGACAGAACTCCCCAGTTGTCAGGATGAGGGAACTGAAAATTCCCCCTGATTGGACCTGTCCCCATCTTCTTGGAACAGTTGTTCCATTCTCAAGTCTCCCAAATCAGGGACATCAATGTTCATCAATTGTTACGTGCCAATGACGATACACTCCTGTTTCTCTCCCACCAATTTCAGCTGGTTGATCTGGTAGCACCCACTTCTATCCAGAGAAATCAGCACTTTGTACACTGAAGGACTTGCTTTGTCTAAAATATTATAGGACCCTGCAAACCTTGGATTTAAAAATGAGGTGTGTTGGTGTATTCTAATCATCACTCTTTGTCCTGGGCTTCATTATATGGGACTGACATTTGCATCAAAGTAGACTTAACTCCGTTGCTTCTTCTTTCCTATTTGCCGGGCTGCCACATAATCGGCCTGCTTCACTGTCTCTACCAATTGTTGTATCCACTTTTCTGACACAATGCCATTGATTTTGCATTCTGACAAATCTAATCCTAACAACTTCTCTAACCCTCTCATGTTTCTTTTGGCCATGAGTTTGTAAGGGGTGTAATCTGTTGAAGATGCCACTGTATTCGTTATTATCATCAAGTCAAATGGCAAAACTACCTTCCATGTTGCTCCACGCTGTTGCACTGTTTTTGAAATCAGATTTTTTTAGTGTTCAATTTATCCTTTCCTCAATTCCACTTGACAGTACAGTATATGAAACCTCTGCTTGATCTCTAAAAGTGCCATGACATCTTGCATTATCTGGGCTGTGAAATGTAAAGCCATTGAGAATGAATGGGTGGGGCAACATCTCTCCACTAACCGTCTAGCCAAAAGACATGCAAAAGATAATGTTTGATGATTTGTTGGACTCAAATGCATATCAACTTCACCCAAGGTGCCAAAAAGAGCAATCAAAGAGTTCTTGAAAATCGCTTCTTTCATTATAAACTGCTCACGTGGGAATGTAGCACGTGGGGAGAGTAGAATGGGGAAGGCACTAAAGGACACAGAGAAGAGTTTTTGTTAGGGGTCAGGCCTTTTCCAGGTTTTCAAAACTAATAGAAAAATCACTGTCCACACCGACAAGTGATGACAACTACACCAGAGTCCAAATGTAGTGAGACCCAGGGTCTTTTAAGAGACTCCTGGATAGGTACATGGAGCTTAGGAAAATAGAGGGCTATGGGTAAGCCTAGGTAGTTCTATGGTAAGGACGTGTTCGGCACAGCTTTGTGGGCTGAAGGGCCCGTATTGTGCTGTAGGTTTTCTATGTTTCTATGTTTCTACCCAGTGTAATACACACAGGGTGGGATTAGTGTTAGAAGATACAGAGGAATTTGTCACTTTGGTGCCAGGATACCAGCATGTGCAGGTAATGTTTAATCTAAAGTGAAATAATGGTGCTCACCTAGAACAAAAAGATTATTTACTCACCTTGTTGGGGGACAATGAAGCAGGAGTGAGTTTAAGCCAGTCAAAAATAGAAGGAAAAGAAGACTACTGGGAGCAGGATATGCATCAGGGGTAGTAACAGTCAACACACTAGATAAAGCAGAATTAGAAAACCAGATACAATCTGCCCCGCAGCAAATATGGGATATTACTGGAGAAGATTGTCAAGATCAGGGAGAAACTGATCAGATTGGTCGAGATGCATTGCAGGTAACTCTGGATTTGGTTAACTTCCTTCAGCACCTTCAAAATATGACAGATCTGATTATTGACTGCATAAACTTCATGTCTAAGGAAATGCATAAAACTGAGATCAGTGCTACATATGCTAGTTGGTTGCTTACCATGATTGGCACTAATTTATTACAACTTGATGTACTTCAGGTACCGGATTGGGTCTCAGCTAAGCAGTTAAAAGAATGGGTTGGAGAAAAGGTGCCATTGTGTCATATTAGAAACCTTACAATAACCAACAGACTACTGGGTACCTGTGATGATGGTAAAGGAAGGTTTTATGTAGGAGCATTATTCTACATTCCCTGACATGGAAATAATTCATCCTACCCTTTGAACAGGGTTCGCAATGTTGGTAAATATCATGAGAATACATGTTTATCCTTAGGTAACCCACAACGCATGCTATTGTTGTGAATGGTACTGGGAAAGGGATAGATTTATCAGTAATCCGTCAAGGCGGAGACCACTGGTCTTGTCTGGAAAAAATGACAAAGTAGAAACTTACAAATTGTGGTTTCAGTACTTATGAAGATTATTCACTGTGAATAATCAGTCTTTCTTACAATACACATTCATGGGACAGACATTATATAGTAACAGTGGACAAAAGTTATACCAAGGGATGGAACCAATGCTCTTTGGAAAGTTATAATGTCGCCATGGTGATTGTGACTTTACATCTGGCCATTGGAGGATGAACTTTGCCTCAGCCAGCAGCAGACACAGTAATAAAGGAGAACTTCAAGATGCAACACTCTGATACAGATGAATATCTGTAGGACTATGCTGTTACTGAGTTGCCATCAATTCCTCACTTGACTGCAGACTGGACACGTGTTGTGGAGGAGGCAAAAGAGATAACCCATCGATGAACTAAACACACTAAAGTAATTAAAACCCACGCTGGTGAGGCAAATGAAATATTGAGAGACCTGGCTTTTGCAGTCAGTTTTGGAATTGGGGAACAAATGTTCAAATACATCTGTGGGTGAGAACAGTATCACAAGCTGTTGTAATAAAAAACTTCATGTACCCTGATAATTGTATTGCTTCATGTATATCAACCAAAAAGGAGTAAGACTGAAATAATGGAAAAAGTAAAGGAGAATGCTTTTATGAAACAGCAGAGATGCTTGTCAGATTAAAATGGGTGAATTTACTAAGTAAATGTTAATATCTATAGAATGTAAGTGTTGCCCACCTACTGAGATTGTATGCCAGTCCTATGATCAGTCAGCTGAATGAGAAAACAATAATGATCCTCAGATAAATATCTTTGGATCAAGAAGATGGAGACTTTGGCCAGAAGGAACTACAGTCTACAAATTAGTGGACTTGCTGAATCAAGGGCAGGAGAAGCAGACAAACCAGTTATCTTTGTTTTGCCCAATTTCCTGGATTCTGAACTGATTCTTGCTCTGGGGTAATCTAATCAGAGCAATTGAATGTGGACACAAGGAGCTTCGGATCATGACCTGCTAAACCTGAGACCATTCTCTGATGAGCAGTTATTTATTATGTAAAATACCAGACCTACCAAAGAAGCAATCTATAATCTCGTTAGACTCTGTCTGGGTCACCTAGTTTGACTGGTTTGAACTAGTCAGAGTTTAAAGTCACAAATACACAAGAGTGGTGGACAGAACCATAGAACACTGTTGTTTGTAGCCCTGAATCAAGGACTCCAAACAGGTAGAGGCGATAACTCTCCAGTAACCAGAAACCAACCATCGCAGTTAAGGATCACCCCTAGAATACATGGAGATCGGGACCATGAGGAATTCCTGACCAGCATAGACTCCTTTCCCAAGTAATACATTTTCTCTTCATTGACTATTCATGGTGGGTCAGGAATTCTAGTGGGTGTGCACACAATTAGTTAGTTTGTGAACCCATGGGCTTTTTAGTTCAGACAATTAAAGTTATTTGTTGGTAAATACAGATTCTCTATGCTTGACTGACCATCATTATGAGATATACAAGGGGTGATTTATGTAACAGAATTCTTGTAATAGAATTGGTGTCCCTCGGTGGGCTTGAGGATAAATCTCTTCATTCAGCAGGAGACTCGAGCTGGACCACGAAGGTGAGGTACAGAGTGATCTGGGCCTGGTTGGTTTAGTGGTTCCAACCCAGCACAAAGAATTCAGGAAATTCTGCAGGTATGAAGGATTGGATTGCTTTCATTGGAGGGGATACCTCCAGAAATATGTGTTGGGGAGGTGGCCCCAATATGAGGAGTTTGACGTTCACACTGGCTGTGATGGGAAAACTGCTGGGGATTCGCCTAAGGGAAACTGTCGGGCAGGAGGCTTAAACAATTACAAAAACCAGTACCAGTTGCCTGTTTAATTGAGGATTCGATAGAATTGTGACAGAATGCTCAGGCAGAATGGCACAGATTAGAAACAGAAAACAACTATCAACATAAATCAGAAGCCGACTGAGAGAGGTTATAACAGGGAATCCTAGAATATCAACAAAAAGCAGAGGCCGAGCGAGAGAGGTTATAACAGGGAATCCTAGGATATCAACAAAAAGCAGAGGCCGAGCGAGAGAGGTTATAACAGGGAATCCTAGGATATCAGCAAAAAGCAGAGGCCGAGCGAGAGAGGTTAAGGGAGAACACAAAAGGGCAAGATGGTGTGCCCTTGGAGGGGCCAGAAAAACTGAGCCCACAAAGTAACTGTCATGGTCCCATCTGGCAATTCCCCATCTTGCTATTACCTCCTTAATCGGCTCTTAATCCCCTCGTCTGATTTCCAATCATTCCCAGTTTCACTAATTACAGCACACCTGGTTCCCATTAGTGAACATAGGATAAAATTTGAGTGTCACAGCCATGCTGTGCCAGTTCGTTGGTTGACTCTAGTGTGAGTAAACCTCATTTCCTGATTCCTTAGGACTGTCAGTTCTAAGCTCCGCATCATTTCCTGGATACTCTATGTAAGCCTTGTCTCCATGTAAAGACTCTGCTGGATACTGGTTCCCCGTTCACAATGGTCCTAACGCGTCACGACTCTGCCTCCGCACCTGTGTCCTGCACTCGGCTTCATCCTCTGCCTCGTCCCTGCAACAGAACGAACCGGCCAAGAATGAACCCAGCGGACACGGACCCCGGGCAACAGGCCCTCGCCAGCCAGGGTTACTGGGAGCCCACGACCAACTGCTCAGCGAGGTTACGGAAAACCTTCGTGCGCTGTCCACGAATGTGAGGAAGGTCAGTGTGCAGGTTGACCAAGTATCCACTTCCCTTACTCCGTCCTTTCCAAGAACCCTCACTGACCAAACCACACAGGCTGGGATGGCTACGCCCCTTGGATCGGCAACACAATCCCCTCGGGAGCCGTACGTACCCGAACCGGAACCCTGCACTGGGGACCTAGGGAAGTGCCGGGCCTTCTTACTACAATGCTCTTTGGTCTTTGAGTAACAGCCACATACGTACACCTCAGACAGATCAAAGATTGCATACATCATGGGGCTGTTACGAGGGGATGCCTTGGCATGGGCCACCACGATCTGGGACAACTGACCGGAGGTCTGGTCCACTTTCCCCTCCTCGGTCTCTGAAATGAAGAAGGTCTTTGAACAGCCCATTCGCAGTAAGAATGCCGCTAAGCACTTGCTAACTCTCTGTCAGCGCAGCAAAATACTCCATCGAGTTCTGAACATTAGTAGCTGACTCTGGGTGGAATGATGAGGCACGATGGGGAAGTGTTCCGACAGGGCCTCTCAGATATGATAAAAGATGAACTGGTAGTGAGGGATCACGCAGACAGCCTGGACTCTCTGATCTCTTTCTAGCCACCAGGCCAGATAATCAACTTCAGGAGCATCTGAGAGAAAAGACCAATCGCTCCGCTCCACAGGTCAGCCCACATACCACCTTACCATCTTCAACCAGCCTGCCCTCCCCAGCCGCTCCAAGTATAGCTTCTGCTCCAACTACCCTGGGGGAGGAACCGATGCAGCTGGGATGGAACTGTCTCTCCCCTGCCGACGACTTTGGAAGCAGAGAGCTGGGGATTGTTACTACTGCAGCCAGCTGGGACATTTCCAGGATACTCATCGTCTATGGCCAAAAGGGGGGGCTCACCGGTAGAAAGGGGATCCTGGTGAACCAGACGACACACCCTTCAGTCCCCCAGACCCGGATGCAGATCCTGGCTACCATGAATTATCAACACTCCCTGCCCTATCCACCATGGTAGATTCCAGTGTCTAGGGACATCTGCTAGATGAGGATATAGCCTCCTGGGCCGGAATACCTCGGGAGCCTATAAGTACCCCTCTGGAGGACTGGGCATTGGACAGAAAACTGCTGGCTCGAATGACCCACTGTACACCCCCCCCCCCCCCCCCGACCTTGATTCTGTCCGGAAACCATCGAGAGGAGGTATAATTTAATCTCGTCCATTCTCCTCAAGCCCTGTAGTTCTAGGATACCCCTGGCTGAACCACCACAACCCCCACATCGGCTGGTCTACTGGGAGGGTAGCCAGCTGGAGCCCGTTTTGCCACGCCACCTGTCTGCAGTCAGCTCCATCCCCTAGGGAGGCTACCACAACCTCGTCTGTCTTGGAACCCCTCGACTTGTCCAGAGTTCCCGCAGAATACCACGAGCTGGGACAGGTATTCAGTAAACAACGGGCTCTTTCCCTGCCTCCACACCGCCCATATCATTGCGCTATTGACCTTCTCCCCGGGGCCTCGCTACCCACCAGTCCTCTTTATAACTTATCCCGACTGGAGAGAGAGGCCATGGAGAAATACACCAATGAGTCCCTCGCCGCGGGCATTATTCGACCTTCATCCTCCCCGGTGGGCACTGGTTTCTTCTTTGTAGAGAAGGATGGGTCGCTTCATCCCTGTATTGATTACCGAGGCCTAAACAATAGAACAGTTAAAAATAAGTACCCACTACCCTTCAGTAACTTGGCATTTGAACCACTTCATGGAGCCAACAGCTTCATAGCGCCTACCATCTAGTCAGGATGAGGGAGGGAGATGAGTGGAAGTCGACCTTTAATACACCTTTGGGCCACTTGGACTACTTGGACATGCTGCTTGGCCTCACCAATGCCCCCGCTGTTTTTCAGCCCTAATCAATGATGTGCTGAGGGACTTTATTAATCGCTTTGTGTTCATCTACCTTGATGAAATCTTAATAATTTCTAGCAGCCCCCTGATACACATGTCCGTCTAGTCCTCCAGAGTCTGTGGGAAGACAAGTTATTTTTGAAGGCGAAGAAATGTGAGTTCCACGTTCTTTCGGTCAGCTATATCATCGAGAGCGGGCAGGTGAGGGCAGATCCCGAGAAGATCCGGGCGGTGGCGGAGTGGCCCAGACCCACGACCCGCAAGCAACTTCAGCGGTTCCTGGGGTTTGCAAACTTTGATCGCCTATTTATCAGGGATTACAGTCGGGTGGCGGCACCCCTTACCCAACTTACCTCACCTACAACACCTTTCCGCTGGGATTCCGAGGCTGATTCGGCATTCGCTGACCTGAAGAGATGGTTCATCCTGGTCCAACCAGACCCCTCCCGTCAATTCATCGTTGATTTGGATGCCTCCGACTCCAGGGTAGGAGCAGTCCTGACCCATCGATCAAGTCCGGATGAAAAGCTTCATCTCTGTGCTTTGTTTTCTCGCTGATTGTCCCCTGCCGAGGGAATCTGGAACTACTGGTGGTCAAGCTAGCATTGGAGGAGTGGAGGCACTGGCTGGAAAGGGTGGAACACCCATTTATTGTTTGGACTGATCATAAGAACCTGGAATATATCCAGACTGCCAAACATTTGAACTCCTGCCAGGCCCATTGGGCATTATTTTTTGGATGGTTTAAGTTTTCATTCACATACCATCCAGGGTCCAAGAACAGGAAGCCCCAGAACAACTCCAAGGAGGACACTTCCAGCCCGGAGACTATCCTCCCACCATCCTGCGTGGTGGCAGCCCCACTTGGGAGATTGAGTCCATAGAAAAGGAAGCCCAACGGGATGACCCTGACCCCAGCAATGGACCTGCCGATCAACTTTTCGAGCCTGATTCTGTCAGATCTCAGGTTCTCCGGTGGGGGCACACATCTCGGTTCGCCTGCCACCCCGGCAGTGATTGGACACTGGCTGTCCTGAATAGACTCTTTTGGTGGCCTTCCATGGAGGCAGATACCCATTCCTGTGCCCATAGAAAAGCCTCCAATCGGCCACCTGCAGGATTACTTCATCCCTTACCTTTCCCTGGTCATCCTTGGTCACACATAACTCTAGATTTCGTCACCGGTCTACTCCCTTCACACGGAAACACTACCGTACTCACTGTGGTGGACCATTTCTCCAAGACTGTGCACTTTGTAGCCCTCCCTAAACTCCCTTCGGCTCAGGAAACCACAGACCATCTCCTCCGCCACGTCTTCCGCCTCCACGGAATCCCTGCAGACATTCTCTCTAATCGAGGTCCCCAATTCATCTCGTAGGCATGGAAGGCCTTCTGTCAAGCCTTGGGTGCCTCAGTTAGACTGTCATCTGGCTTTCACCCCCAGACGAACGGACAGACGGAACGGGTCAACCAGGACTTGGAGGCGACGCTACGTTTTATAAGAACCAACAACCCGTCTATCTGGAGTGACCACCTCCCGTGGGTTGAGTACGCTCACAACTCTCTTGTTAGTACTGCCATGGGAAGGTCTCCCTTCGAGTGCCCCCTTGGGTACCAACCCCTGCTATTCCCCGCACAAGAAGAGGAGATTGCGGTGCCGTCTGTTCAGGCCCATATCGATCGGTGCCGCAAGGTTTGGGAGGACATGCACGGCCCTGCTCAGATCAGCTGATCACAATAGGAGGACTGCTGATCGACACCAGACTCCTGCACTTGAGTATCAACCTGGGCAGATGGTGTGGCTTTCATCCAAGGACATCCCTCTCAAAAACGAGCCTAAGAAACTCTCCACTCGCTTCCTGGGACCTTTCAAGTTCGAAAGTATCATCAACCCCACAGTATTTGACTTAAACTACCAAGATCTGTGCACACCCACCTACTTTACATGTTTCCCAATTAAAACCACTTTCCCTCAGCCCCTTGTGTCCTCTGACCAAAACCCCTCCACCCGCCCGGGTCATCGACAACCATCCGGCGGCTACTGGATGTGCGCCATCGGGGCAGGGGCCTCCAAAACCTGGTCGACTGGGAAGGGCACGGCCCAGAGGAGCATTCCTGGGTTCCCCTCTCCTTCATCCCAGACCCCTCCCTCATCCAAGACTTCCATCGGGACCATCTGGACAAGCCTGGGGGCATCACCTGGAGACTCCTGTTTAGGATGGGGGTACTGTCATGGTCCCAACTGGCAATTCCCCATCTTGCTGTTGCCTCCTTAATTGGGCCTTAATCCCCTCGTCTGATTTCCAATCATTCCCAGTTCCACTAATAACAGCACACCTGGTTCCCGTTAGCGAACATGGGATAAGACTCTGTGCCAGTTCGTTGGTCGACTCCAGTGCAAGTAAAGCTTGTTTCCTGATTTCTTAGGACTATCAGTTCTAAGCTCCGCATCATTTCCTGGATACTCCACGTAAAACCTTGTCTCTGTATAAAGACTCTCTGGATACCGGTTCCCCGTTTACGACGGTGCTCATGCCTCACGATTCTGCCTCTGCACCTTTGTCCTGCGCTTGGGTTCATCCTCAGCCTGGTCCTTGCAACAGTATCGTGGTGGAGACACCACCACCCAGAGAATTGTACCCTGAGCTGCACTGGAGGATCTCGAACCACCATCAACACCACTAACAAAAAGAATGCAAATTGGACGATAAAGCGTAAAATTATCCAAAGCGGATTCATAGGACATTCACAAGTGGGACATATGAGTGAACCATTGGGAGTAAGGATAGGAGAACTAGCATTGGCACATTCACTAGTGTTGGTGGAATTACCCGGGGAGCAGAAACATATACTGGGGAGTGATTACATGGCCCAGTTAGTTGTATAATTTGGCACACGCCACCTGGCATGAATAACATACACCACATGCAGATCCCAGCAGGAGAATGTCAGGATAGAATGTGCAGAATGGGTGAAAGGTGAATTAAACCGGAGGAGATGACCAGGTACCAGAAAGTGCAGCAAATTATTGCCCAGAACTCAAACAATTACAAGAGACAAACACGACTGTGGAAAGATGGCTGGCAGTGTGTGCATACAAGGTCCAGGCCCAAACCACAGAAGCAATATGGATTTCCCAAGAAAGCAGAGGAAGATATAGGTAAGGTAATACAGATCTTGGTACAACAAGGGGTACTGAGGCCAGTATCCTACAATAATAACTCATCCATATGGCCAGTGAGGAAACCAGATGGTAGTTGGAGATTGACAATATACTATTGAGAGCTAAAGTAACCCCATTAACAACCCCAAATGTAACAACTAACCCTGGTCAAAAAGAATGAAAGAGCTCAGTGGTTCTTAGTTTGAGACATAAATAATGGATTTTGGTCTATCTCACTAGAAAGAGAGTGTCAATGCAAGTTTGCATTTACCTTTCAGGGACGGCAGTATATAGCGACTCTCCTGCCACAGGGGTTCCATAGTTCCCCACCTATATTTCACCAGCACTTAGCGAAGGGTTAAAACAGTTTTCAAAGCCTGAGTGCTAGATACAAGACATAGATGATCTACTTCTGCAGACTGAAACCAAGCAGGAACATTATCAGCTATTGACTGAACTGTTGCGATTACTACTGCCGTTGGGACTAAAGGCAAACCCTAAAAAAGCACAGGAGATGACACAAGAAGTTAGTTATTTGGGAATGATCTTGACACTGGGAAAAAGAGAAACTGACAAGCAAAGAGTAGAAGTAGTTGAGAAACTGCCTATTTGTAGAGACCTGAAAGGGCTGCGGTGCTTTTGGGGGCTATTAGGTTACTGTACGGATCACATTGATGGATTTTACACTAAGGCAGCTCCTTTAATGGAGCTACTGAAAAAGAATGTGGTGTGGGAATGGAAATCAGAACACACGCAGGCCATCTCAGACTGGAAGAAAGCACTAGCCACTGCGCTGGCTCTAAAAACCCCAAATCCGAATCATCCAATCTCATTGCAGGTGGCCAAAACTGAGACCACCCTCTCAGCAGTACCATTACAGGAGACGTATGGGAAGTTAAGAGCCATAACGTATGCATCTCACATGCTCTCACCAGTAAATGGGTATACCATATGCAAAAAACTCTAATTAGCGGTTTTCTTGCCAGTACATCTTGCCTACATAACGGGAATTAATCCACTTACAATATTGACAGAACAAACCCCCATACAATTACTGCTAGATGGAAGGATTAAAGATGGTTCAGTAAGCCAAAAGAAAATTACTAGATGCACATTGCTGTTGTAAGGGAGAAATATTAGAGCAGAACAAGTAAACATAACCTGTATGTTAGCCAAGAACTTGGTGTAACAAGGAAGTGAACATGACTGTCAGGTTCTGATAACAAATCATCCCAAGGGACTATTTGCATCGAAACAAAAAGGAGGGGCTCGAAGCAGATCAGATAATGTCTGTGAACAAAGATACACAGGAGAAAGAGAAACCCTATTTTAAAATTTTTGCAGATGGATCCTCATCTGTACAGGGTGGTGATGAGAGAACCTGGATGTGACATCTATGTAGTGGATGAACATGGCCAGGAAAGGTATAGTATAGCTTGTAAGTTACCGAAAACCATGAATGCACAGGCAGCAGAATTAGCCCCTGCTGCATGTGTGGATAGCAACCCAGAATGTTTTCTGCCCGGGTCGCTTGTGCACTCTGATGGTATGAACGTTTGTAACAGCCTTATCGATCATTTGGCTCTGTGGGATGCCAGAGGGTTTGTTTCAGCTGACGGGAAGCCCCTCCCATCTGCTGCTTTATTACAATGTATATTTGAGCAGACAAAGGAAAAGCGTATGGATTCACTCTGAATTATCTCCTCCAGGTGCTCAGGGATTTTAGCTGTGTAGCAGTTTGTGATAGCTAGTTTGTGAACCCATGGGCTTTTAAGTTGAAACAATGAAAGTTACTTGTCTGTAAATACAGATTCTCTGTGCCTCACGGATTATTATTACAAGGGGTACAAGGGTGATGCTTGTAACAAAGAGGAATACCAAAGTGTTAAACACTATTCCTGAAGGTTTAGTGGGACCAAGCTCTGATGTATCCATATGGATTGAAGGTGTTAATGCTAGAGCCATACTTGGCTTACCCAGGACATCTTTAGGGAGCGGTGTCTGAGAAAGGCAGCATCCATTATTAAAGACCTCCAGCATCCAGGACATGCCCTTTTCTCACTGTTACCATCAGGTAGGAGATACAGAAGCCTGAAGGCACACACTCAGCGAGTCAGGAACAACTTCTTCCCCTCTGCCATCTGATTCTTAAATGGACTCTGAAGCTTTGGACACTACCTCACTTTTCTAATATACAGTATTTCTGTTTTTGCATATTTTAAATAATTTATTCAATATATGTAATTGATTTACTTGTTTGTTTATTATTATGTTTTATTTTATTTATTATTTTTTCTCTCTCTCTCTCTCTCTCTGCTAGATTATGTATTGTATTGAACCACTGCTGCTAAGTTAACAAATTTCACATCACATGCCGGTGATAATAAACCTGATTCTGATTCTGAGATGCAAGTTCCTCCTAAGCAGGATGATGGGTAGTAACGAGGAACTGTGTGGTACACCCAGTCTAAACTTAGCATGTTATGTCCTGGAGGAGAAGCTAGAGTGACAGGAACCCGAATTCGCTGGAATGCCCAATGCCTCGGCCAGTCAGATGGATGTTCTTGATGATCAGGAAGGAGAGTAATGCTTACCTGTAGGAGTGCTGGTGGGACCTAAGTGGCAGAAATCTTAGACTATCTATGCAAACAGGGTGACAGTGATCACCAGGAACACTTCAAAAAAGAGATGCTATCCTCAGACATGGGATGCCGATTGCCCCTCTTTTTCCTGAAACGGTAGTGTCTAGTATTCCAGAAGAGAAGCCGTTTCCTGGATCGAGGAAGTCGACATTGAAGTCACGCAACTTTGGTGACTCACTGATGCCTGAGGAATGGAAAAGGAGACCAACTGAGACTATGTTGAAATGTGAAGATGTCTGTTCTACTGACGAGTCTGATGTTGGTTGCTCCAAAAGCACTTGCCGCACTTCTAGAGTGTCTGAGGACCCCCCTTTATGAGTGAGGTCTCACCGGTTAGAACCATTGGAGATTGAAGAGGTTCAGCAGCACCCTCCTAAACTGAAGGAAGTCATGGCGCAAGGGGACCTGAGCCATCGGAAGGCACGAGCATAGACAGGAAAGGTCACCAGAAGCGGTTGAAGCTGGAAATAGGATAAGGAGGTCTCAGAGAGTCAGGAAAGCCCTAGCTAGGCTGGCAGAGGAAGCACCTGGGAGACAGGGTGTTGTGTCCATTCCCATGCTGAGATATGCTACTTCCATTTACAAATGGATTGAGGATCTTGAAATCACAACATTAATTTGAACACTGTGTTATTAATAAAGGTTTAATAAGTCATGAGGAGATTGCTACTTTTGGTAGGGGGAGAGTGTAATGCCCTGGTTAAGATTTCTACTGCAACACTGTAGGTATTTCATTTTAGAAGTTTTCAGCAGAAGTGTGTCCTGCTGGTAGAATGTTTTGTTTTTGCCTAAGATAAGGAGCCCTGCTGTTCAACTTGGGAATGTTGTGTCAGCCAATCAGGATGGTGGAATTGGGAGAAGGCTTTAGAGAGAGCGGGGTGGAAAGAGGTTGGTGATGCACAGTAGTGTGTTTCTGGGAGTCTTCGGTGGGAGCTGCGGAGAGGACCGGGTGGAAGATGCCTGAGGATTCTATGGGAAGGAGCATCCCTGTTGCAAGAAGTGCTTTGTGCAGATGAATGGCACCAAAGAGGAAGGGCCAGTACTCCTGAGAGAGCCCGTTTGTTGGAGGTGCATTTCGAGTGAGGTTTGGAATGTGGTGTGTGCTTTCATGTTGACTGTGGGTCCAGAGCGTGAGTGAAAGACACCACCAGCATGAGCTCCAGGTTTATCTGCACAGTGGACTTGTTTAACCACAATGGGCCCTTTCATTTGTTGTTTGTTTCTTTTCTCTTTCCTACTAACTGTTTGATAAAGCTGAAAATGGTAAATATACTTCCTTTATAATTTTATGTGGTGTACGATCTGTTTTATCTTGCCAACTGGCAATTGTGAATGGGCAGTACTTACACAGCATCCGCTCAAATCCAGGTTTCTTTAATCAGAATATCACGACATTCCCCTTTGCTTGAATCCCAAATTATAGCGACCCCAGATGTATATTGTTTGTGAAAGGTGGCCTTCTCACCGCTGAGTCACGTGGCTGTAAGTAGAGCTGGCTAACAAGCTGAGTTTGCATATGGGCCCAGTGGGGGGGGGGGGCTACAGCAGGATAATTGGTCATTATAATTTATCCTGTGATTAGGCAAGGGTTAAATAGGTGGGCTGCTTGGTGGTGTGGCCCAGTGGGCCAGAAGGACCTGTATCGCTAAATAAAAATAACGTGGTTGGGATGGTTTATCATTAATAAGCTTTGAGGTACTTTCAGAACAGGCACTGAGGAATAGAGATTCCCCATTCAGCTCCATTTAATGACATGAAATAGACAACACGCACTGCAGCCACAATAGTGATGTGTGCTTAAGGAGTCAGACTTGATGTTAAGAGGTATCGGTTCTCCAAAATGAAATTGGGTTTCTTGTGTGTGACTCCCAATTCAGCTAAGTGGAGAATTTTCCATCTCACAGCTGACTCTCCCTCTAGATGGTGGCAAGCCTGTGGAGAAATATGGAGGTGAATTGCCTGCTACAGTGAATGCAGGCTCTGATCTGCTCTTTTATGATGTGCTATTGGCAGCAATTGCTAAACCACAAGATCACCATGTGGCCCATTGATATTTACTAAGAAAGTGATTCTGAGTGAGTTACTTAGACCTATATTCAGTCATTGTGACCGTACTGGTACGAACAATTTGCTCAGCAAGAGCAAAACTTTTCTATTTCATTCGTTCTTCAAAATCATGTGCACAAATCACATTTTTATGAAGCACATACTCTTAACCTGTTTAAAGTTTCACTTTTGGCTTACCTGAAAACTCTGAAGATTTGACATACGTGCCCCTAAGCAGGTAAAACACAGTAGCATTTTCACCTCTGGGGCGGAGTGTTCTCTCTGCAAAGGACAGAAGTAGGTTCTGAGTCTGGGATGTGGGGGAGTGCAGAAATTCGATATCTTCCATCACAGTCCTTCTCAAACAGGTCAGTTGTATGCAAAAAAGCCAAAGTTTCTCAAAGAAACTGGGACACAGTAGTTATTAAAAAAAAATCAATTTCCTGAGAACATCAGACAAATAGGCACAGTTTTTTTTCTGGTCAATAATCTGTCCAATAACAGTGTATAACAGTTTAGGTAAAATCCAGGTTGTTGCAATTATTAAATCCACCATCTCATTCAATTGCTGACTGATTCTCCGTGAATGGTCCAGATCATGTTGGCTATCACTTGTTGGACATCAGCCAGTCTCAGGCTGGGTAGGGTAAGGTCAGGTGACTCACTGAGTGTCTAACAAAGGAGCGGTGGCCCAATGACAGGAGGGCCTGTTGCTCCTGCCTCGGCTTTCTCAGCCCTGCTGTGCCCTGGCTACTTTGCCTTGTTTTCCCCAGTTGTCTCTGAAACGCTCCCCCTGTCTCCGCCATCCCTCTACCCTTTTTCTCTCTGCTCTGCCCTGTCCATGCTGTCCTAATTCTCTCCCCTTCTTTCTCTGTCTTACGCTGTCCTGCCTTCATTGCTTCCCTGTCCCACTGTTGCTCTCTGTGTGTGACATAAGGGTCTTCCTACCCTTACCTTATCCACTCTCCCTGCACCAGCTCTCTCTGCTTTGGTTCTTTCTGCCCAAATGTTCATCTGTACAATCTGTCCTATGCTCCATATGTCATTTCTCCTGATGCCCTACTACCTGTAGTGCTTTTAATCTATCCAGGGTGAATTATATCTCATCAACAGCAGCAATACTCAGAAACTAAGGAACATGACAACTAATATAAGGTAGTATAAAAAATTACAAGAAAATACAAAAACTGGCACATGTCATGAAATTTGTTGTTTTTACAGTATTTTAATAATTTCAATTCTGAATCTGGACATAACTCTGAATCTGGTGTCAGCTCTTGTCTGGACAGGTTGACTAGAGCTATCTGTTGTTTCTTTTCATTCTGACCAGGCACAACTTCTATATTGCTGCAAAATCACACTGTTTGTAGTAACACACATACACACGACTCAGCAGGTCAGACAGCATTTATGCAAAGGTGTAAACAGTCGCCGTTTCATCAGAACGTTGGACATAACCTTCTGGTCTGTCAGTTTATATCTTGTGTGGGGTTTTTGTGTCCTCTGTTATGTTTACTGCTCACTTTACCATGTAGTTTTGCATCAGCAGAAATCCTGAATAAATGAATTCTGTCTTTTCATCTAGCAGAAGACTCTGCTTTGATTTCTTGTAAATATCCTGTCAAAATGACAACAATTTGTTCATTCCTTCTCTTGGTCCTATCCTTTAAACAACCCTCCATCCATATTTGTGAACTGTTATTTTGTATTAACTGTGTTTTGTATTATCTTATCAAATGCCTTTTGAAGTAAAAGGTGTTGGACATATATTGAAAAAGATGTATGTAATAATGGAGGATCAAGACCAAAAATAAGTCCTCATTAATTGGTTCCCTTCTGAACTGATTTTCCCTTCAAATAGCCTTGTTAATTCTCATTTTGATTTTCTCGGGGTTTAATAATTGGTTACAGCATTTTGTCCACAACCTACCAGAGTAAACCAATCACGAGGAAATCTGCAGATTCTGGAAATTCAAACAACACACAAAAAGTGCTGGTGGAACACAGCAGGCCAGGCAGCATCTATAGGGAGAAGAACCGTTGACGTTTCGAGCCAAGACGTTGACAATGCTTCTCCTTATAGATGCTGCCTGGCCTGCTGTGTTCCACCAGCATTTTGTGTGTGTCGGGTAAACCAATCCATGGTTCTCTGTGAATCTGCTCCCTCTTCTGAAATGAGAATGGTTTTGCAGTCTGCTGGAACTATTCCAAAATCCAGCAATTCTGGAAGTACAGGATGTACATCACCTCCTCAGCCCTCTCTTTTAAAATTCCAGAATGTAGACTAATCCGTTTTAATCCCTTTGCTTTCTCTTTAGTGATATTAATTATTCTAAATACTCTACTTATTAATTTTTATCGTCTCCATTTCTGCTGCAGTGAAGATGGTTACAAAATGTTTGTCCCCTTTCCCATAATTTCCATCATTATTTTAATGGGATTTTTATTTTTTTGTTTTGTTCCTCTCCTCATCTTGTGGCAAACTTGCCATTTCTTTAGCATTTATCAGATTTTTCAAGGCCAAGTTGTTAGGTCGACACTCATCCAGCACGGATGGAGGCTTCCAAGGAGCCAGTCGGATTCGAACCTGGGACCACTCACCTCCAAGTCCAGAGCAGATGCCACTACACCACCAGCCAGCGTTTCTTTTAACTGAGATTCACATTTATTTTTGATTTTCCATGATTGTTCTTGGTTCTCCATTATTATGTCCCTCCTGTTCAACATTTACCCAATTCCTTTTACTGTAAATAGAAAATACCCCTGGTAAGTTGGAATAATAAAAGCTCATTACTGCCTGGTACCATATCATTGGTGATTCATCCAATGTAATGTAATTTCCACAGTATTAAATTAGGTGAAACTTCATAATCATTTAACTATATTAATTGTTGATCACCAGTTCATTGAAGTATCGTATATCCCTCACTTTGTTTTTCCCAGTTGCTGTTACGAAACGTGGCTGTGATCTAACTCACCAAAGAGTCACTGAAGCCGGTGATATAAAGGTTTTTAGTCATCACATCAAGCAAGCATTCTCCTGGAGACCCTCTCGGTAGAGTCCCCCAAACTCCCAAAGTCAAAGGTAACAACAGGTGATTCAATATAATTTTAATAGTTACCATGACATTGTTTATTTTAATAATTTGGGCTGAAGTTGCATCCTATGAATTATAAAACCATAGGACATAGGAGCAGAATTAGGCCATTCAGCCCATTGAGTCCACTCTGCCATTTCATGAATGTTCAAAGACCTTTACTGGGACAAAGTGATTCACATATGCTTTAAAACTGTGGACAGAGATCACAGACACCCATAAATACTGCTGTGAGGGCACAAATATCCCATTGAACAACTATACCAGTGGCTCTAATAATTACATTTCTTATGTACTCCGATCACTGCAGTCCACAGCCTGTAATTTCCCTTTGGGAGTTGTGCTTTTGAACTGTCTATACGACCTGGTGTTTTTGCAGTATCCTGAAGAATTCAGTGAACTGGACTCTTGAGAATACAGGTTCAACCAGGTGGCCATTGCTGTCCGAACTTGGGGCAGGATCGCAGCCCGGGCCCGAGAGCAAAAAACAAACTGATATTTGGCCAACTTAAATGTTGAGCCAAATTAAAAAGATCTAGGTCTCAAGGCTGGGAGCAAATTAGTTACTACTTCATGAGGTTTACTCACCTCTGTGCTGAATTGACTCTGCAGCTGTGACCTGCAGCCACTGGGCTCCTGGACCGGCTACATCGCTGTACTGGCCTCTGTGGCTGTGGACTGACTTTCAGCACCTCTGCCGCTCATGTTCTGTATGATATTTGTTTACTTTTTTATTGTTTGCATAATACGCTCCTTTGTATACGCTCATTGAACGTTTGACTGTCTTTGTTGTATGGGCTTTTGGTATTGGTTTCTACTTTGTTTTATGTTGCCTGCAATAAGACAAGGTTGCATATAGTATACTTAATTTGAGAATGTACTTTGAACTTTGACCATGTTTGAAGTCTTAAGTGACAAAATCAGTCTTATCTGTAGCTTCCTTGAACTCCGTCACAATGGTGCAAATTAATTTAGCTATGTTGCCTGGTTTGATACATTCAGCTGATGCAGATGAGAATGTCTTCAGTTTGCAAGTCCTATCTCTTGAGCAGCCTGCCCCCTGCTGTGGGCCAGCATCCAGTGCTCTTGTCTTCAAGTTGGTCATTGCCTGCAGCCTACATTAACAACTGAAGACTGGTTCTTGTTTCTATTAATATCTGCTATAATCACATAATACTCTAACTCCAGAATAATCCCTAACACAGATATGGGTAGAGAAATGGCAAATGGCATTTAACCTAGCCCAGTAAGGGATGGTGCATCTTTGTAGACCATCTGTAAAGCAGCAAAACATAGTTAATGGCAAGACCGTAATAATGTTGATGTACATGAGAACCTCGGGGTCCAAGTCCACAGCTCTCTAAAAGTTACTGCATGATAGAGAAGATGCATGCATACTTATCTTTATTAGTTGGGCACTGAGTTTAAGAGTCGGGAGGATATATTGCAGACTTATAAAACTGATTAGGCTGCATCTGGAGAATTGCATTTGGTTCTGATCAGTTCCTTACGGGAGGCATATTGAGGGTTTGGAGAGGATGCAGAAAATGTTTACCAGGATTAGAAGGCATGTGTTATGAGAAGATCTGGATTACGCTGGGTTGTTTTCTCTGAAGTGGCAGAGGTTGTGGGGAGACCTGATAGGGAAGATCATATGGAGCAGAGATAACCAGCCAACATACTTTTACCAAAGTCTAAATGTCAAATACTAGAGGGCATGCATTTAAGGTGGGAGGGGCAAGTTCAAAGGTGATTATGTGGGATGTGCTTTTTACAGAGTAGTGGGTGCTTGGAATGCATAGATATGTGGGGTAGTCAAGGTACGTATGAGAGGGAATTTAAAAGATGAATATGCAGGGACTGAAGGGATATGGACATTGTGTAGGTAGAAGGGATAAGTTTAGTTAGACATTTAATTACTGTATTACATTGCCACATCATGATCCAAAGGGCCTGTCCCAGCACTGTAGTGTTCTGTCATTACACAGAACAAGAAACATATTGTGCTGTAATAATTGTCATTAAGGCATTACAATCCATCCCATCCATCCATCAGAGACACTCCTTTCCTACTGACAACTAACATCTCTCTCTCTTCCACTTCTGACAAAGGGTCGCAGACCCAAAATTTTGACTGTTCTTTTTATAAGCGCCTCCTGACAGGCCGAGCTTTTTCCCACTGTTTTCTGTTTGCTTTAGGTTTCCAGTATTTACAGATTATCTTTAAGGTAATAAGATTTAAGGAGCTAGTTGCGATCAAGAAATGCAATGAGTGAAAGAAAGATTAATGGTTTTAATATCAAGAGAATGGCAAGTCTGTGAGGTGTGAAGCAGTGGGGTTGATTGGAAATGCTGGCACAGGCTGGACTGCCTCTTTGTAACATATAAATAAAATTATTTGTAAAGGATAGGATGTTAATGGACCAGTTCACCTGATCTGTGGATCTGCAGTTACTGGATGAACTGTTGGCACACTCATTGCAAAATGAACCACTTCCAACTTATCCATCGCTGATTTCAGACAGCATCAATACAAGGCAGAATCCTTCACAGGGGCAAGCTCTTCTCAGCATTCCTCCATCTAGATGATCACTTGTGAGTTTGTGTGTGCTTCATGGAACCTCTCCAAAGATGCATTGTTTCAAATACATGGAGAAGTGACCATGAAGTGCAACTAGCAGCAAAACATTGATTCAATTTTATTTTTAAAAAATGTATTGAGATACAGTGGGGAATAGGCACTTCCAGCCCTTCAAGTTATGCCACCCAGCAACCCCAATTTAACCCTGGCCTAATCATGGGGCAGTTTACTATGACCAATTAACCTATCAACCAGTACCCGTTTGGAATGTGGGAGGAAACCAGACACCCCCACCCCCAGAAAACTAACATGAGGAAATCTGCAGATGCTGGAAATTCAAACAACACACACAAAATGCTGGTGGAACACAGCAGGCCAGGCAGTATCTATAGGGAGAAGCGCTGTCGACGTTTCGGGCCGAAACCCTTTGTCAGGACTAACCAAAAGGAAAGATAGTAAGAGATTTGAAAGTAGTGGGGGGGGAGGTGGAAATACGAAATGATAGAAGACCGGAGGGGGTGGGATGAGGCTAAGAGCTGGAAAGGTGACTGGCGAAAGTGATTCAGAGCTAGAGAAGGGAAAGGATCACGGGACGGGAGGCCTCGGGAGAAAGGGGGGGGGGGGACACCAGAAGGAGATGAAGAACAGGCAAACAACTAAATATGTCAGGGATGGGGTAAGGAGGAGAGAAGGGCCATTAACTGAAGTTAGATTACCCCATCCTTGACATATTTAGTTGGTTGCCTGTTCTCCATCTCCCTCTGGTGTTTCCCCCCTTCTTTCTTCATCAGCTTCCAGCGTCATCCCTTTGTTGCCTCCATTTATCAGATCTCAGCCTCTTTTGTTTCCACTCTTTCCCCCCACCTCTTAGGTCCACCTATCATTATCAGCACTTGCTCCATCCCCTGCTCTCACTGTTTTTTATACTGGCCATTTGCCCCAACTTTCAGTACAGGTGAAGTCTTGATGTAAGACATCAATTGCCCACACCCCTTCCTGGATGCCACCTGAGCTACTGAGTTCCTTCAATTTAATTTTTGAACAATGGTGTTGTGGGAATGAACACTTAAGTACCTTTACACCCCACCCCTCCCAAGCCTCTAACAGGCCTATTATTTCAGTCTCTGAGGCTGAATTGAGAGCATCCTTCAGGAACCACTGGAAAGCATTTGACTGGAGTGTTTACTGACACCTTCAGCCTCTCATTTCAGCAGATGGAGGTACCCACCTGCTTCAAACATACTGGTGCTGAAGAATGTGTTAACCTGCCTCAATGGTTATCATCCAGTAGCACATAAATCCATGGTGAAGTGCTTTGAGAGCTTGGTGATAAAACATAGCAACTTCTGCCTGAGGAGTGACTTAAATCCATTCCATTTTATCTACCATCACAACAGGTTAACAGCAAATGCCATTTCATTGGCTCTTTGCTCATCTCTGGAACATCTGAACAATGATCATACATCAGGATGCTCTTCATTGCTTACAGCTTAGCATTCAACACTTATCACCCCATTGAAACTAAACAATAAACTTCAAGACCTGGACCTCAATACCTCCTTGTGCAATTGGATCTTCAATTTCCTCACAGACCCCAGTCAGTTCAGATTGTGGAGATTTTGCTGCCAATCACCATCAGCGCCAGTGCACAACAAAGGGTGGATGTCAAAGTCCCTGTTCTACTGGCTTTATACCCATGACTGTGTGGCTAAGTAAAACTCCAATACCATATTTGCTGATATCTCTGTTGGGAAAATCAAAAGTAGTGATGAATTGGCATACAGGAGAGACATTTGAAAATCTGGTCAAATCATCTCACAACCACCTCTCACTCATTATCAGTAAAACCAAACTACATGACTACATGAGAAAGAAGCCAGAGGTCTATGAGTTAGTCCTCATTAGAGGATTGGAGGCAGAGAGGGCCAGGTGCTTTAAATTCTTTGGCATTACCACATCAAGGGATCTCTGCAGGGACCAGCAAGCCAGTTCCATCACAAAGGTAGCACTCTAACACTTATAATTTCTTAGAAGTTTTAAAGTTTTGGCATGCCACTTAAAACTTTGCCAAACTTCTATAGATGCACATTGGAATAACACGACTAGAAGGACCTGCATTTCAACCTGGCATGAAAACACTAATGTCCGGGAATGGGTAAGTCTACAAAAAGTGGCAGATACAGCTCAGACCATCACAAAACCACCCCCATCATTGAGCACGTATACAAGGAGTGCAGCCAGAAGGCAGCAGTATCGATCAAGGACACCCATTATCCTGGCCATGTTCTCTTTTCACATTACCATTGGGCAAGAGGTACAGGAGTCTTAGAGCCCACATCACCAGATTCAGGAACTGTTATTACCCTACAACCATCAGGCTTCTGAACCAGTAAGGACAACTTCACTCACCTCAGTGCTGAACTAACTCCACAACCTATAGACTCACTTTCAAGGACTCTACAATTTATTTGTATTATTTATTTAGTTTTATTTGCTTAATTTGTCTGCTTTTGCACATTGGTTGTTTGTCAGTCTTTATGAATAGTTTTTCATAAATTATATTTTAATATTTTCTTAGACATTCACAGGAAAATAACCTCAAGGTAGTATATATTGTGACGTACATAATTTGAAAATAGTTACTTTTGATATAGATCAAGACATATAAAATTACAAGTTATTGGATTCTAGACAGTACAGTCCAGAATCCAACTGCAAATTTGCTGCAGCTATGCAGAGACCAAAATCCTAAACTCATACAAGTTGAAATTAACACCCTATGTGCTGATACCAAATCAGAAATAGTTTGCAGTTAATTGAATCAATTTAACCATCTATATATTAATCTACAGTATTATGGAATGGGGTTACATATAGTGAACACAAATGTATTCAATATTGGTAAATGTTTTAACTATGCAGTAGGATGATGTCACTTGATCTACCTAGCTTACCTACACTTAAAACTGACAAAACTAATGAAACAAGATAATTTCAGAACTGTACCCCTTCCCTGAGAACACTGGTCTATAGGTGTTCAATAATGAGTGGTTGTCTTATGCTTTCCATCACCAATTCGACAAACTATAAATAATTAAATGCAGACCAATGTTTTCAAAGCAGGTTTTATTGTGCAGATGGCATAGCTACCACTATTTTTTTGCTGTATATTTGGTAATTACTCTAACCCTGAGTAAATTAAACTACTATTGAAAGTTAAAACATCTGTGATACAAGCACTCTTATTTTACAGACTTGGGGGGTGGGGCAGGGGTGAATATTCAATTGTAACAATTAGAAACAAGCATTATATTAAAACAAGAAAGTTCAATTTAAAACAGATACTGTTGTCTCAGCAGGACCTAAACCAAATGCTAGTAACTCTGCATCAATTATGGTGTAGTGGAGAATAAGAGAAATACAAGACAGGGTAAATGAGATGTGAACTTTTGCAGCATATTTGCAGATCACATGATGTTCATTTATAATTGTATTGTTGCAGTCTGCGTAATTACAGTTCACTTGCATACATTACACAACTCTAGCCAACAATAAGTACTTCTGATGAATTTACAGCAGAGGACAAATTAGAAGCCCCACAATGCAGAGAAAAGATGCAAAGTTACTTGCTGCAGTTCAATAATACAATCGCTAATAGGATCACTTGGAACAGTTCATCATAACACTTGTTACAGTAAGCATTATCTACATTTAAAAGTGTCATTATACTTCCTCCTGATGAACTTATACAGTTTGTGGCACAATTACAGTGGTAAATATCTAATTGAAATAAATGGTTACTTGATCAGCATCTTCCAAAGCAGAAACACTAAGTGGTCAAAAACACTATCACCATACTTCCTTTTTATAAGGCCAAATGCATTAAGTAGCTTAGATATTCAATTCATTCACATTAACAGGAGTAAAATTGGAGATAATATTTGAGGCATTAAAATTTGACTAAATAAATTTGAATTGTATGCTTATCAATGTGTCATTTATTCATTCTAGGACATTACGCTACTTTTGTTTAGGACAAAGACTAATGTTCGAGATAACACAGTGGAGGAATTAGCCTATTATTGTACAAGTGATACATATCCCAAAGAAACCATAGGCAATAAGTATAAAACTAAAGGTTAATACAATGAAAAGGGTAGATGCTGACAATCAGTTTGTAGTAGGTGCCAGTATAACAGTAGTTTACACCAAGTTATAGGCACTTGCTAATCAATGGTAAAATGAATCTCACACTTAGTAATATTCTTTAATACAGCTGAGAGAATAATTTATAATTACTATTTTGTACTTTAAGAATATGAGAAGGATATAACAGGTTCATTTGGATAATTTAATAACGGTTTGATATCTCCTGCTTCATTAAAAGGAAATATGAATTTACAGTGCTGACAAAACATCTTTGACTAAAATCGAGAACACGATGAATAGCTGTTTCAGTGCTAAGCTATTTGCCTTCTGGCACTATTAAACCTGCAATCATTTGCCCTGCTGCTATCTCTAAATGAATGATTCTTCCAATATCTCTCCCTTTATCTTAATTGGTATTCTGGAATTGAAGTAAACTAGTAAAACTAAACCCTAACCATTTAGAACCATTACAAAATATAGTAATGCAAGTTTATTTAGAAAATAAATTGAACATAAATAAAAGCTACCTGGATGAAGGTGGAGAGCAAAAACTGGAATGGAAATAAACATTTGACATTCTTAAAGTGCATGACGACTTGAAATGATGCTCACTTCCACGTTTTGCTTAACAGTATTTTTTTTCAAGTAAATAACCTAAGATTCAGAGATGTGATGTGGCAAACTGTCAACAACTAATTACAATTTGATCCAAAATCCAGATTCATCAGTTCTAACAGGAACAACAAGGCCCTGTCTTGACCCATGGATTGCAAGTTAGAACACAGATTTGAGCTAGGAGCTCCCTGGGAACAGAAATTCAATGAGATGGTTTGACAGATTGATTGGAAATGATGATTAAGGATATGTTGGAAATAATTCAAAGTAGAATAATGCTGTCAGAAAAAACAAGTTGTCTGATGAAAGTACGGGAACAATATGATATAAGTTGGCAAATTCATCCATTATACAATAAGGATGAAAGTTGAGACTTTTACAAGATATTTGTCGTTCTGACATCTTAAGGAAGCCATAGCTTCATAGGCACTAATATTAGACAGACAGCATGCACACTGTGCATTGTAGAGAGGGTATAGTGTTTCTTCTTTACACAGCTCAGTAAGTTAAATGTCATTCCACATTAGTTCACAACTTCAGTACGTTAGTATGCAAATTTACCAGTCAACTGGTTCAACAATTCTCCAGTGCTAGTTAATATAGTTCATGAAGTACACTAATGATTTCATTTGTTAATTTATTGGTAAAATCCAACTCTGCATCCAAGGAGTTTGGAGATTTAACTATTGTGATGCTGCACTATGATGAAGCAGTATTAATGAAAAGTCCTCACCAGCAAACACTTTTACGATGACTACTTACCTTGCTATGGTTTTAGATTTCCTTAATTTACACTTCAAGTTGCATTAAATAAGGCAGCTTTAAAACATGTACACACTGAAAAGGAAATTTAAATATCATGCTTTGGTGTTTTTGTAGTTTTGTGCAATCATTGCGTTCAGTTTGATCACCAAACGTTCCAATTCCAGTAGGCAATCAAGTCCTGACATCCTAGGCAATTTACCTCACCCTAAAGGAGGAATGAAACATTTCTCCACCATTCCTCTAGGTCAGTTTTATATGCTAAGTCAATGAATCAATTTAGTTCCTTTTGTGATTTTTACATGTTCCTTCTAGCTAAAGGAATAATGGCATGAGTACAGAGTGCACAGAGGTTAAAAACCTAAAGTGCATGTAAACTATACAGAAATGAATGGTTTTGAAATTCATGAACACATGGGCATGGTTGACTATGGATGTAACCCTGAGTTACGATTCAGCACTTATCTAGTACACACTGAAAACTTCTGATGTAACTGGGTGCATAAGAAGAAACAAAGAGTGGGATTGTTCCATCGTATCCAGACTTCTACTGTTTGTATGACAGATTTTCAAATTAGTGAAAAACTAAAAATCACACCACTCCATGTAGGTTACTCTCATGCACTTGATTACTGAACAAGAGTAATTAAACTGTTTGCAGAGCCACTCAATCCACCTTCACCCTTCTGGAGGGATTTTATAATACTTGGTACTTGGAGTCCTGTGTACAAGCTTAGGCCACCACACCAGACCTGCATGAGGAGGAAAATGTCAATAATTTATCAGTCAGGTATTTCTGAAAGCATATAGTCAACATGTTTGGTCCACAATAATGAAGCTCATAATACATTTTAATGGTAAAATATGCTATTAAAGAAGCACAGAATGGTCACAGCAAAGCAGGGAACCAATCAGCCCATCATGCTCATGCTAGCTTCCCAGCAACCTTTCTCTGTAGCCTTGAAATTAATTTCTTTACCACATACTTATTGAATGAAATCCCTCACAAATCATGGCTAGCAACAAATCATTCCTGATTCTAACTATAAACTAGAAGTCAAAATAAGGTGGGGGAGGGGAGGAAGTAGTACAAGGTGGCAGGTGATAGGTGAAACTGGGAGAGGGGGAGGGGTGGAGCAAAGAGCTGGGGAGTTGATTAGTCAAAGAGATAAAGGGGTGAAGGAGGAACCTGATAGGAGAAGAAAGAAGTCCATGGCAGAAAGGGAAGGGGGAGGAGGAAAGCTGTATCCTCCTGTACATTGATGACACCCTATGCACTGTAGATCGGGAAACCCTTTTGTCCAGCACCTCCACTTTGTCTCCCACGAAACACAGGATTTCCTGGTGACCACCCATTTCAATTCTAATTCCCATTCCCATATGTTTTGGCCCAAAACATCAACTGTTTATTCCCATCCATAGATGCTGCCTGATCTGCTGAGCTTCTCCAGTATCCATTATCCTCCAGAATGCATTATTCTTGTAAACCTTTTCTGTATACCCTTATTGGCTTACAGCCTTCCTTTAATGTGGTGATCAGAATGGAACACAATACTTTAGCTGAGGCTAAGGGTTCAGCATGTCTGTCCTCCTTTTATACTCTCTGCTTTGGTTGATAAAGCCCAGAAATATGTATATTTTCTCATATGTATATTATTCTGCCACTAGTGTATTCTGTAAGGTCCTTTGCTCCTGAATACCTTTTAGAACAGTATATTGCCTCTCCTCATGCTTCAGAGTGCACTATCATTTCTATACATTAAACTTATCTTCAATGCTTTTTCCCACTGCATCACTTTATCATGTTGCAAAACACTTTCAAGTTACATGTTATTCATACACCTAGAAACTGCGGTTTGCACCCTTATTCAAATGCATTAATACAGAGAAAAATTGGCCTTTATACCAAACCCCAGCGGATTGTCACTCTTAACCTTATTCTAGTCTGATAAACAACAATTCACCATGACCTTCTGCGCCAAATTCACTTTCATGCTATGGGATGTATTCCAAATTGGCTGATAAGCCTGTTACGTGGCACCTTATCAAAAATGGAAGTTCAAGCGCACCATGTTGCCTACATTTATTGGCACTATATTGGGCAGAATCTTTTAATTCACAAAGAAAGGCTATTGAGTTTATTTATAAAATTATTTAAATATTTTGTAATATATCTGTTTCTCATGTCATGATAGCATAGTGGTTACACTTTACAGTACCAGCGACCTGGGTTCAATTCCCATCGCAATCTGTAATGAGTTAGCATGTTCTCCCCATGATTGCGTGGGTTTCCTCCACATACTCCAGTTTCCTCCCACAGTCCAAAGACGTTCCGGTTGATAAGTTAATTGCTCATTGTAAATTTTCTCATGATTAGGCTAGGGTTAAATTGGGAGTTGTTGGGCAGCACAGCTCAAAGGGCTGGAAGGGCCTATTCCACACTGTATTTCAATAAAAAATTTTAAAAAATAGAAAACTTCCAAGGGTCTGAAATTCCTATAATCGTCCTAGAATTTTTAATTTAATGTACTAATATCAAATACATTGGGGCTATACTAATTTTGCCTATGCATTATTTATAGAAATACAATTGATAATTTTTACAAAATTAGGTCTGCTTTGTCACCAGATTTAAGATTCTAAGAACTATAGCACTTTATAAACCATTAAGCAAAACTATTCTTTGGCAAAACATTGATCAGTCACTTACCATAAATGCAGGAACTACTGGTTGAGTAAATTTTGCCTTGAAAGTATGTAATAATTGCTTTGTATCAGCATTATAAAAGGATATTTGACCTGCAAAAGCAAAATGTTTATTTACATTTGAATATTTACATTTATTTCTTAGAAGTGAAACAAAGTTAATTTAAGCATTAGATAATCATACAAACTAAAAGATGGCTTCCACAATTAATTTGTGTACAATTATCTATAGAGAGTAGTAGTAACACAAGATACTGTAATAACATAATTGCCAGTACAATTTGATGCCAAATCACGGATGCTTGATCACATAAAGTTTAGTCAAACAGGCACATTTTAAGGAAGAAATCAAGGAAATTACACAAACAGAAAGAACAGGAATGTTAGCACTGAGATGCCCCACGTCAGCTTTTAATAGTAAAGAAAACCTCCCAATTGCCTTTTGCATTGTATGTTAAGATTGTATCACTGATTACTAACATTTTTCTACCACAGACTTTCAAAATATTTTCAGACAAAAGTTATTAACCTTATATTCCTCTACAGGATATTCTACCTCCAACCTAAACACTGAAAGCTAGGGGGAATGAACAGGCAATTTTTTTAAGTTGACACCAAGTATTGCCACTGGTAATCATTGCTGTAGTTTTAGCTAATTACAATTCCGATCAACAACTTGGGACATATGAGGACATGCCAGATGCTTCAGTTGCTTTTGGTGGCATTTAATTCTTAACCACTCTCCAGGTAAATATCTTACAATTCTGAATATATCACCTCTATACATACATTATCTCCATTTTTGGATTTCTCTACCAACTGGATGCATTTTCTCTTAAGATTTGTAAACTTTAAAGGATAAAGGTCAATACTATATTCCTAAATCTTACTTATTTCAGAAAAAAACATCTCCAGCCGATTGAACCATTTCTTACTTTTCAGGAAGCTTTTGATAGGGTCCTACACAAGAGATTAGCATAGAAAATTAAAGGATGATAGGATAGTAAAGTAGGACAAAGTGCTAATAGATTGAGAACTGGTTGACCAACAAGGAACAATCAATAGGGTCCTTTTCTGAGTGGAAGGCTTTGACTAGTATGGATATCAGAGCTAGGATAGCAGCTATTATCAATATACAGTCTATTAATGATTTGAAGGAGGGAATTAAATGTAACATCAATAAGCTCAGCAAGGACATAAAGTTGGGAAAGAGGGTGAACACTGTAGAAGTTGTAGAAAAACCCGTCAAATGAATGGATAGAAACACTAATGCTGCTATCCGTGAGTATATTCACTTTGATGGCAATAACAAGACATGACAGCGCATTGAAAAAGTGGGAGATGCAACAAAACTTGAGTGTCCTTATGCACCAGATGCAGCATTCAGTTGAAGAAAATTGAATGCTGGTCTTCATAGCAAAAGGAGTTGAGTATAGGAACAGGGATGCCTTACTGCAATTGTAAAGGGTCTTAGTGAGATCAAACCTTCAGTGTGTGCGTGTTTTTTCAAAAGTCCCAGCCAAGGAAGGATGCTCTTGTTCTAGTAGGAGATTAGGTAAAGATTTACCAGACTGAGCTCTGGATTGGCAGAACTGACTTATGAAGAATGATTAAATAAATTAGGCTTATGTTTATTGGAATTTTAGGTGATCTCATAAACCCATAAAGTTCAAATGTAATTTCTAAGATAATAGATTAGACACAGGAAGGAGACAAAAGATTTGAAGATTCTGAGAAATGGAGCAGAAATCAAGTTGCTGGAGTAACTCAGGCAGTACCTGTGGAGGCAAAGGTATGCAGGGTCTCAAATCGATCCTTTGCCTCCACAGATGCTGCTCCAGTTACTCTAACAGATCTTTCACATTTAGCAAAGCAGGGCAGAACAGGGTTCATTCAAATATAGAGAGTAAACTGACAAAGATGAAGAAAATTGTCTTTCCTCAGAAATTGATGCTTTGTGAAATTCTCTACCACAGAAAGCAGTTAAAGTCAAAGTGTTAAATATATTCAAATAGGAGGTTGGTTTTTCTCTTAGAGCTAGAGAAATCAGGAGATACGAGTTGCACAGTGGCAGGACTGATAAAGCTGCAAGCTCAAAGCTCCAACTACCCAGGTATGATTTCACCTATTATGCCTTCTGGGTCAAGAGCACACATTCTCACTGTATTTGCATGGCTTTTCTTCTGCATTCTAAAGACTTGCCAGGTTAAATTGCCCCTAATGTATGGATGAGTGGTAGAATGAAGGTGGATGAGTTGATGGCAAAATAGGGAGAAGAAAATAGGATCAGTGTAAAAATTGTTGTTTAATGTTGTTTGTGGACTCAGTAGACCAGAGTTGTCTCCATATGACTTTACATGGGGAGAAAGCAGGACTTCAGTACTGAATACAGATGATCAGCCATGATCATACTGAGTTATGGAGCAGTCTATAAGGGGAATGGAATGCTGTTTTCTGTATTTTGAAGAGTATGTTGTGTTAGTTTTGATAGTACTTGCACCATCATTACATTTTGTGAAATATTAACAGTTCTGCAGAGCAAAACTTTACACAAAATGTGATCAAATGCATGTGTCGCTTTTCAACTCCATCCCTCTAGTATAAAGACAGGTTATTGTTAATAGCCTCACTAACCTGCATTGCTACAATTTCTATTAATTTCTGCAGCTGTACTACTGGATCATGTCCTTTAATTCAGTCAGACAAACTAAGTAACACAAATAAGAGGGTTGGGAGTGGAACTAGCTGGTCTATTTTTACATGAAGTTGGTACAGAGTCAATGGGTTAAACTTTGATGTTGAGACCATTCTGTGATGTTGTGTGCTCAACCACAAACAGGAAGTGTCACGACAACTAAGAGATATAGGTTGTCACAGCAAATTACAATCTCTAACATCTATGTAACTTTGAGAAGGACCATTTAAATGCAATGGCAATGCCTGCAGTGGTTCAAGTATGGAATTGCATAAAAGTGGAGACAGATTTGGAGGCAACAAATTTCAGGACTATAGATAGGACAGGTTTTTGCAGGAAGTACCTGTTGACATGCTCCGTCAAGGGGATCAGGGCAGCAGTAAGTGGACAAGCTTAGCTTGGACAGGAAACTAGAGAAAAGTGCAAGTTCAGCACTGAGAGAAAGATGCAACTCCTTAGTAACTGTGAAAGTAAAAGGAGGAAGGGAAATAGTTTTGGAAGATTGATCTGAGAGACGGGAAGCCAAGGGTATCTTTGTGTTCTGGGTTAATGTTAAAACTAAGCAATTTTGGTAGAGGAAACCAGAACCTTATAGTGCCTCAAGACCCACTGATCAACTCTGAAGGGCAAACAAATCCACTCCTAGGCTTATCAAGATCTAATGTGTTATCCAGAACTGTATACTTTGCCTGGTATATGCCAAATATACCAACCAGTGCCAATGTAAACATAGTTTGAGAGAGGCCTTGATTAAGTAGATCACAATATCTCCCAAAGCAATGATTTTTATAAAGTAATCTAGATTGTTCCAATTTATGAAATGTTCACTTGAATACAATTTTATAGATCATTGATCTGGTGTTCCCATCCCTGTGCTTAAAATGTTATGAAGGGTATTGGTTTAGACAGATGTCAAGATGGAATTCTTTCAGTACCATTATAAGGACAAATGACTGTGCATGTTACTTTCTAAGCTTTTTTCCCCTCTGAACTACAGTTGATAATGCAATGTAGTTTGACCTCCAAAATGAGTTTGTATTCTCTGATTTCCCACCCACCACTGAATTCACCACAGCATGCAAAATAATGACCCTATTCTGAATTATTTTCATATATTTTAATGTTTTAAGTTTCACTTGCTCTACGCAATTGGCAGATGCCTCTGATCTGGGCCGACATTTACATGCCGAGTGGCACCTAATTAATTAGCTTGTTTATTTTGCTTTTTTCTTAAATGTGCTGGGTGCATGCCGGCTACCGCTGCATCCCCGCATGCTTCGCGGCCCGCTATCAGTCCGCAGCCCAGAGGTTGGGGACCACTGGGCTAGAGTGTCAAGGCAATGGGATTGATCCAGTACTTTCCAGCCCAAAACTTAACTGACATCAAATCATCACAATAACCCAGCAAAAATAAGGTTAAGCCAAGAAATTAGGAAAATAGGAAGAAAGTTTTGATGTCTGTTATAAAAGAGCTACCTCCATCGTAGTCAAGGTATACACCTATTTTATCTGGAACCTGCACATCCATGATTTTGGCTTTGTTGTTGTGTTTAGCAGCAAAGGATGCCTGCAGCCAGTTGTTAATATGAACACACCATGATGTAACAGTCTTCCCCAGCTGATCAAACTTTCCAAGATTTCTGTACGACACACCTATACTATAGGATTTACAATCTTTTTGAGACTTCACTTCCCAATAATGTTGTCCACTTTCGATCACTGCATCTCCTGTGGAGTACAAAAAAAGATGTAAATTTCCTATGGTTGATGCACAAAATTTCACACAAATACTTGGATTTTTATGATATTTTTCACTCAATGAAGCAATTTAAGGACTTTTACTACTGATGGCCAAGTAATTAAGGCACTAGACATAATTTTCCATGAATTTGTGTCTAGTTGTGTTCGCACTTTTATTCTCTGCATAATCTGTATCTTTTCCTCCTGATGTTGAATCCATGTTTCCTTGCTCTTGGAGACATCATCTTCACATTCCGTTTTAAAAGTGTTAACCGAAATAGGACAAAATAGTTGTGTCCTTTTCAGTGTTTTCTGCAGGTTCAATATAACTTAATAGCTGTGTCTATTTATTAATCTCAGAATTCCATATGCTTCACCAACTATTTGCTCAACATGCCTACTATACACCAATGTATGTCTAAGTCCTTGTGTTTCTGAGTATTTTTTTTTAATCCTGTTAATTTATATGTTATTGGGAAATTATAATATCCCTCTGACTTTGAGGACCCGGGGCATGAACAGATGCAAACTGGTCCTGGGAGAGGTGTGAGCAGCTGACAAGGAAATGCGTACCACCAGGATGGTAGGAATGGGGCAGAAGCCAGCTTGGACATGGTGGGAGAGTGTACTGAAGCAGAAGATTTCCTGGTCCGACATCTGGCAGGCAGAACCCCAGTGCATCAAGTTCATGATCCAGGCTGTGTACAACACCCTACCTAGTCCAATGAACCTTTGCATGGGGCAAAAGTGAGATACCATAATGTACTCTCAGCCCTGTCAGAGGAACCCTGGAACACATCCTCAGCAACAGCCTAGTAGTCTTGAGAGAAGGATGCTACTGCTGGCACCATGACCAGGTGCTGAAGGCAGTGGCAGAAAGCATCTCCTTGGTCATTAACTACAATAGACACCTCCGGCAACCCAGAAAGCCCATAGCCTTTGTCAAAGCTGGAGACTAACCAGATCACCAGCAGGCTTACTTGTCAAACATCTGCCTGGCAACTGAAAGTCAATCTTCCCTGATTTCAACGTATCATTATTACTGAGGTTTGTCATGGCTATTCTGTCAGAAACCTCAAAGCAAGTGGTCATGGTAGAATTAAGTGCCTTGTAAAGACCAGATTGAGGTGTTTGAGTGCAGGAAAGCCAAGTACCAGGAGCTGGTAGAGCAGTGCCAGAAACGGGTGGAGGCACGATGCGAGCCTATACAGGTGGACTGTAGAGGTTTCGTTGGCTGTTCACTCTGCAGAACCTACTCTCTCCTTAGCATTAGGGAGGGTTACAAAGAGAAGAGCCATCAGGATTGTCTCAGAGGCTGCTGAGCAAGCCTCCAGATGGCTATGGTCAAGAGGTGTGACTGATAGATCAATGCTACTGGGACACAAGCCAGGCCCTGATCAACCCTGGCTGGGTCACCTGAGCAACAGTTGGACATAAAAAAACTCGAAAAGCCTAATACACCCAGGTTACATCATGATGATATGTCCTAGCATCAGCAAGATATAAAATTTGACTTCAACAATAGACCTAGCATTCTCAGCTATTCCAATTAAGTTAAAATTGGTTTTTCCAGACTCCTGGCAGAATCAGAACAGCCAAGAAGCAGATCTAACTCATTTGACACTGCCTGTTTGAAGTTCAGTGTAATAAAACCTGATGGATTTACTTTAAATAATCAATTATATTGGACAATTGTAAGATTAATATTCTACAAATTAGCAGACATTGCTTACTTATTTAGTCATATCATAGAGGTAACAATGAAACCTTTCTTCAAAAGAAAAATCAGTGTACCCATCTCTCAAATAAATTCTTACAATTCAAAAACAGTATTTTGTTTTGCAGGTAAATGAATTCCTGTGTCAGGATGATGACCAGTAGACATTTCAGAGTCCTTACAGATTTCCTCCCCGAAGGACATTGGTGAACTAAGTGATTTTAAAGACAATCCTTTGATTTTATGGTCATTAGCAACATCTAATTCCAGATTCTTAACTGAAACCCTGAGGAAGGGTCTTAGCCCAAAATGTCGACTTTTTATTTTTTTTCCATAGATTTGCCTGGCCTGCTGAGTTCCTCTAGCATTTTGTGAATACTGCTTTGATTTCCAGCATCTGCAGATTTTATCTTGTTTGTATTAACTGAATTTAACATTTTGCAGCTACCAGAGCTGGTGGTTGCCAGTCCAGGTTACTAGTTCAGTAATTCAACCACCTTCCTACTGGAATAGCTATTACTGGTAGAAGATAGTTTCAGCTGCTTTTAAAAACCACAATACTGGCAGTAACTCCCCCTCCCCAGGCTAATGGTAAGGCTAATAATGATTATATGTATTAATGTGTTTATATTCATCACCTGTAGTTGAAAGCCAAAAAGCAGAGATACAAAAAAAAACCTAGATCCAATTCTGTCCCACCTAAAACAAATAGATAAACAGCTACCATCTTAAATACCTTCCCAATTCTAATATTTTCATTGTGTACTTTCTTCACAACCCAGACACACTAGCACACATATTCAAGCCACAATGCACAATATAATTAACTCATCTAAATTCAAATGACATTCATTCTCCAGCAATATAGAAAGTATCATCAGAATGCAAGAATTATTTGTTTCAGAAGGGATAGGGAGAGAGTGGCATTGCTAATCAGGGATAATATCACAGCTGCAGAAAGGGAGGACATCATGGAAAGATCATCTACTGAGTCAACGTGAGTGGAAGTCAGAAGCGGGAAGGAAGCAATCACTCAACTGGGAATATTCTAGAGACCCCCCCCCCCCCCCCACCAATAGCAACAGAGATAGTGAGGAGCAGATTAGGAGGCAGATGATGGAAGGTGAAAAAAAAAGTTTGTTGTCATGGGTCACCTCAACTTCCTTAATTTGGTTGGCACCTCTGTGCAAATGGTTTAGATGAGGCAGAATTTGTTAGGTGTGTCCAGGAAGGATTCCTGCACTGGAGAAGAGGCTATACTAGGAGGACTGTAGATAGTTGGAAGGAAGCCAGGAAGAGATGAAAAATGGACTTACAAATCCTTGGTGAGTAGGATTAAAGGAAAAATCACAAAGCATTCTAGATGTATGCGAAGAACTGGAAGATAATTAGAATAAGGGTAGGACTTATCAGGGATATAAGAGGAAATGAGCCTGGAGTCGAAGGAGTTAGGGGAGGTCCTTAACTAGTACTTTGCTTCAGTATTCACTGAGAGGGACCTTGACAAATGTGAAGGCAGTGTAAATCAGGTTGATATGCTGGAATACGTTGACATTAAGAACGAAGATGTGCTGAAATTTTTGAAAAATATTAGTATAGATAACTCCCCAGAGCTGGATGAGATATACCCAGATTACTAAGGGAAGCAAGGGAAGAGATTGCTGAGGCTTTGCTAATGCCCATTTGTCTCCTCACTAGCCACAGGAGTAGTACCAGATGATTGGAGAGTGGCAAAAATTATTCCTTTCTTCAAGAAAGTTAACAGGGATAACACTGAGAATTATAGATCAGTGGTGGGCAAACAAGTGGGGAGGATTATTAGAAACGGGACTTAAGTGGATTTGGAGAAGCATAATCCGATTAGGGATAGTCAGCATTGCTTTGTGATGGGCAGGTTATGCTTTGCGAGCCTGACTGAATTCTTCAAGGAAGTGACAAAACAAATTGATGAAGGTTGAGCAACAGATGAGGTGTATACAGAGTTTAGTAAGGCATTTGTTAAGGTTTCCCATGGTAGGCTCATTCAGAAAGTCAGGAGGTAGAATTCAGGGAAACTTGGCTGCATAGATTCAGAAATGGCTTGCTCACATAAGGCATATGGAGCTCCAGGAAGAATGTGCTCCATCCGTAGTAGATGGAATGTAATCTGCCTGGAGGTCAATGACCAGTGGTGTTCCACAGGGATTTGTTCTTGGGACCTCTGATCTTTATGAATTTTATAAATGACTTGGTTGAGAAAGTGGAAGAGTGGGTTCGCAAGTTTGCAAAGGACATGAAAGTTGGTGGAGTAGTGGATAGTGTCACAGGTTAAACCAGGTCATTACAGGATGCAGAACTGGGCTAAGAGGTGGCAGATGTAGTTCAATCCAGAAAATTGTGAAGTGATACACTTCTGGAAGGTCGAATTTGAAGCAGAGTACAGGGTTAGTGGCAGGATTCCTGGTGTGAAAAAATAGAGGGTACTTGAGGCTCACATCCATAGATCTCTCAAAGTTGTTGTGCAAGTTGATAGGGTAGTAAAGAAGGCATATGGTGCATTAGTCTTCATTAGTTGGGGAATTGTGTTCCAAGATCCGTGAGCTTCTATAAAACTGTAGTAAGACCACATTTGAAGCATCGTGTTCAGTTCTCGTCCATTCATTTATAGGAAGGATGTGGAAGCCTTATTGAGGATGCAGAGAAGATTTACCAGGATGCTGCCTTATGAGAGCATGTCTTATGAGGATAGTTTGAATGAGGTATGGCTTTTCTCTTTGGAGTGGAGTTGAGAGGTGACTTAGTAGATACATACAAGTTCATAAAAGACATGGACAGAGTGCACAGCCAGAGAAGAATTCTCTGGCAAAAATAAATGGCTGATATGAGATGGTACAATTTTAGCATGATCTGAAAAAAGTATTGGGGGTGTATGAAGAGGATATAGTTTTTTATTAATTACACAGACTGGTGGGTGCATGGACCACCAGGGGTGATAATAGAGGTAGATACATTAGGGACATTTAAGGGACTCCTTAAATAGACATACAGATGAAAGAAAAATGGAGAGCTATCTGGGAGGGAAGGGTTAGATTTTAAAGTATGTTAACAGGTTGGCACATCATGGGCCGAAAGGCCTGTACTGTGCTGTGCTCTATGCTTTACCTAATACTGTATACGATTCACCAGAAAAACGATCACGATTGCTCCTTCCTGATCCTGGTCGGCAGGACACGGATGTCCTTTTTGGTGACGGCGTACCACTTCTATAAGAAAATTAAAGGAAACCAACGTCAACTTGTATCCAATAAATGAGCCAAAGTGACAAAGTATTAGAACAATCATAAACTGAGAGAAGCTTACATTCCAGTGTTCATTTTGGATAAGTGTGTTACTTAATCTGCAATTTTTTTAAAAAACTGTTTATTTAACAAGATTTTAGGTAGAGCTCATGGGATAAGTGAGTAACTACAATTAACTGCAAAAACTCTGTAACATTTCTATCAGCAAATTTCTAAATATTTTATTCAGGCTATTCTAAAACTCCATCAGCATTTGGTAACGTCTGTATAGCTAACCTCTCAGCCCAATCCTGCTTTTATAAGCACCTTTAAATAGCTGTCCAAGGACTATGGCAAAGGTTTACTGAATTATCAGTTCAGTGTTTGATAGTCTGGGTAAAGTGAATGACAAACATGCATGTGGAGGAGTGTGGGGGGGGGGGGGGTTTAAATTAAAAATAGAACAGACGTAATTTAAGGCAAGCAAAACTTACCAGAGAATGAAAATGAATCCGCAGGGAAGAAAGAACAAAGAAGTTAACATTGGAGTTATGATGGATTGTTAGAGGAATGCCTAAAGTGTTCACTTTAGCTCCCAAGACTGAAAGATGTAATACTGGTGTCCATCAGATAATCTAGAACCCTACCAAAATGAATGTGATGTTATACTGAAAAGTAAAGTAGTATTAAGCCATATTTCTATATTAGATTTATAAATTTATGAAACACTCTTCCTTGCAAGATAAATCTACTTCAAAAAGTGTACCTTATTTAAAGCTCACAGAATGTTCATAATCACTAATAAGTGGTATACCCTCAGAAATGAAATGCATATGGAAGAATTTATCATTCTATACCACTGATGCTTTATATAAGATGGGTACTAATCAGGAAATAAACTATAAACAGCTGATAAATTCAACTGCCAGAAACAGCACTTCTGCACAATCATTTTGAGAGACAAGTACAATCAATTTTCATTTAAGAGGAATGCTTTTATTATAAAATTAAATTAACTTATTTACTGGAGTGGAAGAGCTGATAAATACAGCTATTTTTGGGAAATCACAAAACAAGATTTTCAATAAATTTTACTAGATTTATTTCTTCCCAGATGATTGTAGCTATGTAACCCTAACACACATGAATGGAGGTAAAAATACCTTTGCTGAGAAACAAATCCATTAGTATGCAAAATTGTAGAAATCAGATTCTAAAATGCTTACTTTAAGTTTTAACCATTTGAAAAGAATAGAAATTAGACTTTTTGAACAAAATAAATAAGGAATCAATGTTATTGGTCACTGTCTCCAGAATGAAGCTTGGAAAGATTAATTTATAGAGTGATAAAGCACTGGTACAGATCTTGTATCCCAACTCATCGATACTTTACCAGGATTCCCATCTAAGATAATCCCATTTGTCTGCATTTCATTAGGGATATTTCCATATCCCTCTAAAACATTCCTACCCAGAAAGGGGTCCAAATGTCCTTGTAGCTGCCTCTACCATTCTGACTAGAGGAGAGCCCATACTCAGCACTAAGTAATAAAACTGGTCAGATGACAGATCTCTTGGTGAGAAAACATTTTGGAGATAGTGGCCACAGTTCCCTCATCTTTAGCATGGCTATGGACAAGGAGAGGAAGAACCAATATAAGAAAGACTTTAATTGGGGTAGAGCTAATCACAATAGTATTAGGGAAGAACCTTGCTGGGAACAAATATTCCCAGGGAAATGCACAATGGAAATGTGGAGGTTGTTCAGGGTCCATACATGGGCTCTGAATAGATTTGTCCCACTGAGACAGGGGAAGGATGGTCGGGTGAAGGAAGCATTGTTGACAAGAGAGAAGAACGAAGACTACTTAGGGTTTAAGCAACAAAAGACAGGACTCTTGAGAATTATAAGGTAGCCAAGAAGGAATTGAATAGACTTAGGAGAGCTGGAAGGGAAGATATGGCCTTGGCAACTAAGACTAATGAGTACCTCAAGGTATTCTACATGTACATGAGGATAATGTGAGGGTAGGAGTGCCCAGGGATAAAGGGGAAAACACATGCATTGAGTCAGAGGAAGTAAGGGAGGTCCTTGATGAATAGTTTGCTTCAGCATTCACCAGAAGAGTACCTTAACGTATGTGACATCAGCATGGAACAGGCCAATGTTGAGGTTGTTGGAGCATGTTGAGGTTAAGATAGAGGCAGTGTTGGAGTTTCTGAAAAAGATTAGGATAGATAAGACTCTCCTGACCAGTCAGGATATATCCTGTTATTACAGGAAGAGAGGGAAGAGATTGATGGGGCATTGATAATGGTCTTTACATTCTCCATAGTCACAGGAGTATTATCAGAGGATTGGAGAATGGCAAACAATTATTCCATTGCATGAAAGGTTACAGACCAGCTAATCTTCTGTTAGTGGCAGTCAAACTATTGGAAAGGATTCTTAGAGAACAGGATTGATGAGTATTTGGAGATGTGTAGTCATATTAGGGATAGTTACTATGGATTTGAGGAGCAGATTGTGCCTCATGAGCCTGATGAGCTTTTCAAGTTGGTGACAAAACAAATTGACGAAGACACAGTCTGGACGTGGTGTACATGGATTTTAGTATGGCATTTGACAAAGTTCCCCATGGTAGGCTCATCCAGAAAGCCGTGAGGCACAGGATTCATGGAAACTTGGCTGCGCAGATTTCAAATTCACTTGGCAACAGAAGGCAGAGAGTGGTAGTAGATGGGGCACTTTTTGCTGGAGCCAGTAGTGTTCTGCAGGGATCTGTTACTGAACCTCTACACTTTTTAATTTTTTTTTAATGACTTAGATGAAGTGGAAGGTTGGGTTGCAGGTTACAACAAGATATAGACAAGATGCACAGCTGGGCACAGAAATGGCAGGTGGCATTCAATCCAGTAAACTATGTGGTAAACTTGAAAATCGAACTTGAAGGCAGAGTCAAGGTTAATCAAAGTTCAAATAAATGTATTATCAAAGTACATATATGTCACCATGTACAACCATGAGATTCATTTTCTTGTGGGAATTCACATTAAGTACTAGAAACCCAACAAAGGAATACTGCCCCTAAAGGAATGGACAACAACCAATGTGCAAAAGTCAACAAACTGCACAAATATGAGATAAAAAGAAAATAATAACAATGAATAAATAAAGAGAAAATGAGTTGTTGAGTCCTTAGATTATGGTAACAGTTCAGTGGTGAGGCAAGTGAAGTTGACTTAAGTTACCTCCTTTGGTTCAAGAGCCTGATGGTTGTGGGGTAATAAATGTTCCTGAAGTTGGTGGTGCGAATCGCTGATGATGGTAGCGAGTGCTTTACCTGTGATGGACTGGGATGTATTCACTACTTTTTGTTCAAGGGCATGGGTGCTACTATACCAGGCTGTGATGCAACTAGTCAATACCAGCTAGACCAATTAATAGCAGGATTCTTAGCATTAGAAATTAAGAGGAACAGAGATGTCCAAGTTCAGAGATCCTTCAAAGATGCTATGCAAGTCAGTAGGGTGGTTAAGAAGGTATATGGTGTGCATTTTTACGAACAGCTTCTCCCCCCACCGTAAGATTTGTGAATGATCAATGAACCCACAAACGCTACATTGTTCTTCACACTTGCGAACTGAAGATTTGATCCAAGATGTCCCAGACCACGGCACCTAAGAGGCAACAAACCAGCAGGGAATTCATTCTTGCACACAGAACCTCCTTTCTGTTCCCGTAACTAACGAATCCCCATCACCAAAACACACCTCTTCTTCCCCTTTCCCTTCTGAGTCACAGAGTTAGAGACCCAACTACCTTGACTTTCCTGTGCTAAGTCATTCCCCCCCCCCAACCTCCCCACAGTATCCAAAGTGATATACCTGTTGTTGAGGGGGGTGGCATTAGCTACCTTAACCACTTTCCCCTTCCTGTTACACAATCTTCTTGTGTCCTGCACCTTTGGTGTAACTACTTCTCTCTGTCCTGTCTACACCCTTTCAACCTCCCAAATGATCTGGAGTTCATTCAGTTCCACCTCCAACTCCTTAGCGTGGACTGTTAGAAGCTGCAGTTGGATGCACTTCTCACAGAAGTTAGAGTTGTCAGGGACACTGGAGGTTGCCCTGCCTTCCCACATCCAGCAAGAAGAATATTCAACTATCCTGTCTGGCATCTCTATTGTCCTTGTTGAGTAAATGTAAAGAAAGGAGGGAGGAAAAACTCTACCTTCAGCTCTTCTTTTTTGCTATGACTGATGCTTCTCCTCACTGAGATTTTGAAAAGCTGAAGTCTCAAACTCACCACTCTAACCATCCACTCCTACAATGGTCACTGCACTTGCCCCTGCCTGCCTTTAATTTGAACCTGCTAATCAACCCCAAGTGCAGATTGGTCATTGGTTTGAGCTCCAAAAGAACAACTGTCACGAGTTGCTGCCTTTTCTACTCTGCTAGCGAGCCTGAGCAAAATTCCCTGCGCTCAAGCTTCTGATCGGTCACTGGTCAAAGCTCCAAAAAAAATGGCAAATTTAAATTTTCTGAATTCTTAATACTCAAAAGATGTAAATTAAGTTAACAAGACTTGAATCTCAATCCAACAATTACATTGATACTAAACCAGGCTTATTTCACCAGAAGGTTGTGTTATTTGAAATGACCATGCTCAATTATATAGATATTAAAAGCCATGGTGGCACAGAAACCTACATGGGTGTGCCAAAATACAAGCTTATTGGACTTGATGTGCATGGACAATATTAAAGATGATTAGGATGCTATTATTGTACTTGCAAGAAATGTTTCTCCAATTGTATCAAACAATCTGGTTGGGGCGGCTGAGCAAAACAGAAATTCAAAGGGTACTTGAAAGTTACGTTTAAGAGCAAATTATATGGTTAGATTTCTTAAGGAGTACAGGGTTTTTTTTTATATAAGACATGACGGATAAGCAAGAATAGGGTACTAAGATGGCCAAAGATGGGAGGATAAAGTGTAGGTTAGGGTATGTGTGTGTGTGAGATTGGGTGAAGGGATTTAGAATGGTAAATCTATTGCACACTCTGGAACAGATGGTGGCGGTAATGCACCATTAAGCTGGGTGCTAACCACCGTAAACAAGACTAAGAAGATGGTTTGATTTGTAGGAAAAATTGTCCCTGAAGGTCACAATCACATTGTCTGAGTAATTAATACAACTTCATTTAAAATTTAACCAGATTTGCTTTGTCATTAAGAACTTGCTGGTCTCCATCATAAAATTGTAAATACATCATCCCAAAATAGTGAGATTTAATTTGATCCCACAATTCTGGATGGGTTTCTGCTAAAAGTTAATTAGTTGATATTCACAACCAGTCATTTGAACACTGTTAAATGCATACAAACAGAGCTTGAGGGAAGCTGATGAAATTAATAACAGGGATTGGTTAGCTGCAGCAAATAGATTATGGCATTCTAGAAATGATTCACCATCATATACAAGTATTTAGTGCGCATGGTAGATATGACCATTGAGGATATTATTATGTATTCAAATAAGCTTGCTGAAAATGAAGACAGGCATAAAAAGCAGCAGCCTTAGGATTCAACCAACAAATAACTTAGTCCCGCGAACAGAAATTCCCTGCTCATTGCTTATGAGTATATTTTAAACACATTCCTGCCTTCCATCCTATAAAAAACAGATCATTTTTAGAACTCCATTCAAATATCAAGGGTGATCTACTAACTCTGTCATTTTCCTGCACCATATCAAAATACCTACCTATTTAAATCTTGAATATACTTAACATGTGAGCCTCGCAGCCTGCTCGGATAAAGAACATTCAATTCACTTCTCTATGACGAGCACCTTGGAGCTTAGCACCTTTGTGCCAAATTACTGAGTCCCTGTTGAGCCTGTAAACTTTAGTTTTTAGTAGTCCAGCGGGGAAACAACAACTCTGCATCTACTGTGCCAAGCCCCTTAAGAATTTTGTATGTTGCAATGAGATCACCTCTTATTCTTCCAAAATCAAATGTACACTTTTCCTCACAGGACCATCTCCATCCCACCCTAATTTTGGGAATCAAGTAAATTCACCTTTGCTGTACTGTATCATGAATATCTTTGCTTTAGAAGAGAGATCAAACTTGTACACAGTGTTCCAACAGCTTATATAATTTAAGTAGGAATGTGTACTCAAATCTTTTGTCCCATTAATTGTTTTCTTTTAACATTAACTTATATTCCATCTGCCATGTTCTTGTCTAGTTATTTGATCCATCTATACTACATCCACCTGCCCCTTGAAATTTCTCTACATTCTCCTTACAGTCTGCACTGCCAACTGGCTTTGCATTTCAGATGCAAACATGACATAAGATTCTCATCTCATGGATATAGTTTGTGAACAGCTAGGGATACTGCACCAATCTCTGTCGCATCCCTTCAGTGACAGTATCTCAATTTGTAACCTTTTGTCTTCTGTCCATTAACCAGTACAGTAGTGCCAGTACCATGTTTCTAATTTTGTTTTACTCTCATGCACGATACTCTGTAGGTTTGCACTACATCAATTATGGTTAAGTGGTTATCTATTCACTTAACTACAACCTAATACAACTAAAAGATTTGTCAAACAAATTCCTATTCATAAATCCACATTATCCATATCATAATATTTAGGTGTTCTGTTACCATTTTCATATTTATATATATTCCAGCACTTTTCCTGTTCTTTAATCATATTTTCCCCACTGCCTTGTCTGGTCTGTAATAGCTTCCAATTCTGATGAATGAATATTGTCACAATATGATGATTGCTTCTCCCTATAAATTCTCCAAATCTATTTATTGAAAAAAGTGTAATTTTGGCATTTTAGTAGGAAAATTAGGTAGCAAAGATGATGTAATTTGAACTACAGGAAGTAACTATGATTCTCTACTTATACAGAACAGGTAAATGACGTGAATTAGCAAGCTATTGCTTGATCTACCTAGGACAAACTTGATTCATGTGTAATACAAGTTAGCAAATCACCTTCTCAAGGGCAATTATGGATGGGCAATAAATATCAGCCTTGAAAACAGTACTCAGATCCCAAAGATGAACTTTAAAAAAATCTGAAATCCATTCCTACCACCTATTACATCTCCAAAGGAATACTCATTTCATCAGAAGGAAAAATAATACTTGATGCTCTATTTCCTTTGACACAGATTTATCTGTTCCTTAAAATTCAGTTCCTTGGGTTTCATAGATATGTATTAAGCAGTATGAAGCAATGCATTAGCAGCATTTCAATCTATTTTATTTTTATTGCAACCAATTTCACTGATAACCTCACTCGGATTTGTAAATATATTGATATCAATTCCTATTTGCTTTTGAAAATAAATGTAGCAGGGTCAGGAACATTACTGATATATCACCAGGAGCCAAACATCTAATCTAAACAGCCTTAACTGTAGGCAAATAAAATTAGACTTTAAATGCCCTAAATAAATAATTACAACCTGCTCAAAGTAGATGTATTCCAAAACAAAGTAGGGAATTGAAACAGGATAAAATACTTCCATCAGTGTAGGAAATACAAGTATGGTTATCAGCAAGTTACAGGCATTAGCTCGTATTAAACTATGCAATTATCACATTTCACCTCATGTTCCTCTTCACCAAAGAAACCTGGCGACTGTGAGATGAGAAAAGTGGATTAGTACAATACATTGTAAACATTAGGGAAAATTTAAAATTGCACATGGACATATTTTCACATTCTACTTTACACTTCATTCCAAGCGAACAAAAAAGAGTTTCGCTTGCAGGAGCAAAATCACAGCATTGGACTATTTCTTAATTGCGCTACAGAAGTAGAGTTCTGAGAAAGTTTGTATAATTTTCCTAATTTTTAACCAGGCTATATCAGTTTGAAAGTTTTTCTTCAATAAAAGCAAAGTACATATTAATTGGAGAATGGTATTAGTATTTCCAAGATTTCTACATGTACTTCATTCCATGCAGTGCACAGTAAAACTGGATTTAGTAATTCTGAGCAGGCAGATTTTCTGGACTATTGATGTTATGACAATTAATACCTACACACTTTCAATTAACTTATCTTCATTGGAATGTAGTAAAATTTTCCAGCTACCCAGCTGAATCTCAAGGGAAGGAGGGGTGTGGGTGGAAACTGGGTCACTGGTGGAGTTTAAAGGGAGTAAGGGAAACTGGAGTTTGAAAGGTAGGTGGGGTGCATGAATACATGGGTGGGTTGAAATGAGGCTGCAGCAGAGTATGAAGGAGATTGGGGGTGAGGAGTACTGGGGGCCACAAGAACTTGACGAGATGAAGAGAATGTAAGGAAGGAGGTGATGGGAGAACAGGGTCAAGGAACAGTAGAAGGGAATGAGGGTGGGGGAAGGAGAGGAAGACAGTCAGGTTTGGAAAAAGGGAATCCAAATTGAGTGAGCCAGATACTAAACCACTGGGATTTCTGAATGAATGGACTGTTGATTATTGGAAGTTGCACTGTATATTGATCATATAATATTACCGCATGAGAGTGGGCAATAGAGAACCAATTACTGAAACTCCACAAGCCAATCCATTTGCAAGTGCATGATTTTGAGAATTCAGTTTTGATCTAAATGCTGAAATAACTTAAAAGCTGAATTAACTTCTATAGGTTACCGAATTTTCAAAGGCTTGGAAGTATACATGTTAGAAATTGTGCAACAGATAATTAAAAATAAAAAGCCAAAATGATTTCCAGCTTGGGACAAGTGTTTACAAAATGTAAACCCAAGCCCTTTTTTTCAGGGATTAAAATCTATTATAATCCTGGAAAACAGCCAAAGATTGTAGTAAATCAACAACTTTTGGTATATTCTAAATGAACTTAATACAATAAAAATTACCTGCCCTTGTTTTCTTTCCCTTTTATTTTACTCTCCTGCCCTTTTCCTCCTGAAGAGTCCCATTCAACACTAAAATCATCAACTTTTAGGTTCTGGTGTGAAGTTGTAGCATCAAAGTTAAAGTTGAAACCTGAAAATAAATTAATAAAAAAAAGACAAACAAATGTTTAGGTCATCACAAAATAAAGTTGAAGAGACTTCTAAAGCAAATATCACAAATCTTCAGATTTACAGTACTGTGCAAAAGTCTTGGGCACCCTGGATGTTTGATATAAATTTTGTTTTAGATGCTATTTTTTGTCTTCTGCATTAGTGTGTCAGTAGAAAGGAACACATTTTAGATCTCCATTCATTTTCCAGAAAATTTAATTTTAGAGAATTTTTGGTATTTTGTTAAAGAAAGTAACATATTTAGTAATAGACTACTTTTCAAATAACAACTTAATTACTTTGTTGTTATATAGCCCAGTGCATGATTAAACAAAGATAACAGACAGAATGCTAATGATCAATGATGTAATGGGTCAAATCAACTAAACTGATTAAATGAAAAAGAAACAGGTGTGGAAGGAATCAAACTGGGCAAAGGACAACTAAATTAAGAGGTGGAGGTGTGGCAAATATGACAGTTTAATCTTCAAATCATCAATTTTTCCACCCTGGTAAAGTAAGCATAGCAGTAATGCATAAGGTGGCCATCCTGCATCAATCAGCAAGGTCTCTCTCAAGCAGAAATTTTGTGTACACAGGAGTTTCAGGATGTGCTATCCAAGCGCTTCTGAAGAAGCAGAAAGAAGTAGGCAAGGTTGAAGACTAGAAATGTTCTGAACTCACAGTTATCAGTGGAACACCTCTCTATAGCCCACAGAAGTCTTGCTGGAAGTGGTCTTCATGAAGAGTTGCAGCCATTTCTCTGAAGTGGAAGCAATGCCAAAAGACACACCTATGCACAAAAACACAACTGGGGTGCTGAACAATGGCAGCAAGCGTTCTGGACTGAGGAGTCAAAATTTTAAATTTTTGGCTCAAACAGGATGAAGTTTGTCCATAGAAGAGCTGGAAAGTGCTACACAGATGACTGTCTGTAGCCAACTGTAAAGCACAGCAGAGATTCCCTTCAGGTTTGGGGCTGCACATATGCAAATGGAGTTGGTGATTTGGTCAGAATTAATGGAATCTTCAATGTTGATAAGTACAAGCAGATTCTCTTTCATCATGCAATACCATCAGGGAGGCATCTGATCAGTCCCTACTTCATTTGGTAGCAGGACAATGACCCCAAACACAAGGCTAAGGTCAGAAAAAATGATCTTAAACAAAACAAAAAACGAAGAACAAGGAGTTCTGCAACAGATGGTATGGCCTCCACAGATCCCTTATCTCAGCATCATCGAGGCTGTCTGGGATTACCAAGACAGCAGAAGTGAGAAAGTCTGCAGAAGAACTGTGACAAGCTCCTCAATATGCTTGAAACAAACTACCAGCTGATTTTCTTATAAAACAGAAGTGTACCTAAGAGAATTGATGAAATTTTAAAGGCAAAGGGTGCTATCACCAAATATTGAACTGATTTAGTTTTCTTTTCACTGTTTACTGTTCTTTATAGTAATTTTTTCAAATATTTAGAAACTTTTAATTTCACTATTTTAAAAGTATCTTCACTTTACAGAATGTTTATGTGTGCCTAACTTTTGCATAGTACTGTAATTCAAAGGAATAAAAATATTTAATAAAAATACAACCCTTCGATGCCCCTATAGCTCTGTTCAATCAGAAGGCTTGAATGTCCAACAAAACTAGTGAGTGTGCAAAACTTGACCAAAGCAGCCAAAGCATCAATTTTCAGACACTTCACAACTTTCAGACAAAGGAAGAGGAATATCAAGCAAAAATGGGTACTTGGCTTGATGGGCAACATGAAATATATCGTAGGAACCTTTGCTCCTCTATATATCAGCAATGGGCAGTTTCACACTTAAGTTGCCTGCTTGCACTCCTTAATAAGACAGCAAAATATTTTGGCGGATTCTGTCTAAACTCACGCCCTATAGTATCAGCCAATTGGGAGGAAAATGTCATTACTGAGGACTTAAAGCAGCAAGAATGATATTTCACTGTGGATAGACACTGTGCAATATTTCCTTTGGGAATTAATCTAAAATAGCTGTTTTTAAAAATAAGAGTCTTATAAATTAATAATTAGGAATAAATACAAGCAGATCACCTTTTGTTTCCAAGGTTATTGGCTCAGAATAGTCCCCTGCCACAGCCTTATTGCATGCCCTTATTCGAAAATTCATATATCTGGATTCAAACTTTAATCCTGAAGAACAAAGACCACTGTGAGTCAACAATGTTCCACACCCATTAGCATAACATGTAGATATAAACATTCTCCTCCAGCTTTGCGGCTTCTTTCCCATTATGTCTCATTACCTTAATGAGCCCATTAGACAGGACACCAAAATAATCCCCCTTTTGATTTATTCATGGTAGGGATGCTAAACCTACTTACAAATTGCACTGTAATCTGATTTTGATTGTTTTTTGACATTTTAGAATACATCAAAACTGGCAGCGGTTAACCTGCTCTTCATTATGCACAAAATGCTGGAAGAATTCAGGTCAGCATGTATGAAAATTAATAAATAGTCAATATTTTAAGCCAAGACACTTCATCAGGACTGGAAAAGGGGAAGATGCCAGAATAAGGAGGGGGGGTGGAAGAGAAGGGGTATGTTAGAAGGAGATAGGTGAAACATTGGGTTGGGGAAGGGGCTGACAAAGTAAGAAGCTAGGAGGTGGGAGGTGGAAAAGGTAAAGGGCTAGAGAAGAAGGAATCTGATAAGAGTTGAGTAGACTGAGAGAAAGGAGGAAGAGGACCATCAGGAGGAAGTGACAAGTAGGTGAGGAGAGAGGTAAATGGGGGCAGGCAGAGTGGGGAATTGAAGAGGGAATAGGGAGGGGGAAATTACTGATGGAGAAATCAATATTCATGCCATGAAGTTGGAGACTATCTAGAGGGAATAAGAGATGTTGTTCCTCCAACATTGCTATCTCTAACTTCTGGTGGCATTGATTTTTTCCCCTTCCCCCCCTTCAACTTCCCACTTTGAAGCTACTCTTGCCTCTTCTCACCAAACTATCAACTTTTCTTTCCTTTTTCTCCCATGGTCCACTCTCCTCTCCTTCTTCTGTAGTCTTTTACCTTTTCCATCTATCTTCTTACCCACCAACATGCTTCACTTATGATCTTCTAACTTGCTCTCCTTCCCCTTCCTCCACCTCCTTATTCTGGTGTCTTCCCTCTTTCCAAGAAGGGTCTTGGCCTGAAACATTGATTGTTCATTCATTTTCCTAGGTGCTGCATGACCTGCTGAGTTTCTCCAGCATTTTGTGTGTTGCTTTGGATTTCCAGTGTTTATTGCGTTTATTTCAAGTCATGTCAACTTTTATTGTCACTTTGACCATAACTGCTGGTATAGTGCACAGCAAAAATGAGACAACGTTTTTCAGGACCATGGTTTACATGACACAGTACAAAAAACTAGACTGAACTACGTAATAAAAAAAAAACATAGAGAAAGCTATACTAGACTACAGACCTACACTGGACTGCATAAAGTGCACAAAAACAGTGCAGGCATTACAATAAATAATAAACAGGACAGGTGTCAGTCCAGGCTTCGGGTATTGAGGAGTCTGATAGCTTGGTCTGATAGTCTGAAACTGTTACATAGTCTGGTTGTGAGAGCCCGAATGCTTCGGAGCCTTTTCCCAGACAGCAGGAGGCAGAAGAAATTGTATGAGGGGTGCATGGGGTCCTTCATAATGCTGTTTCCTTTGCGGATGCAGCATGTAGGGTAAACGTCTGTGATGGCAGGAAGAGAGACCCCCGATGATCTTCTCAGCTGACCTCACTATCCGCTGCAGGGTCTTGCAATCCAAGATGGTGCAATTTCTGAACCAGGCAGTGATATTACATAGATAACTGTTACACAAGTATATCTTGGATTGAATGACGGGATAGAGCACAGTGTTTTTTTTCTTTGCAGCAAATCCATATATAAATTTACTGGAGAAAATCTGAATTTAACAAATAGCGCCAGAAGTCCTATATTGCAAGACTAGATCTAAAGCAATCCTGATTCAAGGATTGCATACTCCGAAAACCAATTGACATTTGGACCATAATGGAAAGGGAAAAATTATGTTTTCAGCTTTTAACTGAGTAAACAAGCTGGGAAATTTAAAATCCATCTCAATAGAGTGAACGGTTACACTAGACTTATGTGAAAAGCTTTATGTTGAAAGAATGCAAAATCAAATCTGCAGCCAAATCTCTGCAACCAGCTATTTACCATTGATAATTAGATGGTGGGAAAAGGACAAATCCTTAGCTGCCTTGATTAGAGCCCTACTACCTCCAATTCACTTCTGAAGCATCTTGTTCATACCCTATATCAAAAAAACTATTTACAAAATTATTCTTTTGTGGAATACAGGCAACGCCAACATTTTTTTAGGGGGAGGATGGAAAGAGGGGATGGCGTGAGGAGATGGTTGCACTCCTAGAATATATTCTGTATCGCAAAGTTCCATAACGCTGTATAATATATGCATATATCAAGAACTGAGAGATGCAAGTATTTTTATTTTATCTATTTACATTTTCTTACATAAATTCTGTAAATGCAAATTTTATTTCATATCTCAAATTTTTGGATAGTGATATGTCAGTTCCATTATCAGAATGGCTGGAATACTAGGTCACCTACAATGTGCATCAGGAATACTTTGCTCAGTAGTAACACTCTGGGTTGGGGGTTCAAGTTTAATTTCGGCAATGCAAATACAAAATTTAAGCTCACACTTCAGTGCTACATTAACTATGAAGTATTGGGGTGCCTTTTTGATTAAATATTGTAGCATCTGTTTTCTAAGGTACATATCAAAATAATTCACATCATAGCTGTTAGTTGGAGTTCTGCTAAAAAACTGTTCTTATTACTTTACAAATAACATTACTAGAACAAATCACTACATTCTTGTTCATGGAATCCATTCATAAACTTGGTGCAACATTTTCTATAATGACTGCAATGACTACAGCTCATAAGGGCATAATCATTAATAGAATCTTGAGCATAGAGAATGTATTTGATAGAAAATATGGATGCCTCTCATGATAAGTTCAAGACTTTTGCTATTTAGTATGCCAAACTGAAAAATGTGCCACTGTTACTTTTCTCCAGCTAACTGTAAGTAACACATATTAGGACCGTCTCTGTCCAAGGTTAATCATACAACCCAATCTTGGAACCCTGCTAAGGGTTTCCCAAGTACAAGATAAATTCTTACAAGCCAGCATTTAAAAAAAAAGTGTGAAGCTGGGGTAAAGGGAAGTATTCTTTCAATAGGATGACAAGGTTAATTATTCCACAGAACCTTCAGCAAATTTTAAAAAATCCATATCTAAAAACAAAAGAAAATCTGCTGATGCTGGAAATCTAAGCAAAATGCTGGAGAAACTCAGCAGGCCTGGCAGCATCTATTGAAAAAAAGAACAGTCTACATTTCAGGCCGAGACTCTTTGGCAGGATCTCAGCCTGAAATGTCAATTGTACTTTTTTTTCCCCCTTCACAGATGCCGTCTGGCCTGCTGAGTTCCTCCAGCATTTTGTATCCATACCTATTAAATTCCTTGAATTAAGTTAAATGACCTGATGACAAGAGAGTCACTTACAGACAAGGAAACCTATAATAGAATGGCGACTCCAATATTCAGAGCATCTAATAGACCAATCAGTAAACTGATCCCCAGCAGTTTTTGCACATACATTACATTGCAGGTTTAAAACACAGGTATGACCTGAAAGTGTGTGTTCAGTAGTCTTGATGTGATCAATGGCATCCCAGCTCCTTTCTTCTTTAACTCTGGGAGGTCCTTCATAGTTGGTTTTTCTGTATTCTAATATGTAATGATCAATCTTTTTATCATCTTCTGGCATGCTCCACACTACAGTTACACAATTGTCAGCAACTAAACAATCAGCCGGATCTATCACCGGAGCTCGTGGGACTGTGGGTAAAATTAGACGTAACATTCACATCAGTCATTCAGTATTAATAAATAATACATTATTAAATAATCAACTTCTAAATATATAAATGATAGTAATTTTTGGGACAATAAATTTGAGTAATATTTTCTCAATTTAAAGAGCTGAGATAGAGCAGCAGCAAATCTGATAATAACAGAAGATGACAAGGTCAATAGTAAGGAATTTTCTTAGTGCAGAAGAATGGGCAACACACAGATAGGAGTGGTTAAATAAGCCCCCTTAGAGGAGCAACAAATTGGAGAGAGGATTAATCAGCAAAGAAAGCTTGTAGCAAATACAATATATTTGGTACAACTAGAACATAAGAGCAAGGATATAATAACCATATAACCATATAACAATCACAGCACGGAAACAGGCCATCTTGGCCCTCCTAGTCTGTGCCGAACCCTTAATCTCACCTAGTCCCACCTACCCGCACTCAGCCCATAACCCTCCACTCCTTTCCTGTCCATATACCTATCCATAATGTTGAGACTTTATAAAGCACTGGTCAGACCTCACTTGAGCAGTTATGGGCTCCTTATTTTAGTGAGGAAGTGCCAAAACTGGAGAGAGTTCAAAGGACGCTCACAAAAACGATTCCAGCATTGAATGGCTTGTCATGTGAAGATGGCTCTGGGCCTACATTCATTAAAATTCAAAAGAATGAGGGGTGACTTTATTGAAACCTGTTGAATACAGAAAGGCCTTGAAAGAGTGGATGTGGAGAGGATGTTTCCTATGGTGGGAGAATCTAAGACCAGAGGATTCAGTTTCAGAATAGAGGGGCATCCTTTTAGAATGAAAATGAGGAGGAATTTCTTTAGCCAGAGAGTGATGAATCTGTCAAATTCATTGCCACAGGCAGCTGTGGTCTTTATATACAATAAATTTAAGGTAAAGGTTGGTAGGTTCTTGATTGGTCAAGGCATGAAGGGATATGGGGAGAAGGCAAGAGAATGGGTCTGAGAGGAAAATTGGGTCGGCCATGATGAAATGGCAGAGCAGACTCGATGGGCCAAATGATCTAATTATGCCCCTAGATCTTCTGGTCAAATCTAAAACAATAGTTATTGAGGAATTTTAAATTTACAGAGGGAGGGTTGACAAATAAAATCAACAAAAGCAGGCTAGTGTTCATAGAATCTATTTAGAATATTTTTCTGGAAACTGTGTGTCCTGGAGCCATAGATGAGTCTCAAGAATTTGGAGACAGAAGAGATTGCAGATGCTGGAGTCTGGAGGAAGTCAGCAGGTTGAGCAGCTTCTGTAGGGGGAACGGTACTGTCAATATCTTGAAATTCTACATCAGGACTGAGTGTGGAGAGGGAAAATAAGCAGTATAAAGGGAGGTGAGGAGTGGGGGGATGAACAGGGCCAGTAGGGGAAAGGTTGATTGCAGAGGGTGAAGGATGATGGGGAGATGGAGTTGGGAGACACAGATGGATGAGATAGTTGAAAGCAGCCCAGGGATGAAAAAAAGCAGATAGAATCAAGAGGGTGGAGATAGTTGTTGGAGATTTGAGAAGTTCACAGGTTTTCTAGTGGATAATGGCAATCAAAGATGAAATTCTAAACTGTACTTTCCATTGGCAAATAAACATGCAAGGTAATGCATTAGCAGTTAATTGAACACTGGTATCAGACTAGGGGTGTGAGAGCACAAGTATTGTACAAAAATGGTCAGGACATATGAAACTAATTAGCAAGAGAAATGTACAAATATTTCTATGTAAAAACGCAGCAATAAAAGTGGGCCTCAAAGCTATTAAAAGGGAATGATTTAATTGGCCAAGTTAAACTGTTTCAGTAAAACAGACAAACATGCAATAAAATTAAAGGAAATCAATAATTTAAAGTTATTGATATCATTAAGGAGAATGTACTGCAGAAAATAATTTAGAACCAGCCAAATTCCTTGGGCAATATAACCCCAAACCCAGGATGCGAAAAGAAATGACTGCAAACATAGCAGTAACCTATAAAAATTCCCAAGATGCTGCAAGTCCCAGCAGAAGGAAGCAAATTTTAACAACAGTCAAGGAAGGAACAGAAAAATAAGAAATTGAAGTACAGGTGGCCCAATAATTTGTCAGCAAGATGCTAGAATCCATTGTTCAGAAACTGCGTCAAAACTTGAAAAATTATAGTTTTTTAAGTGATCACCATATTTGACGAATCCAAATGTTTAAGAATGTATTTACCAGCGTAAGTAAGGAAACCAGAATATATAAACGTGAATTTTCAAAAGGTATTTGATAGAGTATCACATAAAATATAGTCAGACAAAAAAAGATCCAAGTCCCCAAGTCCATGAACAGTCTGCAATCGAACATGATACAGCTTGTCTCCTGCCAAGTGAATCCTGGAGAGTACACCAGCATGGACACCGTGCCATGCCACCTCTGACACTTCTCTTCCTGGACAGCTGAGAAAAGTTGCCACTGCGGCTTAGGCCTAGCCCTCAGACTGCTGCCACGCAGCCACTGATAAACTAGTGAACTGGTCTTGCACTCGATCAAAACTGCACATCAAGTTCACGCACCATCTCCAACACCTCTCTGTTGCAGGTAGCAACAGTCCTCACCAAGTCCAGCTCCTTCAGTCTCTGTCAACATGCAACTTGCTTATTGGGTAGACCTACAGCAACATACCGGACATACTAAATCAAAAGTTGCAGATGAACCAGAAGATTTGTAGTCTGCCGAGGGCTAGATCTGTGGGATTCAAGACTAGGGATCCAAAACTGCACATGAAGTCCAGGTAAGACATGTTTTAAGGGCAAAAAAAAAATTCTGAATGAGATGGAATCAGATGCATGTACTTCTAGCAGGGTTTGCAGGCCCAACACATTGAATGTAATTACAAAGGTGGCACAACAGCGACTATATTTTATTAAGAGTTTGAGAAGAATTGGTATAGCACCAAAGATACTCGCAATTTCTACAGATTTTCTGTGAAGAGCGTTCTAACTGGTCGCATCACCATCTAGTATGGAGGGGTCACTGTGCAGAATTGGAAAAAAAACTGCAGAGATGTAAATTCTCCCAGCTCCATCAACGGCACTAGCTCCTCAGCATTCAGGAACATTTCTGTCATATGTTATGGAATTCACAGATTACGATGATGCATGCTCACATGGCCTCAACAATTCACTTGATTCATACTTAACTTATTTTCTCAGGATAGAATGGACACAGATCTAAGAAATGCCCACTTAATACAATATCAAAGTTTATTTCTTCTCAAGATTTCAATGAATAATTGCACAAACTGAGCAAACCAATAAGCAACTACTGGGTGTCACAGTAGTGTAGCAGATAGTGCAACACCATCACAGTTCAGGGCAGAGTTTGGAGTTCAGTCCCAACACCCTCCCCGTGGAATGCATGGGATTTCTCCGGGTGCTCCGGTTTCCTCCCACAGTCAAAAGTAGTACTGGGTAGGTTAAATGATCTTTGTAAATTGTCCCTGGATTACATTAATGTTAAATTGGGGTTGTCAGGGGTTGCTGGGTGGCGCGGTTCAAAGGTCCAGAAGCACCTGCTCCATGCTGCATCTCTAAATAAAAAGTAAACAAGCATTTGCAGTTGGATAGTATTTGTGGAAATACATTATAGGACATAGAGTTATAGAACACCCTAGCACAGAAACAGGTCCTGCTGCCTATCTAGTCTGTGCCAAACTATTTTTTTGCCTATCACTTCGAACTGCACCTGGACCACAGCTTTCCATACCCCTACCATCAAAATCTCTCTCAAATGTTGAAAGCAAACCCACATCCACCACACTGGCCGCTCGTTCTACACTTTCACCACCTTCTGAGTGAAGTTTCCCCCTCGTGTTCCCTTTAAACATTTCAACTTTCAACCTTAGCCTACAACCTCTAGTTTTAGTCTCATCCAATCTCAGTGGAAGAAACCTGCTTGCATATACTCTATAATTCTGTATACTTCTATCAAATCTTCCCTCATTCTCTTATGCTCCATGGAGAAATTACTTAACCTACTCAACCTTTCCCTATAACTCAGGTCGGCAAGTCCCGACAACAACCTTGTAAATTTTCTCTGCTCTTTCAATCTTATTGATACTTTCCTGAAGGTAGCTGACCAAACCTGCACACAATACTCCATGCAACACACACAAAATGCTGGTGGAATACAGCAGGCTAGGCTGCTAGATAGGAAGAAGTACAGTCGACGTTTCAGGCTGAGACCCTTTGTCAGGACTCACCAACACTCTATACAACTTCAACATAACATCCTAACTCTTGTACTCAATACATTGATTTATGAAGGCCAATAGTGCTAAAAGCTCTCTTTTCGACCCTGCCCACCTGTGACAGGCACCTCTTTCAGCAAATTATGGATTGGTATTTCCAGATCCCCTGTACTACCACAATCCTCAGTGCCTTATTGTTCACCATGTACATCCTACCCTAGTTCATCATCCCATAGTGCAACACCTCACACTCGTCTTCATTAAATTCCATCTGTCATTTTCCGCTCATTTTCCCTGCTGCTCTAGATCCCACTGCAACTTCTGATAACCTTCCTTGCAGTCCATCATACACCCAATCTTGCTGTCATCTGCAAATTTGCTGCTCCAGTTTACCGCATTATCATCCAGATCATTGATATAGATGACAAACAACAACTGACTCTGCACTGATCCTTGTGGCAGACCACATGTTAATGGCCTCCAATCAGAGACACAACCATCTACTAACACTCTCTGGCTTCTCATGCAAAGCCAATGTCGAATCCAATTTACCTACTCATCTTGAATGCCAAGCAACTGAACCTTCTTGGTCAACCTCCCATACAGGATCTTGTCAAAAATGCATAACATTTTCAAAAATTTACAAAGGTTTCAAAAAATTTGGCATACTTCTCTTCTGCAGGAATGGCTCTAAAAGAGAATGGAAGCTGCCTAAAGCTGTAGCACTGACAACAACCTAAGGAAAAATCTTATTTTCTGTAGCAGTCATTAAGAAATCATTTATGAAGATGAGATGGAAGTTTTATGTTCTCTGTGAATCCTGCCCCCACAAGGAGAGAAGCAAAAAAAAAACACACACACCAAAGAGCTACATATAACTCCATGGGCTAGACATGGAATGAAGCAGCTGGAATTATTTGGACAAAAGTCTGAACAGCTCAATAACTTATACTAGTGACCTTGTTTCTATCATTGGATGAGCAAGAAATCTACTGTAAAGCAAAACTTAATTTAATGCTGATAATTGCAAAAGTTTGCATATTTACATTAATGGAAATAGCACCATATAATCAATATTATGATCCATTTTGGTAGGCAAATAAATCAAATTCTTACCTGGTAAAAATTTTAGTGATTTTAGCATTTGTTTTTCCTGGGAGAAATCAACCATCAAATGAGACATGTTGTCACTAATCTTTGGTTTCAAAGATAGTCGAAATGCAGGAGCCATTGTTACCCTAAGAAAATGTGAATTTTTTAATGTTAATAAAAGTACAGGGTTCTTTTCTCTAGTAGGTTGAATGGATTTTAAAAAACCTAATCTAAGACGATTTAACTATTTTCACCATGCTCCTCTCAAACTTTTTCTCCAAACTATCTATCTCCCCACTCCACAACAACTAAATTGTAGGAAGATGATGATTCACACAGCTATCAGCAACCCTGCTGTTCAACAGTTTAAACTGTACCTCTCTGCATACTTCTATAGGTTGGAGAAATCTTATCCATTCTATAATTGGACACAGTGCTATTTCAATAAACCATCCAAGATGCAGTGGAACAATTAGGCCTGGTCCAATATTACAGATGCATTGATAGACACACTGAGTGAGCAGGACAGATGCTAAGATGCATACAGTACTGTTCAAAAGTCTTAGGCATCCTAGATTTTAAATGTCTTAAGATATTTTTTCATTTTCTGCATCAATGTGTCAGTAGAAAAGAACAAATTTTAGATTTCCAAACATTTAATTTTCCAAAAAAAATTAGTTAGAAAAAATGTTGTATTTCATTAAAGAAAGTAACAAATTGAATAATAGACCACCTTACAAATAAAAACCTGATACTTTGTAGGTATATAACTCAACGCATAATTAAACAAACATAACAAACAGGTGCTAATAATCTATGACATAATAAACTGAATGAACTAAACTGCTTTAACTGAAACAGAAACTGGTGTAGAAGGAATAAAACTGGGTGAAGAACAATCCGACTAAAAGGTGAGGGTGTGGCAGATGTGAGTTTAACCTTCAAATCATTAATTCTTACACCATGGCATGAGTGAGTATAGCAACAAGTCACAAGGCGTTCATCCTGCATTAGCATGGTCTCTCCCAAGCAGAAATTTTGCAGCAGACAGGAGTTTCAAGTGTGCTGTTCAAGCTCTTCTAAAGCAGCACAAAGAAACGGGCAAGGCTGAAGACTAGAAACGCAGTGGTTGGCCATACAAACTGAGTTCAAACTGATGTCCCTTCTAAATCAGAAGTCCAGCACTGCTGTCAGTGCCGAACTCACAGAACGCACTGGAGCCCAAGTACACCTCTCTACAGTCCAGAGAAGTCTTGTCAGAAGTGACTTTCATGGAAGACTTGCTGTGAAAAAGCCATTCCTCTGAAATGGAGACAAAGACAAGAGACTCCCTTGTGTACAAAAACACGACAATTGGGGTGCTGAACAATGGCAGAGTCTGCTCTGGACTGAAGAGTTAAAATTTGAAATTTTTGGCTCAAACTGGAGACAGTTTATCTGCAGAAAAGCTGGAGAGTGAAACACAGATGAGTGTCTGCAGCTAACAGTGAAGTACAGCGGAGATTCCTCCGTAAATTTGGTGCTACATTTCTGCAAACAGACTTGTTAATATGGTTGGAATTAATGGATTCCTCAATGCTGAGAAGTACAAGCAGATTCTCTTCCATCATTCAATACCATCAGGGAGGCATCTGATTAGTCCCAACTTCATTCTGCAGCAGGAGAATGACCCCAAGCACACATCCAAGGGCAGAAAGAACTATCTTCAGCAAAAAAACAAGGAGTTCTGCAACAGGGGGTATTGCCTCCACAGAACCTGATCTTAACATCATTGTCTGCTGAAGAACTGTAGCAAGCTCTTAAGTTGCTTGAAACAATTTACCAGCCAATTTTCTTATGAAACTGCATAACAGTGTACCCAAGAAGAGATAATGCAGTTTTAAAGTCACTCAAATATGGAACTGATTTAGTTTTCTTTTTACTGTGTACTTCTCTTTATAGTATTTTTTTGATATTTAGAAACTTTTCATTTGATTATTTTTGAAAGCATTTTTGCTGTACTGAACTTTTTTTTTACATGTACCCAAGACTTTTGCACTGTACTGTATATTAACACTAATACCCAAAAGCAAGTTCACTAGCTGAAGACAGTTTAAAGAGATATACAAGTCAATGAGCTGGGAATCATGTTTGGTAGAACAGAACATTGCAACTTATAAATGCTGTCATTGATTTGAATATAAAAGTGTGTCTAGTAATCCCTGATCTACCAATCCCTGTATTTATTTTATTCTTTTTTCTGTGATGCACTGTATGCATATTATTCTGTTATCAATGCAATACCTTCCTCAAATTTGGGAATAAAACAATGAGCATAATAGGATAGAATTTAGTCAAAAGTGATTTAGGTGCATCAGAAACAAGGGTCTAAAATCTGAATAAACAATGAAGCCATAAAGTACAATGTGGTGTGGTATGGTATTGGAGGAAAACCTTAAAGTCTGAAAGTTAACAAACAATGGCGAACAGTGAAATTAATAAATACTTCACTAATAACATTTAACCACTCTTAAAGCGATGAAACAGTTGCAACAATTCAGAAATTACATATTTGATCAAAGAAAGTGCCTTTTGACTGTACTATAAACTCAAGGATTGGGCAATTTTAAGGTATTGATAAAGGGAAATAGTATTTGAATAGTCTAGAAATATGCAAAAGATTACAAAAGGCTATATATATACACACTGTATACAAAAAAGTACTTAGCTAAAGATATGCAGGTCTCTTACAAAGATAAGAGAAATTCCATTGGAGAATTAGAACAGAGTAAATGAGCTTAAAGAAATTAGCATTAGTTAGCGTATTGAAATCACGGGACTGAACAGTGGTGAAAGGCATGACAGGCTGAATGTGAAGTGAAATAGGTGATGTAGCAAGCAATAGGAAGTTAACTGAAACATTAGCTTTTATTATACAAAGTTAGTAAATCTTGCTCCAATTATATAGGCCATACATACTGCCACTACCTCTGGAAAAGTGTATAGATCTGGTTTCCTTAATCAAAAGGGTATATCACTGTTATAGATGGAGTGCTGAGAAAAGTTACAGCAGGTTATTGTATGAGACTGGGCACATGTTTCATAGTATTTAGAAGAATGAGATGATATCTAAAATGAACATTCAAAATACTCGAGGTTAGCTAGGGTGGAAACAAGGATGATGCTCCCCCTAGCAAGGGCTCATCATCTCAAAACAAGGGCTTGACAATACAGAATAGAAATAGGAAATAATATTTCTTCACCTACCACACAGTAGATTTTTGTAAATATCTTCCTAAAAGTCTATGGTAGTTCAGTAGCCAAGTATATTCAAAATAGGTGGGATTTTTTGATTAAGGGAATTGAGAGACATGGGTTAGGCAGAAAAGTACACTAAAGTAAAATATCAGCCATAACCTTACTGAATGGCAGAGAAGTCACAAAGAACTGAAAATCTCCCATTGCTGATTCTGTGTTCTAGTGCTTTCAACTTAAAATGATCAGAGCATTGCTGAGTGGCTATTGGACAGATCAACCATAACAAAGATAGTTAATTAAAACTAAACCTGTATGAAAGCTTTTGTGTTTGAATTCAGTAGATAGTGGCTAAAAAGAATCAATGAGAAACCCCCCCCCCCCCCACGCTAATCCAAAGCCAATGAAAGCAAGCAGCTAAATGGAAGGGAGCTGCAAAATAGTTATCTACATAACAAAGTACCAATAAACCAGATCTTTTGTAATTACCATTTCAAGTCCTGCATTGCATACACCAGTGTTGGAGAATTGTTATTCTATGCATCAGGTATTATTTCCCAGCTCAATAACTTGCCACCAGTGGCAAACTCCTTAAATAGAGAGCCTGCATGTTTAAATAAGTGAAAATTATTTAGGATTTTTTTCTTACTTTCACATGTAAAGATATTCCCTCTTTACTATGAATAGAAAAAAACATGGAAATGCTATTCTCATTCCTTTACATTTTCTCAATCTTGACATTAAAGTTATAATATACCACACACATACATTATTGAAATATTACTACAGAAGATAAATAAGTTTTTTTTTTACCTATCTTTGATCTGCTTGGCAGCCTTGGAGTGAAAAAGGAAGAGGAAAAGAGGATGTTAGTTCCACTCATGCAAGTTGACCGAAACATCATGCTGAAGGGCAAGAGGTAAAAGTATAAAAGAAAGGTACAATTTTATTCCAGAAAATCAAGGCTTTCTTCAATAAACCGTGACATTTTGTATTAATATAATATTGCAAGGAGATTACAGCATAAGCACTGTTGCAGCAGTTAGTGGATTAGAGCTGCAGTTACCAAAGTTATTTTCATAAGCGCAAAAGCACATAAAATTTCCAGTTATTCAAGCAACATATCAATTGTAGGGAAAATACTATTTGACTAAGACTTTGAAAAACAGATTCAAAAGTACAGAGGTTCAGAGATATTTAAATGAACACTACACTTGTCCCAATTTTAAAAAGTTAACATGTAATTAATTCAAAAATATGACAACACCAGCATCACATTGTATTGGCCAAAACTCATGCAGTTGTACCTTGTATCTTCCAAAGAGAATTAGAATTGGTTTATTATTGTCAAAGGTCCTGAGATACAATGAAAAACTTATCTTGCATACCATTCATGCACATTATTACACAGTGCATCCAGGTAGCAAAATAACAATGCAGAGTAAAGTACAATAGCTCCAGAGATAATACAAAGGAAGAAAATGCTTGCAAAACATGTTATTGTGAACTGTATACTTAAGTACCAATAGGCCATAAAGGATATTTAAAGCCAATTGTCGAAAAACAGCCTCCAAGAATTGAAAATGATGATGTACCAGCCTTTGTTTGCACGATTTCGCATTTGAGTCCAGTTAGTTTAAAAGCCCAAAACAAGGTCAAATTTACTTTTTCACAGCACAACTTCAAATCCAAAACAACACACAAAAAATTCTGGAGGAACTTAGGTCAGGCAGTTTCTACGAAGAGAAATAAACAGTTGAAGTTTGTGGCTTAGGCCTGATAACGACCATGTTTAGGATTACTGAAATTATTTACCATGTCAGACATCTTCTTAAGGCCATGTAAATATGCCAAATAACTAGCTATGTATAGCACTTACATTTTTAACATCAGAATAATTTTCAGATAGTGGAAAAGCTTCAGCACAAATAACTGCTACCCTCACTAAGTACAGTGTTTCAAGTTTTACATTTTAGGTGTCATTAAGTTGTAATGAACCAACTACTAGAATTTACAGTTACAGTGCACTTTTGGAAGGCACTTGGATGGGCAGGTAGGTAGAGAGAGTGGCGTGGCTTTATTGGTAAGAAATAATATTAAATCATTAGAAAGAGGTGACATAGGATCAGAAGGTGCAGAATATTTATGGGTTGAGCTAAGAAATTGCAGGGGTAAAAGGACCCTGTGGCAGATATATACAGGCCTCCTTAACAGCTGCAGTGATGTGGACTACAAATTACAACAGGGAATTGAAAAGGCTTGCCAGAAGGGCAGTGTTATGATAATTGTGGGGGATTTTTAACATGCGAGTGGATTGGGAAAATGAGGTCGGCTCTGGATCTCAAGAGAGAGAATCTGTAGAATGTCTACAAGATGGCTTTTTAGAACAGCTTGTTGTTGAGACCACTAAGGGATCGGCTGTACTGGATTGGGTGTTGTGTAATGAACCAGAGGTGTTTAGAGAGATTGAGCTGAAGGAACCCTTAGAAGGCAGTGATCATAACATGATTGAGTTCACTGTGAAATTTGAGAAAGAGAAGCCGAAATCCGATGTGTTGATATTTCAGTGGAGTAAAGGAAATTACAGTGGCATGAGAGGAACTGGCTAAAGTTGACGGGAAAGGGACACTAGCGGGAAGGATGGCAGAGCGGCAGTGGCTGGAGTTTATGCGAGAAGTGAGGAAGGTGCAAGACAGATATATTCCAAAAAAGAAGAAATTTTTGAATGAAAAAAGGATGCAACCGTGGCTGACAAGAGAAGTCAAAGCCTAAGTAAAAGCAAAGGAGAGGGCATACAAGGAAGCAAAAATTAGTGGGAAGACAGAGGATTGGGAAGTTTTTAAAAGCTTACAAAAGGAAATTAAGAAGGTCATTAAGAGGGAAAAGACGAACTATGAAAGGAAGCCAGCAAATAATATCAAAGAGGATACTAAAAGCTTTTCAAGTATATAAAGAGTAAAAGACAGGTGAGAGCAGATAAAGGACCGATAGAAAATGATGCTGGAGAAATTGTAAAGGGAGATAAGGAAATAGTGGAGGAACTGAACGAGTATTTTGCATCAGTCTTCACTGAGGAAAACATCAACAGTATACCGTTCACACAAGGGTGTCAGGGAAGAGAAGTGTGCGCAGTCACAATTACGACAGAGAAAGTACTCAGGAAGCTGAATAGCCTAAAGGTAGATAAATCTCCCGGACCAGATGGAATGCACCCTCATGTTCTGAAGGAAGTAGCTGTGGAGATTGTGGAGGCATTAGCAATGATCTTTCAAAAGTCAATAGATTCTGGCATGGTTCCCGAGAACTGGAAGATTGCAAATGTCACTCCGCTATTTAAAAAGGGGACAAGGATGCAAAAAGGAAATTATAGACCTGTTAGCTTAACATTGGTGGTTGGGAAGTTGTTGGAGTCAATTGTCAATGATGGAGGTTACTGAGTACCTGGAGGCATATGACAAGATAGGCAGAGCTCAGCATGGTTTCTTTAAAGGAAAATCCTGCCTGACAAAACTATTGCGATTTTTTGAGGAAATTACAAGTAGGCTAGACAAGACAGATGCAGTAGATGTTGTGTATTTGGATTTTCAGAAGGCCTCTGTCAAGGTGCCACACATGAGGCTGCTAAAACAAGAGCCCATGGAATTACGGGAAAATTACATACGTGGATAGAGCATTGGTTGATTGGCAGGAAACAGAGAGTGGGAATAAAGGGATCCCATTCCGTTTGGCTGCCGGTTACCAGTGGTGTTTCACAGGGATCCGTGTTGGGGCTGCTCCTTTTTATGTAGTATATCAACGATTTGGATTATGGAATAGATGGCTTTAAGTTTGCTGATGATACAAAGATAGGTGGAGGGGCCGGTAGTGCTGAAGAAACAGAGAGTCTGCAGAGACTTGGATAGATTGAGAGAATGGGCAAAGAAGTGGCAAATGAGATATAATGTTGGGAAGTGTATGGTCACGTACTTTGGTAGAAGAAATAAATGGGCAGACTATTATTTAAATAGGGAGAGAATTCAAAGTTCTGAGATGCATCGGGACTTGGGAGTCCTTGTGCAGGATACCCTTGAGGTTAACCTTCGGGTTGAGTTGGTGGTGAAGAAGGCGAGTGCAATGTTGGCATTAATTTCTAGAGGAATAGAATATATGAGCAGAGTTGTGATGTTGAGGCTCTATAAGGCACTGGTAAGACCTCACTTGGAGTACTGTGTGCAGTTTTGGGCTCCTTATTTAAGAAAGGATATGCTGATGTTGGAGAGGGTTCACAGAAGATTCACTAGAATGATTCTGGGAATGAGAGGGTTAACATATGAGGAACGTTTGACCACTCTTGGACTGTACTCCTTGGAGTTTAGAAGAATGGGGGTGGGAACCTCATAGAGACATTTTGAATGTTAAAAGGCATGGACAGAGTGGATGTGGCAAAGTTGTTTCCCATGCTGGGGGAGTCTAGTATGAGTGGGCATAACTTAAGGATTAAAGAGTGCCCATTCAGAACAGAGATGTGACGAGATTTTTTTATCCAGAGGGTGATGAATCTGTGGAATTTGTTGCCACAGTGGCAGTGAGGCCAAGTCATTGGGTGTACTTAAGGCAGAGATTGATAGGTATCTGAGTAGCCAGGGCATCAAAGGTTATGGTGAGATTGCGGGGGAGAGGGACTAAATGGGGGATTGGATCAGCTCATGATAAAATGGCAGAGCAGACTCGATGGGCTAAATGGCCGACTTCTGCTCATTTGTCTTATGGTCTAGTTACAACTGAGAACTTGAGAATTTTGAACAAAAATTTAGAGCTCGAGAATTAAAAACGATGGAAACAAATAAATCAGGGTGTAATTAATAGTAAAATAGGGTAGAAATGGGGACCACAGAGCCTTTGAGGAACTCAAGTGAAACCAAAATAACCTTAACAGGTCTTGATAGGATGGACAGACCCTTGTGCAAGAACACAGAACTCAAGAGTTTATCTTTTCCTATAGACAATATGGAACTTCCTACTAATGCCATGTGTCTTTAGTTCTCTTATCACTCAAAGCTGATGGATGCAGAAACTTCTTTGTAGCAAAGAAGTGGGTGAAAGGTAACCACATAAAGGGAATGCAGAGTGAAGGTAGCAATCAGTGTTGCCATGATCTTAACATACTGTAGGCTAGGCCTGAGTCTAATACTGCTCTTAACTCAGTGGCTGTGCCAATGGAAGTGGTGCAAAGTGAAATAAGAGGCAGAGTTTTCATTGATGTTTAGAAAGAGGTAATGCTAGTGAATCTTTGTTGTGAGCTTGCACCAATGAAAGCAAGTTTCTTCTTATGGACAGATCTCTTCTTGAGCTGATAAAGCATTTTCTCTCATACAACCATACATCATGCTAGTATTATCATCTTTGAAGATAGCTTTAGCTTTCTTGGTATGGCTTCACTATGCCCTGCAAAGTAGTAATTCTTAGACATTAGGAATCGAACCTGGGTCATATGCAGTAACAAGGAAGTAACTTTGGCAGGGGAAAAAATGCCAGCTAGAGATATTATTATTAAGACTGTCTCTTATCCAGATTCTTCCTTGCACATTATCACTCAATGAAGAGGGAAAGAAAGTTACAGATACAGCAGTCAAACAAGGTTTCTCGATTTGCTGAATGGACTGAATTGCTGATTCAGAAATGGCAAAAGGTAGAGATGTGTTTCATGATAAACTCTTGGTGGTGCTTTTGTCAAACTCATGTTCCTCCGACCTTGAACACTGAATGGTCAAATGCCACCCACTTTATTTACCTAGGGAGTTCTCCCTCATAATCCTGACCACACTTTACACACCACCAGTTTCCAACTTCTTTGAAGAAAATGCTGCCCAATTACCACCAGCATATAACCTGTAGCACCCGAGGTCAGAAGACTAGACCACTGTTATACCAAGATAAGGAATGCCTATTGTTCCATGCTCAGACTGTATTTCAATAAATCTGAATGCTTGGCTGTCCTTCTCCTACCCGCCTACAGGGAGAAGGAAAAGAGCAAAGCTCCAGAGATTAGGATTATTAAGAGGTGATAGCTGAAGGCAGAGCAGCAGCTATGGAGTTGCTTTGAGTCAATGGACCGGGCTGTACTCAAGGACTCATCTGTGGATCTGAATGAATACATCATGATTGTAACAGATTTTATTAAAACAGTTGTAGATGAGGTTGTCCCCAAAAAATCATTTGAAGTTCTCCAATTAGAAGCTCAGGATGAACCATGAGATCTGCAATCTGTTGAGAGCCAGATCAGAGGCATTCAAGTCTGGTGATTAAGAGGGTACACCAAGTCCAGGTATAACCTCCAGAAAGCCATCTCATTGCACAGTACTGTATTTGTCAATGTGGAGTGGAGAGCAAGTTGGTAACTCTGGCGGGAGCAAAAAATTCCAAGGGTCGAGCACCATGGGAGGGGCGTGGGACAGGTGACAGAAGGAGATTGCCATGGATTGCCCGGGGGGGGGCGGGGGGTGCAGACACACCCAGCCCTGAAACAGCAGGCAAGGTCATTTGGTCATTTGATTCCAAACAACTGGATTATTGACCATTACAGAATGTCTCTCTGGTGCTTCCTGCCCTGCTTTTCACTTATCCCAACCATGATTTCCATCTCCCTGCCCCTTTTCCACCGTCTACAAAATACCCATATCAGAATCAGGTTTATCATCACTCACCTGTCATGAAATTTGTTTTGTTTTTGCGGCAACAGTTCAGTAGTACAATACATAAAATTACTACAGTAATGTGCAAAATTCTTAGGCACCATAGCTATATATAATATCCAACTGGGCATCCAACATGCCTATATTAGGAATCCAAAAGTGAATTATGTCAATTGCTGCAGTTTTTCTTTCCCAAAAGGTGTGTATTCCATTGGCTTGTGTAAACACAGTGCATTTCCAAGGAGTCATTAGTCAACAATACTTGTTGACACAGGTGCACCATCTGGCTTGCAACTAATGCTTATTCCCTTTGTCAATATAATATTCCTATTCCTCCTAACATTAAAGATTATTCATTGTGGAAGTACTTAGTAGAAGATACATACATTAAAGAATCAATGTTTTAGCAAAAATTTGTACATTGAACATTCGTATCACTAACTCTCGTTATCACTATTCTTTAGCTTTTACCCAACAAATTTATTTTTACCTTCCTTAATATCATTCCCTGTGATTGATAGGTCAATAGAATAGAGACACAAGAGGCTACGCTGGAACCTGGAGCAACACACAAAATGATGGAGGAACTCAGCAGGTCAAACAGCACATGTGGAGGAAACAATCCATTTTCTGTCATACGTTGACGGTCCATTTCTTTCCATGGATTCTGCCTGACCTACTGAGCCTCTCCGCTATTTTGTGGTTGCTTTTCTAATGGATGAATTTGGACCCTTGATCATTCTAAGACGTCCTCTCTCAGCACTACAACATTCTCCTTAACCAATTCTGCCTGCTTTCTTACTTTTGCAAACATCTTGTGCAAACGTTTAAAGCTTAAGGGATTTTTATTTAAACCAGGTATTCACCATTTAGCGGCAATATAAACCACGTGCTTAACTGAACCTGCAGCCTTTAAAGCTTGTTTAATTCACTGGAAGCTATTGAGAATCAAATTTTTCTACTTCAGGTAATGTACTCTTTATCTGTTTAGAAAAAGGCTCCAAAAATATGAGGCCAGAGAATCGTGGGATGAACTATCTTTATTTTGACATCAAGAAAGCTTAAAACCACAGAACATTAACCTCTTGTGTTCTGACTTCTGACACCATGTTGTTTGTTATTGAGGGATAATACAGAGCACACCAGGATGCCAGCCTTGCAGGTCATTCAACTGAACTTTATTGACAACCCCACTTGTACAGTACGTGAAATCCTCCCATGTGGGAGGGCTAACTGGGTGCCATAGGAATAACACTATTAATTACCACTACAGTCTCCTTTTTCACTGACCCAATATCTATCTCAGTCCTTTCAATTTCCTCACCCCAAGACAGACACACACTCTCCAATATGTTTGCACAGCATATTTAACAGCTTTGTTAAGGACAGATTCTAACATGCTTTTATAATGTTTCTTCACTTTTAATTAATTATAGATAGGAAAATGTAGGTTTTGGATACATGATTTGCAGCACATTTCTAAGCCATTAACAACATCTGATCTAAGTTAACAGAGCACTCATGGCCCAAATATTTTATTTGCTCTGTTAAGGGACAATCATTTACATATGAGAAACCCACAAGAAAGCAGGCATACTCATCTGTTAAAGGCAGAAAAGTTAGCACAGAATTTGCATTATTATGGAACTGAAATTTAAGGGTTACCAGGTAAAAGGCTGTTTGCTATTGCAATGTTTGATCAAAGTAATCACAGAATTTCAAGTCAATGTGAAAGCATGTCATTATTGTATCTGCAATGTGCCACAAAACATTGACATTAGTACTTCAATGTGCTTTTCTTTAAAAAAAATGTTTACCTTCCAAGCCAATACAAAATAAAACCCACACAATAGACTGAATATAGCTATCCCCAAGGTCACTTCTGCTCCAATTGCATACACCCTCCTGAATCCTTCGCTATTTGTTGATTATAGATTAACTACCTGACCAGAATTGCCAATCCACAGAATGGACTCTAATGACATGTCATATTTGGTCGGACTAGATCTCAGTTTTCTTCAATACTTTATCCAGGTCAGTAGCAACAGTTAATTAGTCACCCAGCTGGGGAGTGGATAAGTGTAATCTTTCAAATTTACCTCTATGACATGAAGGGATTCTTGGAAAGGGAATGTAGTCCAAGGAAACACTACCCAAATCTGGACATAGGTTTTAAGTTTGCCTCATTGGCACAATCAAAAGACAATATCTACTCAGACCCTCAGAGCACTTGGAAGAGTAACATTGCCTGTGCCTGACAATGCTGCTGCTCAGATTCCATATTTTACAAATGTCACTGGGTTAGATCAGTTGGGGATAAAACACAAGTTGTCAGGCTGGGGCCAGAGACAGAAAATAATCAATTTCTGTCACTCATGCAAATCACAAGTAATTACACAAGAGCAGTCCTTAGTGAAATGGTTTACCTCATCCAGACATATATTAGGTTTACCACTAACTTTCCAGGTTGTAAACCAAACCAAGTGATGCACTATATGGTTAACTACAAGCAGGATCGGACTTTCCAGATATTCAGAGACCTAAAATGGATCAATGTGATCAGTTATCACCTTTGAAAAGGGCAAGGTGGAAATTTATCAGGAGTTTTGATCCTGGGTAGATATAATTACATACCATGTGGTTTGCCGAAGAAAGCTTTGACATATTGAACTGGACACTCTTTAACTGACCTTAAAAAAATTCCACTTCAATAAAAAAAATCTTTTTAAAAAAACTTTTGATAACATTCAGTATGTTCCCATTCATTTTCACAAATAGGCAAACCCATACCTTAGTGAAAGCTTCAGTGTCATTTGTACTCAGGGTCCTATTTGCATATTCCAACAGCTCCTCCGAACCTTCCAATGCATTGTTGCATATAGTCAGTTCGTTCTGAAGTCAAAAAAATGATCAACAGGAATTAGACATCCATGCTCAATTAGACTACATATCACAATGTAAAGTTACATTTTTTCTACCCAAGAGAGCTTGATAAATTTCACACCTCATTCAAACACGAGTTTTGAATTTCAGCAGTGGATATAAACACAAAAAAATTCATCAAACAAATTGTTAAACTAAGTAGGCACATCTTTTATGAACTATTCATGTAATTCTGAAAACAAAGTTACTTTCATTTGAAATTACGCTCTTATACAAAATTAAAAGAAAAAAGGTCATTCATGAATAAGATATATTAATTAGATTGATATAACCTTAACTATAACAGCAAGGAGGTAAGCACACAGGGAAGTCTTCATTGGCTTCACTTTTTAACCAGAGATTCATACAATGAATATTAGTCAAAGTTATCCAAAAAGGTAAGTGGAAGAACCCTTTGGATTGATAGCAGAACTGCTTGGAAAGCTAATCAAACTTCATGGGCTTAGCCACTGGTCGGCTGAAAATAGAGTACAGCATCATATAGAAACAAAGTAAAGTGGGATTTTGGAATTTATGCTTATCCATTGCTATTCAAACATCTCGGATAATTTACAATTTCAAGCTTAATAACAGGATGCCCAAACTTAACTTGGACCTCACCACAAACTACCAGCTTTACTATTAATTCTATCTTTGTTATCCAATCAATAACTATTTTCAAACCATCCTATTTCAGTTCATCCACTGCTGAAACTCTTACCATTGCCTTAGTTCCCCCCATATTTCATTATTCCAAAGCACTCTCACATTTTCCTTACTCCATAAATTTCAACTGGCTCATGTTTGCAGTTATTACTGGAAAGTCTAATTTCAAGTAATACTAATGACCCTAACACTGGTATGTTTGAGAAGTATTTAAATCTGGACCAAATACATTTTTCAAGACTACAAATGACAAACCTAAAAGATGCTGCATCTCAGAACCCTTCATTAAGAAATATTGTTCTCTTTATTAGCATGGGAACAAGAATTGATGGAGGTTAATCACAGTCAAACTCCAATAATCTACTCTCCAGTCATTTGTAAATTCTGACAATTTGGCATCCGGTTCACCAGGTAACATTTTCTGTGCTCTCTTTCACCTCACTAAGACTCAGCTCCTGCATTTTCTTTTGACTCACTAGGGTTCTGATTTTTGCATATTACCAGGTTGACTGAAAAAATTATCAGAATCTGTAGAAAATTATAAGATAATTAAATTACGGGCATGTGGTATTAACAGAAATATCCAGTTGTTCAGAAAATCCGCCAATATGGCATGCTGGGTTACCTGTTTTATTATATACTGAAATAAAAAGACAAAATTCTTTCAACACAGCAGGTCTGGCAGCATCTGTGCAAAGACAAGTTTCAGATCTTTGGCCCATTTCAAGTTCCATAGATGCTGCTATACCTTCTGAGCATTTCCATCATTTATCTTTTCAATTTCAGATTTCCAACATCTGCAGTTATTATTTTGAGTAAATATACTGGACTTGCCTGTACACATATGAAAAAGTCCAATTAAAAAAATAGAACAGGTCAGAATGAAACCATCAGATGGTCCCTGATACTGCCAGAGTTGCTTGGTTGGACAGATGAACAGATAGCTTGGGAGATGGGGAGATCCTTCCACCAATTAAGTGGCAAACTCATGAAGGTTGTTAGTAGTTTACAAAGAAAATGTGAACTTAGATATGCAACTTCCAATCCTAAGAGCAGCTAAATTAAGGGCAACATGATATAATTTCTGAATTAACAGCCTGTTCAGGTAACAATGAAGGTACAAGAAAAGGTAAAATATTTAACTACATACACAGAAAACAAATTTCATTCTTGCAGTTAATTACAACAAACTGGGCAAAACACAAATGGAAACTTCAATATGAACCACGGCTCCTACCTGGAGTTCCTGACTCTTGTATGCTTGTTCTTGTTTAATTTTGTTAGTCATACTGTCCTTCATTTCATTTAGGGTGGCTTGGAGAGCACCAAATTCTTGTTCTAAGTCTAACAAAACCTTGGCAGTATTAACCTAACATAAAATGGGAAAATAAGTCATCAAATCTTAATTATATAGTAAATAGACAAGTTGCAATATTTTTGAGTATTATAGAAATGGGAAGACTGAGTAAATTTTTTTGAAACGTAGCACTTCTGGTATCTATCTAGCACTAAAGGTCTAAAACGTAGGTGAATAATCATTTAAAAAGTTAGAAAGCCTAGCAGTAGCAGATGAAATATAATCAATTGCACATGCTAAACGCACTGCCTGGAATACAGAATCCACATAATGAGAACACCAGTTAGGAATTCAGCTTTCACATGACAAGCTGTGCATTAAAAAATTCTGTTTGATATCTATAGTAAAGCAGACAATATAACACCTTGTTAGAAACTATTAACATTACTATAATGTCTTTAAAGGAGTTTATAATCCAAGTCTTTAATCTGAAATATTAATGAGCTCCTCTTCATAGATCTACCCAACTTGAGAAATTTTATTTTTAAATTTAAAGACATTACTATGATAGTTTTAAGTAATTAAGAAACATTTAAAAATACAGGCAAAGTTCTTTGAAGTACATAATTAGTAAGCATAAGTACTTGGTTTTTAAATTCAGGAGCAATAAAAGAACTAAAAATATCATTCTAGAATTTTGTAAATCATTGGCTGTACCTGAGCTCAAGTCTGTGGATTGCTCTAGCTATAGGATTTCAGAAAGGACATGAAAGGTCTCAAAATTACAAAGGAAGATCACAGAGATTACCAACTATACACTACTTCGCTTACACAAAGATTTGTGAAAAAATAACTGAAAAAGGAAAAGTTGGACAGATTTTAAACCAGGAGTTTACAACAGGTTTATAATGGATATTTGCAGTAAATATCCAATACAAGTCTGCAAATAACTGCACTATACATCCTGCTAACCTGGTTCCTGTATGAATACCAGTCTACTCTCTTATTTCTTGCATCCTCCTGGAAGCCACTGATACCGAGACTTTCCTCTGGTAGCTGCAATATGTCCTTCTCCTCCTTGAACCACAGGAAGAGCTAGCTCTCTTATAACTGTGAGCTCTTAATCACATCTTACCATTCCCTACTCTTTTGCTTTTTGCCCACCATAGGGAGGATAGTTTCCCTAGTTCCTTCTCATATTTCATCCAGCTGTATTGCAGCCCTTGGTATTCAATGAATCCAACAATTTAATTAGACAACTAGTGTTATCAGCCAGGTAGAATTACCAATTATAATGAAATGTTATCAACCTTTGTCAGCTCAGTTTTTCCTGATATTACCTGACAAGTATTTCTAGCATATTATTTGAGATTTTCAACAAATGTTCTCCAGCTCTGTTCTAGTGGTGTTTATTTTCCCCTCTTCTCATTTACCACCTTCTATTTACAATTCCTTCTCCTTTATTATATACTCAGACAGCAAATGCATCATCTGGATCTACTAGTTTTCTGCCCTATTATAGACATTTATCCTGTTCTCAACACCCAATTCCTTCCCAGCATATTAAAATATTTATTTTCTTACTTTCCCCAGCTTTAGTGAAATATGTCTCTGCCTCTCTAGAAATCTCTGATCTTTTGAGTAATTTTAATTTTTTTTAAATTTTGGATTTCCAATAAATGCATTTTTTATTGCTTTTAAACAATTAAACTTACCGTTAAAGGGTAAACTGTTGCTCTTTGGCAAACCAACCGGTACACTTCCTCATGCCTGAACACAGCTCCATACGTAGAAGCCATTGTTTTCCAGGCCATTAACTTCATCCTCTGAGGTGCTCATTCCACTGTATCAAATCCCCAGAATGAAATTCTTTATGCCATATTTGCCCATGGCAATCTAAACCATAATTTCAAAATTTCTCTGTGAACTTTGATATTTTGCCCTATGGTTTTGACAGCAGGGGTCCTAAAAATTTGAGGCTACCATTGCATACTGCTCTCATTTTTTTGAGTTGCACTCAGAGCAAGACAATATGAAGACACTACTAGCAATTAACAAAACTTTTTATATAACCAATCAAACTGAAGAAATAAAAGACAGCAGGTAAGTCCACAGGGTTTGGTTAGTGCACGTTTCAGAAACAAATTAAATCGTCCACATGTCTGAGCTTTACCTGTACATTTTTTAAAGTGTGGTTCAATGTTTCAATGAAATTCTGTATTTCATCATCTTTGTTTGCCAGTGTTGAGATTATCCTTTGCAATTCTTCCTGTAATTAGAGTAAAATAAAAATTAGCTGCCTAATGTAACTATGTGCACTAATATAGTGACATTGCATTTGATGTTAAAAAATGTATTAATTACATGTTCCGAGTGTTTTTTGTCTATCATTTAGTATTAGTGACTAAGTTAAATAGGAATCTGCTTAATACAGAATGCTCTTGCTACTATATGAAACATAGCACACTGCACAACATTTTGTAATGTTGAGTGCTCTTGAGTGCTTCACTTTATACTTGAGTTGTACTACACCCATCATGACAGTCTCCAATGCCCCTGAACCCAATCACTATTGCAAACACAAGATCAGTCTTCCGGAAGGTGAAAATGCAGAAAGCACTGCCCTGGATGGAGTTTCTGGCTGTGCCCTTAGATCCTGCACAGATCAGCTGGTGAAGTATTTGCAGAGATTTTTAACTTCTCCTGGCTTCAATCTTAGATTCCTTAGATGTTAGATGTTAAGTTTTAACATTACAACCCAGCACTTAGGAAAAACATGGTAACGTGCCTGGTGCCTCTGACATCCACATCATGAAGTGTTTTGAGAGGTTGGTTATGGAACACATCTTCACCCTTGCAGACAAACTCATCCCACCACAATTTGCCAACCACCAAAACAGGTCTGGAATGGCCACCATCATTCTGGCTCTACACATCCCTGAAGCATCCGGATTAATAAAGACATCTATGTCAGACAATTGATTATTGACTTCAGCTCTGTCTTCAATACTGTAATTCCAAACAAACATCTCTAAACTTCTACACTTACGATGCACTGGTTCCCTACAAGGCTGCATCCTCAGTCCCCTACTTTTGTTACTATACACTCATGACTACAGTCAGATTCTCCAACTTCATCTATAAGTTTGCAGATGATATCACCACAAGAGGGTTAAATCTCAAATAACGAACAGAGTACAGGTAGAGAGCATAGTGACATAGAACATTACAGCACAGAAACAGGCCTTTTGGCCTTTCTTTGCTGTGCCAAAAGATTTTTCAGTCTAGTTCCACTGAGTTGCATCTGGACCATATCCCTCCATACACCTCTCATCCATGTACCTGTCCAAGTTTTTCTTAAATGTTAAAAGTGAGCCCGCATTTACCACTTCATCTGGCAGCTCATTCCACACTCCCACCACTCTGTGTGAAGAAGCCCCCCCCACCACAACGTTCCCTTTAAACTTTTTCCCCTTCACCCTTAACCCATGTCCTCTGTTTTTTTTCTCCCCTAGCCTCAGTGGAAAAAGCCTGCTTGCATTCATTATCTATACCCATCATAATTTTATATACCTCTATCAAATCTCCCCTCATTCTTCTACGCTCTAGGGAATAAAGTCCTAACCTATTCACCCATTCTCTGTAACTCAGTTTCTCAAGTCCCTGCAACATCCTTATAAACCTTCTCTGCACTCTTTCAATCTTATTAATATCCTTCCTGTAATTCAGTGACCAAAACTGCACACAATACTCCAGATTCGGCCTCACCATTCCACATCATGAAGTGTTTTGAGAGGTTGGTCATGGAACACATCTTCACCCTTGCAGACAAACTCATCCCACCACAATTTGCCAACCCCACTATAAGATTCCAACTCTTACACTCAATACTTTGATTTATAAAGGCCAATGTACCAAAAGCTCTCTTCACGACCTGATCTACCTGTGACGCCACTTTTAGGGAATTATGACATCATGTCAACAATAACCTTTTCCTCAATGTCAGCAGAACAAAAGAGCTAGTCATTTATTTCAGGAATGGGGGGGGGGCAACGCACATGTCAGTTTGCATCAAGTAAGCTGAGGGCAAGAGGATTGAGAGCTTCAAGTTTCCTTGGAGTGTACATCACTACTGGAAAACAGCCTGCCCTGGAACAACCACATAGAAGGTAAAGTGACTTGACTAGACTAGACATCATGGCCAAGAAAGTTCAACAGTGCCTCTACTTCCTCAAGAAAAGAAATTTGACATATCCCTGACCCTCACTAACTCTAGCATTGAATTTCAAAGTTCAAAGTCAATTTACTATCAAAGTACATACAGTATATGTCACCATATACAACCCTGAGATTAGTTTTCTTACAGGCCTACTCAGTAAATCCAAGAAACATACTAGTATCAGTGAAAGACTGCACCCAATGGGATGGACAAACAACCAATGTGCAAAAGACAACCTGTGTAAATAAAGAAAAGGAAAATAAATAAATAAGCAAGCAAGCAACAAATAAAGAGCATGAGTTGAAGAGTCCTTGAAAGCGAGTTCACAGGTTGAGGGAACAGTTCAATAATTGGGCGAGTGAAGTTATCCCCACTGGTTCAAGAGCCTGATGGTTGAGGGATAATAACTGATCCTGAAGCTGGTAGTGTTGATCCTGAGGCTCCTATACCTTCTTCCTGATGGCAGCAGTGAGAAAAGAGCATGGTTTTGATGATAGATGCTGCTTCCCTGTGACAATGCTCTGGGTAGATGGGGTTTTACTCGGGATGGACCAGAGGTAGTATCTGCTTTATGACTAACTCATCATAGTGCACACTTCTGTCTCAGTCCTGCTCACCCGATCTGGAACATCTAGTGGTTAAATGCCGCCCTCTTATCTGCCGAGGGTGTTTTCTGCCATTATCCTGGTAGCAGTGCATACTCCACCTCAGGCCAACTTCAGGCAGGCAGTGGTGAAGCTCAGCGCTGTAGTCAGCAGGTACGAAACAACACACCCTGAAGCCTTCCCTATCAATGCATGGGATTTCAATCACGTCAGCTTGAAGAAGTCTCTGAACAACTACCACCAACATATCACCTATGGAACCAGAGGAGACAATACACTTGATAACTGTTTTACCACCACCAACAATGTTTACTGTGCTACCTCATGCCCACACAATGGAAAATCCGATCACCTGGCTGTGCTTCTACTCTTAGCATATAGGCAGAGAATGAAGACCACAGCACCAGTGGTGAGGACAAAGGTATGGTCAAGGGAGGCAGAGAGGTTCTTACAGGATTGCTTTGAGTCCATGGACAGTACAATACTCAGGAATTTATCTTCAAATCTGAATGAATATACCAGTCATCACCAACACTAATCTTCATGTGTAGATTACTATGTGCCTTTAAGAACATACCGGATATACCCAAACCAAATCCTGTGGATGAACCAGAAGATTCATAGTCTATTGAGGGCTAGATCTGTGGCATTCAAGACCAGTGATCTAGAATTATACCAGTAGTCCAGGTATGACCAACAGGAGGCTATTTTAAGAGCGAGAAAACAATTCCAATTGAGGTTATAGGCAGAATTGGATGCACGTCAACTCTGGCAGGGTTTGCAGGACATTGCTTCCTACAAAGCGAAACCTAACACTTAAAAGCTGTGATGATACAGTTTCAGAAGAGTTCAACGCCTTTTATGCAAGCCTTGATAGGGAAAATAAAACTATATGTGTGAATCCCTATGGCAGCTGATGATTCAGTGATCTCTGTCTCAGAGGCTGATGTCAGAACACTTTTTAAGTGAAGCCTTGCAAGGACTCAGACTTCGCAGGGTTCTGAAAAGCTATGCCAGCAAGCTGACAGTAGTGTTCAAGGACGTGTTCAATCTCTCAATGCTGCAGTTGAAGATTCCCACCTACTTCAAAGGGACGACAATCATCCCAATGCCCAAGAGCAGCATGAGCTGCCTCAAAGAGTATTGCCCAGTGGCATTCACATCTACAGGTAGTCCCCGAGTTACGAACATCCGACTTATGGACAACTTGTACTTACGAACCAAGGAAGGAGAATGCCGTCCGCCATTTTAAGTTTTTGCCATTGACACTATGTTGAGTGTGTAACTTTGTATTTGGCTGATTCACCCTGACGCCCCCGCCCCCCCCCCCCCCCCCGTTCCGATCAGCTGGCAGTGCAGCGCCGGGCTGGAGAACTGAAGTTCCTGAGTTTGATCCAGTGACAGACTGCTCCCGTGCTGGGTTGATGTCAATCCAGTGACTCCCGTACCATCCGTGCCGGATTGATGTCCAGTTCACAACTTGATCTTGTAAAAGAACACTGCTACCTCCAGTTTAAATTTCCACGCAGAATATTGTGGAGGATCAAATACCCAAACCCAACACAGCCCCCACTTGTCCCATTTAACCTGTCTCAGTGCAGTGGAGTTTAGGACCCGGGGAATTCAGTGTGGTGGTCCTTAGGACTCAGCTCGGGACCCGCTGCCCGCATTGATTCTGTTCCATTGACGGGAAGCAATCACAATTGAAAATAAAGTGGAAATAATAAAGCGTTTGGAAAGAGGTGAAACATCATCGATCATTGGAAAAGCGTTAGGCTACAGTCGGTCAACGATTGGAACAATTTTAAAGGATAACAGATAAAGCCAGAATAATGAAGCATTTGAAAGGCCCTGCCCCAGTGAAAGCTACAATTATTACTAAGCAACACAGTGGTTTAATTATTGGAATACATACGTTTCTTAAGTGTTTTATATGCATAGAAAGGTGAAATATATACTATATACTAAGACAAAGTTTGACTAACTGACACTAAATAATATCGGATGTACTTGTTTCGACTTGCGTACAAATCTGACTTAAAGACGGACTCAGGAACGGAACTCGTTCATAACCAGTGGACTGCCTGTACTATTATGAAGTGCTTTGAGAGGCTGCTCATGGCTAGAATCAGTTCCTGCCTAACCAACACCCTGGACCTGCTGCAATTTACCTATCACCACAATAGGTCTACAGTGGATGCAGTCTCATTGTCTCTCCACTCAGCCTTGGATCACCTGGATCTCGCCCTACCGTTCATGCCCTTTCCCAAGGGGTAGACTTTGAGGCACTGGCAGAGGCACAGCAGGCAGATGAGGAGACTCCGAGTTACAGAACTGCAGTCTCCGGTTTGCAGCTCCAGGACCTCCCCGTAGGCCCGGGTGAGAGGACCCTACTCTGTGACGTCGCCACCGGCCAGCCCCGTCCCGTCGTCCCGACAGCCTGGCGGCGCCGTGTTTTCGACTCCATTCATAACTTGGCGCATCCCTCCATCCGGACGACTGTCCGGATGGTTTCCAGCAGGTTCGTTTGGCACGGACTCGGCAAACAGGTCAGTGAATGGGCCAAAATGTGCATGCACTGCCAGACGGCCAAGGTGCAGCGGCACACCAAAGCCCCACCGCAGCAATTCCATCCCGCCCACTGGCGTTTCGACCACATTCATGTGGATATCGTGGGCCCCTTGCCAGTGTCGCGCGGAGCGCGGCACCTCCTGACTATCATGGACCGGTTCACAAGAAGGCCAGAGGCGGTCCCGCTCACCGACACCACCTCCGAATCTTGCGCCCGAGCCCTGAACACCACCTGGATATCTCGCTTTGGTGTACCGGCCCACATTATCTCCGACAGAGGCGCCCAGTTCACCTCCAGCCTGTGGTCAGCTATGGCCAGCCTTTTGGGGACTCAGCTGCACCACACAACTGCCTACCACCCACAGTCGAACGGGCTAGTGGAGCGTTTCCACTGTCACCTGAAGTCCGCCCTCATGGCCCGCCTGCGAGGAGCCAACTGGGCGGACGAGCTTCCCTGGGTCCTACTCGGCATCTGCACAGCGCCCAAGGACGACCTGCACGCCTCGTCGGCCGAGTTGGTATATGGCGCGCCCCTGGTTGTCCCTGGGGAGTTCCTACCAGCCCCACGGGGGCAAGAGGAAGATCCAGCAGCAGTCCTGGGCAGACTACGCGAGAAGCTCGGTAACCTGGCCCCTATACCCACTTCACAGCACGGGCGGAACCCGACCTGCGTACCCAAAGACCTGCAGAACTGTAAGTTTGTGTTTGTACGAAGGGGCGGGCATCAGCCACTGCTGCAGCGGCCATACGAGGGGCCGTTTATGGTGCTCCGGAACAACGGGTCCACGTTCGTTCTGGACATTGGGGGGAAAGAGGAGATTTTCACGGTGGACCACCTCAAACCGGCCCATGTGGACCTGGCGCAACCGGCCGAGTTTCCGGCACCTCGGCGCAGAGGCTGACCTCCCAAGCAGGTTCCGGCCCAGACTGTGGACATTGGGGGGTGTATCGCCGGTTCTGGGGGGGGGGGGTTATGTGGCGACCCATTTCCTGGCACATCCGAACCGGCTCACAATTAGACAGCCTATGGGGGTTTGCGAGCACAGAGCTTTGGAGCCTCTGCGCCACGGGGGGCAGGTTGAGGGAGGCTTAAAAGTGAGGCTGAGGATTTCGAATAAAGTTTTTTCCTTCGACCGCAGTTACCAACTCCGTGTCGTAATTTTAGCGCTGCATGTAGCACACCGCTACAAACGCATGCTAAAGGATGTAGATACATTGACACTGTGCTGGTTTACATGTTGGGATAAGGGGAGGGACCTGCTTGTTATACGTAGCTTTACAATGCTATGGGATTTGATTGCAGAGAATGTTTTACATATGTCTGTTATTACAATGGTTAATTCCGAGTTGTGTCATGAATGCCCAGCTTCAGATGTGGACATTGGATAATTCTCCCCAGCTCTAATAGCATTTGTTTGACGGTATTATATAGCTTGTGTTATGAATTTTCTCGGAGAGGGGGCTTGTGATAATTGTGTAATGTTAGTTACCTGCCAGCAGCTCCTTTTTGGATGGAAATGGGGAACTATGTGTCTAGTTCAGGGAGACACAAGTGGGGTGGGTTGTTCTTGTTTTATGACTCAGACATGTTTTTGTTCTTTTTTTAATGTTGTGTTTTTATGAGGCTGCCAGCCATTTTGCACTGTTTACTATGTTTGTGCTCAACTGCAATAATCTCTCTTATTCTCATATGCAAAAGTCTCATGGTAGAACACAGCTGGGGGGTCAAAGATATTACAATAGTCTCATGGAATGTTAAGGGGCTTGGTCATGTTGTTAAGAGGGACAAAGATTTTATACATCTCAAATCTCTATCCGCAGATGTGATTTTTCATATCAAAGTAACTGAGCAAAACAGACTGAGGTCTAGCTGGATATTGCAGGTTTACCAGTCACCATTTACTTCTCATGCCCGTGGTGTGGCTATTCTCATTAGGAAAAATATTCCATTTCAACTCGCTTCCATGACCACGGACCCTCTCGGCGGGTATATCATGGTCTCTGGAACCATTAATTAGTTTTCACTAACCTTCCTTAATATTTAAGGTCCAAGCACAGACGAGCCAAATTTTCTTAGGAAAGTTTTTGACTTATTTCCGGATGCTGGTAATTCAAATATAATAATCAGTGGTGACTTGCTACCTAGATCCATATTTAGATAGACTGTCTTCCTGCCCTCAAATATTGTGTCAGTGGCAAGTCCTAAACCATTTGATTAAATCTAGGAATTTAGTAGATATCTGGCGAGTTTAACATCCCAGCGACAAGGACTATTCTTATTATTCGCATGTACACAAATCCTATAGAATAGACTATTTTTTGGTTGACTCTCATTTAATTTCTCATGTCACCAATACAAAACATGATAATATATTAACTTCTGACCATAGCCCTTTGACAATGTCACTATATTTCTCCCTTCACAAACGAATATACTCCTGGTGTTTTAACCCTTCCCTTCTCACTGATAAGAAATTTATAAAAAACATCACCACCAGATTAAAAGATTTCATAGAAATTAACGATAATGCCGAAGTGTCAGATCCCACACTCTGGGAGACATTAAAAGTTGTAATTCATGGGTATATAATTTCATATCAATCTGCTGTTAAGAGGGAGAGAGAAGGGCGATTATTAGAGATTGCGAATACTCTCCCAACCCTCGAAGCGACATACCAGGCCTCAAAATCCTCTGAAGACTATAATAAGATAATGAAGCTTAAATATCAGTACAATTGCATCTTGGGCAGACAAGTATACAAACTCCTCTTAAAATTTCGAAATGGGGGACAAGCCTAGGGGACTCCTGGTGCGGCAACTTGGGGCGCACAGGCTTCAAAGTCAATCCACTGCATTAGATCGAGGGCGGGCACCCTGTTGACTAACCCTAAGGAGGTAAATGACTGTTTTAAAGAATTTTACAGAGAACTCTACACCACTAAATGCGACACCACTCAATCTGACTTGAATTACTTCTTTCACTCTCTTGTAATGCCGAAACTCAGTAACACTGCCCAGAGAGGACCCAGATTCTGACTTCACATTGAAAGAAATAACCTCTACCATTAAGTCATTTCCGTCTGGCAAGGCAGCGAGGCCAGATGGATTAGGCTGCAAATTTTATAAGAAATTCTGTGATATCCTCGCCCCATTCCTCCTCAGAATGACATCTTGCTCTAAGAGAGACAAAACATTGTACGAGGCTAACATTTCTTAAGAAAGGTAAAGAGGAAACAGACCCGGTCAGCTACAGGCCCATTGCACTTCAGAACTTCGACAGAAAAGTAATCACTAAAATGCTGTCTAACCGGCTAAATAAGCACTTGTCATCTATCATTCATCCTAATCAGACAGGATTCATCCCGGGCAGGTTTTCCTTTTCCAATGTCAGACGCCTCCTTAATACTATGTTTGCTGATCATGGGAAAGCCAGTGGAGCAGCAATCTTATCCCTTGATGCACAGAAGGCTTTTGACCAGATTCAGTGGGCTTACATGTTTGAGTCGTTATATAGATTTGGGTTTGGCGAATCATTTATATCCTGGGTAAAACTGATATACGCTAGCCCATTGTGTTCTATCATAACCAATGGCGACAATTCAACTAGGTTTCCCCTATACCATTCAGTTCAGCAGGGTTGCCCTCTCTCGCCAGCCCTATTTGCAGTCACAGTAGTGCCCCTTGCCCTAAAAATAAGAAGTCACCCAAATATTATGGGTTTGAAAGTGCGAGGTATTGAAACACTTATTAATTTATATGCTGACTATGTGATACTGTACTTAAAATTTCAGAAAAGTCAGTCCCCCTTTAATCACCTCCTTTGGCAGACTATCGGGATACTCAAATCAATTGGACAAAAAGTGACTTTGTGCCCCTCTCTGATGTCTACACGCCGGGTTTTTTGGAAGGTGTCCCATTTAAAGTAGTTATAGATCACCTTACCTATCTTGGCTTGACAATACCCCAAGATCCTAAACTAATATTTAAATTAAACTTTGCGGCATTTATCTTAAAACTTAAACAGAACATAGTAAGTTGGAAAGCCCTATGTTTGTCCATGATTGGCCATATAAATTCAACTAAAATAGTTTCCCTTCCTAGGTTTCTCTATCTTTGTCAAAAGTCTCCCCATTTTTCTCACATCAGCCTTCTTTAAAGAATTGGACTCCATAATTTTGTCTTACATTTGGAATTACATGAACCACATTCATTTGCAAAAGCCCAAGACTGAAGGAGGGCTGGAATTACCTGCATTCAGACATTATTGCTGGGCTGTCAATGTTAGGGCTCCAATGTTTCTGGCAACAGGGAGCTCCAGATAACTTAGCCCCTGGGACTCCCTTGTGGCTATATATGGAGTCTAACTCTGTTTCCTCCTTGCCAGCCATGCTGTTCTCTAAGGTAGAAAAGTCTGGGACTTCAATAAGTCTAAGTTTTGTTTCGAAAAACTCCATCAGAGCTTTAAACCAGATTAGGAGCGTTCTGAATCTACCAGAGACCTCTGTACAAACACCAATCTGTTTCAACCATTCCCTTCTACCCGCATGGTCAGACAAAACCTACCATGCCTGGATGGAGAAGGCTCTAGTTTCTATTGAAGACCTGTATATAGAGGGATGGTTTGCAACATGTAGTCTGCTGAAAGAGAAATTTGAGCTGCCTCACTCACACTTCACACACACACTGCCTCATTTCATTACTTATAAATTAGACACTACGTCCAATCCAAGATTTGTAATTTTGAAATCCTTCCAGGGAAGCAGATATTTTTTGATATCTTAAAGAACCCTCCTGACTCCAGGCATCTCATTTCTAAGTTTATACGTTTATTTGATGGTTGTACTATAGCCTCCACTGCAAAGATCAGGGAGGCTTGGAGAGAGGAATTGGGCATTGAACTATCTGAAGTTGCCTTGGACAAGAGTTTGTCTTATGATACGGGCCTGCTCTGTTAACAGTAGTCATCAACTGATTCAGTTCAAAGTTGTCCATCGTCTTCACTATTCTAAACTCAGGTTGCGCAAGATTTATCCTTTTGTCTCACCAATGTGTGATAGATGTCAAGGAACGGAGGGCACATTGTCACACACTTTTGGTTTTGCCCTTCACTGACTGAATTTTGGTCCAAAATATTGGACTGGTACTCAAAGGCCTGTAAAAGATCGTTCCCCTTGGAAGCTGGTCTCACCATCTTTGGCTGTTCGCAATCCACTCTACGCTTCCCTACAGTCAACCAACAGTCTCTGATGCTAGGGATGACTGTTGCTAAAAGACATCCTGAGGGAATGGAAATCACCCTCTCCCCCTTCTTTCCAGAGACGGATGGCTGACATGATCTCAGTCATTCAGATGGAGAGACTCAGGTTCTTGAGAATCAACTCAATTAAAAAATTTTCGGCTATCTGGGATCCATTTCTTGCCTACCTAGATGAGACCAGGGGCAGATGAACAATTTCCCCCCCCGCTAATCTTTCACAGCCCTCATTTGAGACTTAATGTTGAGCACTTTGTATAACAGGCATCCCTCTAATATTACGTCCTTTTTTCTGCTCATTTTATTTTCATACATGTCTGAGCTTATATGTTCTTGTTGATACTGTTTTATGAAAATTTTGAAAATAAAGTATTAAAAAAAATGACCCAGAACATGCCCTCCTCTCATTGCTACCATTAAGGAAAATGTACTAGTTTTGAACTCCCCTACCTGGGGAAGGCAGATTAGCAACCATCTTATCTATGGCTCTCAATAATTTCATCATTTCTACACGGTCACCCCTCATTCTCTGATGTTGCAAGAAATTAAGACCTATCCTGGCTAACCTCTCTCTATAACTCAGGTCCTCCAGTCCTGCTTATGTCCTTGTAGATCTTTTCTGCATTCTTTCCAGTTTAACCACATCCTTCCTGTAGCAGAATGACCAAAACTGTACACAATACTCCACGTATAGCCCAACCAACAGCTTGTACTGCAAAATCATCAAATCCAGTTTAATGCCCTGACTGATAAAGACTGGCATGCTAATTACATTTCCCACCATCTGCTCATCTGTAATGCCACATTCAAAATATGCAGTTCTAGGCCACTTTATTCCACTACTCTCTCTCATGCTGTACCATTCATAGTACAAATTCCACACTAGTTTGATTTTCCAAAATGCATCACCTCACACATATCAGTATTGAAATCCATTGGTCATTCCTGAATTCTAACTGCTCAAGATCCCCTGTAATCTACAATAATCTTCACTTTCAGTAACACCTTCTAATTCTGTGTCACACTCAAACTTACTGATCAAGCCTTGTGCATTTACATCCAACTTATTTATATTACAAATAACAAGGGTCCCAACAAAGACCCGTGTGGCATATCACTAGTCACCTACCTGGCATTGAGCACTAACCTTGAAACACAGGCCTGTTTCCTACCTCCAAGCCAATTTTGAATACACTTGTTTTCCATGTTACCTACCTTTCCAGAACGGCCTACCATATGAGAAACTTGTAAGAGGCATTGCTAAAGTCCAAATAGATAATCTATTGCCCTACCTTCATCTGCATTTCTGGTTACCTCTTCAAGAAAAGACACTAAAAGATTAATCAACACAAATTTCTATGCACAAAGCCATGCTGACTTCTCCAAATCAAACTCTGTCTATCAAAATCCCTGTAGATCTTGTCCCTCCAGTAACTTTGCTACTTCTGACTGAGCAACCTGTAGTTTCCTGGCTTGTCCTTGCTACCCTCCTTAAACAACGAAACAACATTAGCCATCTCCCAAGCCTTCAGGAATTTTACCAGTGGCTAATGATGAAATGAACATCTCCACAGTTTCTCTAGTGTCCCAGAAAGTCAAGGATGCCCTGTTGGGCCCTGGGGGATTTATCCATCTTAATGTGCTGCAAGGCTGTGAATACTTCCTCCCTGGTAATACAAATATCCAAAACATCTAGACTTGCTTCCATTATCTCTTGAGCAACCAGAATTTTCTCCTCTAGTACACAATGAAGTGAAAGATTTCTTAAAAGTTTACCCACCTCTTGTGATTCAAGCAATGTTCCTTCCAATTTCTTTTTACAGCTATGCAGACCAACCCTTGCTCACAGCAGGAAATGTTTACACAGCCTGGCAGTAATTTAAAACTTTTATATAATATGCATACTATGAATATTTAGAATGAAAATTGAAAATCACAGACTTCTGATTTTATTTATTAATTGAAGGGTATAAGGAAATACAGTGCAACAAAGAAAATCTTTCGCATTTTGTAAATTTTTTGTCTGTCTTTATTCCAGCTCTGTGGCAACAAAGACTACATCTACAGCAGCATTTCAGTTACTGTGAGGCTGTTCACCCACACAACTTAGAGCAAACAGTGGGTTTGAGACTTAGGTGGCACTGCTCATCTCTCAGGAGACCTACTCTCTCCCTAGCCACATTTTCTCTTTGGAAAAGTTTGCAGCCATTGGAAGTAGCAATATTGTTTCATTTGCAAGTTTGTAGCATCTTAGTATCGATATAAATATAAACCTACATTACAATAACGGCTTTAATAGGGACAAATCCTTACATTAATTTATGACTGATCTTCCTGCAAGGCTAACATACTGGAAAACCAGTCAATTAGACACTTGATAATACCATAGTGATAAAACACTTTCTTTCATTACAATCCATCACCCACCCGACAGCCAACTTAGTGTGAGGACCACTGCTGAGCATCCAGAGTTTTTTGTACATTATCTTAAACATTTATCCACACCTGCCTGCATGGGGAATAGTATGATCATAGGAATGAATTTTGCATGACTAAAGGTAGCAAAGTCTTTATTCACTGTCTTTACTCAAGCTAATTATACACACTTTGATAATAAATGTACTTTGAACTTTTAACAGTCCTACAGGGTTTGTAGGAAGACAAGTAGGGTAACTAAAGATAGACAACTGCAACTTTCTTCAACTCGGATACAAAATATAAAGAAACAGTTGGATCCCACTAGGATGCAATTAAGAAGAATGGTGGGAACAAGTCCCATTTCACTGACAAATGAAGCCAGGATCCCCAAATGTATAAGAAGTGGAAGTGGAGACAGTCTGTCTGCCGCTGGTACAGCACTTGATCTCATAATTTCTTGGCAAAAAAACATGAATGACTAGCGATAACTCCCCGCCCCAAACCCATTCTCTTCGTTCCTCACTCATTCAACCCCACTTCCCCATCTCAAAGCAGCCTACTTATTTCGCCTTTTTTGCTTACAAAAACTCAAAACACCTACCTGTACCTTTCTGCCTCAAAATAAAACCTCTATCCCATCTCTCTGCCTCTTTCCAACCCCACAAAAATCTCCACTTTGTTGATTTTTCTCTTCCTCTCTCCCCCACAAAACAACTAAACTCATCTCTGTATTCCTCCCTCAAAACTTCCCCACTTCATTCCCACCACCGTCTCCAGTATATCTCATGACCTCTTATCCAATAAACAGAAATTAAAGCCAAATTAAAGATAAGTTAGTGTATTAAATTGAAATCATAAACCAGAGAAAAACAATGTGGCCATATCACTCATTATATTACTGTGGTAGTGATCAGATGCGAGACTCCGGGTAATGGAGGTGGGGCCAGAGTGTTCTGGTAGACCGATGGGGATGGAGAGGGACTTATGAGGTTGAGGAAGGCTTAGGGAATTGAACCGAAGGGATCTGTGGACGGGAACAGGGGTGGTCCCTTGGTGACCGGGTTAGAGCTTGGGGGGAGAACCGCCGGCTTGGGAGGCCTGGGGCGGGGTCCGTGGATGGGGGGCGAAGGGGCTGTGGAGGGAACAGTCCGGGTGGGAGGGAGGACCCGGACTTGCTAGGAACAACCTTGGCCGCACTCTGGGATCAGGTGGCGGTGCTGGTGAAATTTGGGAAGGGAGCCTGCTATCCCAACCGACGCGGCTGGGCACTTACCCGCTGCGAGTCCATGACACCGGCGAACAGCCGAGTGGGGACCGCCCGCGCGCATGCGCAGTGCCTGCGGTCCCGCGCAGGCCGGGCCGGGTGACGTCATAGGCGAGCAGACCCGCAGCGCGCGCTTCGTGAGCGTTTGTCTTCTTCTTCCTTCAGTTTTTACGGCAGTTGGCATCCACATTGTTGCATTATTGCCATCCAGGGTTTACCGTCCCTCATTGTCCATTCACTTGACTGCCTAAAGTCGTCTTTCCAGTCCCGTCGCCCTTAAAAAACTAAGCAACCATTTCCTCCCCTGATCACTCTCCCCACATTCCAATAAACCTTTAACACTGTTCTCTACCGGTCCTATTTTGCGTAATTGTTGTAGCATTCGTTGTCTTTCCTGTGCAAATTTCCTGCATGATATGCTCTACTGTTTCAGTCTCCTGACATAGATCGCAAAAACCTGTCCGATGTTTATTTTTGATGGCCAGAGTACCATTAAGATTGCTGTGCCCAATTCTCAATCTACTTATAATTACTTGCACCTTCCGCTTTATTCCCCTACTCCTTCCCATATCTACTCTGTTCTGAATTGAATGTAAATGTCTTCCTTTTATTGCTCTATCCCAATGCTGCTGCCACTGTTCATTTATCCTTCTCCACACTGTGCTCTTCCCTTCTGATTTTGATAGCTTAATATTGACCTCTACAGATCCTTTTTTGACTGCTGCTTTTGCCAGCTTATCTGCTGTCTCATTTCCCATAATACCCGAATGTGCTGGAACCCACATGAATGCGATATTTTTGACTTGCCTAGCCAGTCTTGAATATGCAAACAGGATTTCTTAAAGCAGATCCTGGTGTCTTCTAGCTGTACCCGCATTAATGCTTGCAAGGGCCGATACAGAATCGCTACATATCACAAAATTACTACAGTCAACCTGCTCACTCCATTCTAGTGCTAACAATATGGCAAACATTTCAACTGCATAAACACTCAAGCAATCGGCGTTCTCTTGCTAATTTCCACTTGATAACTTGGCACAACAATTGCAGACCCTGTTGCACCCGTATCTGGATCCTTTGATCCATCCGTAAAAATCTGTACATCTTTATAATTACATTCCCTATACCTATAATATTCACTGAGTATATCAACCGTTTTATTACTGCATTTAATCTTAAGTAATTCCAAATCTACAAAGAGATTTTCTAATACCCAGAAAGGTCTGACAGGCCACACCACACCTGGACAAAACTTTTTATCATATACACCCATATCTTTTGCTGTTTGCTCTCCTGTCCAGCCCAAACTTTCAGCCTGGATTAAGGACTTGAAATGAGCGTTTGTCGTATGAAGTCAAAAGTTTCGACATCAAAGCTCTTGAATGCAGAATTTGCTGCAAACATTAGCGGTAATTCATACTCATTACTTCATGATACCATTTTGACTGTGCATTTTGAAGTTATTAGTGAAAGATTCTGATGATGCTGTCCCAAAATATTAGCAATAATTTTCCTCATCGTATATAATCGATAATTCCACTGCAAAGTAAATGTTGCTCTGGAATGGCAGGGATGCAGTCGTGCAAAGTTTTGGTTATTTTTCCCATGTTGTTGAAATTCATTTGTGGTCTAGTCCTCTGAAATATATTAGCTAGTTCAAAGGTTTATTTTGTTGTCAAAGTATGCATTTACAATACTACTGATATTCGTTTTGGGATGTGTGTTCACAGCCCAAAGCCTAATTCAAGGTCTACCACCACGGTTATAGTAGAGAGTCACACAAAACACAAGAAAATCGGAGCAGGATTAGATCATCTCGCCCCTGCAGCCTACCGGCCATAAATGGGCTAGGACTGGAGGTTGCAGACCTGGAGGTGCACTGTCCTGGGTTTGAAAGCCCGTCTGTGTGGGTGGGAAGTGGAAAAGGGGCTCGGTGTGCTGTTGTTGTTTTGCTGCTATTGTTTCATTGTTGTAATTGCTTGTGTTGTTCTGTTGAACATTGTAGATGTGCTATTTTGGCTCTGGAATGTGTGATAACACTTATTGGCTGCCCCCAGCACATCCTTGGTAAGGCACATGTGGCATTGCACTGTATGTTTTAGAGTATAAGACCATAACATCAAAAAAAATTGGAACAGAATTAGGCCATTTGGTCCATCGTATCTGCTCAGCCATTCCATCATGGCTGATTTATGAACCCTCTCAACCTGATTCTCCCCGTAACTTTTGGTGTCCTTACTAATCAAGAACCTATCAAACTCTGCTTTAATGATACCCAATGACTTGGCCTCCACAGCCATTGGTGGCAATGGATTCCAGATTCATCACTCCAAGTGCAGTCTGAGGAATGCCTCATGGAGTCTCAGCATTACATCCTTGTCTTTATGTTATGGACATTATTGAAATTAATATTAATAATGAATTTTCCTTCCTTACCACTGACTCAATCTGCAAGTTAATCTTTAGGGAATCCTGCACAAGGACTCCCAAGTCCCTTTGCATCTCTGATTTTTGAATTTTCTTCCTGTTTAGAAAATAGTCTGCACCTTTCTTCCTTCTACCAAAGTGCATGACCTTACACTTCTATACACTGTATTTCATCTACCACTTCTTTGGCCATTCTCCTAATCTGTCTAAGTCAGGGATTCGCAACCTTGGGTCCACGGACTCCTCAGTTAATGGTTAGGCTCCATGGCATAAAAAGTTGGGAACCCCTGGTCTAAGTCATTTTGCAGATTCCCTGCTTCCTTAACACTTCCTGCCACTCCACCTATTTTTGTATCATATGTAAATGTGGCCACAAAGCCATCAATTCCATCATGCAAATCATTGACATATAATGTGAAATAAATCTTAATCTGCTACTGGCTACAATATGGATGATCTGAGCGAGTTTACTTCCTGTTTGCTCCATTTTACACGTTAACAATGGCAGCTGGTCCTTGAGGGTTTTGAAATGAACTTGTGGGGTGCAAAGAGTAAGGCAGCCGTGGAAGAAGCATGTAAGCAGACCAGATTGTTGATAGTCTATCAATGGTATACCCAGTCTTCCTGTGGAAAAGCCACTCTGGTTCGATAACTTCTAGTGGAGAGCAACATGAAAAGTTTGTTTCAAGATGACACCGAAAATGATCATTTGCTTCTACTTTCATATGGACTTAGTTTGTATAAAAATATGAGAATATGTTTACATTGCATCAGACTTTGCCAGGTTGACATCAAATTTGATCAATGATTGAACTTCATTGTTTAATTTAAAAGGGTACATTGGATCACAGAGTGCTTTTAATTAATGGCCAAAATTATATAATTGGAATATAGTTCCTGCATTTGGTCCTATTTCAATAATAGATCATTGCACATTTTATTTGAGCTTACAAAACCTCAAAGTGGCAAGTTAAGTAAAATAATAACTAAATCAAAATGTTTGAAGCTGATTTTAGTTTTACCTCATAGTTAAGGAATGAACAGCTGTTGGTGAATTCAACTCCTTGGTAATATTGGAGAAGCAAAACCAGTAGATGCTGGACAATGGAGCAAACAAAGCAAACCACTAGAAGGGTCAGACAACATCCACGGGGGGAAAGGACCTGATGTTGCTTCTCAGCCTGAAACATCAACAATCTGGTCTGCTTGTGTGCTTCTTCCACAGCTGCCCTTACACTTAGCTTTTTGCCTTCTTTGCCCTTTTGCATCCACAGATGCTGCTTAACCTATTGAGTTCTTACAGCAGTTTTATTGCCTGTTTGCTTATTCTTCTTCTCATTATTAATGTTTCCCCAGAAACTCCCTGCAAATATATTTTTGGAAGCATACAACGTTAGCATGACTCATACTTACACAGAGTTTTTAATCTAAAAGACAAGATCAGCATCATACAATGAAGAGTAATTAAACAAAATATATCGTTGCTGAGTTTCTTGCATTTTCAACTTTATTTAAAATTGTTTCAAAGAACAAATAATAGAATCAATATTACTCTTTTTTTGTTTTTAGTTTTAAGATTAACCATCTAAAATGAGGCATAGCTTCAAGAAAAATGGCAACTTTGGAAGAGGAACTACAACCATACCTTTTCACATATCTTTGCATATCATGATAGAATTGGAAGAAAAGGAAATTAAACATAGAAACACATCTTGGAACGTAACCAAACAGATCTTCACATCTAGTCACTCTAAAAATTATTCAAGTGGCTGATAGCATTCTTCTCTAAGTTCAAGAATGAGCAAGAGGCCAGAACTAGAGTAGGACAACACTATAGAGGCGAAAGTCCTGGAGGCAGCTGAAAACAAGAGCGACATTTTTAATAAGATCGTGGGAAAGGAAACAAGCACAAAGGTTGAACAGGATTTGTATATATTAGAACTTAGGAAGAAACAGTTTCAACAACCTCAAAATTATAGAAAGTAGAGTGAGGGTAGCAGCTCAACAGTGCTTTGGAAATGTCAAGTATAAAGGTAACATATGGGTGATGGTTTCAGCAACAGCTGAGGCTTGGGAGCAGTAGCCTGAATGATGTGTGTAAATGTTGTCTAAAGCCATTCTCAGAGTAAATGTGATATTGCGGGCTGTGAATAGTATGGTTCTTTTTCAGACAGTTGACAAAAGGAAGGAGGATGATACTGAGTAGAAAATGGGAACTGCAACAGAAGCATCTCTGCAATATTTGAAGAAATGTAACTAATGATATGTGATTTAGTGTACAGTTTCCTTTTGCATTGTTCATGTATTGAGGCTATTAATGCACCATTACAAGCCTCAAGAAAAATCTAGGCAATTAATTTTGCAGTTTGACATTTCCTGACATCCATTTTCTCAGTGGTAGGATTCTTCATTAAACTGAAGTTTCTGTCCGTACCATCATTCGTCTTCGTAGCTGCTGAACTAAAGACTTTTTCTCCATTCTGTACCTGTAGATATGGTAGTTAGAATTATTTATAGGAGAGACATAAAAGACTTGAGATTACTGAATCTGGCACTATAAACAATCTGCAGGAAGAGCTCAGCAGGTCGAGCAACATCTGTGGGTGAAGTGAAGGGTGAGCTCAGGTAAGAAACTTCAATGTTTCTGATGAAAACCCTTCATTAGAATTGCTTATAGGTAGATACATCAATGTCATAGGCCTTACTAAGTAAATACCATTATGTTCATTGTGGGCTGTATCAAGGGTGTGATGAATCAGTAAACAGGAGGGAGATTGAAAATTTGGCTGAGTGGTGTAATAACAACAACTTCTCAGTCATGTCATTAAGACAAGGAACTGATCAGGAGAGGGAAACCAAAGATCCACAAGCCAGTAATCATCAGAGGATCAGAAGAGGGTCAATAACTTTAAACTCCTGGTGTCACTATCTCAGAAGACTTGTCCTACACCCATATAAATATAATTGCGAAGAAAGCACGACAGTGCCTCTGCTTCCTCAGGAGTCTGTGGAGATTCGACATGTCATCAAAAACCATGGCAAATTTCTATAGATGTGTGGTGGAAAGTGTGCTGACTGGCTGTATTATGCTGACTGGTATGGGAACACCAATGCCTTTGAGCGGAAAATCCTACAAAAGGTAGTGGATTTGGCTCAGTATATGATGGGTAAAACCCTCCCAACTATTGAACACATCTACATGAAATACTGCCGTAGAAAGGCAGCATCCATCATCAAAAATCCTCACCACCTGGTCCATGCTCTTTTCTTGCTGTTGCCATAGGGAGAAGGTACAAGAGCCTCTGGACTCAAGCCACTCAGTTCAGAACAGTTATTACACCTCAATCATCAAGCTCATGAATGAAAGGGATAACTACATTCATTTAAGGACTCTTTTCTCTTGTTATTTCATGCTTGTTATTTATTGCTATTTACTTATATCTGCATTTACACAGGTTGTTGTCCAGTGATCCTGATTACAATTACTATTCTATAGATTTGCTAAGTATGCACACAGAAAAAGAATCCCAGGGTTGTATGTGGTGTCATGTATATACTCTGATAATTTTTACTTTGAACTTTGAGATCATAGAAACATAGAAAACCTCAGTACAATACAAAGCCCTTCGGCCCACAAAGCTGTGCCAAACATGTCCTTACCTTAGAAATTACCTAGGGTTACCCATAGCCCTCTGTTTTTCTGAGCTCCAGGTACCTGTCCAGGAGTCTCTTAAAAGACCCTATCATATACGCCTCCACCACCGTTGCCGGCAGCCCATTCCACGCACTCATCACTCTCTGAGTAAAAAAAAATTACCTCTGACATCTCCTCTGTTACTACTTCCAAGCAACTTAAAACTGTGCCCTCTCGTGCAAGCCATTTTAGCCCTGGGGAAAAACCTCTCGTTATCCACATGATCGATGCCTCTCGTCATCTTATACACCTCTATCAGGTCATCTCTCATCCTCCGTCGTTCCAAAGAAAAAAAGCCAAGTTCACTCAACCTATTTTCATTAGGCATGCTCCCCAACCCAGGCAACATCCTTGTAAATCTCTACTGCACCTTTCTATAGTTTCCACATCCTTCCTATAGTGAGGCGACCAGAACTGAGCACAGTACTCCAAGTGGGGTCTGACCAGGGTCCTGTGTAGCTGCAATGTTACCTCTTGGCTCCTAAACTGAATCCCACGGTTGATGAAGGCCAATGCATCATATGCTTTCCTAACCACAGAGTCAGCCTGCATGGTAGCTTTGAGTGTCCTATGGACTCGGACCCCTAGTTCCCTCTGATTCTCCACTCTGCCAAGAATCTTACCGTTAGTATTATATTCTGTCATCATATTTGACCTACCAAAATGAACCACCTCTTTCTGCTTTCCACAGGGATTGCTCCCTACGTGACTCCCTTGTCCACTTGTTCCCCCCCATCCCTTCCCACCGATCTCCCTCCTGGCACTTATCCTTATAAATGGAACAAGTGCTACACCTGCCCTTACACTTCCTCCCTCACCACCATTCAGGGCCCCAGACAGTCCTTCCAGGTGAGGCGACACTTCACCTGTGAGTCGGCTGGTGTGGTATACTGCACCCGGTGCTCCCGGTGTGGTCTTTTATATATTGGTGAGACCCGGCGCAGACCGGGAGATCATTTTGCTGAACACCTACGCTCGGTCCGCCAGAGAAAGCAGGATCTCCCAGTGGCCACACATTTTAATTCCATGTCCCATTCCCACTCTGATATGTCTATCCATGGCCTCCTCTACTGTCAAAATGAATCCAAACTCAGGTTGGAGGAAAAGCACCTTATATTCCGGCTGGGTAATCTCCAACCTGATGGCATGAACATTGACTTCTCTAACTTCCGTTAATGCCCCTCCTCCCCTTCTTACCCCATCCCTGACATATTTAGTTGTTTGCCTGTTCTCCATCTCCCTCTGGTGCTTCCCCCCCACTTTCTTTCTCCCAAGGCCTCCTGTCCCATGATCCTTTCCCTTCTCCAGCTCTGTATCACTTTCGCCAATCACCTTTCCAGCTCTTAGCTTCATCCCACCCCCTCCGGTCTTCTCCTATCATTTCGCATTTCCCCCTCCCCCCACTACTTTCAAATCCCTTACTATCTTTCCTTTCAGTTAGTCCTGACGAAGAGTCTTGGCCCGAAACATTGACTGTGCTACTTCCTATAGATGCTGCCTGGCCTGCTGTGTTCCACCAGCATTTTGTGTGTGTTGTTTGAATTTCCAGCATCTGCAGATTTCCTTGTGTTTGCACCTCACACTTAACTGAGTAGGTTTTGTTTATTTATGATGTTCAAGGGTTTTTCTGAGTAACTCCAATAAAGCTGCAAACAAAGCGATCGTTCAGGTACTTGTGTGCTTGAGATTCATGTAGTTATTTTATTTTACTTTAAGTACAAGTCAATCGCCTTTTAAAATGATTATTGTTAACAACAAGTATCAGGGGATTTGTTGATTTGGAATAATGTTAAGCTTATACCTGTTTAATTTGTCATTTTAAGAAGTATCAGGATGTGAGAGAAGTTTTCTATTGTTGGAATAATCACAGTGGATGACAGAATGAGGCTATGGTAATTTGAACAATTAGATACTATCTAACTACCATCTGAAAGGGAAGAGAAAGCCTGTATGTGGTTCCTGACGTGGGGAAATTTCTGATGCCCAATGACCCAGATGCAGAATGGACCTTACAGTAACTGGTGTCTTCTTGATAAGCAATGTTAATTCTCCACAGAGATTGGAAAACCCTTGAATTATATTAGACCACATTGTTCCTTAACACCCTAGTAACTTGCATGGAATAAACACCTGATATTTCTCCCATTTGACATGGTCTGATGGAAAAACACAACTAATTAGGTCACCAGACCTAAATCTACATATTTAGACGGGAGCAGTTGAATTTAGGCTCTTTTTAGCAACTCAGAAGCTCATCTTAAAATTAGAATCCAGATAGTACACCCAGGGCTAAAAGTCTTTGAAATAAACAACAATTCTTGGAGAAGCATAAGAAATCCAGACGCGATGGAGTGACCCGGTGCCACGGAGTGGCCTAGACACCATAAGGTAACCCAGACACAATGGAGTATTGCTGATGGCATGGAGTAACCCAGTTACCATGGAGAACCCAGAAGCCATGAGGTAATGCAGGTGCCATGGCATATCCACATCACCATGCAGAATTCAGATACCGTGGAGTCACCCAGTTACCATGGAGAACTCAGACATCATGGAGTAACCTAAATGTCGTGGAATTGCCACAATGCTGTGGTGTAACCCAGTTGCACAGAGTAATTCAATCAGCATAGAGTAACCAATTTACCATGGAGTAATCAGTTAGCATGGAGTAACATAGTTGCCATGGAGAAACCTAGACACAATAGAGAAATAAATGCAGTCTCCCTGGAGAAACACAACCATCCTGGACAAATGAAGGGTTCCAAGATAAAACACAATCGCCCTGTATGAAGAATCTTTATACATTTGTGTGCGACAGTATTCCTGAGTCTCCACCCGGCACTTGCATGACTGGAGTGAAAACTGAAAGGAAGCTACTGGCACAATGAAGGAAGTCCTGAACACAGCCATTGGACAGACAGATGGAGGAGCTTCATTGCTGCCCTAGACAGCAGTGGCATAACGGGCAGTAAGTAAGTAAGCGATTCAGGAGGAAGTCAAACTTTTTAGATTAACTACTTCAAATTCGATGTGTGGCAGACAAGAGGGTGTGACTGCAAGTGATTGCGAATGAGGAATCCAAGCAGTGTTGCTGGAGGATCCTCAGCCCTTGAGTTTGCCCAATAAAGGCTGATTTATACTTGTGCATATGTGCTGCGCCGTAACCCTGATTTTCACTACTGCGTCGCTCTATGCCATAGTGAGCATGTGTTGATGTGCGCCAAAATGCTAGTTGGCGATGGGGTTTCTACGCCACTGTGTTGAGTTTCTTCGTGAGAGATATGGACGAGGAAATGCGTTTCAAACATTTTCACATGTTGGCAGGTAGATTCGACGATTTGGTTCATCTATTTTGCATCGGTGTACAGACATGGTGGAGAAGAAGCAACCGGAAATGCGAAGCTACCAAGCAGACCAATCACAGTTGTTGCGGTCTATGTCACTGCGACGCATGAGTAACTTTTCTGGAGAGGAGCACGTCACCCTATAACATAGGGAATGGCATAGGGCACGCGTTAGCTACGGCGTAGATGCGATGCACGAGTATAAATCAGCCTTAAGTCAGATTGTTGCTCCCTGTGAGGGTCAGATTTGGGACTGTAGAAAGGATGAACAACTGAACCACGGCATTATGCAATGTTCTGCTACCTCCAGTTTCTCTGGGTAACCTAGACGGATGCATCTCCTGTGCTCCTTGATGTGGGTTTCCACCACATGTCCCGTCTGGCCAATGTACACTGTCCCACATTCACAGTGGTAGCAGAACATTCCATTCGCAATCATCATAAAATTGACTTTGATGGCATAAAACTACTGTGAAGGAAGCCTTTGAAATAAAACTGGAAGAAACAAATTTTAACAAAGAAGAAGGTCTCACTCTATAAGTAAGAACTGGAATTCGATTGTAAGCAAGGTGGGACAGTGGAAACCTGATTGGATGAGAACTAACCAATAAAGAGGTATGGATGACAGGGGTATAAATACCACTGGACTAGACATGTCCAGGCCTCATCACTGATAAAGATGGCAGAGTGTGTCATCAAAACTTTGGTTAAAATTGATATTTGTATCTGTCTGGAACCCAAGAAGAATTTATTCACCTTCCAATAACTTTCCCACAACTGATGTTAGGCTCAGCAGTGTACAATTTCCAGTTTATTTTTAGAGCCTCGCTTAGACAGTGGAACAACATTGGTTGTCCTCCAATCCTCTGGTACCTCTCCTGTTGCTAAAGATGATTTAAATATATTTATAAGGGCTCTGGCAATTTCTGCACTTTCCTCCTGCAGGTCAGAGGGAACACCTTGTCAGGCCCTGCGGATTTATCCATTCTAATTTGTCTCAAAACACAAACACCTCCTTCTCTGCAATCTGTATAGCGTCCATGAAGTTGATGTCATTTTGCCTTACCTCTGTAGACTCTAAGTCTTGTCTCCTGAGTAAATACAGATGCAAATAAGAGCTCTCCCATCTCTTTTGGCTCCATGCATGGATTACCTTTCTGATCTTCCAGAGGACTAATTTTGTCCCTTGCAATCCTTTTGTTCTTAACATATTTGTAGAATCCTTTAGGATCCTCCTCATCTTGTCTGCTAAGGCAAACTCATGCCTTCTTTTAGCCCTCCTGATTTCTTTCCTATGTGTTCTCTTGCATTCCTCGTACTCCATAAGCACCTCATTTGTTCCTCATTGTCTGTACCTTCAATGCACCTAATTTCTTTCCTTAACCAGGGCCTCAATTTCTCTTAAAAACCAAGTTTCCCTAAAGCTGTTAACTTTACCTTTTATTCCGATGGACACATATAAGCTTTGTGCTCTCAAATTTCACTTATCAAGACTTCCCACTTACCAAGTACACCTCTGTCAGAAAACAGCCTGTCCCAATCCATGCTTTCCAGATCCTGTCTGCTGCCATCAAAATTGGCCTATCTCCAACTTAGAATCCCAACTTTGTGGACCAGAACTATCTTTTTGCATATTTACTTTGAAACATATGGCATTGTGATCAGTGGGTGCGAAGTGTCCCCTACACAAATTTCTGTTATGTGCTCTGTCTCATTCCCTAATGGCAAATCAAGTATTGTGCATTCGCTCATTGGGACCTCTATGTACTGACTATGAAAACTTTCCTGAACACATTTGATAAACTCTAAACCATCTCATCCTTTTAAAGTATGGGAGTCCCAGTCAATATGTTGAAAGTTAAAATCACCTACTGTAACAACCTTATGTTTCTAGCAGCAGCCTACAATCTTTCTACAAATTTGTTCTTCTAATCACTTAGACTGATTGATGATTTGTAAAATAGCCCCATTAATGTGGTCATACCTTTCTTATTACTCAGTTCCACCCATCACGCCTCATTAGATGAGTTCTTCGGTCTATCTTGATTGAGCACTGCCGTATCATTTTCCTTGACCAGTAATGCCACCCCTCCTCCTTTGATCCCTCCTGTTCTGCTGTGTCGAAAACAATGGAACCCAGAATATTGAGCTGCCAGTCTTGCCCCTCCTTCAAACAAGTCTCACTAATGGCTACCATCTCATAATTGCATGTGTTGATCCTTGCCCTGAACTCATCTGCCTTTCCTACACACAACTCAGAACATTAGTCCCACCGTGCTCAACCTTTTAATTCCTGATTTTGTCTGAGGTCCGAATGACATTAGTCTCCAGAATCAGCTGGCATTTACAGGATTCCTTGTGAATCCGGAGCAGTGTATATCGGCCAGCTGGTACACACAGTGGAAACTCGCATCAAGGAGATGTATCCTTATGGGTTACTTGGAGAGTCAGTGGTAGCAGAACATTGCATTCACAGTGGCCATAGTATTGGCTTTGACGGCACAAAACTACTGTGCCACGCCAGTGGCTTTTGGGACCATTTGGTAAAGAAAGCCAACTCTCAAGATGGCGCTCATGGGGTGAAGAGGTATTAGGTTTCACTCCAATCTTTTTACTTTTCCTTACCTACAATCACCCCCTAACTGACCTATTTATACCTAATCAAAAGGGGTTGACATTTATGAATTATTTATTGGCTTTTTGAATTAATTTTCGGTTCGTTAAAATGTCTAAACAACGAGAAACCGGAGAAATGAAACCGAATAAAGAACTGTTAACTTTGGATGCAACCGCGAAACTTAAGGATGAGAGACTTGAAAGATTGGAGAGTAAACTCACCCCAAAGTTTTCTTCGCTTGATGAAACTTTAAAAGCGGTCGACGGAAGACTCCAATCACTTACATCAGATATTCAGTAACAAGAAGCAAGAATTTTAGTTCTTGAAGACACCGCTCGCCAGAGAGACCGTACAATTGAAACTTTACAACTAAAGCTATCTTCTACTTCCCAACTGATGGAATGCTATAAATCCAAACTTACTGATCTTGAAAATCGACCCCGAAGACAGAATTTGTAGATAATCAGCCTTCCGGAAAACTTTGAGAAGGGTGATCCGGTCACTTTTTTCCTCTAAATTTCTAATGGTTGTCTTTGGTTCAGACATTCTGGATACCCATTCATTAATCGACCGCGCACATCGTATCTCTTGCTTCCAACCAGCTCCAGGTGGGAAACCACGACCAGTGATTTTTCGGCTTCATTACCCTCATATTAAAGATCGCCTGATTCGTGCCGCTCAATAGAAGGGTATGATCTCTTTCCAAGATTTTAAATTTCTCATTTTGGAAGATTGTAGCCCCGAAGCTTTGAGAGAAAGAATGGCCTTTAAACCTGTTATGGTGGAATTTCATCGGAATGGCTTCAAACAAGTGTTGTTATTTCCAGCTCAACTGAGAATCACTCTTTGTGATGACTCTCATTGGCTGTTTAAATCTCCTGCGGATGCCCAAAGATTTCTTGAGGAGCACCTTCCCACTACAAGTTGAATAATGCATTGGATTTTTATTATCTGTTTTCAAAGGCCTATTACTATTTTCGCTTTTTCTCCAAGCTAATAATTAGCCTATAGATTCGGACCTTTTATAATTTGATGATTCGTATGCAATGGCCGATAGTGTATTTGTTTACACACATAAACAAAGGTCTGTTTTTTTTTGGTTTACCTTAAGTTTGCTTTAACAATTTTTTTTTAGTTTTGTAAGCAACTAATTAAATGCTTTTAAGTTCATACACATTTTTGCCTTATATCTTCTATGCTTAAGTATTGAGGTACTTTTTTAAACTTTCCTTTTCCAAGATGTCGGTTCTTCTTCCCATGAGCCCTCAGTTCTTGGTTACGTTACATCTGTTTGGGTGCATCTGAACAAGACTGACGACCTTCTTTTAAAATGTTAGTATAGTGTTATCCAGTTTTGGTCTTTAATGGTCTAGGTTTTTTTTTAGCTTGCTTTTTTTAACAATATTAATTTTATAATTTAATCATTATATTAACCCTTTTTTCCGCTCTGAACATGGGTGGTTTGTATCTTTTTCTATACTTTTTCTTTTGAGTCGCTGTCTTGAGAGATGGGGTAATATTAGAGTTAGTTTGCCTGCTTGCCTCTTTCTGGCTTTTTCTTGGGGTTCGGGGTGGGGGAGGGGGATTCTCTTTGGCTTTTGCTTTCTGCTTAGTATTCACTTCATGGGCGGACTTGAAACTACTAAAATGGCTGAGGTGTCATAACGTCCATTTCCTCTTTGAACCTGCTTTCCTTCTCTGGTTTCATGAGTTAATCTTCTTCTCAACCTTGTGTATTAACTACAATAAATATTACAATATGGATAAGATCATCAACTTTGTTTCTTGGAATATAAATGGTTTAAATCACCCGATTAAAGGGAAAAAATATTTAAAGTATTCCACAGAATGAATGCTAATATTATTTTTGTACAGGAGACTCATGTGAGGAAGGAGGATAGTCAGCATTTTTTAGGTTTTGGAAGGGTCAACAATACCATTCAAATTCCCAAGCTAAAGTAAGAGGCATTTCTATTTTTATGGACTCCTTAACCTCTGTTATACATTATGATAAAACTTCGAACCCACAAGGTAGATTTTTGCTCCTTACTGGTTTACTTTTTAATCAAAAAGTTGTCTTAGTTAATGTTTATGCTCCGAATATCGACTGTCCTGAATTTTTTAAGCGTTTATTTACTTCCTTCCCTAATTTGAATGACTATATGTTGATAGTGGGTGGGGATTTTAATTGTTGTTTGAAACCCTCGATGGACAGATCTAAGCCCACTCAGGCTTAACCAAATAAATTGGCCTCTCTTATTAACTCTTCTATGGTTGATTCCAGAATTTCTGAAATTTGGCGATTTTAACACCCCAAGGATAAAGAATTTTCATACTTCTTGCATGTTTATCATAATTACTCAAGAATTGACTATTTCTTTACTGATCATTGTTTACTCACAGATGTTACTGATTGTAAATATGACTCTATTACTATCTCTGATCATGCACCCTTGAAGCTTTCTTTTAAGACAATGGATTCATCCTCAAATGTTAAATCATGGCGGTTCAACTCTTCAGGACTCAGACTTTGTCAATTTTATTAAACAACAAATTGATTTGTTTTTTTCAACAAACTTCACAGAAGAGATTTCTAGTGGAACACTATGGGACACTTTTAAAAGCATTTATTCATAGACAAATTATTTCACATTCTGCTGGAGTCAGGAAATGAATTAATACTGAAATACTTACTTTGGTTGATAAAACTAAAGAAATTGATAAGATCTACTCTCTAACCCCTATAAGAAGAGAGTTGAGCTTCAAGTGGAGCACAGTTTGTTATTATCCTCCTCAATTGAAAATCAGTTAATTAGGTCTAGGACCCAGCTTTATGTACATGGAGACAAATCTGGTAAACTATTGGCAAACCAACTGAAAGCTGCTTCAGTTAAATGGCAAATTATTAGGATTCATAAACGAGATGGTACTCTGACGACTGATCATGAAGACATAAACAAAGCCTTTCAAGATTTTTATAATTTTCAATACCAATCAGAATTTTCTGATGATTCCTCCACAATGAATGAATTATTAAGGAAATTGAATATTCTGAAATTAACAGTAGAAGACTGTGTATCATTAGATGCACCCATTATGGAAACTGAAATAAAAGAGGCCATTTCTTCAATGAATTCAGGAAAAGCCCCTGGTCTGGGTGGTTATACTGTGGAATTTTTAAAATCCTTTTCCTCCATACTCTCTCCTTGGTTATGTAAAATTTTTAAGGATGCATTAACTATAGGTAAACTACCACAATCCTTTTACGATGCCTCTATTTCTTTAATTCTTAAAAAAGACAAAGACCCTAATGAATGTGCATCCTATCGGCCCATATCATTGCTGAATACGGATTCCAAGATTGTTACCAAAATTTTGGCCACTAAATTGGAAAATATATTACCTCAAATTATTTCCGAGGATCAGACTGGATTTATTAAAATCGTTACTCATTCTTTAATATGAGAAAATTAATTAATATAGTTTATATTCCTTCATCAAAAATTCCAGAATGCGTCCTCTCCTTAGATGCTGAAAAAGCGTTTGATAGAGTAGAATGGCCATACTTATTTAATATGCTGCAGAATTTTAATTTCAGCCTGAAATTTATATCATGGATTAAATTAATATATTATAAGCCGTTGGCTTCGGTATTTACTAATAATCAAAGATCTCCCTTTTTTCAGTTGTTCTGTGGCACGAGGCAAGGCTGTCCTTTAAGTCCTCTACAATTTGATATTGCTCTGGAACCCTTAGCCATTGCTCTTCGTGACTCACCCAATGTTTTTGGTATCACCCGTGGGGAGGGGACGTATAAGCTATCATTATATGCTGATGACTTATTACTATATATCTCTGACCCGGAGAGATCCATTCCTGCTATTCTGTCCTTGCTTGTTCAGTTTAGCAGCTTTTCTGGTTATAAACTAAATCTTAATAAGAGTGAATTATTCCCATTAAGTATGCAAATCCCAGTCTATAAACACTTACCATTTAAAGTTGTCACAGATAACTTTACTTATTTGGGTATTAAAATCACTAAGAAACATAAGGACTTATTTAAAGTTAACTTCTTACCTTTAACTGACCAAATTAAGCAACTTATTAATAGATGGTCCCCGTTATCTTTGTCATTGGTTGGTCAAAGTAATGTTATTAAGATGATGGTTTTACCTAAATTTTTATACCTATTCCAAGCATTACCAATTTTTATTCTTAAATCCTTTTTTGACATTATTGATTCCGATATATCTTCGTATATATGGCAGAATAAAAATCCCAGATTTAGTAAAAAAATATCTTCAGAAGCCTAAGAAGGAAGGTGGTTTGGCTTTGCCTAACCTAAGATTTTACTATTGGGCAGCTAACATTCGAAATTTAATATTTTGGACACAAGAATGGGTTATCAAGCCCACAATGGATAAACCTGGAGTGCAAATCTGTACAAGCCTTCTCATTGTTTTCTATTTTAGGATCTTTGCTTCCCTTTGTCTTATCTAAATTGAATAAACAAATAACTAATCCTATAGTTAAATATACTCTACGAATTTGGTTTCAATTCAGTAAATTTCTTGGCTTAAATAAGTTTATCTTATCAAGCCCTGTTATATCTAACTTTTTTTTCAGCCCTCTCTTATAGACCAAGCCTTTGTGTTGTGGAAAACAAAAGGCGTAACATGTTTTCGTGATCTATTTTTAGATAATAGTTTTATGTCCTTCGAACAGTTGTCCAATAAATTTAATTAGCCTAAAACCCATTTTTTTAGATGCTTACAAATTAGAAATTTTTTAAATAATGTGCTATCATCCTTTCCAAATTTATGTCCAATGGACATTACGGAAAAAAATTCAGTTCTGAATCCCTGTCAGAAGGGTTTAGTAGCTGTCATATATAATATGATTACGAAAACACAACCAGAGATATCAGACAAAATTAAGAAAGAATAGGAAGAAGAACTTCACTGTTTCTTATCTGCAGAGCAGTGGGAGAAAATTCTAGTTAGTTAATTCCTCTTCTATTTGTGCCAAACGTGCCCTAATACAATTTAAGGTTGTACATAGGGCTCATATGTCTAAGGACAAACTTGCTCGATTTTACTCTCATGTTAACCCTATCTGTGACAGATGTCACTCTGAAATTGCCTCATTGACTCACAAGTTTTGGTCTTGCCCCTGCTTGCAAAATTATTGGAAAGATATTTTTGGTATTACTCAACAGTTTTGATTATCAAGGTGCAACCTCACCCTATTACTGCAATTTTCGGCTTGCCTGTGGTGCACAGTGGTCAATTGTCCCCTGCAGCCAGGCGGATGATTGCATTTGCTACATTGATGGCTAGAAGATCTATCTTATTGAAATGGAAAGAAGTTAATCCTCCTACCACATCTCAGTGGTTTTCTCAAACCATTTCTTGCTTGAGTTTAGAAAAAATTAGAAGTGTCATTTTTGATCCATCAGTTAAATTCGAAGAAACCTGGAGTCCATTTATTCAACATTTTCATTTGAGTTTCCCAAACCTGATGTCTTATTTGGATAGAGGTGCGGAGTTATAGACACTACTGTGTATATTTGATATATTAGCCTATGATGGTTCGGTTTTTAAAAGCTTTTTTCTTCCTTTTTTGGGGGGGTTTCCTCCCATTTTTTTGTAACTTACTATGAGTTTGGGAGGCTACCATATATGGATTATTAATTGTTTGTATTTGTACTTTAACCTATCAATTATGCACTCTCAAGCTCTCTGTATTTGATGTTTTCTGACTATGATTATTTGAAAATTAATAAAAAGATTTAAAAAGAAAGAAAAGAAAGAAAGCCATTGAAATAAAACTAGAGGAAAACAATTTTAACAAAGATGAAGGTCTTGCTGCCAGTAAGAACTGGAATTCGATTGTAAACAAAATGGGAGAGTGGAAACCTAATTGAATGAGGACTAACCAATCAGGAGGGACAGACAGCAGGGGTATAAATACTACCGAACTAGACATACCCAGGCATCATCCCTGATGAAGATGGCAGAGGTTGTCATTGAAATGTCAGTTATAATCGATACTTGTACCTGGCTGGAAGATTGAGAAGAGTTTATTCGTCATCGGGAAACCACTAGATCCTTTTTCACACAGTAAAGAACGTCATTTATGTCAATGATCAACACAGTCCAGGGATTTGCTGAGGAAGCCAGCAAGTATGGCCATACCTCTGGTGCCAACATGGTATGCCCACAACTTACAAACCTGTAAGTCTTTGAAATGTGGCAGGGTAGAGAGCACCCAGAAGTGAGGACAATCAAGGGAGATGGCGGGACGTTTACAGGACTGCTTTCAATCAGTGGATTGCACCGTTTTCAGGGATTTATTTCAGGGATCTGAATGAATATGCCACCGCCGTCATGGACTTCATTGAGACCTGAGTGGACGGGTGTAATCCTTCAAGAACAGACCAAGTCTTCCAAAACAGGAAGCCTTGGATGAATCAGAAGATCCGCTGTCTGCTAAGGGCTAGATCTGTGGTACTCAAGACTGGTGATCCAGCACTCTACAAGCCTGGGGAGCAAAAAGGCAATTCTGTGTGAAGTTAGAGGTGCAATTGCATGCAAGTTGCATGCTATTACTTCCTATAAGGTGAAATTTAACAGCATACAGAATGTGTTAAGGAACTGGAGTTGCAGCTCGATGACATTCAGCTCATATGGGAGACTGAAGAAAAGATAGGAGCTCCAGGGAAGTAGTTACCCCTAGGTTGCAGGAGGCAGATAACTGTGTGACTATCAGGAGAAGGAAGGGTTTTAGGGAGCTAAGAAAAAAGATGAAAAGCAGGGCTACCAGGATAGTAATCTCGGGATTGTTGCCTGTACCACACACCAGTGAGGGTAAGAATAGGAGCATTTGGCAGATAAATGTGTGGTTGAGGAACTGGTGCAGGGGACAGGGGTTTGGTTTTCTGGATTATTGGGATCTCTTCTGGGGCATATATGATCTATACAAAAGGGATGGGTTACACCTGACCATGAGGGGGACCAATATCTTTGCAGGCAGATTGCTAAAGTTGTTCGGGGGGGGGGGGGGGGGGTGTTGAACTAATTTGGCAGAGGGCTGGGAACCAAGGATGGGGCAGTGGTTTACAAACTGACGCAGTGTGTAGGGAGATTGCTAGCAAGGACAGGCTGATGATAGGCAAAATTGCAGTCAAGGGATGAGTTGCAATGTATAAGGGGGATAAAATTGAAAAGGGTGATAAATACAGGACTGAAGCTGTTGTATTCGAATGCACACAATATATGGAATAAGGTAGATGGACTTGTAACAGTTAGAGATTGGCATGTATAATGCTATGGGCATCACTGAGATGTGATAGAATGAAAATTATAGCTGGGAGTTTAACACCTATGGATACACAGTGTACTGAAAGGACAGACAGGTAGGCAGAGTGAGTGGTGTGGCTGTGTTGGTAAAAATGAAATCAAATTCTTAGAAAGGAGTGATACAGTATATATTTGGAAGATGTAGAATCCTTATGGGTTGAGCTAAGAAACTGCAAGGGCAAAAAGACCCTGGTGGGAGTTATACACAGGCTTCCAAACAGTTAAAAATCTGTTCCTACCAACTGGCTGAAGTGTTCAAGGATGTATTCAATCTCTCATTGCTGCAGTCAGGTTAGAAGAGCAAGGTGAGGAACCTCAACGACTATCACCCAGTAGCACTCACATCTACTGTGATGAAGTGCTTTGAGAAGTTAGTCATGACTAGAATTAACTCCTGCCTGAGCAAGAACTTAGACCTGCTGCAATTCACCTAATATCACAGCAGGTCTAAGCAGATACAATGGTTTTGGGGCACCTAGCCAACAGCAAAACATACATCAGGCTGCTGTTTATCAATTACAGCACAGTGTTCAAGATGATCATTACCTCAGTACTATCGACAAGCTTCACAACCTGGGCCTCTGTACCTCCCTCTGCAACTGAATCCTTAACTTCCTCATTGGGAGACTAAACTCAGTCATAACATATCCTGTTCACTGACAATCAACACAGACATACCTCAAGAATGTGTGCTTAGCCAACTGCTCTACACTTTCTCTACCATATACGTGGCTAAGCACACTTCAAACACCAACGACACCACTGTCGTTGGCAGACCTTCACATGGTGACGAGGAGGAATATAGGAGTAAGACAAATTAGCTGGTTGAGTTCCGTCACAACAACAATCTCATAATTGATGTCAGCAAGTCAGGGAGTTAATAGTAGACTTAAGGAAGATAGAATCGGGGTAAAGCACACCAGTTCTCATTGAGGGGTCAGAGATGGAAAGGATGAGCAGCTTTAAGTTCCTGGGTGTTAACATCTTGGAAGATCTATCCTGGGTTCAACACATCATGAATAGGGTATGCCAGCAGCTCTGCTTCATTTGGAGTTTGAGAAGATTTTGTCACCAAAGACTCTTGCAAATTTCTTCTGATATACCATGGAGAGATGTACTGACTGGTTGCATCACAGCCATTGTAAGAGGCTGCAGAGGTTGTAGACCCAGCCAGCTCCATCAGGAGCACTGCCCTCACTACCACTGAGGTCATCTTCAAGAGGCTGAATATCATCACTAAAGACCCACAACATGCACTTCTCTGATTACTAATATCAGGGAGGAGGTACAGGAGACCAATGACCCACACGCAGTGATTCCCTTCACCATCAGATTTCCGAACAGTCCATGAACCCACGAGCACTACTTTGTTATTCATCTTCTGCATTAAGTATTTATTTTATTTTTGTAACTTGTAGTTATTTTTATGTCTTTGCACCATACTGCTGCAACAAAACAACAAATTTCATGACATACTGTAAGTCAGTGGTAATACAGCTGATTCTGATTGCTACCTTTCCCCATTTCTGGGCTGTACATTCTGCTGAGGTAGTATGGATCTTTCTCCAACCACATTTCTCTTCACTCTATCCACCAATGCTTTATCAGACTCCTCATGATTTTAAGGGACTGAGAACACTTTAAATGGTATAAGCTGTCAAAATTCTCTTTGATCTGTTGCAGCAGTTGAGAAATGCCTTGAAAAGCTCTGTGAGTTTTCTCAATAACCCTCCACAGTTTATGGGCAGATCGGGGAAGTTACAGTGACATTACTGATTGAACAAATGTGGCTGTGAGATTCTGAAAATTATGTTAAACTACTACGAAGTTCTGACAGGCACCTGGCTTTGAAACATCAATTGTTCCTCTTTCCACAGATGCTGTCTGACCTGCTGAATGCTTCCAGCATTTTCACTTCTCCAGCATGTTCATATTTTTGATTAACGTTATTTGGTCACATTTGAGAGGTTCCCTCCTGTTTCTCGAAGAAATGTGCAAGCATAGTGATTCTGACAATAATACGAATGCAGTATATTGACTCTACTTACTCAATTTTACCCATGTACATTCATTAACGAGATTGTGGCAAGACAATAGTCAATGCAGATAACTCTTAATTACTTACAATGTCCCAAAGATTTGTTAAGTCTTGCACAACAGATCAGTTAAGAAACTAATAACATGGTGACTAGAGAGTATTTGTAAAAGAAGTTAATTATGATTAAAAACTCACCGTAGATAAGTATTTTCAATGTACTTGTGCTCTTCCTCATATAGTTTCTGAAGAATTGCGTATAAAAGAGGAAGCTCAAACTTGATGTATTGTGCTACCTGCAAGTGTTAATAACCAGCAGTTAGGATGCAGACCTTTGAAGTTATTAAGTTATGGTGGAGACTACTAAGGGTTAGCTTCTAACCTCTTACTTACATCGGTGCTAATTTCCTCTGCATCTTTATCCATTAAAAATAGTTTTACTATTTTGCGAGATGGTCCATGGAGCAGTCTCTCCCATAATGGAAATGCTGTGTCTTTAAGCTTTTTCTTTTCTGTAAAAATGCACAAATATTAACTTTTTAAATTATATCTTCTTTTACTCATTGTAGGGATTTTGGTATTAAGGTATTTGGTATTTATTAAGCTTCAATACATGACTTAACAGTAGAGCATGGCAAGACCCTATAGTGGGACATTCAGAAGAATAGCTGGGTAACATGTGGGAGAAGTAATGCTTATGATGGTAAGAAGCTCATTGCTCTTTTACTATGTGACCCTCATTACCTGCCATGGAGCAAGATTTTAAAACTGAATTAATTTTTGTGGGAAATGTGTATTGCGGAAGCAACCAGAGATCATGGTGGTTCTAACACCAGGCTTCTAGATCCAGCCACTGAATACTTTTCCTGGTAGGGAAGTGAAGAGAACATAGTGTAACTGTCATTAGTGCTCTTGGATGGAGGTTACCCGCTCTTCAGCAAGTTGGGGTGAAGGGTGTTCTCAGAAATTTCTTTGGGAAGGAAGGTCCATGTGGAGAATTTTGGGATAGTTTCTTCCATATGTGTTTGATAAATCATTCCTCCACCAACCCCCTGCCTCCTTTGAAAAAGCTTTGGGGTTTAATTCCTGTTTCTGCCAAAGGAAGAAAGCAACACTACTTTTCCTCTCAAGCTCTGGTTACAGATGCATTAGGATTTCATTCACTCAAGACAACTTTAAAATTTGAGAAACCCCATGGCTTAAGCATCTACCTGCTAAATCCTACGGGCTAACTGTGCAAAGGTTTAGGGCAGGGGTTCCCGAGGGGTCTGTGGACCCTAGGGTGGGAGCCCCTGCTTCAGGCTCTGGTCACACAAGTAACAACAACCAACCAGCTGAGCTTTATTTGCTACTGACACCTAGCCCTCTTCCCAAGAATATAAAAACATAAAATACACAACCAGGAGTAGGCCGTATGGCCATTGAGCCTGTTCATGTTGGATCTGGTCATGAACTCAACTCCAGCTACCTGCCTTTTCCCCATAACCCTTAATTCAAATATAATGCAAAAATCTATCTAATTGTGATATTTAATAGAATATATTCTGTCTCTGGGCAGAGAACTCCATAGATTCATTACTCCCTGGGAAAAGCAGTTCTTTCTCATCTCCATCCAAAATCTCATCCCCAAATCTTGAGCAGTGTCCCTCAGTTCTAATCTTAGCAACTAGTAGAAACAGCTTTCCTGCCTCTACTATCTATACTTCTCATAATTTTATGTTTCTATAAGATCCTCTTTCTTTCTTCTGAATTTCTAGCAAGTATATTTCCAGGCAACTCTAAATCTCCTTATAAGCCTTATCTCTCCTACCACCCTCATACTGGAATCAACCTAGTGAACCTCCTCTGCACTGCCTCCAAAATCAGTATATCTTATCTGAAGTTAGGAGTCCAGAATTGCACTGAGTACTCCAAGTGTGGCCTCACCAGTACCCTCAACTATTGCAGCATAATCTGTCTGCTCTTGAGATCAATAATAAGTTTGCCAAACAGGAATACTCGTCCTGTATGCATACTGCGTCTACCTGATGGAATGACCTTTATCCAGATATTTCTTCCTTAGTTACAGCTTAAGGCATTTTCCTGACTACAGCTAACTAGCATATAGCTATCTGTATTTTGACTACACTATTTTTTAAACATTAGCATGACTTTTGCTGTCTTCCAATCTGCTTGGACCTGTCCATATTCCAGATAATTTTGGTAAATTATCACAAATGCCTCTACTATAACTTCTGTCATTTCTTTCAGTACCCTGCAATGCATCCCATCTGGACCAAGGGACTTGTCTGCCTTTAGGTCCATTTGTTAGCTCAGCACTACCTCCTTAATGATAGCAATTATATCAAGGTCCCCACCATCCAATGCATCCATAACATTTCCGTTTGGCATGTTAGATGTGTCCTCCACTGTGAAGACTGACACAAAAGTCATTCAAGACCTCAGGCATTTCCACATCACCCAAGTGTAGTCCCCTGCTCATCTTCCAGGGTACCCCATTCACTTTAGCCACCCCCATCTTGTTGTTGTTTTCCTTCTAGGAAGTCCTCAGGATAAAGACTGACTTGCTTCCTGACTGACTATAATTCTCAGGAGAGGATGATGTCTGTTCATGTATTCATTTAACATAATATGGCTTTTCCACACTAGACATCCCATGAGCCTGATGGAACAAGGTTATGGAGCAAAGTCAGTGAGATCGTAGGTAATTAGAGACCAGTTACAGGTACGTGCACATGCCTGATTGAGCTTCCCACGCCACACCATCTAATGGCTATGTGCGCTATTCCAACCAATAGCAAAAGAGGAAATTATACAAGTCACTTACCTTCACTGGCATGAACAACGTACAGTGCAAAATCATTGGGATCGTTTTCTACCTGTCATAAAATAAAGGCGTATCAAAGGAAAATAAATCGTAATGTACTGACATCACGGTGCCTTAGAATGATCTTTATCTGCATAACTAAATTCTTCCTGCACATGTCTGTTACACTGTAATGTGTCAGCTTTCCCTTTATAAATTCTTACTCTAGATTTCTTGTAGAAGATCACTTTCTGGTTCGTATTGTACCAACAAGTTCTCAAAATTCTCTGGCATGGCTTTCTGAACATTTTCTCTCAATACGTAACCTTTCTATTGATGAAGTAAGAGTTTCAGCAAAATAAAACAATATGAAATCATAATTATTGCTAAATTTAGCAATCAACTTTACTATTTTACCACAAAATTAGAAATTAAAGCCTGGTATCAAAACAGTAACTAATCTTAGCAGTGTCAGCTGAAGTTGGGTTCTATGTGCATACTTTAGGAGCAATCAATTCCACTCAAATTATTTTAATGAGGACTAGTTAGACACGGGAACTTCTCAAATTTTTAAAAGTTGTTTGTAGAAAATGTGAAAGAGCAATTTTAAAGAATTTTGGTGAACGTTGATAATTCATTAGAGGCATAGCAGGTTTCAGTGCCTCCCCAGACTTCTGCTTAGCTAAAGAATACAGAGACCTCTCAACCACATTGTACCGACATTTGGTTTAAACCGAGTTGAGTTAGATTTGGATTCCCAATCTCCTCTCTGTAAGTTAGTCCAGAATTTATATATTTAAATAGGCTGTCTATCATAAATCAAACACCAAATTTGCTCTTAACCTAGCTCTTTAATACTTCAGGGAAGGGAGTAGCTGAAGGGAAGAATTGAGCCAAGAGGAACAGGACCAATTCTTAACCATCCCAGGCAAGTGGAAGAAAAAAAGGAGTGGAATATTGAGATGAATAGATGCATGAGGGGAGTGGGGTAGTTAGGGAAATATGGGAGCAAGGGAAGCAGGTGTATGAGGAAAATTGAGAGAGAGCAAGGCAAGGGGGATGAGGGGCTGAGGGAAGTGGAGCAGCAAGGTGAATGGAAATTGAAGGAGTTTGGGGAGTGAAGGTTATGTGGAATGAAGGATGAAGGATTTGAAGATAAAATGTGGGGGCAAATAGAAAACGGAAGTGAGAATGGTTGTGAGGGACTATACGAATAGTGGAACAGAAAAATACATTGAGTGAGTGAACAGGTATAGCGAGTCAGGAGTGTGGTGGTTTGGTTTTGACTCTACTCAGAAGCATTACAGGTCCTTTAGAAAATTACCTTAAACTTTTGTAGGAGTAGTGTTATGACCTCCTTGGTTGTCAGTGTGCTGTTGATTCTCACACTGGTTACTGAACCTTCGGTTGGTATGAAAATAGATGTCTGCAAAATACAAAAATCTTTATTTCTATAGGTCACAAACTTTAATTTTTAGGGCTATTATTTCAATTATTACATGTTGTCCAGCTCTGCTAAACTTCATGTACCCCGAGCTGGTGTATGCCTCCCTGGCCAGGTCAAGAAGAAAATCTGCTAAGATGTTCTCCACCATGCAGCCTTCCAACATTTCATGAAGCCAAAGACCATGAACTTGAGACAAAGGAGAAGTCAGACATAGGGAAGCAGAACCATCAAATAGTAATACACCAGCTGGAACCATATATTAGGTGTAAATATGAACCATCAGGTACACAAACTATAGGCAGTCTGAGGGTTCTTGAAAAATGGAAATAGCAGGAGTGAGCCATTCAGCTCTTTGAGCCTGATCTACTATTCAATATGATTATCCAAATCTAGTATTGTGCCCCAGTCTTCTTCCCATATCATTGATCTCTATAGCCTTAAAAACAACAACTCTTTCTTTAAAATATTTAATAATTTGGCTTCAACTGCTTTCTGTGATAAAAGAATTCCATTGATTTATCACTTGTTAGGTGAAGAAATTTTTCCTTATCTTAGCCCTAGTTGGCATTCCTATAACTCTTAGACCATTGTGAACATGCTTTCTGCATCTGATGCATCCAGTCCTGTTAGAATTTTAAAGGTTTCATTGAGATTTCCTCTCATTCTTCTGAATTCTAATGAACAGAAGCCCAATTGACCCAAACTCCCTTCACTTGTCAGCTGTGGCTCCTGAAAGTCCTGATGTCTCGATGAATGAATGGTCTCAGTCCAAAGCATTGACTGTTCATATTCCTGTCCATAATGGTGCCTGACCTGCTGAGTTCCTCCAGCATTTTGTGTGTGTTAGTCATGAATAATTGATGGATTACTTTCTCCAATCTGATTTTCCTTGAAGGGGAAGTAATTAAAATGTTGTATTGCCTTTAGTAATTTTAAAAATAATTTTCACACTCAAAATGCATTCAATACTGTTGAATCTTTCCACTGATGTGGTGGCTTATTGGTTTCCAGCGGGTACATAGATATAAATGTGACCCTTGTATCAAGTTAATTTTATATACAATTCAGATAACTTGTGTCAGTTCCAGGATCTGAAATTAAACCTCCATATCCTTACACCCTGTGATATTAAAATAGCCATTTGGAATATTCTATTTTCTTCCCCCTTGTAGCCAAAATTTCAATTAGACTTTTATAATTTTTTAAATAAATACATTTCAGAAAATAACCCAAGTCCTAAAGAAGCTGTGTATTGGAAAAAATTCCCTTTGTTTCTAGTAGTTTCACCTCTGGCCTTTTCTACCAACCCAGAGATCCAGTGAATGCAGCATGAGTTTCAACAGGCTTGGTCATGTGTAAGTCACTTGGCACTGTCTGAGAGGATTTAATGATATAACGGCAGGAGAACAGCTGCTCTGCTGCTTGAAATAGCGTGCCCCCTCAATACCGTTTAAATAACGCCTTTGTAATTGACACCTATGATAATGAATAGTCAGTGAGGTCTATTTCCATCACGTGGTATTTTTCTTTAATCTGGCTTCATTGATTTCGATAGTGGAATTAATCATGTGTGAATTTCATGCCCATCCTTACTACTAAAAGGTGACATTAATTTGAATGTTCTACCTAACGTTTTCAGTAAGATCTTTAACTAAGATTTGTGAGTGTGTGTGTGTGTGTGTGTGTGTGTACAATAATGTTTGTTTCATTTAAAGACAAGGAACAACTCTTTTTCAAACTGAACCTTTTTTCCAATTTGGCATGTAAGCCACACTTCCCGAATGAACTAAGTTTGGTCAGTGTCCAGTTGCAGTGCAAACCACACCTTGGCAGCATGAAATGTTAATTTGTAGGACTGTCAACATTAGGAAATTTTAGGAGCAAGACTCATAACAAATTATATATTAATGAGGATGTGTTTTACATTTTTTTCTCAGTTATAAGACAAGCTGGGTTTCACAGGCTGAATAAAACCAATCTCTAAAGGCAAGAGACAGCTATTTGGACACTGCAAGGAAATACCTTTCCAGCCCTGCTCTTTGGAGGAGGAGTTTTCAATCCCAGCCTGCTAAACAAATTCTTTGATCAGAGTACTAACTTCTTCACCTCCACCAATGACTGGATCTTTTCCCAAGCCACCTGATCATCTTAAACTTCCTTCACACTTTAGTATTTTCTCAATCCTAATTTCTTCTCCAATTCTTCCATCCTCTGAATGGCCTTTCTTCTCCTAGGCCTGACCATCCCATCTTTCTGGCACCTGATGATTTTATCCTGGTCTCTGATATACCTTCCCTGCTGTTCAACTCTCCAGTCTTCTTCCCAGCTTCCGTTATCTTGCATTCTCTCCATTCTTCAGACTATTAACAGTCAGCCAGTCTCTTATTTTGCCTGCTTGTGGTTGGAAATAGGAACAGGAAATTTCTAATCCTATATAGACCCAAGAGACTGCAGATACTATGATGTGAAGCAACAGTTTGCTGGATGGATGGCGAGTCAATCAGCCTCTTTGGCGGGAAATAAATTGTTGATGTTTTGGGTTGATTCAGGAATCCTGCGACAGGGTTTTGACCTAAAGCATTAACAACTCCTTTTTGTCAACAGATGCTGCATGATCTGCCAAATCTGAAAAATACCAAAATAATAGGGTTGTGGTCATGGGTGACTTCAACTTCCCTAAAATTGATTGGCACCTCCTCAGTGCAAAAGGTTTAGGTGAGGCAGAATTTGTTAGGTGTGTCCAGGAAGGATTCCTGACATAGTATGTAGGCAAGTTGGCTGGAGGAGAGGCCATATTGGATCTGGTGCTTGGCAATGATCAGTTCAGGTGACATCTCTCAGTAGGTGGGCAGTTTGGAGATGGAGACCACAACTACCTGACCTTTACCATAACTTGGACCAGGGATAGAAGCAGATATGGGAAAGCATTTAATTGGAAGAGGACAATTTATGATACTATTAGGTGAGGACTTGGGACTTTATCTCGGGATGTACCAAGAGAAATGCACAATGGGATTGTGGGATTTGTCTAGGGAACTGGGAAAGGCAGAAAGTGGTATTAGATAGAGTATATTCAGTGTGGAAGTCAGTAACCAGTGGGATTTTGCAGAGATCTGTTCTCGGACTTCTGCTCTTTGTGATTTTGTTAAATGTCTAGGATGAAGAAATGGAAGGGTGGGTTAGTAAGTCTGCAGATGACACGAAGGTTTCTGGTGTGATGGATAGTGTAGAAGGTTATCTTAGGTTACAACTGGATATTGATGGATGCGGAGCTTAGCTGGCAAGTCGCAAATGGAGTCAATCCAGAGAAGTGTGATGTGAACTTAAAGGCAGAATACAGGCATAATGGCAGGATTCTTAACATTGTGGATGAACAGAGGGATTTTGGAGTTCATGTCCACAGATCCCTTAAAGCTGCAGCACAAGTTGATGGGGTGGTTAAGAAGATGTATGGTGTGTTGGCTTTTGTTAGTGGGGATTGAGTTGAAGAGCCGTGAAGTAATGTTGCAGCTCAGTGAGACTTTGGTTAGACTACACTTGGAGTATTGTGTTCAGTTCTGGTCACTTCATGAATGTAGAAGATTTAGAGAGGGTGCAGAGGAGATTTACCAGGATGCTGCCTGTATTAAAGAACATGTTTTATGAGGATGGTTTGAGTGAGCTAGGGCTTTTTTCTTCAGAGAGAAGGAACATGAGAGGTGATTTGATAGAGGTGTACAAGATGATAAGGGGAATACATAGCATAGACAGCCAGAGACTTTTACCTAGGGTAGAAATGTCTAATATGAGGGTCATAACTTTAAGGTGTTTGGAGGAAAGTATAGGAGGGGTGTCAGAGGTAGATGTTTACAAGGCAGGTGTGTGGAACATACTGTCAGGGGTAATGGTAAAGGCAGATAGGGACACTTAGATAGGCACATGAATGAAAGAAAATGGAGGGCTATGTGGGAAGGAAAGGTTAGATTGATCTTGAAGTAGATTAAAGGGTCGACACACACTGTGGGCCAAATGCCTTTACAGTGCTGTACTCTTCTATTACCTCTCAGGAGTGGGTGAGTACAGGAGGTTGGGTCTAATATCTATCAAGAATGGAGCGATTACATGAATTTGGATTTACTAGGAATGTGTGGAATATACAAATTTGGTGTGTTACCTGTGCAGAAAGTGGGTATCCAAAACCAGGCACATCAACCCTTGGGAAGTGAGGAGAGAGGTATTAAAGCTTGGAGCACGTGTAAGCTGATGGCAGAGATCTTTGGGCAATAGTCTCGCTTCACAGGAACGTTTAGGAATATTGTGGAAGAGTAGAGGACAGTGACTCCACAATGTTTTAATAACTACAGTCAGTAATGAATAATTGAAGCCTACGGTTTTCATTCAGCTGATTTTCTACTATATGTAAACAAACATGCACTTTAACAGCCTCTTACATCTTCAAGATCCAAAGAAGAATTTCACCATCAACAAAACATCTTTTAACATGTTGATTTTGATGTATGTAACTATATATGACAGATAACATGCAGCAGAAATGTCCTAAAGACAGCAGGTATGGTAAACATGTACTTGGTTACTGGTGTTAGTTGAAAGATTACACAAGAAAATCTCCATGCTAATCATTGAATAGTGCTGTGGAATATTTTCAGCCACCTAAAATGATACCACTGAAGTGTCAAACTAAATTATGAGCTCAATTTTCTGAAATGGAGATTAAACTGATACATTCAGGCCACTTGATTTTCACCAAGGAAAGATATTGGATACCGATCACAGAGAGTGCTGTTTTCCTGTTGCATAGTTACAATTCACACAATGTACTTTGCAGCTTAACTGTACTTCTTTAGTAGAAAAGAACTGGATTCGCTCCTCATACCTCATAGTTGTAAAAATGGCCATTAATGGAGAAGCGATGGTGTTTAGCTTTCCGTGCTGTAGCCACTGCTTGGTTCTTTACCCTCATTGACACCAACGACACATCACTCCTGGTACGTATTAAGGTGCTACCTTCTTGTGTTCGTTTTGGCTTTAATGTACTGGTTTCATATACTAAAAATATGGAGGAGAAGAAAGTATTAACTTACAACTTTAATGTGCCATATTTTTCTCCAGTGCTCAAGCTGGTTAAATGGTCAAACTTCAAAATTACATGAGATATACATTTCATAATACTTCATATATTTTCAGAATCAGAATCACTGTCACTATTATTATCATCACTGTCTTATATGACATGAAATTTGCTTTACAGCAGCAGCAATGGCATAAAATTACTACAGGGGAAATTAGGGTTAGTTCCAAGTCTAAGGAAGATGCTTTTCGATCAAGATGGAATCGAGCGATCCTGCTGAGATTGTAGCTCAGACTTAGTAGTTTTTTTTTAAGTTTGTAGGGATGTATTGAGTATACGAGTTGGAATGTTATGGTGAAGTTGTATAAGGCATTGGTGAGGCCGAATTTGGAGTATTGTGTGCAGTAATTTGGTCACCAAATTACAGGAAGGATATTAATAAGATTGAAAGAATGCAGAGAAGGTTTACAAGGATGTTGCCGGGACTTGAGAAACTGACTTACAGAGAAAGGTTGAATAGGTTAGGACTTTATTCTCTGGAGAGTAGAAGAATGAGGGGAGACTTGATAGAGGTATATAAAATTATGATGGGTATAGACAGAGTGAATGCAAGCAGGCTTTTTCCGCTGAGGCTAGGGGAGAAAAAAACCAGAGGACATGTGTTAAGGGTGAAAGGGGAAAAGTTTAGAAGGAACATTAGGGGGGGGCTTCTTCACACAGAGAGAGGTGGGAGTGTGGAATGAGCTGCCAGATGAAGTGATAAATGCAGGCTCACTTTTAACATTTAAGAAAAACTTGGACAGATGAGATGGTGTATGGAGGGATATGGCCCAGGTGCAGGTCAGTGGGACTAGGCAGAAAAATGGTTCGGCACAGCCAAGAAGGGCCAAAAGGCCTGTTTCTGTGCTGTAATGTTCTATGGTTCTACAAATTACTAAATAATAGTGCTTAAAAGAAATAACAAGGTGGTATTCATGAACCATTCAGAAATGTAATGGCTGAGACTGTTTCTGAATCATTGTGTGAGGGTTTCAGGCTAGTGTATCTTCTCTCAAAGGCAGTGTAAAGGGGGGTATCTTCTTTTTCTTTGTTACTGTGTATGTTAATCAAAATGGCTTCTTTGTTTTGTTAAAAGTGGGAATGCTTCTTTGTTGCGAGAGAGTGCTGGAAGCTTGTTTGGGTTAAAATTTACTGATAACGAGAATTGTATTCCTTTGTAAACCAATTGGGATTAATGTTCTTTCTTCTGAGTCTGTAAGCTATTATTGGCGGGCATTTTGGGGAGATCGGCGCGAGGGGGTGAGAGAGAGAGGACGTGATGCTGTAAACTAGACGAGGAATGGACCCCAAGTGGGGGTCCGAGGCCAGGAGGTACTCCGAGGAGAGGAGATGAAGATAGATGTGCTTGGTTGACCACTTCGGGTGGTCCTGAGTTGCGAGTTGAGGAGTTCGGAGGGGATCAAATGGTGGCCAGAAGACTTCAGTAATTGAGCTCCAATGGTTGTGCACGAAGTGGTTTGGACTTTGATAAGTTTGGCGCCTTTTCTTTATTTTCTTTTCCTTCATATATACTGTATGGTTATTAATCAGTTATAGTAATCTTTATAAATTGTAATCACTTAATCGCATATGGTGTCCTGTTTGTTCTTTGGCGAGGCAGGGACATCCAGCACATTATCCTTTGAATCTGTATTCTTCCTCATTTCTGCGATCGGTAGCTGCTGTTTGATCTTCTCCAAACGGAAACACGTGGCCTGCACTGCTCCTGCAGTCTCTTCAGCCTCCTGCAATCGAGAGATCAGCTTCTTCTCTGGCCCCTCCAACTCTCGCCACAGGCTCAGCAGTTCTTACTCAAGCATCCTGGGCAAGCCCCCACAAACCCACACCTCCAAGGACATAGTAATGAGGTAATGAGAAAAGGACATAGCTTAGATATGAGGTTCCTTAGTGAGGGATGCACCACCTCTTACAGATATCCTCAGTGGCTGGGAGGGTTGTGCCCATGATGGAACTGGCTTTGTGAAAGAACCCATAGTTTTCTCAAAATTGATAATTTGTAAAATCTTTGTCCCCCCAACAGCATGTATTCACAATGCCATATTTTACCAAGGCCAGCATTCTTGATGACCTTAAATATTGATCTAGGAACCTTACCCAGCTCCTTAGCGGCCTGCTCTTCCTCAACTTCTGCCTCCTCTTCCAGTTCTGTAATGTTGTACAAATTATCAAACTCTCCCCATCGTGTCATTCCTCTGCAAGCACAAGTTTATTAATTGACTGAAATGAAAATGAAGATGTTATGTCTGTAGTGTCGTTTTCAAGAAATCTATAATGCCGTTACAACTACTGAAGAATTTTACCTTTGGAAATGCAACAGCTGATTCGATCAACTATATTCACCATATATATGTGTTAGGACTTTGCTGTGGTGTATTGGCGCAACATGCAGCAAAAATACAGTATTTACCAATTATAATGAATAATTGTATAAAAATAAACTTGAGGTTAAAATATGGATATGGAATAACATAAACATAAATATCAGCACATATTTACAATGTAACAGCATTGTTAAAACGTGGTTTAAAGTGTTTCAGTGTAGGGCAGTGACGGGCATAATCGACAGAGGGAGGTGGGGTCTAACGAGAATGGTTGATCAGATGAGTTGCCTGGGCAAAGAAAGTTTTAAGAGATTGTGGCATTTCTTGTTTTAATAGCCCTTTAGTGCAATCTAGAAGGGAGCTTTTGGAGAAGGAAGTTTGCAGGGTGGGTAATGTCTGTAATAATTTTTCCTGCCCACGTCTTTACCCTGGACATGTATAAGTTCTGTAGTGTTGGTAGGTTGCAGCCGATGACCTTTGTAGCTGACCTAACAGTTTTCTGTAGTTCTCATATGCTGTCAGAGGATGCTGCATCAAACCAGGCAGTAATGGCTGATGTGAGGAGGATGTTCTCTAAGATGACAGTGTAGAATTGCACCAGCATGTTTTGGAGAAGATGAAATTTTACTAACTTCCGCAAGAAGCACATCCTTTGCCAAGCTTTTTTGTTATTGAAGGAGATATGGTTCTCCCACAGGAGAACCAAGTGTTGGTCATGGTTTCTTCCCCAAACAGCAATTTGCAAATGATCTGATAATTCTTTAAGTGATAATGACTGAGGGATAGGTATTGATCAGAGTTTTGTGTGTAATGCAGTTGCACTTCATCAGAATAGCGTCACAGGATCATTCATATCCATTGGGTTGAGCAGATAGGATATTATTGGAAGAGGTTTTTCAAAATATGAAACTACTGACATTGCAGTCAGTGCAGCTTATGAACATCATTCAGGAGTGAGTCAAAGTGAATCAGAGGCAGGAATGCAACAAACAGTTGTGTGTTGTGTGAAGGTTATCCCTCGGTTTGAGAATGGTAGGGTGCTGGGTATTAGCACTTAGCGGAGAAGATAGAGAATATGGATTAATTGAGTCTGGAGGAATGGCTGGTTAGAGAGCAGAGAAATCATTATACCAAGGACGATGGGATAAAATATTTTGGGGGAAAGATGACAGTCCAGTGGATAGGGAGTATTATTTGGGGATAAGGACTCTACTGTAAAGCAGATACAGTCAGGCATAATTCAAGAGGCTAGGGTCTGAGGGCAACAATTAAACATAGTCTGTGAGAGGTATAATCTGGAGTGCTAATATATAAATTGCATTTAAAACTACAATATTGTAATCCAATTCTTAGCACTGTACTCCCATTGAGAGAGAATTGCCTGGGGTAATGTGTTTACTCTGCATTCCCATGCTTTGCAGTTTATCTACCAAGATTTAGAAGAATACAGAGAATCACCCACCTTTTGTTCATCACAGGGTCAGGAGTTTGAGCAGACTTTGATGGTAATCTGGATTTCTCATCATTGACCTGTAACCTTATTGGTTGTTTTACACTCCAGGAAATATCCAATAGCCCTTCCAAGACAATTTTTCCATTGCTCTACAGAGGGAATAATGAGAAGCTTAATTTATAAGGGAAACTTCAGGACACAATGTTATATAAAAAAACAAAAGCAATTTATAACAGTTGGAAAGAATAGTTTCAAATATTACACTCACTATCTAAACCAGCTCAGCAGAGTTAGGTTCCCTTCAGGTTCAGAAGTACTTATGTCTAAAAATTAGATCCAAAATATCAGCATGTTTATAAGTCTCTACTTATTAACTCTTAATCTAGTACTTTCCAAAGATAAAATTGGTCTCCCTCATTCCTGCTGGCATTTTCCAATGAAACATTTGACTTCCATCTCTTTATTTATCCACAAAATTTTCAATGCTGTTTTACCAGCTATTTTCATAGTTTTGGTGGATTGGACGAATCAGTCAACATCAACCACTTTCATTCATTCTACTTGTCAATATTTATGTGGGAATAATGTTATTTCTATCTGGGTTGTTTGTCTTGTATCCATTGTATGTTAACACACCAAGGCAAAAAGCCAGTTTAGTTCCACACTAGCAGCTTAAAGATTGTGAATTCCTCAAACCTTGAATTTCTGTTCTCTGTAAATTTAAAACCTGTTTAATTGTTTGTCCTGTCTTTCCTTTGAACAATATGATTCAGAGCCATACACATTTCACTCTGAATTCTTAGCAAACAATCAAAGACTTATTAGAGATAGTATCCTAAACCAATAGGTCAGACTTTCTTCTTCTATTTGGCATCAAGTTTTGCCATGAGACAAAATGAATGACGACAGCTGAGGGGGTAGGACAAAAAGAAAGAGAAATATCACTTAATTTTATAGAACTTGAAAACAATAATAGACACAAATTATAGTGAACTCCACATCTGATAGGATTCATTCCAATGTCATTGTTATCTCTTTAAAATATCATTGATGAATACTCCTGCTCACTTTCTGAATACATTAAAAAAAGATTTAACGAGTCAACGATAGAGAAAAGTATTCCTTAAAAGCAGAAGTTTAAATATCTTATGTTTCTTATTGGTAAGTTACATTGATTTAACCTATGTGCACTGATAACAGTAGTTGTTTTCTTACCAGTACACTGTACTAAATTGTATAGATTTGCTTTCATTTCTGCTTCAAGGAGAACAAGACAATGAGATTGGATGGTATTTTAAAATGAACTTTAATCTCTGCTTATTTAAATGTACTTACCTCATAAAATGACAGTTGAAAATTCCTCTTATCTTCATGAAAACAATTGTATGTTCTTAACAATGACAAAAACTCATGCCTGAGGAATAAAAGAATGTAAGTTGAAAATCTTGGTGTTTATTCCAGCTATCTGAGTAATGAAATTGTTTTTCATAGTTTTGTAACGAAACTGTTTGCTCAAAGAATTGGATGTTCTGCAGAATGAATCAGAGGTGCATTAGCTCTGTTGGTAAAGAACTGGATCATTATGGTAGAACCTGCAGATAAAGGGACATCTAAATTAACCACTGCGTCCTTCAAGTCTGCTTCTCCACTTGATCATATTTGATGAGTGAAATCTCAGTGATTAGACTGTAACCTGGCAGTATATGATTTTAGCATGGAAGATCAAGATATTGCTTTAATGGAAATAATCAGTCAAATTGGTCCCTAATGAAGTATTTTATCGGAGACTAACTTCTCTGATGAATTAGCCTTTGATGAATGAACTTCTTAACAGTAGCTATACTGTGGACTTCTTAACAGTAACAATACTCAATAAGTAATAGGACTTATAATAAATATTGAGCATGACTTAAATTTTCATATGGTTTAGATAAATCTTAAGGATAATTTTGAGATGAGTTCATTGAGTATATCCAGAAACTGAGTAGGAAGTAGGCCTTTTAAAATTTGGTCATGTGAATCTGAATCTTACTTATTATCATTGACATATGATGCAAAATTTGTTGTAACGAGGAAGAGTCCTATGGAAATGGTAAGTATAACATGAAGAAGTTTCAGTTTCAGTTTGAGACCGAGAGACTGAAATCTAAACTTAAAAATGACAATTACAAGGTATAGTTGACCAAAGCAGACTAGGAACACAGGTTAAAAGGCAAGACAGTGGTTAAACAGTGGCAGAACTATAAGGAAGTAACTCATAATTTCATAATTTTCCACAAACATATTCCATTGAAAAAATTCTACAAGAAGAATAATTGATCTATGAACAATTAACAAAGCTAAGAATGGTGTCAAATTGAAAGAAAAGACACAAATATTGAAAAATTAATGGTAGTCAATAAGATTTGAAAGTTTTAGGTTGATAAAGAAAATGGGTAATGAGAGAATGTTAACAAGGAAAATGTTGCATCATTGAGTTTCGACACTATAGCAAAAAGAAGTGAATGCTTGAAGTACATTCCTCCAGCATTTTGTGTGAGTTGCCTGAAAGACATATTGTTCTCTTAGAGGAAGATATGCAAGAGTGGAAAATGGCAAATAAAGAAACAGAAGAGACTTTGAACAAATACTTCGTATCGGCTTTGAACATATTGAACAAATGATAGCATAAAAATCAAGGATAAATGGGAATTTAAAATAAGAACTATTACTACGGGAGGGGAATACAAGTAAGCATATTGACTTAAACAGGTCCTCGAGATCTGCTGATTTACATCCTAGATCTTTTGTAAGTGTCTGCACGAAAAACAGATATATTGGATGTTAACTTCCAAAGTTCCCTAGAATTTGAAATTTAGCATGAAATGGAAAATTGCTGATATATACCCATAGTCGTTAAAGGAGGGAGATGCTGAACACAAGGTAAGTTACTCTAACGTGTTGCTGGGAAAATGTTGGATCTGTTGTTGAGGGAAATGTACCACAGCATAACAAAATGAGTAACAGCACAGAAGGGGACCGTGAAAAGCATCAGTAATAGTTCCATGTATAAACAATCCAGTATTACTCAATTTCACACCCTCTGCCCATGTCTCTGCAATTTTTTTCTTCCAGTAAACAGTCGAGAATTTAGAAAATCATAATTCAATTTAGCAGGGTCAGAATGGTTGAAGGAAAACAAAATTGTGTTTGACAATTTTATTATCTTCTTTGATGGTGTAAGTAGAAGCTGGATACAAGAGAGCCAATAGATATTTATATTTCCAAAGAGCATTGGATAAAGTAGCACATGAAGGTTATTGCAAAACCTGGAAGCTCAATGAGATGAGACAATATAGTGGCATACATAGGTGGAGCATTAACTAATTAACAGAAAATAAAATGTTAGGATAAATAGGTCATTTTAACTTGGCAGGCATCATGAGTGGAATGCCACAGGTATAACTTTTGGAGCTCCGGTGTTTACAGTTTACATTAATAATTTAGTTGCCAGAGCCAAGTGCTTTTGCTGCTAGTACAAAGATATTGGGAGAGTAATTTACAAGGATGACACAATGAGTCTGCAAAAAGAGGCAAAGAGGATAAAGCTGTTTAAAATTTGACATATAGAGTATAATGTGAAAAAATGTGAGTTTATGCAATAGTTATATTAAGAAAGAGATGGCAAAGATTCAGATAAAATGAGTCACCTGTCTTAAATAGGAATGCATAGGAAGTTCTTCTCTCAGAGGGTTGTGAATCTTCAGAATAATCTGTATCAGAAAATTGAATATTGTTCGCAATAGGCAGCAAAGTGGAGATCCGATTAGCCATGATGTCACTAAAAGACTGAGAAGGCTTGAATAGCTTAAGACTTTCTGCTGTTTCTACTGTGTTAAATTTTTATGAATTAATGAAGTGTTTTGCATTTTAGGGTCCATATTCTTAACTTGGAACTTGAATAATGGTATTTGGAGTCAAATTCCTGGAAAGTAGCCTTTGTGATACCATCAGACAAGGGAAAATCTGCAGATGCTGGAAATCCAAAGCAACACACACAAAATGCTGGAGGAACTCAGCAGGTCAGGCAGCATCTGCGGAAAAGAGTATCGTCACCGTTTTGGGCCAAAGGGTTTTGCCCCGAAACGTTGACAATACTCTTTTCTGTAGATGCTGCCTGGCCTGCTGGGTTCCTCCAGCATTTTGTGTGTTGCCTGGTGACAACATCCATTGATATCATCATTTTAACATTGAAAAATGTTACAAGGCACTTAGAACCACTACTGAGGATAATAAATAAAATGTCGGAGGTAGGTTCTAAGGAGAATTTTTACAGGAAGCAGGTGAGATGGGCCTGGGGATTGAGAAAAGGAATTCTGGAGCTTAGGTTTTGAAGTTGAAAATATGGCTACCAGTGGCGGTGTAATCAAATATTCTCTGGTGCATATGGAAGCTCACTTATTTTGCTGGGCTAAAGGGTTGAAAGAGGTTGTAATGATAAGAAAGAGCAATTTCATGGAGTGATTTGAAAATGAAGATGGTAGAATCAAGGCATTGCTTTGCTAGGAGACAATGTAGGTGATGAGAATACGTGGAGCAGAGTTTTTGAATTGTTATTAGCCTGTTATTAGCTACATAGCAGTAAGTGTAGATAGCTAATTTTTTATCACTAACTCTTAACAATTAATATTCTCTTTAAGCATGAAGGTACCTTTAATATGTTTGTTTACAATGGTAAAACCAAAACTATTTCACTCATTCAGATACAAAGGAAACTCCACCAAAATAATAACTTCAGAGTAACGATTGGAAAGGCATCAAAGATAAATAAGACTTCACAAGAGAATCTTGGTACCTGGAAATGGTCTTGCCTTTACGAACTTGAATTTCAGGTTGCAGATGTACAGTGTTCATGACAAGTGCATTTATTCAGAGAACAAAAAAACCTAAAGAGCTGAATAAATAACATGGGATTTTTTTTAACAACTCATGCAATGAATATTGTAATATTTTCCCCAGAGGAACTCATTGAAAACATTTACATTCAATGCTGATGTGATATCTGGAAAGACAACCTTTCTGAACAACAGCCTGTATACAATTGAGCCAGCACAGTGTTATCTAGTCACACTGGTCAAAACAAACTCAGCCTTTGAAACCTCTGAAATAAAAGGCCTGATAAGTCAAAGTCACATCCCTGTCTTCACCATTTGCCAGTCTTAAGAATACATTAGAATGCTTGTGAAGGTTCTCTGATTATTTTTTAATTTAAGTAAATAGTTAAAAAGACAACATTAAAGTAAATGCAAATAATATAAAAACTGTGGATAAATGTTTCTGGTGCAGCAAGGAATGGCAAAGACTTCTCAGCTACCTCCTACGATTAGAGACAAAGTTACCAGCCTGTAATCGATGTCTTCTACATAGATCTCAAAATGATCAGATCAACTAGATGCATTCTTTGAAAACATATCAAGTTAGGGATAGATTTGTGAGTGAAAATTGCTTCATTTTCATGGATTTTAACCCAATTTCTCAGATAAATAGGTATGATGTGTTTATGGGGTAATTCAGTTATAAAATTCTGTAGGTTTATTGTTGTGTGTTTGGGTTGATAACCCATTCCGATTAATTTTGGATGAGGGAAGAATATTAAATTGCAGCAGTCTTATTGTTTAAGGTAGGCTGATGGTTCTCATGCATAAAGCAAGAAGCATTTTAACTGATGCTGGTGGGCTGCATATACAATCGACTGTGTGAGTAAGGTTCTTGTATTGTGGCAGTAATAGGTACCTAGCTCCAAAAAATAATGGTTTCTCATATTCTTGGATACAAAGTGTTTAAGAAAGAAAGGAAAGGGAAATAAAGGAGGCAGAGTTTTGATTAAGGAGAATGTTACAGTGCTGGAGAGAGAGAGAGAGAGAGGAAGAGCAAAAATCAAAATCTGTTCAAGAGATGGATTATACAATTAGGACTATTCTACCAGCTTTAACTTGTGGGATGGGTACTATGGAGCAGATTTGGCACAGAAATTGCAGACTAGTGCAAAAACTATAAATTAGTGATAATGAGTGGCAGACTTCAACCAACCAAATATAGACTGGCAGAACAATGGTATATGTAAGAGGCTAAGTTCCTGAAATTTGCTGAGTTCAGTTACTGTGGTCTATCAGGAAGGTGATGCTGGTAAATCTATTCAGCAAAGTAAATATTGGTGGCAAAACAGCTAGGAAATGATATTTGAAATGACTGTGTAAAAGGATATAAACCCCTCCATGGTAAATAATTAATTACAGGCAAGCCAATTTCAATAGGATAAAAACGGATCTGGCCAGAATAAAGTGGAATCACAACCTGGCAGGCAGAACTGTCATTGGAGAATAAGGGACCTTTCAGATGGAAGTGTTTCAGTTACATGAAGAAGAAAGACCGGGAAAGTAATGGTAGAAATTTCTCGATAGTCAAAGACAATAAAACAGAGTGGAAAAGAGAGCATTTGGCAGATCCCAGGTTGTTAACACAAATGAGAAGCAGGTTGATCACAAAAACTTAAGGTGGGAAGTTAAAAGAGTCAAGAAGAAAGGCAAAGGGAAAATGTCACAAGATTGGCAGCAAAAATATCCCATAGGCACTCGAGGTACAAGTGAGTACCTTCCATTGGTCTTTATCCAAGAAGCAGATGCTTTTGGAGAATCAGCAAAGGAAGATTTTGGATCAGCTAAGAATTGGAAATTGGTGGTACTAGAATGGCTAACTGCCCTCATGCAGGTAAATCACTTGGTGAGGGAAGGAAGAGAAGTAATGATGAAAGTCCTGGTCATAACCTTCCAAATGTCTACCAATTTTGGGGTTATTAAATAAAGAGAATATTGAAAAAAATCAGCAAGTGAAGTGGCATCTGAAGAAAGAACACTAGATGGCTCACCACCCTTAAATGTTAACTAAATGTTTTCTTTATACAGAAGAAACTGCTGCATGTTTCCATCAGTTTCTATTTTATTTCAGATTTTCAATGAAACAAAACCAGATTTTTAATTAAAAAAGAATGCTGGAAAAACCAAATGACTTAAGCAGCATCTGTGGAGGCAAAAGGTGTAGCTTGACATTTCAGGTTGAGACCCTGCCTCAGGACTGAGAAGGGTGAGGGAGAATGCTGGTATTTAGCAGTAGGTAGTGAGGTGAGACAGAGACTGCTAGATGTTAGGTGGAACCAGGTAGGAAGGAGATAAAAGGGCAGTTGGAAATGGATGGGAGGAGGGGAAATACAGGGAGAACAGAGGGAGAAGGAAACTAGCTGGACAAAATTTAGAGGCAGGGAGAGGATTGGAGATGAACATCGGGTAAGTTGCCTGAAATTAGAAAATTCAATGTTTATAGCATTAGTTGTAAGCTAGCAGACCAAATGTGAGATGTTCTCTAAAATTTGGAGTTGGCCTCTGATAAGGTCGGTGTATGAATGGGAAGGAGAATTAAAATGACATCAACCAGAAACTGTAGGTGGCTGTTGCAGAGAATCAAATCAAATCAAGTTTAATTATCATTCAAACCACACATAGTTGAATGAGACAGCGTTCCTCTGGGGCCAAGGTGCAAAACATACAAAATAACAAGTAACATAATTCAAAATATCAAACAAAGAAGTATATTAACTCGAGAAATAAAACATATACAGTCCAAGACGATGAGCACAATGTCCAGCGATCGATGGTACATATTCTCGTCAGTGTACAGATCTGCAATCCAGCCTGTCATTCCACTGCTCAAACATGGGAGGGCAGCACCAACAGCTGAGCTCAACCATACTGTAGTGCTTCTGCATCTCTCACTTGGTCTGCAGCAGCAGGCAAGCCTGAGGCTTGAGGCCTAGTTCTCACTACAACTGAGGGTACACAGCTCCCACGTCAACTGTCCGTCCACCAGAGAAGGGTAACAGGCCTGCGACAACTACGTTATCACACCAACAGGGTCTTGTGATCGCATGTGAAATCTCCCAGAGTATACTGCTCCAACTCCGATGCTACCGAGTGAGCAGCAACATGCTCTGCAGCTAGGTCAGCTCCACTGTACCCAAACCAGCTTCTCCAATATTCTAACGGTCTCCGCCAATATCCTGACCAGCTCCTTCGACACTTCAACTGACGCCGCCAACATCAGTCCAGCTGCTCTGATCAATAAGCAGCTCACTGATGGAGTAGCCCTGCAGTACCCGATGTTCTTGAAGTAGAGTTATCTTTGGATCGTGAAAAACAAATTTTACAAAGAAAGAATCTCCTTTTGTTGGCCCGGAAAGGCTACTGCATTCACATCTGCTGCCACCTTACTAGAAGAACCGGAAGAAAGAGTGCAGGTTTTCCACTAGTGTAGAGGAGGCCATATCACAGGCATAGGACTTAGTAGGCCTAGTTGTAAAAGGTGCACTTGGAAAGGCTGTTTAGCTACTTTAATGTTGGTGATGGGGCAGGTGTTATACGTCAAGTATAGCAAGGTAAAGCAGGAGGGAATGGGGAGTGGTGAAGTAGAGAGATAAGCAGATCAGAGAGTCATGAATAAATAGTCTCTGTGGAAATCACAAAGGAGGGAGGGGAAGATGTGGCTGGTGGTAGGGTTGTGTTGGAGCCACCAAAAATGGCAAAGGATGGTATGTCAGACGTGGAGGCTGGTGGGGTGAAAGGTGCTGACCAAGAGAACTCTATTGCTGTTCTTACAGGAAGAGGGAAAGTCAGTGCGGACTTGCAGGAAATACAGCATGTATTCTTCGTGGGGCATTTATAACCCAATGACATGAACGCTGAATTTTCCAGTTTCAGTCAACCCTGATATTGTCGTCCCCCACACATTCAACTGCCCACCCAGTTTTCTTCTCCCTTTGTTCACCCTTCCCATCTTTCCACACATCCCACCTCCAACTTGGTTCCATCTGCCCATCATAGCATCCCCATCTGGTTCTACCAAATGACTACCCCTTTCCTACTGTTATGTACTGGCAATCTTTCCCTTCCAGCATTCTGTTTTGTTCTAGATTCCAGCATCTGCCATCGTCTTTGGCCTCATACGATCCAGGGTGCCATTTGAAGACAGGAAATTTTTTAAATAATGCAACCCTGTTGAAAGAATAGCTTAGCGATAAACTCTAACTATACACCAGTCAGTTTAATCTTGTTTGTGAGGCAGATTAGACATAAGACTGAGAAAATGAATCTCCGGGTTGTGTATGGTGACATATATGTACTTAGATTACATTTACTTTGAACTTTGAAATAGAAAATAATCAGCCTGCACAACGCCTTTCCCCAGTTTTGTAGCCTCTGTTGGGCCTGCCAGTGCAGCTGACCGAGTTCCAACTGCTGTGTGCACTGCTTGCTGCTGCATACTTTACCTAGATCTGGCTTTTTAGAGACTGCTGTTTGATTTCAGACAACAAATTACTGGTCAGGAGAAGCTGCCACTGAAGGAATGGATAAATTGAATAATCAGAGCCCAATGGGGAAGAACTGAATAAAATTCCAGACTCACTTTTGTATAACGAAGCAGCAGGTGGAATTGCATTCTCAAATGTGAGATGAAGGCTGCTCTTCCATGACTACTTGAAGTGATCCTTGTATGCCAATGTACCATAAGCTGCATGAAAAATTGCAAGCATCATGACGCATTACAAGAACAAAAAGGACTGAAGTGATAATGGCAACTTCTAAGCATGACAGGAAAACTATCTGCGAGAGCTGCACTGAAGAGCTAACAGGAAGCAGCTGTGCAAGTGTATCCGAGGCCTCAGAGGAGCATTAGAGGGGAAAGGTCAACTACAGACAAGATGTTCCCCTTAAGGCAGTGTCAGGAAAAATGTAGAGACAAAAAAAAACACTATACCTTACTTTTATCAGCAAGAGCTCTGGCCTTCTAAATGGGCAAGGTCTCTTGTTTCCCTTGTCAACTGAATGTGATCACTCTTTTCAAGGTGGTACGGTACTGTATCAAGGAGCTGATGAAAGGACCAGATGGCATCGATTTTTGTCAATATCTTGGAGTGAGGAAATGTATGTTTGCTTCTGTGTTTGACTTATTTTTCTCCTCTAACATGCTTCCAGCAACACAGCTATATGCACATACAGGGTCTGACAGATTCCTATGGGAACATAACTTGTCTCAAGATTAAATTAAAATTACATATGTCCTCATAAAAATCATATTATTAATCTACAGATCCTTGTCAGCATGTTTTCCCTGACATAATCTTGCAATAAGTTTGAAGAAAGTATATCTAATGGGACAGGACACAGCCACCTTCAGTCCTTCCTGTTAGGGCTGTGCCAGATAATTTCATGCAACCATTAATGAATATTTCTTACTTAACACCAAAAATAATAGAATTGGGAAAATATCAGCCACCCTTAAAAAGTTAAACAAAAGCAAAGTCAGGAACAATAAAATGTTAATTGCTGACATAGAAGTACAAATGTAAAAAATGTTATGTACTTAGGACTTTGTTCTATGATTGTGAGTCATGAGAATTTACTCAAAGCAAGAAAGGAATGCCAATTATTTCCAATAGGGGTTTCATTGTGCTGTATGTTAACGACAACAGGATGACAAATACTTAACCATATAACCATATAACAATTACAGCTTGGAAACAGGCCATCTCAGCCCTTCTAGTCCGTGCTGAACGCTTACCCCCATCTCGTCCCACCGACCTGCACTCAGCCCATAACCCTCCATTCCTTCCCTATCCATATGCCTATCCAATTTTTTAAATTACAAAATTGAACCCGCCTCTACCACTTCTACTGGAAGCTCGTTTCACACAGCTACCACTCTCTGAGTAAAGAAATTCCTGCTCATGTTACCCTTAAACTTTTGCCCCTTAACTCTCAACACATGTCCTCTTGTTTGAATCTCCCCTACTCTCAATGGAAAAAGCCTATCCACGTCAACTCTTTCTATCCCCCTCATAATTTTAAATACCTCTATCAAGTCCCCCCTCAACCTTCTACACTCCAAAGAATAAAGAGCTAACTTGTTCAACCTTTCTCTGTAACTTAGGTGCTGAAACCCAGGTAACATTCTAGTAAATCTCCTCTGTACTCTCTATTTTGTTGACATCTTTCCTATAATTCAGTGACCAGAACTGTACACAATACTCCAAATTTGGCCTCACCAATGCCTTGTACAATTTTAACATTACAGCCCAACTCCTATACTCAATGCCCTGATTTATAAAGGCCAGCATACCAAAAGCTTTCTTCATCACCTTATCCACATGAGATTCCACCTTCAGGGAACTATGCACCATTATTCCTAGATCACTCAGTTCTACTGCATTCTTCAATGCCCTACCATTTACCATGTATGTCCTATTTTGATTATTCCTACCAAAATGTAGCACCTCACACTTATCAGCATTAAACTCCATCTGCCATCTTTTAGCCCACTCTTCTAACTGGCCTAAGTCTCTCAGCAAACTTTGAAAACTTACTTCATTATCCACAACGCCACCTATCTTAGTATCATCTGCATACTTACTAATCCAATTTACCATCCCATCATCCAGATCATTAATGTATATAACAAACAACATTGGACCCAGTACAGATCCCTGAGGCACACCACTAGTCACCGACCTCCAACCTGACAAACAGTTATCCACCACTACTCTCTGGCATCTCCCATCCAGCCACTGTTGAATCCATTTCACTACTTCAATACTAATACCTAATGATTGAACCTTCCTAACTAACCTTCTATGGGGAAACTTGTCAAAGGCCTTACTGAAGTCCATATAGACAACATCCACTGCTTTACCCTTGTCAGCTTTCCTAGTAACCTCTTCAAAAAATTCAATAAGATTTGTCAAACATGACCTTCCACGCACAAATCCATGTTGACTGTTCCTAAACAGACTCTGCCTATCCAGATAATTATATATACCATCTCTAAGAATACTTTCCATTAATTTACCCACCACTGACGACAAACTTACAGGCCAATAATTGCTATGTTTACTCTTAGAACTCTTCTTAAACAATGGAACCACATGAGCAATATGCCAATCCTCCGGCACCATCCCTGTTTCTAATGACATTTGAAATATTTCTGTCAGAGCCCCTGCTATTTCTACACTAACTTCCCTCAAGGTCCTAGGGAATGTCCTGTCAGGATCTGGAGAATTATCCACTTTTATAATCTTTAACAGCTCCAGTACTTCCTCTTCTTTAATCATCATAGTTTCCATAACTACCCTACTTGTTTCCCTTACCTTACACAATTCAATATCCTTCTCCTTAGTGAATACCGAAGAAAAGAAATTGTTCAAAATCTCCCCCATCTCTTTCGGCTCCACACATAGCTGTCCACTCTGATTCTCTAAGGGACCAATTTTATCCTTCACTATCTTTTTGCTATTAACATAACTGTAGAAACCCTTTGGATTTATTTTCACCTTACTTGCCAAAGCAACCTCGTATCTTCTTTTAGCTTTTCTAATTTCTTTCTTAAGATTCTTTTTACATTCTTTATATTCCTCAAGCACCTCATTTACTTCATGCTGCCTATATTTATTGTAGATATCTCTCTTTTTCCTAACCATGTTTCCAATATCCCTTGAAAACCATGGCTCTTTCAAACTTTTAACCTTTCCTTTCAACCTAACAGGAACTTAAAGATTCTGTACCCTCAAAATTTCACCTTTAAATGACCTCCATTTCTCTATTACACCCTTCCCATAAAACAAATTGTCCCAATCCACTCCTTCTAAATCCTTTCACATCTCCTCAAAGTTAACCTTTCTTCAATCAAAAATCTCAACCCTGGGTCCAGTCCTATCCTTCTCCGTAATTATATTGAAACTAATGGCATTGTGATCACTGGACACGAAGTGCTCCCCAACACATACCTCCATCACCTGATCTAACTCATTCCCTAACAGGAGACCCAACACTGACCTTTCTCTAGTTGGTACCTCTATGTATTGCTGCAAAAAACTATACTGCACACTTTTTACAAACTCCAAACCATCCAGTCCTTTTACAGAATGGGCTTCCCAGTCTGTGTGGAAAATTAAAATCTCCCACAATCACAACCCTGTGCATACTACAAATACCTGTGATCTCCTTACAAATTTGCTCCTCCAATTCTCACTCCCCATTAGGTGGTCTATAATACACCCCTATAAGTGTTACTACACCTTTCCCATTCCACAATCCCACCCAGACAGCCTCCCTAGACGAGCCCTCTAATCTATCCTGCCAAAGCACTGCTGTAATATTTTCTTAGACAAGCAATGCAAGCCCTCCCACTCTTGCCCCTCTGATTCTATCACACCTGAAGCAATGAAATCCATGAATATTTAGTTGCCAATCACACCCCTCCTGCAACCATGTTTCACTAATTGCTACAACATCATATTTCCAGGTATCAATCCATGCTCTAAGCTCATCCACCTTTCTTACAATGCTCATAGCATTAAAATAAATGCATTTAAGAAATTCTCCACCTCTTCCTCTCTGTTTATCCCTAATGGTGCAAACAACTTTGTTATCTTTTTCTTCCTTCTCCCCTACATCTTCGTTCTGAGTGCTCCCCTTCTCTATCACCTGCCTATCCTCCCTCACACACTGTCTACTAGCCTTCTCTATTTTGTGAACTAACCTCCTCTCCCCTAGTCTCTTCAAATTGATTCCCACTCCCCCAACCATTCTAGTTTAAAGTCTCCCCAGGAACATTAGCAAATCTCCCTGCCAGGATATTAGTTCCCCTAGGATTCAAGTGTAACCTGTCCTTTTTGTACAGGTCACACCTGCCCCAAAAGAGGTCCCAATGATCCAGAAACTTGAATCCCTGCCACCTGCTCCAATCCCTCAGCCACTCATTTATCCTCCACCTCATTCCATTCCTACTCTTACTGTCGCATGGCACAGGCAGTAATCCTGAGATTACTACCTTTGTGGTCCTTCTTCTCAACTGCCTTCCTAACTCCTTATATTCTCCTTTCAGGGACCTCTTCCCTTTTCTTACCTATGTCATTGGTACCTATATGTACCATGACCTCTGGCTCCTCACCCTCCCACTTCAGGATATCTTGGGCATGATCAGAAACATCCTGGACCCTGGCACCAGGGAGGCAAACTACCAGCCGGGTCTTCTGACTGCGTCCACAGAATCACCTATCTGACCCCCTAACTATCGAGTCCCCTATCACTACTGCCTTCCTCTTCCTTTCCCTACCCTTCTGAGTCACAGGGCCAAACTCTGTGCCGGAGGCGCGGCCACTGTTGCTTCCCCCAGGTAGGCTGTCCCCCCCCCCCCCCCAACAGTACTCAAACAGGAGTACTTATTGTCAAAGGGTACAGCCACTGGGGTACTCTCTAGTACCTGATTCTTCCCCTTCCCCCTCCTAACTGTGACCCACCTGTCTGCCTCCCGTGGTCCTGGTGTGACCACCTGCCTGTAACCCCTCTCTGTCAACTCCTCACTCTCCCTGACCAGACGAAGCTCCAGTTCCCTAACCTGGTCCCTTAGGAGCTGCAGCTCGGTGCACCTGGTGCAGATATGGACGTCCGGGAGGCTAGGAGACTCCAGGACCTCCCACATCCGACACCGAGAACAACAAGCTGCCCTCACACTTATACTTCCCCTTTCCTCAAATAACAGGATAAACTGAAACCTAAACCTGCCTTGCCTCGCCCGCTTCTGCCTACGCCTGTTATGCCAAAGCCCTTAAGCCTTCACTCCGCTCCCGGCTCACTCTGCTGCCCACAAAACGACACTGCCCGCTGTATAAGGCTGTGTCCTTTTAAAATCTTCCCCACTTCACTGCCCGACGTCACACGTCCGCACAGTCCCACCTCTCTTAACTCCAATGAGAAGAAGAAAAAATCAAAATGGCTCCCGCTGCTCTCCCGTTCTGATGCTCCGACTTCCTTCTCCTTAAGTTGTGGAACTTGTGGAATTACCCAGTAACTATGCCACAAATATCAACTGAAATAAATGGATCATGTCCATAGGATGAGTTATGATTGAATCCACAATGGCATCTGATGCATGGAGCTCTCTTCAGGTTATTAACAGGCCGAATGTGAAAGACAGGGATGTTTCCCAACATGTCAAGTCAGCTTTCATAATTAGTTACAGTATCTTTGAAAAGTAGCAGTTGAAAGAAACAGATAACAGCAAACAAATCATGAAATGTTGTAGATCAGTCAAAAATGAATATGTAAAACTAGGAAAGCCAAAGTGCTGAACTATGAAAACTAGCACTTGCGCTCTGTGAGTAAATGGCATCCAGTGTGTTGCTCATTTGTTGTCACTCACACCTTCCTTAAAGAGATTGCAAAAACCACGATGCAGGTAGATGGGAGTAGGTTCATTCTCACTTTGAGCCTGTCTTTATCGAGTTCACAGTGCTCCCAAGCTCTCCGAGTTTTTTCCTCCTGTTCTCCTTTCTTACTCCAAACTCCATCCTGACAGTCCTCTTCACTTCTGAGTGTGCAATATATCTTGGTAGTGGCATTGCCGTTTGAGCACCAAACTGTGGGAGGAGTAGTGCTGAGAGAACAAGGCAACAAGGTGGGTGCCTTAATGACTACCCTCCAGACCAAATGTATTTTGCCTACTGCCAAAATAAGTCTATGGAGGACACTGTTAGAATGCATTCTGGACTTAAGAGTATATAACAAATATTTACTTCACTAGCAACCAATCTTCAGACATGAATGTGGATTGTAGATTAAATTTAAAATACAACTCCAGTTGGAAATAGAGCTCAGAACATGGAACATCCAGTGGATTTAAAATCAACACCCCACTGCATGAATACGACTTAGAGACCACAGAAATTAACATTTCTTTTGGGTATGTTGGTGGGAAGATCCTGGCATCTGAAAAATTACATGTATCTCAAAAGAAGCATTATGAGGACATTGTAACTATAGAAATTGTCCTGTTGCCTTTATTCTTTAACACTTAGAAATGTTCTGTAATGGTAAGTCAGGGAATCTCTCTCCCTCTCTCCCTTTCTCTCTTCCTTTCCCCTTCTCTCTCCCCCTCCTCCTCACCCCTCCCCTTCACCCTACTCCTCCTCTCCCCTTCCCCTCCCTTACCTTCCCTCTCTTCCCATTATCCCCTCCTCTTCTTCCCTTCCCCTCCCCTCAGTCTCTACCTTCCCCTCCCCTCTCCCCTCTTCCCTCTCCCCTGTCAACCCTTTCTCTCTTCCTCCCTCCCTTCCAAAGGCAGCCAGTTTGCATATGTCCCAAATAAAGACTTCTATGACTAGCTGCATCTCTGATGACTTCATTCACGGTTACAACAGGCACCATCTGTCTGACCCTATACTCATCTCTGGAGCATCTGGACAATAAAGACAACAATGTTGGACAGCTGCTTACTGACTACAGCTGTGTCCTCATTACCATAATCCCAAGCAAACTCATCTCCAAGCTCCTAGACTTGAGTCTCAACACCTATCTGTAGAACTGGGTACTTGACTTTCTGACTAACTAACCACGATCAGTAAGGACAGGCAGTAACACATCTGCTATGATTATTCTCAACACTGGCACACCACAGGGCTTTATCCTCAGACCCCTACACAAATGCACGCCCATATTCTGCTTAACTCCATCTACAGGTTTGCAGCAGATGCCATCATAACGGGCCATAACTCCAATTGTGATGATTTGAAGTACAGAAAGCCGCTGGAGAGCGTAGTGACGTGCTATCGTGAAAGCAGCCTGTATCTCAATGTCAGCAAAGAAAAAGGGCTGGTTATTAATTTCAGGAAAAAGGGAGGGGAATGTGGTCATGTTCCTGTTTACCTCAATAGTGCTGAGATCAAGAGGGTTGAAAGTTTGAAATTCCTAGGAGTGAACACTAGCAGTCTGTCCTGGTCCAATCGTGCTGATCCCATGCCACAGGCTCAGGGACACTGTTATAAGAACAGTTACCCAGTATGGTAACATGGACTCTTCAGAATCAGAATCAGGTTTAATATCACTGGCATACGTCATGAAAATTGTTAACTTTGCAGCAGCAGTACAATGCAAAACATAAGACAATTAGACACAGGAGTAGAATTAAGCCATTTGGCCTCTCGAGTCTGCTCCACCATTTCATCATGACTGATCCAATTTTCCTCTTAGCCCCAATCTCCTGGCTTCTCCCCATATCCCTTCATGCCCTGACCAATCAAAAATCTAACAACATCTGCCTTAAATACACATGCAGACTTGGCCTCCACAGTGACCAGTGGCAAAAAATTCCACACATTCTCCACTCTCTGGCTGAAGAAATACCTCCTCAACTTTGTTCCAAAAGGGCACTCCTCCATTCTGAGGCTGTGTCCTCTAGCTTAGACTCTCCCACCATAGCAAACATCCTTTCCACATCCACTCTGTCAAGGCCTTTCACTATTCAGTAGGTTTCAATGAGGTCACCCCTCATTCTTCTGAATTCCAGTGAATACAGGCCCAGAGCTATCAAACATTCTTCATGTGACAAGCTTTTTCAAAACTGGAATCATTTTTGTGAACCTCCTTTTAACCTTCTCCAGTTTCAGCACTTCTCTTCTAAGATAAGGGGCCCAAAACTACTCACAATACTCCAAGTGAGGCCTCACTAGTGCTTTATAAAGTTTCAACATTACATCCTTGCTTTTCTATTCTAGTGCTCTTGAAATGAATGCTAACCACATTTGCCTTCCTCACCACAGACTCAACCTGAAAATTAACCTTTAGGAGATCCTGCACAAGGTCTCCCAAATGCCCTTGCACTCAGATTTTCTCTCCATTTAGAAAATAGTCAGCCCTTTAATTTCTTCTACCGAAGGGCAGGACCATACACTTCTCGACACTGGATTCCATCTGCCACTTCTTTGCCCATTCTCTTAATCTAATTCCTTCTGTAGCCTAACTACTTCCTGACCCTATATGTATCTTTGTATTGTCTGCAAATTTTGCAATAAAGCCATCAATTTCATCATCTAAACATATAAAGAATCGGTCTCAACACGGAGCCCTGTGGAACACCACTAGTCACCAGCAGCCAACCAGAAAAGGCTCCTTTATTCCAACACTTTGCCTTCTGCCAATCAGCCACTGCTTTATCCATACTAGAATCTTCCTTGTAATATCATGGGCTCGTACCTTGTCAAAGGCCTTCTGAAAATCCAAGTACACAACATCAACTGATTCTCCTTTGTCTATCCTGCTTGTTATTTCTTCAAGCAATTCACTTATGTTAAATATTTAAATAAGTTGTGCAAAAATAGTAATAAAAAGTATTGAGGTAGTATTCATGCGTTCAAAGTCCTCTCAGTAGTCAGATGGCAGAGGGGAAGAAGCTGTTCTTCAATCATCTGGTGTGTGCCTTCAGGCTTCTATACCTCCTTCCTGATGTTAACAAAGGGAAGAGTGTATGTCCTGGGTGACAGGGGTCGTTAATGATGGACATCGCCTTTTTGAGGTACCACCCCTTTTAGGTGTTCTGGATACTGTGGAGGCTAGTACCCATGATGGAGCCGACTAATTTTACAACGGTCTGCAGCTTACTTCAATCCTGTGCAGTAGCCCCCCTCCAACCCCCATACCAGACGGTGATGCAGCCAGTTAGAATGCTCTTCATGGTACATCTCTAGAAATTTGTGAGTATTTTAGGTGACATACCAAATCTCCTCAAACTCCTGATGAAATATCGCCACTGTCTTGTCTTCTTTATAGCCATGTTGCATCCAGGTTAGTACTAAAGAGATAATGACAGCCAGGAACTTGAAATTGCTCACTCTCTCCACTTCTGATTCCTTTATGAGGATTGGTTTGTGTTCACTCATCTTACCCTTTCAGAAGTCCATGATCAGCTCTTTGGGCTTGCTGACATTGAGTCCAAAGTTGTTGCTACAACAGTACTTAACTAGCTGGTATGTTTCACTCCTGTACACCCTCTCATCATCATTTGAGATTCTGCCAACAATGGTTGTATCATCAGCAAATTTATAGATGGCATTTGAGCTATGCCTTGTCACACAGTCATGGGTGTAGAGAGAGTAGAGCAGTGGGCTAAGTACACATCTGTGTGGTGCGCTAGTGTAGATTGTCAGCAAGGTGGAGATTATTCCCAATCTGCACAGATTGTGGTCTTCCAGTTAAGAAGTCAAGGATCCAGCTGCAGAAGGAGGTACAGTGGCCCAAGTTCTGAAGCTTTTTGATCAGAACTGTAGAAATGATGGTGTTCATCGCTGAGCTGTAGTCAAGAAACAGCGTCCTGACATAGGTATTTGTATTGCCCAGGTGATTCAAGGCTGCATGGAGAGCCAATGAGATCATGTCCGCCATAGATCTATTGTGGCAGTAGGCAATTTGCAGTGGGTCCAGGTCCTTGCTGGGGCAGGAGTTGATTTGAGCACTGACCAATTTCACAAAGCATTTTGTCACTGTAGATGTGTGTGCTATTTGACGATAGTCATTAAGGCACCTCACACTACTCTTCTTTGGCAGTGGTATAATTGTTACCCTTTTGAAGCAGGTGGGAGCTTCTGACTGAGAGATTGAAAATGTCTTTGAATACTCCCGGCATTTGGTTGGTGCAGGTTTTCAGAGCCTGATGAGGTACTCTATCAGGGCCTGTCGTATCTTTCCTCTTGAAAGATGCCTGAAGTTGGCCTGTGTGGCAGAGGTCGCAGGGTCACTGGGTGCCGCAGGGATCCTCATAGCTGGAGTTGTATTCTGTCTTTCAAAGTGAGCATAAAAGGTGTTGAGTTAATCTGGGAGTGAAATCACCACTGCCATTCAGGACATTGGGTTTCGCTTTGTAGGAAGCAATATCTTGTCTTCACTATCTACCTTGTTGTAACCTTGCACATAACTGTCCACTTGCACTGTGCTTTCCCTGTACTGTAACATTTCATTCTGAATGCTGTTAACATTTTACTTTGTACTTCCTCATTGCAATGTTGTAATGAAATGATCTGTATGGATGGCATGTAAAGCAAATATTTCATTGCTACCAATTTGTTGAGGGTGCACTGTGACTCTCTCTATCTCCCCTGCATAAAACATTAACTCACTCCATTTCCCCTGCATCACTGCCGAATCATTTGTGCTCCAATATCGAATCTGTCCATCTTCCTCAAGCAGTACCAATTTGCTCTGTCTACCCTACAGTACTGCATACTTGTTGTCGTGGCAACTCATCTGTTAACAATGAGAAATCTTAGATAGGACTCAGTCTCTTGTAGTTGAACCTGTCTGGCAGCTTAAAGATACTCTGAAATATTCAAAATATGTCTGGCATGTCAGCTTTCGTGTTTGTACTCATGAAGTCAACAAACTTGAGTCTTCAATGAAAATTTGAAACGCAACGCTCATGCTAAAGGAATATTCCTATTTAGAGCAAGGGACAAACTACAGGAGGAACTCAGTGGGCCGGGCGGCTACTGCCGAGGCAGAAGGATAGTTGCTGTTTCAGGTTAGGACCTGCATCAGGAATAGTCCTACTTCATTATGTTTTGGGATTAATCGGATTTCTTAACTTCCTTACTGACACATAGGAAGTAGTGGTTTGTGGCTGTTCCAGTTCGTGTCTGGACACCTGATGGAAGCACACAGAGAGCAAATACAAATAACAGAAGGGGTGTATAAAATCTCAAAGCCACCCATGTGGCCAAGCTCCACCTCCAACTGTTGTCCAGAGTTTGTGGAGCAGATCTAGGACTCTTCAGTCATCTGAGAACCCACAGAGCTGGAGGGAACCAAATGAACCACAGTAAATTACTGAACAAGAGAAAACGATATATACTTTCCTTGAATCTCTGCAATTCAATACATTAAATTTGCATAACATCAGTGGTAATTCCAAGTCCAAAGTTTCTTACACATGGTTGCCTGGAGGTGGAATCTCCCCATTTACCTAATCAGTGGTTTGTGAAGATTGCATCTACTACAACCTTTTCTTGATGTCAGGCACAACCCAGAGGATGATTTATTTCCAAGAATCAGATACTTAGTAAAATGATTTCCATGTATGCAAATTAATAACTGTATTGTTCTACCTAAAAATATTGAATTGGAAACAGTGAAAGCTGAATTTTTTTGCATAGGCAAACTACTCCTATGGCAAAAGTTCAAGATTTCAGGCAAAGGGTGAACTATCCAGAACAATGTGGAGGCTTCATCTTTGCTAGGACTGTCTCTTAAAGGTTACTTTTTACAACAGATTTTCCACCAGCTTATCATTTGTAAACTAATTCATACCCCTTTCTTCTTCCTGAGCTGTCCTTTAGAGTTAAGGGTAACTTTTACAGGGTGAAATTACTTATTTTAACCTGTAGTAGTTGTTGCACACTGGCCTTGACAGAATGAGATCATGGAGCAATGCCTCCGACAGTAAAGGTCGTTTGGAGACAGGCTATCAGAATTCTCTTCAGCCAGCAATGATAGATTATTTATTGGATTCTGCTTCATTGGTCACAACACATATTCACCATGTTTTTTAAAAATAAATAACATCTACAATTCTTTTTTTAGTTGCTCTTTTCACTTTAGCTGTCATCACTATCCAAGGAGTGATTAAAAATGTATTTTATAATTTAAAGATAGAGGTAAAGGAGGCATATTTAATAATCCATTTCTTGAATTCTGGGCCTGAAGTGTTGCCTTGATTGTATGTTTGAGTTCTCTGTCTGGGAACATCACTGTACTCAGTGAAGGAAAATATTTGAGATTGATGATTGCTTCACTTTCCACCAACCAAAACACATGACAGTTTAATCAGAAGAAATGAATCAAAATCATAAAATGCCAGCAAGCTGGTTCACTGTGGAACAAAATGAAAAAGGTAAATAATAGAAAAGGATAAAAAAATTGTTCACAGGTTTCCACAAGCAAGGATGGAAAATGTTCCAAGTTCAAAGTAAAGTTTATTATCAGAGTACATACATGTCACCACATATAACCCTGAGATTCATTTTCCTGCGGGCATACTCAGCAAATCTATACAGTAAATGTAAACAGGATCAATGAACAGCAAACTGTGGAAAGGCAATTATAAATAAATAGCAATAAATCACGAGCAGGAAATAAAGAGTCCTTAACATGAGACTGTTGGTTGTAGGAAAACCAGAAATAGAATGAGTGTAGCTATCCCCTTTTGTTCAAGAGCCTGATGGTTGAGGGGTAGAGGCTTTCCTTGAACCTGGTGGTGTGAGTCCTGAGGCTCTCGTACCTTCTACCTGATGGTGACAAAACATCATGACCTGGGTGGTGAGGATTTTTGATGATGGATGCTGCTTTTCTATGGCAATGTTTCATGTAGTGCTGTTGAGGGCTAAAATGCTGAGGGTTACTTCACCAGAAATTGACCTAGGACAATGCATTCATACTGAGGGGTCAAAGGGGGTGTTGGATTTTAGTATATAAATACAAAGGACTCGATGATATTGCTTGCTCCCTACAGTAGAGTGTTTTGTTAAAATATTTATTAATCATTCACAATTCTTATTGGGTACAAGCAAATGAAATAAACATGCATTTGCTACTGAGTATTTCAAATCAAATAGAATTTAAAAGCAAAAGATAATGCATCAGGAATGCTATTTCTTTCTCAAGTTGCAACATGTTGAGCCCTGCAACGAACTTCATTGGCTAACATGGCAGATTTATAAACTATGTTGAGCAACACAGAACTGTAAATAACTAATTTTACTAGTTATTAAGATGCAAAAATTAAAGTACACTTGGCGTAATGATAACAGTGCGTCTCTAGCTTTCATTTTACTAGTATAAACAAACATGGTGCCTTTCAGTTTACATTGAATCATGTAAACTAATTCCAGTGCTAGTAGCTTTCTGTTGTTTGCCATGACTGCACACATCAAATAGACGCTGTTAAAATTTAAGTAGCTGGAGAAATTTCAGGATTTGCAAGAATTTGATAGGGTGCTTTTGTGCAACCAGTCTGGTGAATAACGAAACTGATTACTGTCGGATCCTGTTTAACACACCAATTTAACATGGACACTTTCACAGGAACAGCCTTAAACCATAAGCTTCACTTACCTGAAGAAATCCAAAGTACAAATGTTAAAATCTTTCACATTCCCCTTTACTTGTCCATTCAAGATCATGACAGCTTTAGAAATCCTTGTCAGTTCACCTCTAAAAATATGGAAGGGCCCCAGGAAGAAGTTAATTATCAGCCAAGCAAGACTGTTGTGTTTGAAATATGACACACCCAGTACTAGCTATGGTGTGTTGTGGGAGTGTTTACTTTGCTGTTGTGATCAGCTGGTAAAAACACTCCCACAATGGCATTGTCAGAGAAGAACCTCTTTGGGAAGCTTTCTGTTAAAGGAATGCACTCCTTCTACAGAGGAACTTCTTGAAGTTCATTAACTCCTGTATCAGATCTTTAGTTTATGTGCTTGTGTACACCAGTTCTGAATTTTTGGATACTTCCAATGTGCTGCCAGCAAAGTGGACACCTTCTCTTTTCAGCATTGTGAAGAACTTGGTTTATCGTTCCAACTCCAGTAGACCATTGAAGTAATTATCTTGCTTTCTTGTGCAGCTGCAGGAAATAAAACACTACCATTTTACCTTCCACATTTTCTACAGAACTCAAACTGTTCTTCCAAATAAAGCAGTGATTTACTTCCAGTTCAGAGTCCTGCTCCCCATGTGGCTTCTAAATGCTAGAAATGAAATGAAGTTCGGGTGACTATTTAGCAATCACCTCTCTTCTGTCTGCAAATTAGACAACTCTTGAGTTTTCACTGAGAGCTGCAGTCAATTCAGATTGGTGGAGATGGGTGGGTTGTTTAACCTTTGCTCTCTGTTGGTAGGTATCTCTGGCTCTCTGACTATAACAGTTCTCTTTCTGCTACTATTGCAAGTGAATATCTATAATTTTGTGTTCATTTATCTGTATCCATTATTATATTAGACAACCATGCACAAAGAAAGTCTGCTCTTTTCTCCTTATACGTGGACATAGAGACCACAGGCTTTTGGCTTCCAAAGTCCAGAGAATATTTTGCTTGGTAGGGTGGCAAAGAGGAGAAGCAAAATTAATTTCTTGGTCTCTTGCATTGGCTACTGTAAATTGCCCCCCAGTATGTGGGTAGGAAGAGAATCCGGTGTGAGTTGGTAAGGGTAATATAAAAGCATGGATTACGTGAGATTAGTGAGGTTGATAGACAGTATGCACTGAACGGGCTGAAATGCCTCTATCTTTCAATGACTGATCTACAGCAGGCTGTGTTTATGACATTTATTTCAAGATTCAACTATTATCAAAGGGTGTATAAATCATACAACCTTGAGATTTGCTGCTTACAGATAGCCACAAAAGAACACAATTTAAATAAAAAAATTAATAAAAATAAAAGGCCAACACTCGATGCACAGGAGAGAAAAGATAAAAATATGCAAGCAATTGAAGCTAGCAACAGCAATCCAAACCAAAATTGAGTCTTCAGATCCAAACCCTGGGACGGCCCGGACTGGGCTCATAGCTATTATTATCAATATTATCATCATCGTATTAGCAAGCACGGGGCACAGCGGCTGGGGCAGTCTTCATAACCTCAGTTGTATGGAGATGGCCACCGTGAAGAACGAGCGGAATCAGATCTCATCCAGACCTATCTAGGCCGGTGTTTAAATTGACTCAATGGAACAGTGAATGGCTCCACGCCCTGGAGAGAGGAGTGAACATCGCAGAGAGTAAGCAAAATTGGTTCTCGCCTCCAATCTGGGCCAGCGTTTAAATGGTCTAAACAGCACATAGTACCTTGCACGAGGACCTGGCACCACTGCTGCAAAAGGCTCCAGGCCCAGATTTCGCAGCCCAGCCTGAAGCTGCTCTCAAGCTCTTCAAATCAGCTAGTCACCCAGAGTGATCCAACCTCACACCCAGGCCAATTGGATGAGCATGGGAACCTCTCCACCGGAATTCTGCAGCACACCATCTCAGCTCATCCCCCAAACTTGCCTCACCCCTTCACTGTTTGCCTCAATAATTAACATAACTTTCCTCAGAAAAGGTATTTTTAGTGATTTTTTTTGTCGGATTTCTTAGTTTTTTGACTACCAGAAGCTGTCCCACACATTTGGTAGCACCATCTTAACCAGGAGTTAAGATATGTTCAGAATTACATTTCGAAAGTAAATGTGATAAAACGTAAAACCAAAGAAGTCAAGTCCCCCATCCTCAAATCCATAACATGCTGCAGGTACACAGAATCCAGGATTGACTACACACTAGTGCTGTGGACTGTCTGTCACTGCCTTCTTACATGAAGGAGAACTCTCTTTTAAGACTTTTAAGACACATGCCACAGAGTCTGCAGCATGTCCTTACCTGTAAGGCAGTAGGGAGAGGCCATTTAGTGAAGGCTGTTGTAATCTGAAAGCCTCATTCCTGGAAGCAGCTGTGCACAGATCATTCTGACATTTCTGGCACTTGTACACATATTCTTCTACTGCAAGCTGCTTCAGGTTTTATTTCTTCAAAACTTACTTGAGATCTAATGAGTTTATTCTCTCCATAGAAGCTGTCTGACTTGCTGATTTCCATCGGCATTGTAGAAGTTAGATGCACATGTTCCAGAAATAGTCATGTTTAATACTTGACAAAAGCATTAAACTCTCAGAATTTTTTTATTACCATATGCAACCTGAATTAGCATTTTCAAAGAAGACGGGAATCGTCATGCCAGAGGAGGTGTGCACATTGATGGCAGGTGTTACCATCTACCTTCTCAATCAAGCACATTCCTTGTTAAACTCAGACAAGATGCAGTCAAGGAATGCTGGATTCCTGATACTCAATTCCAATTCTCTGTCGAGGGCATGTGCCGACAAACTTGGTTCAAAGCCCTACCTAGCACAAAGTCAAAACTTGAGTACAGATGAAACAGAGCTTGGCTTGTGCCCTCAGTTACGTACAAAGTGAATGAAGTTCACTTCACCTTGACTAATGGGTACCTTCAACTACCAGGAAAATAATAATATGAGAATATCTTCCAAGTCAAAGCAATGAACTTCACTCAGGATGTGTTCAAGATCCACACATTTACAGTACCAAGGTTTCAGCATGGCAACAGAGCAGCTTGGAACATTGGCATCACACACACGACTGCATTTTTGTTGTTTTAATATATACAGAGAGATTTATTTTTCTCTTGAATATTTCTTTCCAGAATTAAAAACAAATGACTGATCCACTGCTGCTTGTAAAGAACAAGATCTGTCATGTTTAAGATTTTTTAAAATCATTAATAAATTTTATTGAATGTAATTGTAGGACGGTAAATGCTAAAAATAATCATCCTTTTCACAGTAACTTATGTCCAAAACCTTTACTTAGTAAAAAATGCAAGAAAGACCTTCCTCATTTTCAGGATGTCATCATTCATTTTATAGGCACTGAAGTACTTTCTACAGGGGCACAATTGAGAGCATCCTGACTGGCAGTGTCACTGCCTGGTATGGGAACTGTACCTCCCTTAAACGCAGGACTCTGCAGAGAGTGGTGTGGACAGCCCAGAGCATCTGTAGTTGTGAACTTCCCATGATTCAGGACATTTACAAAGACAGGTGTGAGAAAAGGGCCCGAAGGATCATTGGGGACCCATCATCGCAACCACAATCTATTCCAGCTGCTACCATCCAGAAACAGTACTGCAGCATAAAAGCCAGGACCAACAGGACTGCTTCTGCCACCAGGCCATCAGACTGATTAAATCACGCTGATTTGGGTGTATTTCTAGGTTACATTGATTGTTCTATTTATTTTAAATTATTATAAATTACTATGATTGCACATTTAGACGGAGACGTAATGTAAAGATTTTTACTCCTTGTTTATGTGTAAGATGTAAGAAATAAAGTCAATTCATTCATTCATTCAGTTAGCATTGTAATAGGCCTGGTTTGTCATATTAATTTGAGCTACAATTCCTCTTTAAAGTACTACAGGACATTGTTGTTAAAGAAATACTTTAGGAGTTAAAGCACATTACTTCCCCATTTTATTGTACTAACTCTGCCTATGCAAATCCATAATGACATATAAATTAGGCATAGGAGTCATCTCTGCATTCCCATCTAACCTTTCAGCCCTCTGCTAAGTGACAATCCTGGAATCTCTCACATTTATATAGCACACTCCCGGTTTATTTTCCTTGTTAAAATGCACAATCTCAATGCAGGAAATATTAACATTGCGGTAGATTTTAATATTTGTTCTATACATGTGGCTCACACTGACAAAGCAGGCCTTCATTGCGCATATCCAGCAATCTGTTTGAACTGTCTGGTCGGCGCTTCAGATCCCTCCAGACTAAGACTAATAGGCACTGGAGAAGTTTTTTCCCTACTGCGGTCACCTTGCTGAACAGTTAACTGCCGGTTAACTGTCGGCTAACTATTACTTGGATTGCACTACTTGTATGTATAATCTATATTTTCATTTATATTTATCATCTGTTATGAGCAGAGAGACAACATTTGCCGGAAGTAAATTCCTCGTATGTGTACAGGTACTTGGCGATTAAGGTCTGATTCTGATTCTGATCAGCTACCCAGACTTATTAGAACATTACACTCCCCGTTCTGGTTAAATCCCCATAATATTTCTGCCTTCTTTTCATCTCAAGCACATTATTTCCTATCCCCTTTTCAAATAGATGGCATTCCAGTAGGAAAGTCCTGAGAATTAGGTTATTAACACACGAGATTCTACAGCTGCTGGAAATTCAGAGCAACACAAAAAAAAAATGCTGGAGGAACTCAGCAAGTCAAGAGCAATGCACACACACAAATGCTGGAGGGACTCAGCAGAAAAGGCAGCATCTATGGAAAAGAATAAACAGTTGACATTCCGGGCCAAGGCCCTTCATCAGGCTGAATGGTCTCGGCCTGAAACATCGACTGTTTACTCTTTTCCACAGATGCTGCCTGGCCTGCTGAGTCCCTCCAGCATTTGTGTGTGTGTATGTTGCTTGGATTTCCAGCATCTGCAGATTTTCTCATTTTTGGTGTCAGCACGTCTGGCACTATTTAAGGAAAGAAATACATAGTTGACATTTTGGACTGAGACCCTTCATCAGGAATGGAAAAGGAGGAGGAAGATGCCAGAATAAGAAGGTGGTGGAAGGGGAAAGAGGACAAGCTAGAAAGTGATAGGTGAAGCCAGGTAGCTGGCCAGGAAGGGGTGAAATAAGAAGCAGGGTGGTGAATGGTGGAAAAAGGAAAGGGCTGGAGAAGGAGGAATTTGATAGGAAAGAAGAGTGGACCATGGGAGAATGGGATAGAGAAGGGACACCAGGAGGAGGAGATGGGCAGGTGAGGAGAAGAGGTAAGATTTCAGAGTAGGGAATTGAAGAAGAGGGAAGGAGGAAGTGGGAAAATTTACCAGAAGTGAGAGAAATCGATGTTCGTGCCATCAGGTTGGAAGCTACCATGACTGAATATGAGGTGTTGATCCTCGAGTCTGAGAGTGACCTCATCATGGCAGAAGAGGAAGCCATAAATTGACATGTCAGAATGGGAATGGGGATAGGAATTAAAATGGCTGGCCACTGGGAAATTATGCTTTCTGCAGATGGAGCAGAGGTGCTCAAAGTGGTCCCTTAATCTACATCTTGTCTCACCAATGTAGAGGAACTACTGGATGTAGTATATCAGCCTAACAGATTTGCAGGTGAAGTGTTTCCTCACCCAGAAGGACTGTATGGGGCCTGGAGTTGAGGGTAGAAGTGGATGGGATGGTGTAGCAGGGATAAATGCCAGGAGGGAGATTAGTGGGGAGGGATGAATGGACAAGGGAATTGTGAGGGAACGATCATGGTGGAGAGTGGGGATGGGAGGGAAGTAAAGATGTGTTTGCTGTTAGGATCCTGTTGAAAGTGGCAGTGGGTGTGGAGGCTCAAGGGGTGGTAGATGAGGACAAAAGGAACTCTATCCTTGTTAAGGCAGCAGGAAGATGGGATGAGTGTGATTGTCCGGGAAATGGAGGAAATGCAGGTGGGGGCTGCATCTATGTTGGGTGAAGGGAAACCTCGTTCTTTCAGAAAGAGGACATGTCTGATCACTGATGTGCTGGAAAGGAAAGCCACATCCTGGGAACAGATTGGGTTGAGGTGAAGGAACTGAGAAAAGGGAATGGGGTGAGAAGCTGTGGGAACCAGTAGGTTTATTAAAAATATTGGTGGACAGTTTGTTTCCAAAGATGGAGACAGAGATCGAGAAAGGGGAGGAAGATGTCAAAAATCGACCAAGTGAATTTAAGGGGAGATTGGAAGTTGGAGGCAAAGCGGATAAAACTGAGGAGCTCAGCATGGGTGCATGAAGCAGCACCAAAGCAGTCGTCAATGTGGTGCAGGAAGCATTACCAGGGAGGGCTTGGAACAAGCCCTGTTATCTACATAACAGTGATAAAGCAGTCATTGCTGGGTCTCCTGCCCCTTGGCTACACCTTTATTTTGGAGGAATTGGGAGGAGTCAGTCCGGATCGAGAGCAGCATCTCCAACACCATCACACTGAGCACGGGGGCTCCCCAGGGTTGCGTGCTCAGTCCATTGCTGTTCACTCTGCTGACCCACGACTGTGCTGCAACACACTGCTCGAACCACATCATCAAGTTCACCGATGACACCACTGTGGTGGGTCTCATCAGCAAGAATGACAAGTCAGTTTACAGAGAGGAGGTGCAGCAGCTAACGGACTGGTGCAGAGCCACCAACCAGTCTCTGAATGTGAACGAAACAAAAGAGATGGTTGTTGACTTCAGGAGGGCACGGAGTGACCACTCCCCGCTGAACATCGACGGCTCCTCAGTAGAGATCGTAAATTTCTTGGTGTTCACCTGACGGAGAATCTCACCTGATCCCTCAACACCAGCTCCATAGAAAAGAAAGCCCAGTAGCATCTCTACTTTCTGTGAAGGCTGAGGAAAGTCCATCTTCCACCTCCCATCCTCATCACATTCTACAGGGGTTGTATTGAGAGCATCCTGAGCAGCTGCATCACTGCCTGGTTCGGAAATTGCACCATCTCGGATCACAAGACCCTGCAGCAGATAGTGAGGTCAGCTGAGAAGATCATTGGGGTCTCTCTTCCTGCCATCACGGACATTTACACCACACGCTGCATCCGCAAAGGAAACAACATTATGAAGGACCCCACGCACCCCTCATACAATCTCTTCTCCCTCCTGCCGTCTGGGAAAAGGCTCCGAAGCATTCGGGCTCTCACGACCAGACTATGTAACAGTTTCTTCCCCCAAGCTATCAGACTCCTCAATACCCGAAGCCTGGACTGACTCCTTGCCCTACAGTCCTGTTTATTATTTATTGTAAATGCCTGCACTGTTTTTGTGCACTTTATGCAGTCCTGTGTAGGTCTGTCGTCTAGTGCAGCTTTCTCTGTTTTTTTTATTATGTAGTTCAGTCTAGTTTTTGTACTGTATCATGTAACACCATGGTCCTGAAAAACGTTGTCTCATTTTTACTATGCACTGTACCAGCAGTTATGGTCAAAATGACAATAAAAGTTGACTTGACTTGACTTGACTTGAGTGGTAAGAGAAATAGTTGAGGGTGAGGACCAGTTCCATCAGATGAGGAGGGTGGGAGTTGTTCTGATTGTAAACAAAGTCACCGGAGAAACACTGAAGCTGGTGGATATAGAAAGTTTTATTTAGCACAACGAGTAGGCATCATTGGAGACAGTCTCAGTAGAAGCTCCCTGTCCCAACATTAGATCACATTTTTATATTCTAAAGATCAAAGATAACAGAGCCCAAGTCTGTAGCTTCAGAAAGCCCATTGTTCTGAGCTGCATTTTAAATTCAATCTACAATCCACATTCAGATTTGAAAACTGGTTGCTTTTGAAATTAATAGTTACTATATTCCATAACTCCAGAATACACCCTAAGAGTAGTGGAGGGGAACTGGTCGTTTCTATTGTTGTGAAAGAAGCAACAAGCTTTAAGGCCGCCTTGATGGGGGATAGAAGAGTATAGGGTCTGGATCCATGGTGAAAATAAGGTGATCAGGGCCAGGGAATTGAAAGTTGTTGAGGAGATTGAGAGCATGTTAGGTGTTACAGATATAGGTGGGAAGGGACTGAACCGGGGGGTGGGGGTACAACAGACCTGACCAGTTCCTCTCCACCATCACCCTCCTCTGTCTGGCAGAACTAGTTCTCATACTCAGCAATTTCTCTTTTGGCTCCTCCCACTTTCTCCCTTCTCAGGGTGTATCCATGGCACCCTCATAGGCCTGAGCTATACCTATCTACTCCAATGTCTGGTAATTTTTACCCTCTCCCCCTTCCCTCTTCAATTCCCCACTCTAACTCTTACCTCTTCTTTTCACCTGCCTGTCATCACCCCTGAGGCCCCTCCCCTCACTCCCCTTTCCTATCAGTTTCCTTCTTCTGCAGACCTTTACCTTTTCCACCTATCACCTCCCAGCTTCTTACTTCATCCTTCCTCCCCCACCCACCTATCACTTTCTATCTTGTCCTCCTTCCCCTTCCACCACCTTCATTTTCTAGCATCTTTCCCTTTCCTTTCCAGTCCCAATGACTTGAAAAGTCAAATACTCTCTGACCTGCTGAGTTCCTCCAGCATGTTGTGTGTGTTGTTTTGAGAATTAGATTAACTTGGTCCTCAAACTGAGGCTGTTAGGCTTAATGTAAAAAACTCTCATCCAACAAATTTCTCACACTCTCCACGTGCTCTGTCAGATTTATCTGGCAATGTTATTTAAAAATCCAGGATCTATCATGGTCTCCTTGGGAGAATCCAAGCAGAAAGAGATTGAAGATGAATATGAATAGGGAAGGGCAGATGGTGAGAAGTGAAAAGCTGGAGAAGTAGCAAGGACACAAGCAGCAGAGGCAAAGTCTCTCCTTCTAAAGGCAAGCTGAAAAGCATTGCAGGATGTTTCTATTCGATATACGAAGAGGAAATCCAAAACTGAACGTCCAATCTGACACCAGAGAGATGGAGAGGCAGTTTTTGGTTGGTGTCCATCACAAAGTACTTTTGGATCCGCAGTCATACCAGCAACTGTAAGGTGTTCCATTACACCACTGACTGAGATTTGTAGATATCGAGAAGCACCGAGGTGAGTCTCACACCACAGGATACTCAGCATTTATCTTGTATCCACCATGTCAGTGTGCCGAGTCCATTTAAATTTCCATTCAACGATGATTCCCATTGATATTGAGAGGTTCAGTGATAGAGCTGTTGAATGTAAAAGGGACTTGACTTGGAGTTGGTATGAATTAACACTTGTTACTTATCTTACTTCCTGCAGTTATGTATTGCTTCATTACTGAGGAAGTGCAAGTGGCACTGAACATTGTGTGACAATCTCTGCAAATATCCCTATTCTCACATAATGGAGAGAAAGTTATTGATGAAGGAGGTGAATGTGAGTGTGGTTAGGACACTCCCTTGGACAGCTCATACGACAATGTTCTGGCACAGAGATACTACCTGGAATCCATTTTGATAGTGGCTATCTGATAGATATCAATGGTCATTCTGCTCTGGAAAAAATACCTGACCTCATCCTATACCATTAAATGAGATACAAAAATGCTGGAGAACTCAGCAGATCAGGCAACATCTATGGAAAGGAACAGAGTCAGCTTTTGGGCTGAGACTCTTCATCAGAACTGAAAAGGAAGAGCCCGAGCTATCCCTGCCTACTCCAACCCTCCCCCTTCCCTCTTCAATTTCCCACTCTGACCTCTTCACCTTCCATTGGGGCCCCTTCTCTTCCCCTTCCTCCCATGGTCCACTCTTTCCTAATAGATTCCTTCTTCAGCCTTTTGCACCTATCACCTCCCAGCTTCTTGCTTTATGCCCTCTCCCCATCCACCTACTTCCTCCTCTACCTGGTTTCACCTATCAACTTCCAGCTTGTATTCCTTCCCCTCTCTCCACCTTCATATTCTGGTTTCATCTTCCTTCCTTTGCAGTCCTGATGAAGGTCTCTGCCCAAAACATCGACTCTTTATCCCTTTCCATAGATCCTGTCTGACCCGTTGAGGTCTTCCAGCATTTTGTGTGTACTACCCTGGATTTCCAGAATCACTTGTGTTTAGGTTTAGCAATCAGTTAAGTAGATAAACGGCAAGTGGGCCTTCATTGCAATAGGTTTTGCATGCAGGAGCAAGAATGTCTGGCCACAAGTACACAGAGCTTTGATGAAAGCACAGTTGGAGATATGTGTATAGATTAGGTCTCAATACCTTAGAGGAATATACTTTTCATAGAAGCAGTGTAACCAAGATTCATTGGGATGGCAGGACTGCTGTGTGAGGAAAGCTTGGACCACCTGGACCTGTATTCACCGGAGTTCACAAGGAGAGAAGATGTGATTGAAATGCACAAACTTCTGACATATCAGAGGCAGGGAGGATGCTTCCCGAGCTGGATGCTTCTGCCAAAGATTGATGTGGATGCTAAGTTGCTGAAAACATTTTAGAATGAAATGGACAGACACTTGGACACAAAATTATCATGGGAATAGGAAGAGTGCAGAAATGCGGTATAAGTTTGAAGATTAGTCATGACCTTTTTGACTATGAGAGCAGACTTGGACTGCATATCCTGTTTCTGTAACTATTCTCTATATTTGTGTGTTTGTGTCTTGCCTGTTTCTGCTTAAGTGAGATCCCGACCATTTGGAGGCTCAAGATTCATTAACATATATTTCAAAGTTAGCTCAGAATGAGTCATTACTGAGACATTTCCTGCAGGGAATTGTCTGGAGGGAATGTGAGGATGCTGCTGGTGAGGCATACTGCTCCACCGTCACTACACTTTCAGTGTACAGATGTTATCGACTGCTGTGGAGGAGTGCATCAGATTTGGTAAAGTAATTGGATATTCTACACAGGAAATCATCAATTCATGACGATCAATGGACCCTGTTTTCAAGTGGAATGAGTGCTGGTATTAAACTGCTGGTGTTAGTTTTATTATTTCACTGATAGTGATATTGGACTGTTAAGCTCTCAGTGTTGAACAATAGACAGTTAAATTGGAAGAACTGTTGAAGGAAGGAATGGGAAGGAATGACAAGGAAAAACACAGTAGAAGAAAATTATGGGCTGTGGAATTATGAAGCATAAAATCCAGTCTGAGGGAATGCCAAAATTAAGAAAGGGAAAAATCATTTAATAAACCCCAATGTAGTTATTCAGTCAAAACACTTTAAATGCCATCAATGAAATGGCAAATGGGAGCTCTTCTTGATGGCATGTTTCTTTGACAAAAAATGATTATTGAATGTTAAGAACAACCTGCTTTATTTGGGTGAGATTCTTTAGGGTATGAGTAAATGAAATGACTGTTTTGTGAAAAGTAAAAGTTCCATTTGGGGTAATGAGAAAGCACAGGAATGCAATCTTTTCCAGTAGGTGGCAACACAGCATCATATAATTGACACAGTTGTCAGTGTCTTCCAAAACTCTGCAGGGTGTACTAACCCAAGACAGTTAGAATAGACAGGTCCATCGCCCTGCTCAAGCATGTTAACCATGGTGCTTTCCTGAGCTGGTTCAACTTGCCTGCATTTGGCCCCATATCCTCCTAAATCTTTCCTATCCAAGAAACTGTCCAAATGTATTTTAAGCATTACAATTGTATGTATTCCTATCACTTCCTCTGGCTGCAAATTATATATACCCTCTGCATTCCACATGAAAACTTGTCTCTCAGATTTCTTATATTTTCCCTCTCAACTGAAACCTATGCCCTCTAACTTTGGATCACCAACCTTGGAAAAACCATCTTATTAATGCCCCTCATAAATTTATAATCTATAAGGTCATATTTCAGCTTCCGTCGCCCCAGGGAAAATAGTCCCTGATGTCCTAGCAACATTCTTGTGAATCTTTTCTGAACCCTCTCTAGCTTAACTATATCCTTCCTATTGTGCAGTGACCAGAACTGCATATAATAAACTAGGTGTTTCTCACCAATGTGTTGTATGGCTGTAATGTGATGTCTCAACTCCTGTACTTCATGCCCCATCCAATGAAAGTAAGCATGCCCTAAGCCTTTCTTCACCACCTTATCGACAGTGCTGCCTCTTTTAGGCAACTATGTTCTTTATCTGTGAGATCCCTCACTTCTAAAACATTTCCCTGTCATTCACTGCGTATGACCCATGCTGGTGGAACATCCCAAAGTGCAACACTTTCACTTGCCCAAATTAAAATCCCATCTGCCATTCCTTGGCCCTCTTTCTCAGTTGATCCAGCTCCTGTTATAATAGACCTTCACTGCCCCATCATACAACAAATGCAAGAAAGCAATGATTGCTGGTCACAGAGGCTGTAAGGACACAGCCCACTGAACGTGATCTGTATCTGCAATGTACCTAACTAGCCAATAGCCACATTGCAACGTAATTTTAAATCTACAGGCGACGAACACTCATTCAGTCTTGACTTTGCCTTCATCAGACACAGGTGTTGGGCAATAGTTTACATAACTTAATTATTTCAGCCCTAAATTTGTCACAATGTGCACCAGCAATATTAGAACCCATGTGCGGAGGAAAGACAGACTCTGATGTAGAGATGGTGCTGAGAATTTATTCACAATAATTCCTAAAAAACACTGCGAGAAGTAACATTTTTTAAAACTAGGACCCTGCGATCAATGTTAACTAAGCAGCTGCTTAAATAATAGAAGTAACACGGAATCCCTAAGCCTGTGAAAATAAAGTTAACAAGCTTAAGCAGAAGGCACCAGGAGGCTGCATTACAAAGAGCAAGCTGCTTGAGAAAAATACAAGGAGCTCTAAACGATTAACAACAATTAACCAATTCAGGTGCCAGAAAAACTCAGAGTCCAATGCTGTCTGGTGCCCATCACATTCCCAACGAACCCCCCCACCACCATGGCCAGCATCAGACAGTTCAGGGAGACCTGAAAACTCAAGATCCAGGGATGCTTCGAGAAGGAGGCATGGAGACTTAGGGACCCTGAGGCACCGAGAGACCTGGAAACCCCAAGGGACGGCAGACAGGGAATTCCGTAAGACTGGGGGACCTGGGAACCAGCGAGCCCTGTGAGACTGAGTGAATAGGAAACCATAGGAGACTGGGAGACAGGGAACCCCGAGCAGGGCCATGAGAGCGAGGTTTGGAAGTGCTGGAGAAAGGGAGAACATTGAAAAAAGCCCTGGAAACTTTGGAAAAAACTTTGGAAACATAAAAAAAAGCCTTCTGAACATTGAAAAACCTTGGGAATATTGAAAAGTCCTTGGTCAAGTAACACTGAGAAGTAACATTCTCAAAACAAGGACCCTGCAGTTAGTGCTGATCAGCCATCTGCTCAAATAATACAAGTAACATGGAGTCCCTGAGCCTGTCAAAATAGACTTAACAAGTTTAAACAGAATTCACCAGGAGAGCGTATTACAAAGAGCGAGTCGCTCAAGGAAAAGAAAAGGAACTCTGAATGATTATTGACTATCAGTAAACAACAATTAACCAATTCAGGTGCTTTAAAATCCTTGGAGCTCAATACTCTCCATTTCAGAATTAACATTTTCTTTCTGGCAGCTGTATTGCTGAAGCTGGAGTGCTGATGGTGTAGGGATAGGAAGCACAGGCAAATCCATGGCATCAGATTTCCATTTCCCATACATCTGTTCTCACTTGCTATCCTCCCATTCAGATTTGAAGGTTCTGACCTTCTCAGCCACTAGTATCCACATTGAACAGCTCCAGATGTAACTTCATCAGAATTAGAATCAGGTTTAATATCACCAGCATTGTAACAAGGTGGGTACTGGGAGCAGACCCAAATGCAAGACACAGACACTGAAGTACTAGGAACTGGACTGGACTAGAGTTAGGGTCAGGACACAGACTAGGAGCTGGGACAGGAACACAGACTTGGGCTAGGACTTTGGCTAGGAAAGCAGGACCAAGACAAGGAACTGGGAACTAGGACACTGAGACAGTTCTCAACACAAGGTAGCGGCAAACAGCTAGACCTACCTAGTGAAGGCATGGACACAGAGACAATTCCAAACAACAATAGACAGTTCCTTATCTAGGCACAGCAAGGCTCCAGTTTTGTTCCGGCAGTAGAACTTGACAGCAATATAGGCAAAGGCTTCAGGGGGAGAGGTAAGCAAATGAAGCTGAACCTAAGAGCTATTTATGTAGCCAGCCCAAAGTGAGAATCAGGTGCCTCAATTAGAGCACCCAACAGAACAAGGGAAAACCAGAAAACCTGGAATAAAAAGCAATGGACCGGACTGTGAACCGGAATGCAGACTTTATGGACTGGACCATGACAGGCATATGTTGTGAAATTTGTTAACTTTATGGCAGCCATACAATGAAATACATGATAAATAAATATAGAGAAAAACTGAGTTACATTAAGCGTATGTATTTGTCTATTAGATAGTTAAGTCAAAATAAATAGTGCAAATAAAAAAAGTAGTGAGGTGGTGTTCATGGGTTCGATGTCCATTTAGAAATCGGATGGCAGAGGAGGAGCAGCTGTTTCTGAATGCTACATGTGTGTCTCAAAGTTCTGTACCTCCTTCCCAATGGTAACATCGCTCCTTGAAGATATGGAGGCTAATACCTAATAATAATGATGGAGCCGACTAATTTTACAAGTTTGTGCAACTTACTTCAATCTTATGCAGTAGCTCCCCCACCCCACTCCCATAGCAGATGGTGATGCAGCCAGTCAGAATGCTCTTCACGGTACATTTGTAAAAATTTTCAAATGTTTTAGTCGACAAACCTAATCTCCTCAAACTCCTAATGAAATATAGCCACTGTCTCGCCTTCTTTATAGTTGCATCAATATGTTGGGTCCAGGTTAGGACCTCAGAGAGATTGACATCAGGACAAAGTTGTCCGCTCTCTCCTCTTGTGATCCCTCTATGAGGATTGGTTTGTGTTCCCTTGTCTTACCCTTCCTGAAGTCCACAATCAGCTCTTTGGTCTTACTAACACTGAGTGCAAGGATGTAGCTGTGACACCACTCATCTAACTGGTATATCTCACTCCTGTCCCTTTTCCTTCCACAGAGAGTATTCCTTACCGACTCCCTGATTTTATCTCCCATCTCAACACCCATTCCCCTTCTTTTGGCACCTTCCCACAATTTCTGAAGATGCAACAACTGATTTTACCTTTTCCATTCCCACCATCTGAGGCATCAAACTCAAAGCATCAAATCACTTGTAATCTCCACTTTAATGTACAGCATTCAATACCCACAGCATTGTCTCATTTTTTCAATGCACCATACCAGCAGTTATGGTCGAAATGACAATAAAAGTTGACTTGACTGTACACTGGAGAAATCAAATACAGATCAGCTGACCCTTTGCAGAACACCTGCTTTCATTCTACAAGGGTGCCTCTGAGCTTCCACTTACCTATCACTTTAATTCTACATCCTACCCTCCTACATGCTTAAGCCTCCTACACCATTCCAATGAAACGCAATAAAAACATGACAAAATGTATTTCATATTCCACTTTGAAATGTTACAGCCTTCAGGGTGCAACACTGAATTCTAAAGTTTCATAAAATCAACCTTTCTAGTTTGTATCATAATTTGGGAGGTGCTGATGACAGCTCAACCTGTAATATTCACTCAATTCACTCACCTCACAGGACTTGCTTAACGTACGGAATATTTCCCACACATGAATGAGTGAGCAATTTAAGGGTGAGTCAGTGCCATTTGCTTGTGCTGTCAACAAACCTTAAAGCAAAATTAAGTAGGATTGGATTTGGCCGAATGTTTTTATGAACAGGAGATACCTGGACAGTTTTGCACACCTTTCTGTAGTTGCCAGTGTTGTTAGTATGTTGGAATGGTTGTCCTGGTGAATTCAGGAGAACAGCTATATAGTAGTATAGCAGGACTGACGTTTGGTCCTGTGGCCTTGGCTGTTTCTTATGCGGGTGAATGAAACTGGCTGAGGACTAGGTTTTGTAGTAGTAGAGATTTCAGAAGGAAAAGAAATGGGTCTTCTGGCTTAATGTGGTTGTAGTTGCTTCTGTCATGTCCTTATATGCATAAGTTGGGTCTAATTGTCCTTGAGGATGAGAATAATTCTAGAGTCTCTTCCTCCTGTTAGTTGTTTAATGATGTACCGCTATTTAAGACCAGGTGTGGCAGGAGGGCAGAGCCTTGATCTGTTGAAAATGCAGTATTTTAGGTCTGCCCTTCACACCATGATTTCAGAGTTTAAAATAGACGCAGCTTCACTGTTTCAGCTTCATCAGTTTGGCATCTTATTTTCTGGTACATCTAGCGTTGCTTCCAGTAGCATGTTCTTTTACACTCATTATTGAATGGTGGAGTGAGAAATATGCTGGGCCACAAGTTGACTGGTTATCTGTTGGAGTTCACGTCTACTATTGCTTACATTCCACAGTGTCTCTTCCATGCCTGGGACTGAGCTGCCAAATCTGTTCTGATTCTGTTCCTTTTAACCACATGACACCCGAAGGTTGGAAGGACTGGATAATCGGGCATCCCTGATGTCCAGTCACCTGGGGCATTAGGCTGTGACTACATAAAATGGGCAACTGGAGACAGCCATTACTGCAGACATGTGAGTCTGTTGCTCCCATGTTGTAAAAAGCTATGTAAGATGCATTTCCTTTTCTACTGAGGAGAATTTACAGAGGCAGATGTTGTCTGTAATGTATGGATCTGTTTCTCTTAGAGCAATAACCCGCTTTAGCACTACGTCTGATCTGTTGTCTACATTTGTGCATTGATCTCCTTCTCTCTCTCACTGCAATGTGAATACACCAGTTAGAACTATCTCCCGCCTGCGTTCTTTTATTTAACCAATATGTATTGTGCCCAGGCTCAACAAGTTGGTGATGAGTATGAACCTGAATGTCAGAAGATACTACGAACTGCACCGACAGTTATAGGATGAAACAGCAAGAGGAAGCCATCATGGACACTAACCAAAGGACGTATGAGGACAGCATAATACAGAGTGAAAGATGCGGAACTGGCAAAATTCAAAGTGAAAATAACGTGATGATGGCTTCAGTTGGAAAAATTTATGAATTTGATAGCACTAATGAAGGTTGGGAGTCGTATATCGAGAAGGTGGAACTGTGATGTAAGGAACAATGTGGATGAAAAATAGAAAGTCTCCACGCTTCTTAGCTTAATAGGTCCTAGGATGTACAGTTTCTTATACAACCTAGCAACCCCTGAAAAGCCAGCAAGCAAGATGGTTGACTAAATTATTACAATTTTACAAATTCACTTGAGCCCTAAACCACTGGTAACAGCTGAGAAATTTAGATTTTACAAAAGGAACCAGTCAAAGCGTGAAAGCATTTCTGAATACATTGCAGAACTACGCAGACTTTCCTACTACTGACTTAAGAGATAGACTCTCTGGTGCATTAAGGCACAGGCTTGTAAGTGACACTCAAAAGAGGCTGCTGTCAGAAGGAGACCTAACCTTAGAACGGGCATTGACCATTGCAATATCATTGGAGACTGCAGCAAAGGATGCAGCAGAACTACAGAAAAAAAGTTTAGAATGTGAAACACACAAAATATCCCTGAATGTTGCAAAAAGCCAAAAATGTTATTGATGTGGCAAATCGTCCCATTATGCAAATGAGTGTTGGTTCAAGGAAGAAGTTTGCAGCGAGTGTCACAGACAAGGTCGCATAGAGAATATACAAAGCAGACTAGAAACACAACCAAGTAAAAAGTTTCAAACACAAAACTATAAAGTGACCAAATGTAGAGCAATGCAGAGTCTGACAAAGGTGAGCTGTCATTTCTAGAACTGCATGGTATTAGTGAAGCAGATCACAAAATCATATAGATCACAATTGATGCGTCTGGTGTAAAGCTGAAAATGGAGCTGGATACAGGGTCAGCTTTGTCTATAACTCCAGAGGCTGACTACAACAGACTGTTTTCTAAGATAACATTAGGGAAGACCTCTGGTGCTAAAGACCTACACAGATGAAAAAGTGTCTCCCAAAGGCAAACTGAAAGTAAATGTGACATATGGAGGCCAAGCACAACAGTTAGTACCTTATGTATTTAAAAGTGGAGGGCCAGCACTTGGAGGCATCTGGAATTCTCTCCAAGGTTGAGTTGAGTGATTTGGCCATGCCCATTGTCCCAGGAATCAAGAAAGGGAAATCGTTAACCATTCACATATGTGGGGGTTTCAAAGTGAGCATCAACCCGCTGCTGAGTATCCCTGCCACAAATAGAATACATTTTTGCATCTTTGGCAGGTGGGAAGAGGAGCTTTTCAAAGATTGACTTGTCACAAGCCAATCTGCAAATGGAGATTGAGAAGTCAAGCAGGAAGTTCCTCACAATGAACAGTCACAAGGGACTGTTCCAGTATATTCATCTTATGTTTGGTGTTGCATCAGCTCCAGCAATTTGGCAAGGACCAAAGAACTAAAGGTCCAAGGTAGCCCTGGAACACAATGTTATCTCAATGACATCATTGTGACAGGCAAGAATGATGAAGAGCACCTCCACCTTGGTGAAGTGCATACCAAGCTGAATGAGTATGGTCTACGTGCAAAGAGAGAGAAATGTGAGTTTTTCAAAAATGAAATCTCATATTGTGGACATGTCATTGACAAGCACGGCTTACAAAAATCACAGGATAAGATTGAAGCAGTGTTACAGGCACCCAAACCAGAAAATGTGTCATGACTGAGGTCATACTTGGGGCTTGTAAAGTACTACCACTGGTTTCTCCCAAACATTGTTACAGTGCTGTACCCATACAAACAGGAGCAAAGTGGGAACCATCTGAAAGGTGTGAAAGGTCATTCAATGAAACAAACAGACTAATACCATCCAATGAACTGCTCACCCATGATGACCCATTCCTGCCCATCAGGCTGGTGGGAAGGTTGGTGAGGAAGACATATGGCATACTTGCCCTCACGAGTTGTTCCATCCAGTATAAGAGTTGGGATATATTACAATTGTACAAATCACTGTTTAGAAGGTATTTGTCTAGACAGGAGAGTTTGAGTTATAAGGAGAGATTGGATAAGCTGGAACTGCTTTCTCAGGAACAGAGGAAGCTGAGGGGTAACCTCATGGTTTATAAAGTATCAGAGGCATAGATAGGGTAGATGATCATGGCCTTTTTCTCAGGGTAGGAGAGTCGAAAGCTAGGAGGCATTGGTTTAAGATGAGAGGGGAAATATTTAAAGGGGATCTGAGGAGCACGATTTTCACACAGAGGGGTGTGGTTATGTAATTACAGAGCCAGATACAATTACAATGTGTAACAAAACATCTAGATAGGTACATGGATGGGAAAGATTTAGTGGCATCGGCTAAACACAGGCAAATATGATTGGCTTTAACAGGTTAAACAGGTTAAACTTGGTTGGAATGGATGAATTGAGTCTGTTTCTATAATGACTAACTCCATATATCTATGAATCCATTTTCGCTGATCACTGATCACCTTAGTGTCCCAATTTTATGAATCTCATGCCCACATCCAGATTTGATGAAATGCCAATGAGAATAGGCATTTCCACCTAAAAGAAAGAGTTTCGTTTTATTGTTAAACCTTTCAATAGCAAATAATAAAACCATTTGACAGAGTTGGAAAGTGAGAATCTTCACTAATAATGTGTGCCTACAATGTACATAATGCACAGCCTAATTACCATCTCTAAATTTGAAAATTACACCACTGTTGTTTGTAAAATATCAGAGGGGAATGAAAAGACATACATGAGTGAAGTGATTGACACACTGATTGAGTGGCGTTGCAAACACTGACTTGCACTCAATGTCAGCACATGTAATAAATTGACAATGGACTTCAGGAAAGGGAAGATAAGAGAACATGCACCAGGCCTCATTAAGGGGTCAGTGGTGGAAAGGGTAAACAGCTTTAAGTTCTTGGGTGTCTGCATTTCAATGGATATATTCTGAGATCAGCCTATTGAAGAAAGCACGCCAGCAGCTCTAGCTTGTTAGGAGTTTGAGGAGCATAAGCGTTCGGCACAGACTAGAAGGGCTGAGATGGCCTGTTCCCATGATGTAATTGTTATTGGTTAATTGGTATGTCACTAATGACCTGCAAATTTCTATAAATGTTTGGTGGAGAGCAGTCTGAATGGTGGCATCATCATTTGGTACAGAATATCCAATGTGCAGGATTGAAATAGGCTTCTGAGTTGTATATTCAGCCAACTTTATCATGAGCACAACTCTCTTCACTACTGAGGGCATCTTCAAAAGTCAGTGTCTCAAAATGGTGGCACCCATCATTCAGGACCCTCACTCTCCAGGACAAGCCCTCTTCTCATTATTACCATTAGGGAGGAGGGACAGGAGCCTTAACATCCACACTCAGTGTCTTAGTTACAGCTTCTTCCCCTCTACCATCAGATTTCTGAGTGGTCAATAAACCCATGAGCATTACCTAGTTATTCCTTCCTTGCACTATTTACTTAGTTTGTAAGTTATAATAATTTTATGTGTTTACACTGAACTGCTGCTGCAAAACAATTAACTTCACATAAACAAGAGAAAATCTGCAGATTCTGGAAATCTGAGAAAAACACACAAAATGCTGGAGGAGCTCAGCAGGCCAGGGAGCATCTATGGAAAAAGTACAGTCAATGTTTTGAGCCAAAACCCTTCAGTAGGACTGGAGAAAAAAGGCTGAGGAGTAGATTTAAAGGTGGGAAGCGGAGAGAGAGGACCATCGGGTGATAGGTGAAACATGGAGGGGAGGGATAAAGTAAATAGCTGGGAAGTTGATTGGTGAAAGAGACAGAAGGCCATGGAAGAAAGAAAAAGGGGCGAGGAGCACCAGAGGGAGGTGATGGGGATAAGTTGAGAGAGGGAAAAGGGGATAGGAAATGTTGAAGGGAGGGTGGGGGGGTATTACTGCACATTAGAGAAATTAATGTTCATGCCATCAGGTTGGAGGCTGCCCAAATGGAATATAAGGTATTGACAACAGTGGAGGAGGCCGTGGATGGACATATTGGAATGGGAATGGGAAATGGAATTAAAATGGGTGGCCACTGGAAAATCCCACTTGTTCTGGTGGATGGAGCGTAGATGCTCGGTGAAGCGGTCTCCCAATCTATGTCGGATCTCACCGATATACAGGAGACCACACTGGGAGCACTGAACTCAGTAAATGACACCGACAGACTCACAGGTGAAGTGTCGCCTTACCTGGCAGGACTGTTTAGGGTCCTGAATGGTAGTGAGGGAGGAAGTATAGGGGCAGGTGTAGCACTTGTTCTGTTTACAAGGATAAGTGCCAGGAGGGAGATCAGTGGGGAGGGACAAATGGACAAGGGAGCCATTTAAGGAGTGATCCCTGCTGAAAGCAGAAAATGAGGGGGTGAGAAAGATGTGGTTGGTGTTGGTGGTGGGTTTCCATTTCAGGTGGCAGAAGTTTCGGAGAATTATGTGCTAGATGCAGAGGCTGGTGGGGTGGTAGGTGAGGACAAGAGGAACCCTATCCCGAGTGGGGTAGCGGGAGGATGGGGTGAGAGCGGACATGCGTGAAATGGAAGAGAAGCAGTTGAGGGCAGCGTTGATGGTGGAGGAAGGGAAGCCCCTTTCTTTGGAAAAGGAGGACATCTCCTTTGTTCTGGAATGAAAAGCCTCATCCTGAGAGCAGATGCGGCAGAAACTGAGGAATTGAGAGAAGGGGATGGAGTTTTTACAAGTTGCAGGGTGGGACGAGGTATGGTCCAGGTAGCTGTGAGAGTCCGTGGGCTTGTAACAGACATCAGTGGATAAGCTGCCTCCAGAGATAGAGATTGTTATCAAGAAAGGGAAGGGAGGTGTTGGAAATGGACCAGGTGAATTTGAGAGCAGGGTGGAAGTTAGAGGCAAAGTGGATGAAGTCAACGAGTTCAGTATGGGTGCAGGAAGAAGCACCAATGCAGTCATCGATGTGGCATAGGAGAAGTGTGGGATGATCACCAGTGTAGGCTTGGAACATCATATAAGACAATGGCTATACTTTATTAGGAGTTTGAAGAGATTTGGCATGTCAACAAATACACTCAAAAACTTCTATAGTTGTACGGTGGAGTGCATTCTGACAGGCTAAATGTCTGGCATGGAAGGACTACTGCACAGGACCGAAAGAAGCTGCAGAAGGTTGTAAATCTAGTCAGCTCCATCTTGGGCACTAGCCTACAAAGTACCCAGGGACATCTTTAGGGAGCGGTGTCTCAGAAAGGCAGCATCCATTATTAAAGACCTCCAGCACCCAGGGCATGCCCTTTTCTCACTGTTACCATCAGGTAGGAGATACAGAAGCCTGAAGGCACAGCGACTTAGGAACAACATCTTCCCCTCTGCCATCCAATTCCTAAGTGGACATTGAAGCTTTAGACACTACTTCACTTTTTAAATATATAGTATTTCTGTTTTTGCACATTTTAATAAAATCTATTCAATATACGTAACTGATTTACTTGTTTATTTATTATTATGTTTTATTTTATTTGTTCTTATTTTTCTTTCTCTCTCTGCTAGATTATGTATTGCATTGAACTGCTGCTGCTAAGTTAACAAATTTCACTTCACATGGCAGTGATAATAAACTTGTTTCTGATTCTGATCATAAACCTGATTCTTATTCTAATTATTTCCTTAAGAATAAAGATTTTTGCAGTGACTGTCTTGTAGGAAATGAGACATTCATCTGTACACGGCAACATTGCAAAAGGTGTAAATGATCTCATTGTCTACGGTGATTAACATTGTTCAGACCAGTGGGAACGTATTAATATTTCAGAGGTGTTGAGCATGTAGCACTTACTCTCTGTTGCATACAAGGGTTTGTCACTCAAGTAGGGCTTGAATATACAAATGTCTGCTCTGGAGCTGGAAATGCTCAGGTGATCTCACAAGAATAGCGCATCAGCAGAAATTTGCACTGTTGACAAAGATATTTATCAAACTTAACATAAAAGCAGATGCAGATTAAAGAGGTTGGTGCCAAGCCAGTGCTTGTGAGCATGCACTGTATATTGAAAGTTTGTGTAAACCGGAAGGCAATTAGCATGGAGTTGGACTATTAGCCTCTTTTAAATTATGTAGAGTCTCTTTCATTGCAGAATTCAATTGTTGCTTAATTTGATTCCTATATGCAATTTTTTTTAATATTAGGAGATAGTTCCATATTAATCACTTGTGGTCCTGGTCACGGTCCTAAAAGTTTATTTATGTTTTCGCAAAATGTAACTTGTTTCTCTGGATTTGTATTTTCTGTATATTTACAAACTTATATCCCTTTGTAGGATCATCTTACAATTCCCTTCTTTTCTGTCAGTATAGCCTAGCTTTTTCCAACTCAAAATCATAGATGGATCAATATTGACATAGGTTCTTCCAGTATTTCCTCAGAGCCCAGGTGTGGACTCATCTATGGGTGGACATTGATACCATTACAAGAGTGCTGTGGAGTCCCAAAGCTCACTCTTCACTATGAACATTTTTACAAGAACACTACACTTTCTGAAATTTCCAATCCTCCAGAAAGCCATCTCACAGTTAAACTAGCAATTCAAGAATAAACTTAAATCAATGAAGTACGCTCGACAGCTGTGGCAGGGCTATCACCTCTTACAAAGTGGAATCAAATGATGTAGGTGACAAACAGGGTTTTGCTTCCAGATGAGTGCAACGTCTACTGTGCTCGCTTTGACCATCAAAATGTGGTGGGACCATCACAAACTCCCCCAGCCCTTGATGATCCAGTCTCTGTGGCCGATGTGAGAGCATCCTTCAGGAGGGTGAACCCATGGAACCCATGTGAAACCTGGCCGAGTACTAAAGACCTGTGCTGTTCAGCTAGCTGGAGTGTTAACTAAGATCATTAACCTCTTGCTTTAACAGACTGAGGTACTTATCCACCTGCTTCCAGCAGACTTCAATTGAAAAACATGCTAATCTGCCTTATAACTGTTGTCTAGTAGCACTTACATCCACAGTAATGTAGTGTTTTGAGAGACTGGTGATGAAATACATCAACTCCTGCCTGCGAAGCAACTTGCGTCTGCTCTAATTTTCCTACCAGCACAACAAGTCCACAGCAGATGCCATTTTATAGAAACATAGAAAAACTACAGTACAGTACAGGCCCTTCAGCCCACAAGGCTGTGCTGAACATGTCCTTGCCTTAGAAATTACCTAGGGTTACTAATAGCCCTCTATTTTTCTGAGCTCCGTGTACCTGTCCAGGAGTCTCTTAAAAGACCCTATTGTATCTGTCTCCCTCACCGTTGCCTCAGTCCATTCCACACACTCACCACCCTCTGCGTAAAAAAGCGTACGTCTGACATCTCCTCTGTACCTACTTCCAAGCACCTTAAAATTGTTCCCTGTTATGCTAGCTATTTTCAGCCCTGGGAAAAAGCCTCTGACTATCCACACAATCAATGCCTCTCATCATCTTGTAAACCTCTATCAGGTCACCTCTCATCCTCTAGCGCTTCAAGGAAAAATGCAAAGTTTTCTCAGCGTATTCTCATAAAGCATGCTCCCCAATCCAGGCAACATCCTTGTAAGTATTCCTCTGCACCCTTTCTATGGTTTCCACATCCTTCCTGTAGTGAGGCGACCAGAACTGGGCACAGTACTCCAAGTGGGGTCTGACCAGGGTCCTATATAGTTGCAACATTACCTCTCAGCTCTTAAACTTATTCCCACGATTGATGAAGGCCAATGCACTGTATGCCTTCTTAACCATAAAGCCAACCTGTGCAGCAGCTTCGAGTTTCCAATGGACTCAGACCCCAAGATCCCTCTGATCCTCCACACTGCCAAGAGTCTTACCATTAATACTATATTCTGCCATCATATTTGACCTACCAAAATGACCCACTCCACACTTATCTGGGTTGAATTCCATCTGCTGCTTCTCAGCCCAGTTTTGCATCCTGTCGATGTCCCGCTGGAACTTCTGACAGCCCTCCACACTATGCACAACATCTCCAACCTTTGTGTCATCAGTATATTTAATAACCCATTCCTCCACTTCCTCATCCAGGTCATTTATTAAAATCACGAAGAGTAGGGGTCCCAGAACAGATCCCTGAGGCACTCTGCTGGTGACCAACCTCCATGCAGAATACGACCTGTCTACAACCACTCTTTGCCTTCTGTGGGCAAGCCAGTTCTGGATCCACAAAGCAATGTCCCCGGGATCCCATGCCTCCTTACTTTCTCAATAAGCCTTGCATGGGGTACCTTGTCAAATGCCTTGCTGAAATCCATATACACTACATATACTACTTTACATTCATCAATGTATTTAGTCTCATCCTCAAAAAATTCAATCAGGCTCATAAGGCATGACCTGCCTTTTACAAAGCCACGCTGACTATTCCTAATCATATTATGCCTCTCCAAATGTTCATAAGTCCTGCCTCTTGGGATCTTCTCCATCAACTTACCAAACACTGAAGTAAGACTCATTGGCCTATAATTTCCTGAGCTATGTCCATTCCCATTCTTGAATAATGGAACAACATCTGCAACCCTCCCAATCCTCCGGAACCTCTCCTGTCCCCATTGATGATGTAAAGATCATCGCCAGAGGCTCAGCAATCTCCTCCCTCGGATACATGTAGCCTGGGATACATCTCTTCCGGTCCCAGTGACTTATCCAACTTCCTGCTTTCCAAAAGCTCCAGCCCATTCTCTTTCATAATATCTACATGCTCAAGCTTTTCAGTCTGCTGTAAATGATCCCTACAATCACCAAGGTCCTTTTCCGTAGTGAATACTGAAGCAAAGTATTCATTAAGTACCTTTGCTATCTCCTCTGGTTCCATACACACTTTTCCACTGTCACACTTGATAGGTCTTATTCTCTTGCTGTTCACATACTTGTAGAATGCCTTGAGGTTTTCTTTAATCCTGTCCACCAAGGTCTTCTCATGGCCCCTTCTGGCTCTCCTAATTTCTTTCTGAAGCTCCTTCCTGTTAACCTTATAATCTATTAATTCTCTATCATTACCTGGTTTTATGAACCTTTTGTAATCTCTTCTTTTCTTCTTGATTAGATTTACAACAGCCTTTGTACACCAAGGTTCCTGTATCCTATCATCCTTTCCCTGTCTCATTGGAATGTACCTATGCAGAACTCCACACAAATATCCCCTGAACATTTGCCACATTCCTTCCGTATATTTCCCTGAGAACATCTGTTCCCAATTTACGCTTCCAAGTCCTTACCTGATAGCCTCATATTTCCCCTTACTCCAATTAAACACTTTCCTAACTTATCTGTTCCTATCCCTCTCCAATGCTATGGTAAAGGAGATAGAATTGTGTTCACTATCTCAAAAATGCTCTCCCACTAAGAGATCTGACACCTGACCAGGTTCATTTCCCAATACCAGATCAAGTCCAGCCTCTCCTCTTGTAGGCTTATCTACATATTGTGTCAAGAAACCTTCTTGAACACACCTAACAAACTCCTCCCCATCTAAACTCTCTAGGGACATGCCAATCGACATTTGGGAAGTTAAAATCTCCCACCACAACAACCCTGTTATTAATACACCTTTTCAGAATCTATCTCTATCTGCCCCTTGATGTCCCTGTTACCATTGGGTGATCTATAAAGTACACCCAGTAGAGTTATTGACCCCTTCCTGTTCTTTGTTTCCACCCACAAAGATTCCGTAGACAATCCCTCCATGTCTTCCTCCTTTTCTGCAGCTGTGACACTATCTCTGATCAACAGTGCCATGCCCCCACCTCTTTTGCCTCCCTCCCTGTCCTTTCTGAAACATCTAAAGCCTGGCACTTGAAGTGACCATTCCTGCCCCTGAGCCATCCAAGTCTCAGCCACACCATCATAGCTCCAAGTATTGATCATCCGCTTTGTTCATAGTACTCCTTGCATTAGAATAGACACATCTCAAACCATTGGTCTGAGCACGTCCCTTCTCTGTCACCTGCCTATTCTTGCTCTTGCACTGTCTCCAAGCTTTCTCTATTTGTGAACTAACTACCTCTTCCTCCGTCTCTTCAGTTTGATTCCTACCCCCCCACCCAGCAATCCTAGTTTAAAATCTCCCCAATAGTCTTAGCAAACCTACCTGCCAGGATATTGGTCCCCCTTGGATTCAAGTGCAGCCTGTACTTTTTGTACAGGTGATGCCCATCCCAAAAGAGGTCCCAATGATCCAAAATTCTGAATCCCTGCCCCCTGCTCCAATCCCTCAGCCACGCATTTATCCTCCACCTCACTCTATTCCTATTCTCACTGTCACATGGCATAGACAGTAATCCCGAGATTACTACCTTTGTGGTCCTGCTGCTCAACTTCCTTCCTAACTCCCTGTAGTCTGCTTTCAGGACCTCCTCCCTTTTCCTGCCTATGTCGTTGGTACCAATATGTACCACAACCTCTGGCTGTTCACCTTCCCACTTCAGGATATTGTGGACGTAATCAGAAACATTCTGGATCCTGGCACCTGGGAGGTAAAAACTACCATCCATGCTTCCTACCTGCATCTACAGAATTGCCTGTCTGACCCCTTAACTATAGAGTCCCCTATCACTACTGCCTTCCCGTTCCTTCCCCTACCCTTCTGAGCCATAGGGCCAGACGCTGTGCCAGAGACACGGCCACTGTTGCTTCCCCCACCTCCCAACAGTATTCAAACAGGAGTACTTATTGTTAAGGGGTACTCTCTAGTATCTGACTCCTGCCCTTCCCTCTCCTGACTGTTACCCACTTATCAGTCTCCTGAGGCCCTGGTGTGACTATCTGCCTATAGCTCCTCTCTGTCACCTCCTCACTCTCCCTGACCAGACGAAGGTCATTGAGCTGCATCCCCAGTTCCCTCACGTGGTCCCTAAGGAGCTGCAGCTCGATGTACCTGGCACAGATGTCGCTGTCCAGGAGGCTGGGTGTCTCCCGGACATCCCATATCTGACACCCAATACAGAACACTGGCCTCACAGGCATACTTCGTGTTTCTCTTCCTCACAGGCAACTTACCTCGCCTTGACCCATTATCACCAAAGCCCGAAGGAGCCAAATCCCTACCACTCTGCCTCAGCTCACTCCATCAATGACCACTCCTTTGATTTCATTGACTCTTCACTCAACTCTGGATCACCTAGATAGCAAAGATTCATACATCAGGACTCTTTATGGACTACAGCTCAGCATTCAATAATACCATAAGAAGCAGGAGTAGAAGTAGGCCATTTGGCCCATACCGTCTGCTCTGCCATTTCATCATGGCTGATCCATTTCCCTCTCAGCCCCAAACAGGGCTAATCAAGAAACCATACATCTTAAATAAACCAATATATAATCTGTTATCCATGCTAGAATCTTTACTGTAACACCATGGGCTTGTAGCTTGTTAAGCAGCCTCATGCATGGCACCTTGTCAAAGGTCTTCTGAAATTACAAGTGAACAACATCAACATTATCTCTTTTGTCTATCCTCCTTGTTATTTCTTCAAAGAATTCCACAAATTTGTCAGGCAAGATTTTCCCTTGAGGAAACCATGCTGTCTAGGGCCTATTTTATCATGTGCCTCCAAGTACTTGAGACTTCATATTTGATAACCAACTCCAATATCTTCCCAACCACTGAGGTCAGACTAACTGGCCTATAGATTCCTTTCTTCTGCCTCTCTCCCTTCTTGAAGAGTGGAGTGACATTTGCAATTCCAATCTTCTGGAACCATTCCAGAATCTAGTGATTCCTCAAAGATCATTACCAAAGCCTCCACAGTCTCTTCAGCTACCTATTCAGAACCCTGGGGTGTACACCATCTGGTCCAGGTGACTTATCTACCGTCAAACCTTTCAGTTTCTCAAGAACTTTCTCCCCAGTAATGGCAACTTCACACACTTCATAACCCCTGACACCTGGAATTTCCATCTTACTGCCAGCGTCTTCCACGGTGAAGACTGATGCAAAATACTTACCCAGTTTTTCTACCATTTTCTTGTTCCTCATTACTACCTCTCCAGTATTGTTTATCAGCAGTCCAATATCCACTTCTGACTCCCTTTTACACATTGTGTATCTGAAGAAACTTCTCATATCCTGTTGAATATCATTGGCTAGCTTGCTTTACCTTCTTAATTACTTTTTAAGTTGTCTTCTGTTGGTTTTTAAAAGCTTCCCAATCCTCTAACATCCCATTAATTTTTGTTCTATTATATGTCCTCTGTTTGGCTTTTATGTTAGCTTTGACTTCTCTTGTTAGCCTTGGTTGGGTCATCCTGACTTTAGAATACTTCTTCCTCTTTGGGATGTATATATCTTTTATCTTCTGAATTGCTTTCTGTGGTGGTTCAGTCCAAAGTCCGTGGTCTAGTCTGCGGACTCCGGACTCCAGGTTTTCTGGCAGTCCTTTGCTGCGGTTGGAAACACCTGAGGCTCATATTGGAACTGGGAATATAAGTGGCCCTGGTATTGAGTGTGGTTGGGGGTTGTCTTGTCAAAATACTCATAGCACAGATGGTTGGTGGAAGGCTAGAAAGGATTCTTGCTTTCCTTGGGGCTGTGTTGGAGAACCATGGCTTCTGGGAGCCTTGCTGGTAGAAGTTGGAGTGGTCATTGTGCTATGGATTCAGCTGTTTCCCGGGCCAGCTGGGTGGCTGTCAGCCACTCTGAGCTAGGTAGGGTCCGGTTGCTTCCGTAGCCAGCCAAGGCCGCTGGCTGTAATGGCTACTCAGAGCTACCCTGGTGTAGAGATGGAACTGTCTGTCGTTCCTTGGTGTTTGTCTCTTCCTGTCCTTGACTGGAAGAAGGAACAAGCAGTGGTTGACCACTATACTACATCCTGGAGACAGAGAGGCCGGGCTGAGGCCTCAATCGCCTTTATACAGGGGTCTGTGGGAGGAGCCACAGGAGCAGTCAGCAGGGGGTGTGTCCAGACAGGTATATGTAGTTCACCACAAGCCTCAAGCCTGGACCCAAGCCTGCGGCCTCCAGCCTCAAGCCTGGACCCAAGCCTGCGGCCTCCAGCCTCAAGCCTGGACCCAAGCCTGCGGCCTCCAGCCTCAAGCCTGGACCCAAGCCTGCGGCCTCCAGCCTCAAGCCTGGACCCAAGCCTGCGGCCTCCAGCCTCAAGCCTGGACCCAAGCCTGCGGTCTCCAGCCTCAAGCCTGGACCCAAGCCCGCAGCCTCCAGCCTCATCACGTCTTCACCTGGGTTTGGGGGTCCAAGTCCGAGGCAAGACCCAGATTCTGGGTCCTTGTCCAGTCTCGGGCTCGGAGTCCACCCCAGGCTCCTTGTTCCCAGTCCTTCGTCCTGGTCCTGCTTCCCCTGCTTAGACTGCATCCTGTCCCGTCTTTGGGTTTTGTCTTGTCCTGTTTCCGGGACTCCAGTGTCTGTGCCCTGCAGTTGGGTCCTGATTCAACACCTGACATATGACACTTCCAGAAATTCCAGCTTTTACTGCTCTGCGAACATCCCTGCCTGTGTTCTTTTCCAATCAATTCAGCTGACTCCTCTCTCAAACCTCTGTAATTCCCTTTTCCCCACTGTAATACTTTTCCATCTGACTTTAGCTTCTGCTTCTCAAATTTCTGGGTGAATTTGATCATATTATGATCACTTTCTCCTAGGTCTTTTTACCTTAAGCTCTTTAATCACTTCTGATTCATTGCACAAAACCCAATCCAGACTAGTTGATGCCCTACTGGGCTCAATTACGAGCTGCTCTAAAAAGACATCTCGTAAGCATTCTTTGAATCCCCTGTTTTGGAATCTAGCAGCAACCTGATTTTCCTTTTCTACCTGCATATTGAAATCCCCCGCGATTATTATAACATTGCCCTTTTGGCATGCATTTTCCATCACCCTTTGTAATTTGTAGACCACATCCTTACTACTGTTTGGGGGTCTGTAAACAACTCCCATCAGGGTCTTTTTGTTCTTACTGTTCCTTAGCTCTATCCATAATGATTCAATACCCTCAGACCCTCTGTCACCTCTTTCTAATGATTTGATTTTATTTCTTACCAACTGAGCCACACCACCCCGTCTACCCTCCTGTCTGTCTTTTTGATACAATGTGTATCCTTCTACATTAAATTACCAGCTATGATCTTCTTTCAGCCATGATTCAGTGATACCTACAACATTGTCTGCAGTTTTGGTCTCCAAGTTTGAGGAAGGACATTCTTGTTATTGAGGGAGTGCAGCGTAGTTTCACGAGGTTAATTCCCGGGATGGCGGGACTGTCATATGTTGAAAGATTGGAGCGACTGGGCTTGTATACACTGGAATTTAGAAGGATGAGAGGGGATCTGATTGAAGCATGTAACATTATTAAGGGACTGGACACGTTAGAGGCAGGAAACATGTTCCTGATGTTGGGGGAGTCCAGAACCAGAGGCCACAGTTTAAGAATAAGGGGTAGAACATTTAGAAAGGAATTGAGGAAAAACTTTTTCACCGAGAGAGTTGTGGATCTATGGAATGCTCTGCCTCAGAAGGCAGTGGAGGCCAATTCTCTGGATGTTTTCAAGAAAGAGTTAGATAGACTTCTTAAAGATAGCGGAGTCAAGGGATATGGGGAGAAGGCAGGAACGGGGTACTGATTGTGGATGATCAGCCATGATCACATTGAATGGCGGTGCTGACTTGAAGGGCCCATTGGCCTACTCCTGCACTGATTGTCTATTATCATACATGCCAATCTGTAATTGTGCTGCAAGTTCACCTACCTTTTTCCTTATTCTGCACACATTCAAATTTAACACAAGTCCTGTATTCACCCATTTTGACTTTGTCAGCCTTTTACATTGCAACTCATCCTATTGACTGTAACTTTGCCCTGTCAGCAGCCTTCCTCAATATACGTTACCTCTGTTTGTAAAACAGTTACCTCGTTCTAAGCACTATCATCTGTTTTTCCTATGATATTTCTTGCGTTTAAATCTACTCCGCACAGGACACTAGTTACACCATGCACAACTTCTTGATTCCTAACTTTGAGGTCTCACCAGCATCTGTCTCCACAACCTCTCCACTGCCTGTTTCTGGCACTCTGGTTCCCATCCCCATGCAGTTCTAGTTTAAACCCCACCATGCAACATTAACAACCTTTCCTGCTAGCATATTACTCCCCCTCCAGTTCAGGTGAAACTATCCCCTCTGTACAGGTCCTACCTTCACCCCTATCATTCCCTCAAATACTATCTCTCAGATCTATTCAATAAGCTTCAAGACCTTGGCCTCAATACTTCCTTGTGTAATTGGAACCTTGATTTCCTGACTTACAGACCACAGTCAGTTCAAATTGGCAGCACCATCTCCTCTGCAATCTCCATCAGCACAGGCACACCACAAAGCTTTGTGTTTTGTCCCCTACTCTACACACTTTATACTTAAGACCATGTGGCTAAGCACAGCTTTAATGCCATATTCAAATTTGCTTATGACACCACTGTTGTAAGTCGAATCAAAGGTGGTGACAAATCAGCATATAGGACGAAGGTTGAAAATTTGGCTGAGTTGTGCTACAACAACAATCTCTTACTCAATGTCAGCAAGACCAAGCTGATGATTGACTTCACGAGGAGGAAACCGGAGGTCCATGAGTCAGTCGTCATCAGGGGTAGTGAGGGTCAGCAACTTTAACTCAGTTATCATTTCAGAGGACCTGTCCTGGGCCCAGTACATAAGTGCAATTACGAAGAAAGCATGGCAGTGCTACTTCCTTAGGAGTTTGTGAAAATTCAGCATGACACCTAAAACTTTGACAAACTTCTATAGACATGTGGTGAGGAGTATATTGACTGGCTGCATCACAGCCTGCTATGGAGACACCAATGCCCTTGAACGGAAAATCCTACGAAAGGTTGTGGATAAGGCCCAGTCCATCACATGGAAAACCCATTGAGCATGTCTACATGGAGCATTGTCACAGGAAAGCAGCTTCTATCATCAGGGCCCCTACCATCTAGGTCGTGCTTTCTTCTCACTGCGGTCATGAGGAAGAAGGTACAGGAGACTCTGAACTCTAGTTCAGGAACATTAATTACCCCCGAGCCATCAGCCTCCTTAAGCAAAGGGGATAATTTCACTCCAGTTTTCTTGCCCCATCACTAACTGTTCCTCTAACCTATGGATTCACTTCCAAGGACACTTTACCTCATATTCTCAATATTTATTGCTTATTTATTTGTTATATATTTTTTCAGCTCAAGCAGGTAAATTAACCTGAGGAACAAGCATAGCCAAACACACACATTTCTAGACTACTAGGAACTTTTGGACTGTTCTAGTGGTGTTTAGAATTGTGGCATTCTTATAAATATTACCACCAGGACAATGTCTACCTTCTTCATATTGAAAAGTCTTTCAATTTCCTCTTTTAATTCAGCATATTTCTGGTGTTTTTCACATTGATTTCTGTAAGTTATGTGTGTTTGGAATGGCTATATCTATTAAATGAGTTGTTCCTGTTTGTTTATGCTATATTATTATATCTGGATGATTATTATGGATTGCCCTATCTGTAATAACTGATCAGTCATAATATAATTTGTGGTATTCTGACTCTAAAACTACATCAGGCTTGTATTTATAGTAGGATGTGATTTCATTTATCAGCTTGTAGCTTAAAGCAAGATTTTGGTGAATGAAGTTTGTCACTTGATCGTGCCAGTGTAAGTAATCAGATTAAATTAAACTGCTACAGGATCTGGTAATGTATTGGATTGCTTCTGTTTTTTCTTGGCATTTTCTACACTTATCGTCTTGGATTTGTTGGTCTTTTATTATGTATTTTTGATTTTTTTTTGTGTTAACCACCTGGTCCTGTATTGCCACAAGGAATCCTTCTGCTCCTGGGAAGAATTCTCCGACTCTGAGCCAGGCATGCGATGTTTCCTTGTCAGCATCCAGTCTGCTCAGATCATGGGGATGAGTTCCATGGAGGGTCATGCTCTTCCATTGATTAGCTTTTTCTTCAATAGTGATAATGTCTTCACTTTTCTGGGTTTTGGTCTAATTTAAGTTTAGTGGTATATACTTGTTATCAGAATTGCATATGCTTGCGTGGAGTGCTGATTCCTGTTTTCAGTGATGAAAGTATGTCCTTAGAAGTTTTATCTGACTGTTGTGTAGATTTCTAATGTCTGTTATTCCTCTTCCCCATTCTGTCCTAGGTAGTATTAATCTACATTTGAATGTACATAATGTTTTCTGAAATTTCTCAGTTCAGTTCTTATTTTTCTTTGTAAATTTTCCAGATCAGTTTCAGACCAAGATATTATTCCAAAAGAATGTTAATATAGATATAGTGAAAGTGTTTATTGCTTTTGTTAGATTTTTACTGTTGAGTTCTATTTGGCAGATTTTCTTAAGCCTTGAAGATTCTGTCAAAAGTTTCTCCTTTAACATGGTATGATCTATTTTCTTTCCTTGTTGATGTCCCAGATACTTATAAGTTTCATATTCAGCTATTGGCTATTTTTATCATTATTATTATTATTTCTTTTTTCTTTCTTTTTGTACTGGCAGAGTTCATTGTCTTTTGCAGACTGGTTGTCTGCCCTGTTGGTGCAGTCTTTCATTGGTGATTGGATTTATTGAGTATGCCCACAAGAAAATTAATCTCAGGGTTCTGTATGGTGACATATAGTACTTTGATAATAGATTTACTTTGAACTTTGAATGCCTTGATCTTTAGTGTGATTCTGAACAACTAATCTGAACCTTCTCAAGGGTATCAAGAAAGCAAAATATTTTCAGATGTGAATTTTGTAGTTATCATCTGCAATCAAATATTCCACATACATTTTGTTATTGTTTAGTAAAATTAGTGAAGGATTTGATTCCAGCAGATTTCAATGGAACTGAATTTTTGAAATAAGCCTGCAGTAAACACCCACTGCTTCATACCAAGAGATCCATTTGTCAGCAATGAAAATTTATAGCACATTATCATTCCTTAGGCTGGTCATCTGTATGTGTCACCTCTTTTGATCACCGTTTAGAGTAAATGACGCACCTTACATGAATCTTTATGCCATTAGACACAACTATTTTATAATTCTGATCAGTTCTTTTAAATAGTAGACAAAATGTAACTGAAGTATTGCAATGTGAAAGTGAACAGGAGAGACAACAGATTCTGTGAGACATAAAGAATTCTAGGAAACAGATCCAGTCATTAGATTTTATTATTCTCTTTAAAATGTAGGTAATTGGCCAGGTCAGTAATCCCTGAGGTGGAAGTTCTTACTGTTAACTGCCCTTATTACTGCCCTCTAATGTATCATTTGGGACTTATATTTCACTGGTGCACTGGTAGGTCTCATCATTAAAGAGTTCAGGGCTATTGAGTAGCCTGGGCCATCAAAGAGAACGGTTTCTCATCCCCTGTACTCACTGGAGTAGCACGTGTTTAAGACAGTTGTTCAATGACAAGCATATTGCAGGCTAACAACACGTTAAAATATTTTTAAACCGGTTGATCGCTTTTCAGTGCTACATCCAAATAGATGGTAATCAGTGACACAGTATCTCTTCCATGGAAGTTGTATTAGATAATCACCTTACAGGACTAGTTTAGTCTACTGACTCCCACATTCTGAGATTGACAGATAACCATATACACCTTTAACTCCCCAGCATGAACATGCAGCTGCATGTGTTGGAAAATGAAGCAGGTCATTTTTGAAATTATGACAGGAAATGGATAAGCCTCAGCTATCAAGTCTACTGCTACATCCTTGAGGTGAAACTGACATAACTTTTTATAAGCAGGTTTCACAATTTTACTATTGTTATGTTGTTCTGATTGGGAGAGGCTGCATTCTATCAACATAAGTCACTTCATAATCTGTCACATATCCTACATTGACACTGGAAATTTCATGCTCAGTTTTGTGTAAGTACGTACAAAGGTAAGCATTTCATTAAACAACTCCCCCACTTAACTCACCATCAGTAGGTTCATGAAGTTACCTGTGGAAGCCCAAGTTCAGAGTCAAAGTTATAGTTGAAAGTCCTGGAAGGGTTAGGTACTGGGACCATGTAGTGCTGTTCACAAATTACACAGGGACAGTCTTAAACAAAATCCAACTTGATGAGGAGATGAGAGTGGGAATCCGTAAGCATTTATGGTGCTCTGAACAACAGCAATGAAACGAGATTCCTGTTGTACAGTGAGATTATGCAAAGTTGAAGTCTCCTTTTCACCGAAGGAACATCTCAATTTGTTTAATCATCATGTTCAAAAGAGAAGACCACAACTTACAACTCCACTCTCTGGCAACTGAGACCTTGAAGGTCACCATCATTACTTCCACCCTGTTTTATGATGGGCCTTTAGGATAGAAAAATGTCTGAGAGTAATGTGCAAAGTTAAAGTTAGACAAACAGTGATGTTGAATTGATACTAAGAAGATTGGTTAAAAGCCTTGGTTGTTGGACTTTGAATGGAAGCTTAGTAGAGATTGCAGTTTTATGCAGAGAAGATCATCAAAATAATTCTCTCCTTGTGTAAGCAACTTCATATCACACAGTACTGGTAAAGCAAGTAAGGCTCGATCCAATTTCCCAGCATGGTTTCAAGAGTTTAGGGCTAAGACTTCAGGCTACGCGGAAAGAACATTTGGCCAGAGTTTGAGGGTATCAGAGTTCTCAGAGGGGCAAAAGGCTACAGGATATTTTAGAGACATGGGGTAGAAATGAAGGCATGGAGAATTTTAACACTGAACTGATTCATTACATTGGTGTACCAGGAGCCCAGTGAAGGCAGAGAAGCATAGAATAAGCTGGGATGCAGATTTGATACCAGGTAGCAGAGGACGATGGATGAGCTGTGCGGTGATAGTTAGATAAAGTTTATGAAGGGTGTTGGCGCAACAAAGAAAGCTTTGGAAAAACTAGGAGGCAATAGGAACATAGCAGAAGGCTTCAGAATCAAAGGCAGGGGCAAGGGCCAGACAATATCACATAGGCTGAAAGGAATCAGTCATAGATTGAGCTCAGCTGTAACTGGAAACTGAGGTTCCAAATAGTTTGTGAGCCCGTGGAGAGGAAAGAGGATGGAACAAGTGGAACTTAAGAATGGCAGAAGATATCAAGATTAACTGAGTACACATGGCATAAAGTGTCCCTTTCTACTCAAACTAGCCTACAACCTTCAACTGCCTACCCTGAATAAATATCAGTAGCAGATATATCACTGTCACTGCCAAATTCTTTGAAACTCCAAGTACAATTATATTTTAAATATTCTTTTTTCCTCTCTGTTAGGTGGCTGAGGAATGGAATTTGTGTTGAGAACTGAAGGCAATGACTTCTATTTTCCTTAGATACCTTGGGGAAGTTAAGGGTCAAAGAGAAGTGAGGTTCAACAAGTTACCTGCCACACAACAGTATTGTAGAGGGTGAGGATCAGGGGTTTCCAACCTTCTTTTATGCCATGGATCCTTACCATTAAAATTTAGTGGCCATTACAGAGAAGAGGTTGGAGGGTGTAGAGGATTGGGAATTAAATATCCAAGGGTATCAGGTGATACGGAGGGATAGACAGGAAGTTAAGGGAGGTGGCGTAGCACTCTTAATTAAAGATGCAATCATGGTGTTAGTGAGAGACGATATAAGATCTAAGAAGCAGAATATTGAATACATCTGTGTAGAGATTAGGAATAGTAAGGGGAAAAAATCACTGGTGGGATTTGTCCATGGGCCACTGAATAATGACATTACAGTGTCACAGGCAATAAGCAGAGAACTATCTGATGCACATCAGAATGTAACGGGAACTTCAACTTGCACATAGATTGGGTGAATCAAGTTGGTTGAGGCAGTCTTGAGGAGGACTTCACAGAATGCATCTGTGATAGTTTTCTTGAACAGCATGTTACTGAACCTACAAGGGAATGTGTATCTTAGATCTTGTCCTGTGCAGTGAGACAGGTAAAATTAGTGATCTTGTCATTAGGGATCCTCTTTAAAAGAGTAATCACAGTATAATTGAATTTCTCGTACAAATGGAGGGTGCAATAGTTCAATCTAAAACCAGTGTATTATGCCTAAACAATGGAATGAGGGAGGATTTGGCTCGTGTCGACTGGGGACACCGGCTTTATGGTGGGACGGTTGAGGAGCGGTGGAAGACTTTCAAAGAGATTTTTCATGGTGCTCAACAAAAGTATATTGCAGTTAAAAGCAAGGACAGTAAGAGTGGAGAGAGCCAGCCTTGAATAACTAAGGAAATAAAAGAAGGCATCAAACTAAAGTCGCCAAGAGTAGTGGGAAACTGGAAGATTGGGAAAACTTTAAAAAGCAACAAAGTACCATTAAGTGAGCAATAAAGAAAGAGAAGCTAGATTATGAAATTAAACTGCAACGGTTCACGATATACATTATCAATTCGAAAGAGGGGACCGCGTGCAGTGTATCTAAGTTTGCTGATGATACTAAGTTGAGTGGAAAAGCAAATTGTGCAGAAGATACAGAGAGTTTGCAGGAGAGATATATAAGTTAAATGAGTGAGCAAGGGTCTGGCAGATGGAGTACAATGTTGGTAAATGTGAGGTCGTCCACTTTGGAAGGAAAAATGAAAGAGCAGATTGTTAATTAAATGATAAAAAATTGCAGCCTGCTGCTGCGCAGAGGGACTTGGGAGTGCTTGTACATGGATTGCAAAAGGCTGGTTTGCAGGTGCAGCAGGCTATCAAGAAGGCAAATGGAATGTTGGCCTTCATTGCTAGAGGGATTGAATTTACGAGCAGGGAGGTTATGCTGTAACTGTACAGGGTACTGGTGAGGCCGCAGCTGGAGTACTGTGTGCAGTTCTGGCCTCCTTACTTGAGGCTTTGGAGGTGTTGCAGAGGAGGTTCACCAGGTTGATTCCAGAAATGAGGAGGTTAGACTATGAGTAGAGATTCAGTCGCCTGGGACTGTACTCTCTGGAATTCAGAAGAATGAGAGGAGATCTTATAGACACATATAAAATTATGAAAGGGATAGATAAGATCGAGATAGGAAAATTGTTTCCATTGGTAGGTGAAACTAGAACTAGGGAATATAGTCTCAAGATTCAGGGGAGTAGATTTAGGATGGAGATGAGGAGGGACTGTTTTTCCCAGAGGGTGGTGAATCTGAGGAATTCTCTGCCCAATGAAGCAGTAGAGGCTACCTCAGTAAATATATTTAAGACAAGGTTGGATAGATTTTTGCATAGTAGGGAATTAAGAGTTATGGGGAAAAGGCAGGTAAGTGGAGATGAGTCCATGGCCAGATCAGCCATGATTTATTGAATGGCGGAGCAGGCTTGACAGGCCCGATGGCCGACTCCTGCTCCTATTTCTTATGTCCTCATGAAGTTTTGCCCTCCTTGCCTGGGTCCAGACAAACCAACACCAACCTATCAAGGACCTCGGCTTCTCCCACATCTGCCTCTGAAAACTCCAGCTTCAATGACGAGAAACCATCAGATGGGTGGTCGTATGTACTAAAACCCCAGATCTCTGGTACACTGAGTGGCATCACTGGTAAAGGCATCAAATACCAGTTGTAAAACAAGCGGTACAGCAGAGAAACCTGAGAGTCCGTGCCAAGTATGGCTCTAGCGTAAAGACCCTTGATCCGTAGGGATACACTGGAGCTTGGCCCCACTAAACCTTCAGGAATAGGGTTTTACACTTCAGTGTGTCCCCTGATGCATTGATTGGAAATAGTACAACCCCCCCTCCCCAAGACATCAGGTCATTCCCTCACAGTGTCTCTTCGAAGTTTACTGACTTCTCTTTCTGCTTAAGTGCTCGGGGGTTCACTTTCCAAAGGTTTTCCCATCCTGCATGAAGTGTCCCTCTTCACCACTGGCCACTCCACTTTTCAAGGGACCTTGTTTAACAGTAGCCCTCTGCCTACGCCCCCCAGTGTGTCTGACTCCCTGTCGGCTTTGTCATGCTTGCTGGCCAATAACAACCAGGTCACCTCAGTTGTAAGATCCACCATGAACTCCTTTAACACCTCCGGTTGTGGGATATCAGGGGTCACTTCAGCAATGGAGGCTTCTACCGAGGACTGTACCCTGCAGAAGGAGGCCTCCCACTTCTCCATCACACTTTCCTCCTCTCTTACCTCTGATCAGCTCTGATAAGAGGGAGGGGGAGTGTCCTGCAAGACATTCAGAGGCTGCAAGCAATCATGTCCTGTGCCTGTGCACCTTTCACCACTTCACTAATTTACTTTAGTAGTCTGAATGATCCCTCTATGCTGCAAGCAATTCAGCTGTCTTTCTAGCCGAAAAATGTAGGCAGAATGTTTCCCTCCCTTCTCCTGAGCCATGCTCCTAAACCCCATCATAAGCTCCGTTAGGTTTCCCATCATGCCAAAAATGTTTTCTCATGCGTGTATGTAGCCAGGGAAGTAGCGTGCGGCTGGACCTCTCAGACTCTACCAGTAGCTGTCTTTTGCTACTCATCCAGCATCTAAGAGGTCTGCTCTGCCCAAGTCCCATATTCCTCCTCCCCCTTGGATGTGGGCTTCACCCTCGAGAATATTCTCAGTCTACGGTAACTGGGACTTCCCACTGGGACATTTGATCACTTATTTGCCAAGGATGTATGGACCGATACCGACTCTGAATTCTCACCCCTCACTGGAGGACTCAGACCTTCCACATCAGACTACTCCCTTGCTGCGCAGGAACAAGAGCAGCTTGTCTTTAAAGTCTCCGCCTTCTGCTATGGGAAACTCAGCTTCCAATTCGGTACCTTCGCCTACACCCCTCTTCTCAGAAAGCATGCTCAGGGCAATCACATAGCATCCAACGAACTCAGTCCTGGATGAGCTCCCACAATGAACCCCCTATCTTCCCAGGCGTCTCAGGAAATGGCTCATTCACCTTTGCTGGCAGTCTCCCAACTCAGTGCTGAGAAACCCACTGGTCTCTGGCCTTGTAGTCTGGGGTATACACGCTCTTGTCCCCCCAAATCTATGAGATTGGGCTGTCTCTACCCAAGCCCTGGTTTGTGTGAATACTCTGTGATTTGCTGCCCTGTTAAAGTTCGTCGGCCGGAAATGACAGACTGCATACAATTAAAGGAAGTATTCTTATGAATATTAACTTAACTAAAGAGTAAAGAAAAAAGGGCCCATTATAATTTAACAGTCAAATTGGCTCAGGTTGGAGCTTAAATCTTCCAAAAGTCATGTTCACCAATCCTCAGTAGACTCCACAACTTGCTCCATCGAACTATGGTCCCCACCGGATCAAATCCTACAACCGGGTCTCTCCAGAATCTTCTCTCTTCATCTGCCACCGAACAAAGACAAAGGCTCCCACCAGTGTCAGGCACAAAACAGAACCTGCTTCCCCAGTCTTCTCTCTTGATTGAATGACCCATACTCCTAAACACACCTTACTTCTAATGATCGCCCAAACACAGTTAGCAATGAAACCTTTACCATGGTGTTACACAAAAAAAATGATAATTGATTTAACGAAATCAAGTAGGTATGAACAAGCTCCACTGTTCATAAACAAAGCAGTGAAAAGGGTCTCAAGCTTTAAATTCTTGGGAGTGAACATCACAGAGGAGCTCTCTTGGTCCAGCAATACCTCCTTGGCAGCAGGAATAGCTCTGCGGTGCCTACATTATCTTACGAGTTTAAAGAGAGCAAATTTGCCCCAAAAGCTACCAGTAAACTTTTCTAGATGTGTAATTGAAAGGATACTGAGCAGAAGTGTGAAGAAATTCCATTACTACACATTCTAGATTATGTGAGACTTAATTTTGCTGATCTTTTATTCAGTCGCCAATGAGCTGACCTGGATCTTGACTTTCAGAGAATTAATTACAGGTAATTGCAAAATTTCTTAAGCTGACAGATAAACAGTTAGAACCAAGGGAAAGAAGGAAAAAGATACAAAAACTACCCAGGTGTTGTCAGAGGTAAAAGTAGAAAGATGCTTAAGCATCAATGACAAAATAAGAATCAGAATCAGGTTTAATATCACTGGCACATGTCATGAACTTTGTTAACTTTGCAGCCGCAGTACAAAGCAATACATGAAAAATGTAGAAAAAAACTGAATTACAGTAAGTATATTAAATAGCAGTGCAAAAACATAAATTAAAAAGAAGTAGTGAGGTAGTGTTCATGGGGTCAATGTCCATTTAGAAATCGGATGGGAGGGAGGTGGAAGCTGTTCCTGAAGCACTGAGTGTGTGCCTTCAGGCTTCTGTACTTTCTTCCTGATGGTAACAATGAGAAGAGGGCACGTTCTGGGTCATGGGGATCCTTAATGATGGGCGCTGCCTTTCTGAGGCACCGCTCCTTGAAGATGTCTTAGATATTATGGAGGCCAATATGGAGCTGACTAATTTTACCACTCTCTATAGTTCATTTTGATCCTGTGCAGTAGCCCTCCTTCCCCATACCAGACAGCGATACAGCCAGTCAGAATGCTCTTCTTGGTATATCTGTGGGAGTTTCCAAGTGTTTTAGTTGATAAACCAAATCTCCTCAAGCTCATAATGAAATATAACCACTGTTTTGCCTTCTTTATAGCTGCATTTGTATGTGGGGAGTAGGCTAGATCCTCAGAGATATTGACATCCAGGAACTTGTAATTGCTCACTCTCTTCACTTCTGATCCCTCTATAAAGATTGGCTGGTGTTTCCATGTCGTACCCTTCCTGAAGTCCAATCAGCTCTCAGGTCTTACTGATGTTAAGGGCAAGGTTGTTGTTGCGACACCACTCAACCAACTGGTATAGCTTGCTCTAGTACACCCTCTTGTCACCATCTGAGATTCTGCCAACAATTGTTGTAGCATCAGCAAATTATAGATGGCATTTTAGCTTTTCCTAGCTACATAGTCATGGGTGTAGAAGGAATAGAGCAGTGGGCTAGGTACACATCCCTGAGGTGTGCCGGTGTTGATTGTCAACAAGGTAGAGATACTATCACCAATCCACACAAATTGAGGTCTTCTGGTTAGGAAGTTGAGGATCCAGCTGCAGAGGGAGGTACAGAAGGCCTAGGTTCTGTAGCTTATCGATCAGGACTGTAGGAATGATGGTGTTAAACACTGAGCTAAAGTCAATATACAGCATCCTGACATAGGTATTTGTACTGTCCAGATGATCCAAGGTCACAAGGGGAGCCAATGAGATTGTGTCCGCCATAGACCTATTGTGGCAGTAGGCAATTTGCAGTGGGTCCAGTTCCTTTCTGAGGCAGGAATTCATTCTAGCCATGACCATCTTCTCAAAGCATTTAATCACTGTAGATGTAAGTGTTGTGGGACGATAGTCATTAAGGCAGCTCACACTACTCTTCTTGGGCACTGGTATAATTGTTGCCCTTTTCAATCAGGTGGGAACTTCTGACTGTAGCAATGAGAGATTGGAAATATCTTTGAATACCTTGTCAGTTGGTTGGCACAAGTTTTCAGAGCCTTACAGGTACTCCAGTGGGGCCTGCTGCCTTGCGAGCATTCACCCTTCTGAAAGACAGCCTGATGTCTAAAAGTGGTATAATTAATTGTTTTTTATTTTCCATAAATGAGAGATATAATAATTTCATAGCATTTGACTTGGGCAGTAGTTTCCCAATTCATTCTACATTCCACTAGGTATATATTGATACCCATGTGGAACCATTAAACAATTACAAAATATTTTTATTCAGTTTATGATAAGAGTATTGTATCCATATATGAGATGATACAACTGATGTGGTTAAATATAAATCACAATCAAAATCACTTGGCTTCTTATACTGCATGTCCCAGTAGCAAAGGCATTGTTGTTTTTATCCAAAGTTCAAAGTAAACTTTAATATCAAAGTACATATATGTCATCAAATACAACCCCGAGAATCATTTTCCTGCGGGCATACTCAGCAAATATATAGAATAGTAACTATAACAGGGTCAATGAAAGATCAACCAGACAACAAACAACAAATGAAAATATAACTAATGAGAACTTGAGATAAAGAGTCCTCAAATTGAAATCATTGGTTGTAGGAACATTTCAATGATGGGGCAAATGATGTTCCTCTTAGAATTAAACTCATTTTCAACATTGCAAACCTATGATCAAGTACCTTCTTACCAATATCAAAAATTTCAGTTAGAAATTGGAAAATCCCACAGCTTTAAAAGAAACGGAGACAGCAATTCCCATCCAAATGAGTAGGTTTCTGCTGGATTATACATCAGCTTCTACTGCTACACGAAGTACATGTTACTCTTGGAGACAAAGGAATGCTGGAAATGTTGCTCTCCCTCTTCCTTGATATTATTGAGCCTTCTACATTGTAATCAAGGTGGAGAAGCCTGATTTTTATGATTTTTTCAGACTGATGTACAGTATTTATTGCAAGCCAGCACATGTCTGCAACCAAAATCCTAATGGGAATAAATGGCAACTGCGAAGATCAGGTAGTAACAACAAAATAATCCCCACTGCAAAATAACTGCTCTGAGGTGAGCTAATAATTAGACATTCTGGCAGGGCTTTCAGTAGGACCTTTTGTACAAAAGCAGATAAGGCTTGATTTTGTGTTTCACAGATGTTTCTTTGAAATATGACAGTAAGTCTCCAAATACTTGGAAATCTCATACCATGTTATTAAAGGCGTCCCAGTCATCAAAAGGATCTTCCAGGGTGGAAGGTAGTGAGCAGGAAAAGGAATTGATACTTGACAGGGGAGGAAACATTAACTTCTAACTACGTCACTTTCTCTGCAAAGTTTCATGATAGTAGACATCATTTCAGGCCGTAATTTAAAGCAGGAGCAAAGAGAGTATTAACTTTCAACTCAGTGGCCACTTCATTAGATGCACATGTATATTTGCTTGTTAGAGCAAATATCTAATTGGGTAATCATGTAGCAGCAACTCAAGGCATTAAAGCACACAGGCATGGTCAAGAGATTCATCTGTTGTTCAGCCCAAACTTTAGAACAAGAAAGAAACGACATTGTCCATGGAATGATTGTTGGTGGCAGACAGTGGTCTGAGTATCTCAGAAACTGCTGTTCCAGGATTTTCACACAGACCAGTTTCTAGAGTTTACAGAGAATGGCTCAAATGGGTCCATTTATTATCATAGAAACATAGAAAGCCTACAGCACAATACAGGCCTTTCGGCCCACAAAGTCGTGCCGAACATGTCCTTACCTAGAAATTACCAGAGTTACCCATAGTCCTCTATTTTTCTGAGCTCCATGTACCCGTCCAGAAGTCTCTTAAAAGACCCTGTCATATCCGGCTCCACCACCGTCACCAGCAGCCCATTCCACGTGCTCACCGCTCTGCGTAAAAATACTTACCCCTGACATCTCCTCTGTATCTACTTCCAAGCACCTTAAAACTATGCCCTCTCATGCTGGTCATTCCAACCCTGGGAAAAAGCGTCTGACTATCCACACGATAAATGCCTTTAGTCATCTTGTACACCTCTATCAGGTCACCTCTCATCCCCCCGTCACTCCAAGGAAAAAGGCCGAGTTTAACTCAATCAGAAAATATATACAGCATGCAACCTGAAATCCTTAGTCTTCGCAGACATCCACGAGAAACAGAAGAATGAACGACAGAATATCATTAGAGCCCCAAAACCCCCTTTCCCTCTTACCCCACGTAAGCAGCGGCAAAGCATCAACCTCCCCCACCCATTTCTGCAAAAAATATATCAGCGCCCATCACCCACCATGCAACAGCAAAGCACCCAAAGAGAGACCATGATCTGCAGTCAGCAAAAGCTATTGTTTATCTGGCAATTCGAGGTTCAAGGCTCTCTCTCTACCTAACTCTCTCTTTCTCTATATATCTTCCTATCTCTCTCTCTATCTGTATCTCTCTCTCTTTCTCTCTCTCCTCTCTCTCTGTCTCTCTATATCCCTCTCTATCTCTATCTCTCTATCTCTCTCTATGTATCTCCCTATCTCTATCTCTCTATTCTCTATCTGTGTCTCTCCCTCTCTAAAAAACAAAAAACATCCTGTGATTGGCAGTTCTGCGGGTGAAAACACCTTGTTAGTGAGAGAGGTTGGATTAGTTCAAGCTGACAGGACAATGACAGTAACTCAAATAACTACATCTTACACCATAGCTGTGCAGAAAAGCATCTCTGAAAGACAACACGATGAGCCTTGAAGCAAATGGGCTACAGCAGCAGAAGACCACAGACATACACTCAGTGGCCACTTTATTAGGTATAGGAGGTACCCATTTAAGAGGTCCTGAGCCTATATTTAAAGGAGAAAGTGAAGAAATGTCTATGAGAATAGTCAAGGCCATTTGAAACAAATTAGGTGGCATAATATCTTGGAATATTTCACTAGGTTAAAGGTATGACATAGATAAAATTTACTAATTAGAGTCCAAATGAGTGGAAGATGACAAACTTACTGTGGATGAAATGCAACTTTCTTTCAGAACTTTTGTTGGCAATTGGATAATTTAAATCTGTACAATCACAATTAGAAAAATACTCAGTTTTCCCCTTAGAATATTATTTATTCAAAAATTTTAATGTATTAGAAAGACTTACCAAGTTAATAATTTATAAAGTGTCAGAAGAAACTAAATGGGTGATTTAAAACCTGGACACTAGGGGTGAATAACGTGTAATATCTGGAAATCCCATGATTGTGTCAGAGCAAGAGGCTGCCTGGGAGACATAATGCATGACAAATACTAGAGACCTGCAATATAGTTGTGGATTTGACATTACAACAGGCAACTTATAATAAACATTGTTCAAGGAAGAAAGATTTATTGAAATAAGTTACTGACAAATAGGTTTGTGGCAAATGATAAAATCTCCTGGCATGTTATGATTCAGTTATAATTGTGGATAAGTTGCTCAAATAAATTGTTAATTTCCTAAAGAATTTTGGATGTGTATTGGATGGTGAACAAGGCAGGCTCTATTACGGAATTACAGACCCAGACTTTTGCTTTCCTGTTTCTATGTTCCACTCTCTTACTTGCACCCCACTACAATACATTCAAAAATCATTTCTCAATAAAACACATAGATTTCCCCTTCCTGTCATCCGAACTCAGTCTAACAACGTTTTGCTCCAAAATACTTGATAATTATCTCACTTACTGATACCCAATTTGTTGCCACAATACCTGCAAAGCTGGGATAATATTCACAAACCAAATCCCTTTCAAATTCATTTGTGCCCATTTGTTCTGCTATTCTGTATTAAATTAATTAGCCCTGAGCCTACAATCCTAAACTTCCATAATTTGATTAATTCCATCAAGTGCCCTTCTTACAACTCCTCTCTTCAGAAAAGATTTTCTGTTTCTGGTGGGTAGGTCGTCTGACTATCATGCAATCTGTTATTTATATATCACAGCATTAGACTTATCTACATTAAACTGTCTTACTGGAATGTTCCTGTTACAGAAGGTTACATCAAAACATCCAATGGAAGAAGGATGAGTCTTCATTTAGCATCTTTCACAATAGAAATGGGTTCTAAAAGGGTATCCTTTGTAGATAGTGAGCTACTTTTGAAGTATGGTCACTGATCCGGAGCTGTAAAGCAGAGTGGTCAATTTGTTCACTTAATGATCCCACATCAGGGCTTAGATAAGTAATTCAATATTGATGTTAATGGTCCAAGATATTGGAGAGAACACTTCTATTCTACCTTGAGATAGTGGGAAAGGACAGGCAGATCCCTCATCCACAAAACCTCATCCATGATTGAATTGTACACCCTATCCTCGTTATACATGAGGATACGTTCCTCATAGTCGACGCATAATGTGAATAATTATTTAAATAGAGAAAATGGATACATTCCGGAGGGCTTCCTAAATATGTTTTATCTGTAATTTATTCACATTTTCATATGAATATAACACAAAAGCAGTACCACAAGGTAACATTTGTACTATATTTCATCAATTTAAGGTAATATTCAATGTAATAAATCATAGAAAGTTAACATACTAGGTTGTACAGTACTCACTAACAGTGGCAGGTGTGTTGGCTCCGGGAGATGAGTGGTTGTTGTGGTGTCGGGAAGCTTTACATGAATGAGGTGGATGGTTGTGTGTCGTCAGGATCATCAAGCACAGCAAGGGGTGAAGGAAGACTCACAGAACTCTCACAGACCTGACCTCTTTTCAGCATTCATCAGCATTGTTGATGGCATGTCTGACGTTGAAGGACTTCCACCATTCCCTCACCGTTGGTAAACTCCCAGGATTTTCAAAATCATCTGTTGCTTGCAGCACCTGAGAGATAGTTCGCTGTAAAAAATACGCCTTGAATGTGGATATCACACCTTGGTCGATTGGCTGAATTAGCAATGTTGTGTTAGGCGGTAGGAAACACACTGTTATGTTAGGATGAGCGCTGTCCAAATGTTTAGGATGGGCTGGCGTATTGTCAAGCAACAAAAGAACTTTAAAGGCAAGATTCTGTTCCTGGCAGTAGCGTTCAGCCTCAACAGCAAAATGATTAGCAAACCGATTTTCAAAGTGACCCATGCTTTCTTGTTAGCTCCCCAGTGGACAGGAAGCAATTCCAACTCAAACCCTTACGAGCACGGGGGTTTAGTGAATGGTAAACCAAGAGAGGCTTCATCTTACAGTCTCCTTCGGCATTGGAACACATAAGCAAAGTCAGTCTATGCTTTGCTGCCTTGAAACCTGACGCAGTTTTCTCATCCTTACTTATGGAAGTGCGTTTCGGCATATGCTTCCAAAAAAGCACTATCTTGTCTGACACTGTATAACTTTCAGCATTTTTTCAAGTGTTAAAGCGGTTCTCTGCCACTTGGCTGATGGCCCAGGAATTGACATTGGACGCTTTGAAGGCATAGTTAAATATTTCAAGCACAAGATCACTGCAGCATAGGTAAAAACAACAGAAGTTTAAGAGCGCAAGATTCCATGTCCACACCCTGCCAAAACCAATGCAAGACTGGTGGGAGTGAGACTGTGAGGCGCGCGCTTGTGACTTGCATTGGCGGGAATGCAGTGCTCCTCGCGTAATGTGAGTTTTGGATGCATACAAGGAGACATTGGTAGAATAGGTTCCTCACATAACCGTGAATCCACATAGTTTGAAGACACATATAACAAGGATAGGTATATCTTGTAGTACTGCAGTGAAGTTTGTTACAACATACTGTTTCATTCATTTAGCAACTCTGTATTTTCTGTGATTAATTCTGTAGACTCTTCTACAGAACCAAAGCTCTCTTTAACTTCTCTTTTTTTTTGGGGGGGGGGGCTAACTACAGTAACTTTTACTATCCTACTTTATATTGTTGGCTGGTTTTACTTTGTACTGTAGCATTTTTTTTTGGCTTTGTTAATCTTTCAGTTATTTTTCTATGTTCTGTCCAGTCATCGGATCAGCCACCTACTTTTGTGCAATCATATACTTACTCTTTATACTTAGTTGTAGCTTTAAAATTTTTTAGTTAACTAACGGTGGCATGTCTTGTCCTTGGAAATCTGCACTTTTGTTAGAAAGTATCAGAATGAATGGGTCTTAGGAAATAGTAACACATGTCTCGAACGTCATCACACATACTTTCCCTCTGAGGGTCAGTGCTAAGGTCCCAACAACAGTGGATTCCAGTTAATTGGGCAATTGGTTAATCAAGGAAGCCATTTATTTGAGACAACTCTTAAAGAGTAAAAACTAATCAAGAAAATAGCCAAGATACCCTTCATTTATTTGGGATACTACGCTGCTCAATTGGGTCAGGAGACCGTTGCCGAATAGTTTCTAACATGCATCAGTTATAGGAATTCGTGTGGCCGTTAGACACTATACAATGCTTAGAGTGAATAAAGTGAACAGTTTTCAAATAGCAACAATATTTGCATGTGTTTGTGTTCAAAAACAGTAATTTTCGTCACTGATAGTTGGTGAGAAATAAGCAGTAAGGCAGTTAGAATTGTTTTGTTCACTGCGCTTTTAAGCGTTCAGGCTTGGAGATGCCAGAAATGGCCAGGAGTGAAAATGAAACGAGTTTACTACTTCATCAAGTTAGGAACTATTAAGAATAGCTATCAATAGCTATTAAGGTATCAACATTCAAAGTTCCAAGTACATTTATTACCAAAGAATGTATAAATTGCATAAACTTGAGATCTGTCTCCTCACAGGCAGAAACCTGAGAAAACCCATTTAAAAAAGTCTTAACAAACACCCAGTGCACAGAGAGAGAAGAAAAGCACAAATCACGTAACCAATAAAAGCAAACAACAGTATTCCGAATGAAAGTGAGTCTATAGATGAGCAGCAGGATGTTGTGGTCCATGTAGGGACCAATGACGTGGGTAGGGAGAGTGAGGAGGTCCTGAAAGGTGAGTTTAGGGAGCTAGGTGCCAAGTTAAAGGACAGGACCTCCAGGATAGCAATCTCAGGATTGCTACCAGTGCCACGTGCAGGTGGGTTTAGAAATAGTAAGATAGTGCAGATCAACACGTGGCTGAAGACATGGTGCAGGAGGGATGGCTTCAGATTTATAGATAATTGGGCAGTTCTCCAGGGAAGGTAAGACCTGTTCTGGTGGGACGGTTTACATCTGAACTGGAGGGTGACAAGTATTCTTGCAGGTGGGTTTGCTAGAGAGGCTGCAGTGGATTTAAGCTAGATATGAGGGGGGAGGGGAACCAGAGTGTAGGAACAGATGTATGGGAGAAGGAAGAAAAAGAAGACAGTAAACTTCTTTGTACTGTTAGAGATAAACAGAGAGGAAGATGTGGAGAGTTTCTTAAATGCATTTATTTTAATGCTAGGAGCTTTGTAAGAAAGGTGAATGAACTTAGAGCATGGATTGATACCTGGAAATATGATGTTGTAGCTATCAGTGAAACATGGTTGCAGGAAGGGTGTGATTGGCAACTAGATATTCATGGATTTCATTGCTTCAGGTGTGATAGAATCGGAGGGGCAAGAGTGGGAGGTGTTGCATTGTTTGTCTGAGAAAATATTACAGCGGTGCTTTGTTTTGGCAGGATAGATTAGAGGGCTCATCTAGGGAGACTGTCTGGGTGGAATTGAGGAATGGGAAAGGTGTAGTAACACCTATAGGGGTGTATTATAGACCACCTAATGGGGAGCGAGAATTGGAGGAGCAAATTTGCAAGGGGATAGCAGTTATTTGTAGTAAGCACAGGGTTGTGATTGTGGGAGATTTTTATTTTCCACTCATAGATTGGGAAGGCCATACTGTAAAAGGGATGGATGGTTTGGAGTTTGTAAAACATGTGCAGGATAGTTTTTTTGCAGCAATACATAGAGGTACCAACTAGAGAAGGGGCAGTGTTGGATCTTCTGTTAGGGAATGAAATAGGTCAGGTGACAGAGGTATGTGTTGGGGAGCACTTCGGGCCCATTGATCACAATGCCATTAGTTTCAATATAATTATGGAGAAGGTTAGGACTGGACCCAGGGTTGAGATTTTTGATTGGAGAAAGGCTAACTTTGAGGAGATATGAAAGGATTTAGAAGGAGTGGATTGGGACAATTTGTTTTATGGGAAGGATGTAATATAAAAATGGAGGTCATTTAAAGGTGAAATTTTGAGGGTACAGAATCTTTATGTTCCTGTTAGGTTGAAAGGAAAGTTTAAAAGTTTGAGAGACCCATGGTTTTCAAGGAATATTGGAAACATGGTTAGGAAAAAGAGAGATATCTACAATAAATATAGGCAGCATGAAGTAAATGAGGTGCTTGAGGAATATAAAGAATGTAAGAAGAATCTTAAGAAAGAAATTAGAAAAGCTAAAAGAAGATACGAGGTTGCTTTGGTAAGTAAGGTGAACATAAATCCAAAGGGTTTCTACAGTTATATTGATAGCAAAAGGATAGTGAGGGACAAAATTGGTCACTTAGAGAATCAGAGTGGACAGCTATGTGTGGAGCCGAAAGAGATGGGGGAGATTTTGAACAATTTCATTTCTTCGGTATTCACTAAGGAGAAGGATATTGAATTGTGAAAGGTAAGGGAAACAAGTACAGAAGTTATGGAAACTATGATGATTAAAGAGGAGGAAGTACTGGAGCTTTTAAGGAATATAAAAGTAGATAAATCTCTGGGCCCTGACAGGATATTCCCTCAAACCTTGAGGGAAGTTATTGCAGAAATGGCAGGGGCTCTGACTGAAATATTTCAAATGTCATTAGAAATGGGGATGGTGCCGAGGATTGGCGTATTGCTTATGTGGTTCTGTCATTTAAAAAGGGTTCTAAGAGTAAACTTAGCAATTATAGGCCTGTCAGTTTGATGTCAGTGGTGGGTAAATTAATGGAAAGTATTCTTAGAGATGGTATATATAATTATCTGGATAGACAGGGTCTGATTAGGAACAGTCAACATGGATTTGTGTGTGGGAGGTTATGTTTGACAAATCTTATTGAATTTTTTGAAGAGGTTACTAGGAAAGCTGACAAGGGTAAAGCAGTAGAAGTTGTCTATATGGACTTCAGTAAGGCCTTTGACTAGGTTCCGCATGGAAGGTTAATTAGGAAGGTTCAATCGTTAGGTATTAATATTGAAGTAGTAAAATGGATTCAACAGTGGCTGGATGGGAGATGCCAGAGAGTAGTGGTGGATAACTGTCAGGTTGGAGGCTGATGACTAGTGGTGTGCCTCAGGGATCTGTACTGGGTCCAATGTTGTTTGTCATATACATTAATGATCTGGATGATGGGGTGGTAAATTGGATTAGTAAGTATGCAGATGATACTAAGGTGGGTGGCGTTGTGGATAATGAAGTAGGTTTTCAAAGCTTGCAGAGAGATTTAGGCCAGTTAGAAGAGTATGCTTATCAATAGCAGATGGAGTTTAATGCTGATAAGTGTGAGGTGCTACATTTTGGTAGGAATAATCCAAATAGGACATACATGGTCAATGGTAGGGCATTGAAGAATGCAGTAGAACAGAGTGATCTAGGAATAATGGTGCATAGTTCCCTGAAGGTGGAATCTCATGTGGATAGGGTGGTGAAGAAAGCTTTTGGTATGCTGGCCTTTATAAATCAGGGCATTGAGTATAGGAGTTGGGATGTAGTGTTAAAATTGTACAAGACATTGGTGAGGCCAAATTTGGAGTATTGTGTAAAGTTCTGGTCACTGAATTATAGGAAAGATGTCAACAAAATAGAGAGTACAGAGGAGATTTACTAGAATGTTACCTGGGTTTTGGCACCTAAGTTACAGAGAAAGGTTGAACAAGTTAGCTCTTTATTCTTTGGAGTGTAGAAGGTTGAGGGGGGACTTGATAGAGGTATTTAAAATTATGAGGGGGATAGAAAGAGTTGACGTGGATAGGCTTTTTCCATTGAGAGTAGGGGAGAATCAAACAAGAGGACATGAGTTGAGAGTTAGGGGGCAAAAGTTTAAAGGTAACATGAGGGGGAATTTCTTTACTCAGAGAGTGGTAGCTGTGTGGAATGAGCTTCCAGTAGAAGTGGTAGAGGCAGATTCAGTATTGTTGTTTAAAGTAATATTGGATAAGTATAAGGAATGGAGGGTTATGGGCTGAGTGCGGGTCAGTGGGACTAGGTGAGAGTAAGTGTTCAGCATGGACTAGAAGGGCTGAGATGGCCTGTTTCCATGCTGTAATTGTTATATGGTTATACGGTTAGATATGGCCTCAGCCTCAGTAAAACCAAGCTGACAGACATGAAGCCTGGAGCAGCCAGAGCAGGCCACAACCTCAGCCTAAGAGCCACAGAGAGCAGAGTAAATGTTGCATAGTAGTGAGCAGAACCAACTTGACCCATACCTCCTGTCCCAATACCCAGTCTTCTCCATCCATCCAGTCCGGCTTCCCTTGCACTAGGTCCCAGGCTCTCACTGCCACATTCCAACCCATACCTAATCCTTCCAAATTGGACTGGTGCTTCAATCAATCACACCTCATTCTCAATTTAGGTGGAAGTGTTTCGAAACTCATCCACTCTGACCTTCCATCGCTTTGCACACCCCGACCCCATCTCGACCATGTCTTGACCTCGTTCCAATCACTTCTCCTCAAACATAGCCTGACCTTGCTCAGACTTTGCATCACAACTGCACGCCTCGATCCTCGAGTCAGCCTTGCCTTCGCTCAGCTCTTGTTTGCGGTGATTGTTTACCACAATTTTCCACAGAAAAAGTGTTATTAGTAAAGTATTTAATTGTATTTCTTGCCTTATGAACCACCAGTAAGCTGTCATCCATCTTCAGTAGTGCAATCCTAACCCAGAAGCTGTTCAATCATCTTGAATGTTACAATGGAAAGAAAGATTAGGAGGATGCAACCATTGAAAGCATTGTATAAGTCAGTCCATTATCAGCACTATGCTGTTTTGTTCATTTACTGCCAGTCAAAAGAAGATGACGCATAGACTGGATGAATTCCTGTGTTGATACATATTCAGAACTAATACATCATTTTATATGACTGTAGAGGTAGTGGTGGTGTTTTTCATCTAAATACATAATTTGTTATTCAGTTAAATGATATTTTGAATTTTTAATGCCTTTTTAACTATTTCCATAAAACTTCACCTAATTGGGGCAGCTGCTTAATTGGGCCAAAATGCACTGAATCTGATGTGTCCCAATTCACCAGAATCCACCCTTTACAGTCTACATTAATCCCTTGGATGAAGGGATTAATTGATACAAAGTAATGGGTTTAACTGTTGGTGTGGGCATAAAGAGCATGAAGTAGAATATTGATAGGTGAAAAGCAGCTGGCAGTGGCATATGGGGTGACGAAATTTGAAGGTACTGACTTTGGAAGAAAGAATGAAAGTGTTAGTTAAGTGGAGTGAGTTGTAGCACATCATAAAGCATGAAACAATAGAGGCTGGCATGCAGCCATGGCAGGTAATTAAGAAAGCTAGTAGAACGTGACTTTTAATTCAAAAGGCGTGAATATAAAAGCAGAGAACTCTAACTTTACCTGTAATACTGCTTCAGACTCCACACTTAAGGAAGGTGATTGAAGAAGATTGATTCCTGAGGTAAAGGGTTTTATGGATGAAAAGATTTCAGAAGGTTGGGCCCATACTATTGGTGTTAAAAAGAATGAGAGGTGATCTTATTGAATCACATAAGGTTCCATGGGGGATTGACAGGGTGGATGCTGACAGACTGTTTCTCAAGTGAAATTACCAAGAACCAAGGGGCATTACTTTAGAATAAATAATGAGGAAGAGTTTCTTTTACCTGGAAGTTGTGAGTCTGAATTTCTCTGTCCCAGAGAGATGCAGAGTAGTATTTATAATCAATATATTCAAGGTGGACAATAGATATTTGAAAAACGAGGAAGTCAGGGACTATGGGGAAAGAGCTGGAAAATGTTGCTGAAGGCAAGATTTATTCAATCCAGTTACATTGCATGTAAGGAAAGCAGTGTTTCAAAGACATGCAAATCACACAAATTCTACAGCAATTTCAGCTGGATCAGCATGATAATGCATGACATCTTCACTATTGACAAGTGCAGACATCAGGGGAATTACCGGAGTGGAAGGCAGTGAACAGAACTGGTGCTTGGAATTATGATATTGTAGCCATTGGTGAGACTTGGTTGCAGGAGGGACAGGTCTGGCAGCTCAATATTCCAGGGTTCCTTTGTTTTAGCCGTGACAGAGCGGGAGGGATTAAAGGAGGAGGGATGGCATTACTAGTCTAGAAAAATATCACAGTAGTGCTCAGTCAGAACAGTCTGTAGAACTCGTCCAGTGAAGCTGTATGGGTGAAACTGAGAAATAAGAAGCATCTGACCATGTCATTTGGGCTATATTACAGACCATCCAACAGTCTGAGGGATTAGAAGAACAAATTTGTAGAAAGATCAGAGACTGTTGCAAGAATCATAAGGTTGTCATAGTAGATGAATTTAACTTCCCATATTTTGACTGGAACTCCCGTACGGTAGAAGAGCTAGATGGGATGGAGTTTGTTAAGTGCATTCAGGAAACTTGAATACTTGATCAGCTATCAAGGAGACAGGGCAGCTGACAAAGTTAGTGTAGGGAACACATTGCATCTAGTGATCACAGTGCCATTAGTTTCAAAGTAAATATGCAAAAAGATAGACCTGGTCCATGGGTTGAGATTCTAAATTTGAGAAAGGCCAATCTTGATGTTATCAGAAATGATCTGGCAAGCGTGGACTGGGACAGGCTGTTCTCTGGCAAAAGAGTACTTGCTAAGTGTGAGGCCTTCAAAAGTGAAATTTTGAGAGTACAAAGCTTGTATGTGTCAGAATAAAAAGTATAGGTAACAATTGTAGGGATCATCAACACATACAACAAGCTGGAGGAACTCAGCAGGTCAGGCAGCATCCATGGGAATGAGCAGTCAACGTTTCGGGCCGAGACCCCACATCAGGACTCGGCCCGAAACACTGAGTTCCTCCAGCTTGTTGTACGTGTTGATTTGACCACAGCATCTGCAGTGTACTTTGTGTTAACAATTGTAGGGAACCTTGGTTTTCATTAGATGTTGAGGCCCTGGTTAAGAAAAAGGAGGTGCATGGCAGGTATAGGCAGATAGGAACAAATGAGGTACTTATGGAGTATAAAAATATAAGAGAACACTTCAGAAAGAGGGCATGAGGTTACCCTAGCAGACAAGATGAAGGAGAATCCTAAGGGCTCCTACAGATATGTTAAGAGCAAAAGGATTGCAAGGGGAAAAAAATTGGTCCTCTGAGAGACCAGAATGGTAATCCATGTCTAGAGCCAAAACAGTTGGGAGAGATCTTAAATAATTTTCCTGATTCTGTATTTACTCATGAGATGCATACTATGTCTACAGAAGTGAGGCAAAGTGCAAAGTTCAGGGACTCTATACACATTACAGAGGAGGAGGTGTTTTCTGTCCTGAGGCAAATCAGAGTGGTAAATCCACGGGGTCTGACAAGGTATTCCCTTGGACCGTATGGGAGGCAAGTGCAGAAATTGCTGGGACCCTAGCAGAGATATTTAAATCATTCTTAATGACAGGTGAGGTATTAATGTTGTTGCACTGTTTAAAAGATCTAAACATAAACTAGGAAATTACAGGCTGGTGAGTCTGACATCTGTAGTGGGAAAGTTATTGGAAGGTATTGTAAGGGACCAAATATATAAGTGGACTGATTAGGGATAGTCAGCATGGCTTTGTGCATGGTAGGTCATGTCTAACCAATCCTATAGATGTTTTTGAGGAAGTTACTAGTTGAAGGTGAGACTCTGGATATTGTCTACATGGACTATAGCAAAGCATTTGACAAGGTCCTGCATGGGAGGTCGGTCAAAAGGGTTCAGTCTCCTGGCATTTTAGACGAAGTAGTAAATTGGATTAGACTTTGGCCTTGTGGGAGAAGCCAGAGAGTGGTGGCTGATGGTTGCCTCTCTGACTGGAGGCCTGTGACTAGTGGAATGCCGCAAGGATCGGTGCTGGGTCCATTGTTGTTTCTTATCTTTATCAATAATCTGGATGATGGTGTAGTTAACTGGATCAGCAAATTCGTGGATAACACCAACATTAGGGGTGTTGAGGACAGTGAGGAGGCTGTCATGGCTTGAAGAGGGATTTGCATCAGCTGGAAAAATGGGCTGAAAAATGATAGATGGAAATTAATGCAGACAAGAGTGAGGTATTGAACTTTGGTAGGACCAACCAGGATTGGTTTTACACTGTTGAACGGTAGGGCGCTGAGGAGTGTGGTAGAACAAAATGATCTGGGAATACAGGTCCATAATTCGTTGAAAGTATCATCACAGGTAGATAGGGTCATAAAGAAAGCTTTTGACATGTTACCCTTAGTATTGAAAACAGGAGATAGAATGCTATGTTGAAGTTGTATAAGACATTGGTGAGGCCTAATTTGGAGTATTGTGTGCAGTTTTGGTCACCTACCTACAGGAAAGATGTAAACAAGGTTGAATGAGTACAGAGAAAATTTACAAGGATATTGCCAGGTCTGGAAGACCTGAGCTATAAAGAAAGATTAAATAGGTTAGGACTTTATTCCTTAGAAAGTAGAAAATTGAGGGGAGATTTGATAGAGGTATACAAAATTATGAGCGCTATAGATAGGGTAAATGCAAGCAGGCTTTATCCATGGAGGTTGGGTGGGACTACAACCAGGGGTCATGGGTTAAGGGTGAAATGTGAAAAGTTTAAGGGGAACATGAGGGGTAACTTCTTCACTCAGAGGGTCATGAGAGTGTGGAATGAGCTGCCAGCACAAGTGGTGCATGCAAGCTTGATTTCAACATTTAAGAGAAGTTTGGATAGGTACATGGACAGTAGGGATATGGATGGCTGTGGGCCCCATGCAGGTTGATGGGAGTAGGCAGTTTAAATAATTCAGCATGGATTAGATGGGCTGAAGGGCCTGTTTCTGTGCTGTACTTTTCCATGACTCTAATAAAGGCTTTCTGGAATCCAAACTTGAGAAGCAGAAAACACCGACTGAAAAATAACGACGAATGACGATGCAGTGATTTCTGGTATGAAGTTGGAGCAAAGGCATAGAAAGAATCGACGTTCAAAGATAAATTAGAATCAGACATGAAATGAAAAATGGAGAACACACCAGAGACTTGGCACTAATCGATCAGCACCTTCAAAGAGGCATGATGGACAGAACAGCTTCTTCCTGCAGGGTGAGGATCAGCTCTAACTCTCCCTGGAGCATTTCTCTGCAGTAAAGTCAGTACATAGATCCTTTATGTCAATTACTAGGGTGGCTCAAATGAGTGGAAGGTGGCAAATTTATCATGGCATGGTTGAAATTTAATTTGCTTTCAATGTTCACCATAGTTAACAGTAACTACAATTGAAAACATTTTTTTATAGAATTTTCAAATTTAATTATATAGAATGATATTTACCCTTCCCTCCCCTTGACCCTCCCCCCCAAAAAAAACCTTTAAAAGTTTTTACTCTGTATTATAGCAATCGGAATCACAAAATGATTTTAATGAGATAGAAAATTTTTTATCACAAATAACTCTCCCAAAATTGAATTTGGAAGAACAGAAGGGATTAGCTACGCCTCTTACATTAAAAGAGGTTGAAGAAGCTCTAGGATCACTTCAGAATAATAAATCTCCAGGACAGGATGGTTTTTCGACTGAATTTCCCAAGAAATTTAAAGATTTACTAATTACTTCTTTTATGGAGTTAATACGTCAAGCAGAAAGAACACATAATCTTCCAGAATCTTTTTTGACAGTGGTTTTAATAGTATTGCCAAAAAAGATGGAGATCCTTTAAAACCACCATCATGTAGGCTTATTTCTTTGTTGAATATTAATTATAAAATAATAGCAAAAATTTTATCTAGTATATTATTTAAATGCTTACCAAAATTAATACATATGCATCAAATGGGATTTATTAAAAATAGACAGTCGGCAGATAATGTAACTCAATTACTTAGTATAACTTATTTGGCACAAAAGAGGGAGGAAATGTGTGTGGCAGTTGCTTTGGATGCAGAAAAAGCATTTGATAGATTGGAATGGGATTTTTTATTTAAAGTATTGGAAAAATATGGGTTAGGAGTACCTTTTATAAACTGGATTTAAACCTTAAATACTAATCCCAATGCTAAAATAGTAACAAATGGCCAAATTTCAACACCACTCCAGTTAAAAAGGTCAACTAGACAAAGTTGTCCATTATCACCTGCTTTATTTGTATTGATGAATTAGCTGAATTAATTAGAGCTGATTCAGAAATTAAGGGTTTTAGAGTTAATCGGGAGGAATATAAGATTAATTTATTTGCGGATGATGTTTTGATTTATTTAACAAACCCATTGCATTTGTTGCATAAATTATCTTCTAGACTGGAAGAATATGGGAAAGTATCAGGGTATAAAATAAACCAGGATAAAACTGAAATTTTACCCTTTACTAAAGGAGACTGTAGTCAATGTCGATTAGCAACTCAACTTAGATGGCCGATAAACGGTATAAAGTATTTAGGTATAAGAGTTGATAATGATATAAAGAATTTATATATATTAAATTATTTATTGCTATTGAAAAAAAATCAAGAAGATCTTGATAAATGGATGATGTTACCAATAACATTAGTGGGTAGAGTTAATGCTGTAAAAATGAATATATTTACTAGATTACAGTATCTATTTCAAACATTACCAATACAATTGCCACGGAAGGTTTTTCAAGAGTTAAATAAATGTGTGAGGAAATTTCTTTGGAAAGGTAAAAAATCAAGAATATTGTTGGAAAAGTTGACATGGAAATTTGACCTAGGAGGGTTACAACTTCCAAGTTTTAAGAATTATTATAATGCAAATCAACTTAGATTTATTGCATCTTTTTTTGACAAAGAAAAACCGGCATGGATTAGAATAGAATTAGATAAGATAGGAGAAAATACATCGGAAGATTTTATATATAGCTGGGAACCTAAATGGATACGGGAAAAGAAAACATATTTTATCTAGCATAACATATTTTAACATATTTTTTTCTCGCAGTTTTATTGGAGTTCTATTCTGCCCCCACCCCACCCCTTAAATTTGCAATGTTAAAATGCTGGGAGGATTGCCAATTTTTTAGTTATAAATTAACAGGAAAATAAAACATTTTTGTAAGCACAATGGATGATTAAAAGTAGAGTTATAAGAGTGTGAATGGGTTATTGTCCAGAAGCATCATGATTGTAAACATTAAATGAATACTAGGATTAGGAACTTTACATGACAATGTAATTATTGGGTATCTAACATAATTGTGGGTTTTGTATTGCAACAGAAAATGTTGCATTGGATTAATTTACTGATTTTTCAGTTTGTACTTTGGTATTTCATTTCAGGCAATATTTGTGGTAAATGATGTGGCCTCATGAAATGTGATGATCTCAGCCACTGCTTTAGATGTGGTCATATCTATTGCCAGAAAAACAAATTCACAGTTGGATCCATTCACTGCAACATTCAAATACTTGATAAAGGCATTTACTATTTTCACTCATCCAATTTAGAAAGAAGTGGGAAAAAAATTAAAATACTGTACAGTAGATGGAAATCTGAAACTTGATAACAAATTGCTGGAAGCACCCAGAGGACTAAACAATATGCATGGAAAGAGATCAGGGCTAATGTTTCATCTGAAACATTTTATCAGAAAACATACCAGTGGTTTGCAATTAGAAAGCATTCATATTATTTAAATAATTTCAAAACCATCAATGTAGATGCTGGAGGAACTCAGCAGGTCAGGCAGCATCCATGGAGAAAAATGGACAATCAATGTTTCAGGTTGAGGCCCTTCATCTGGATTGTCGAATACTCTTACTTTGTGTGGCTGCGCTGTAGTACGGTATATTCAGCTTTAATTACAGCCAATGGATTGAAATCTTTAAGTGAAAATCTATCAAAGTAGAAAGAGGAAGGGGTAGAACAAGAAACCTCTGTTTACTATTCTTATCGTAAACTTGCTTCTCTGCTGGCTACATGTATTCTATTGAACAAAAAAACCTTGGTGCATCAAATATGGTACAAATGCCATATGACACAGTGCATTACATTCAGTTCACAACACACAAGATTTTCTTCTTTCCATTGGCCTGCAAGAACAGAGTGCCAGAGCAAGGAGAAGTCCAGACTCAGACCTTCACCACTGATTCCCTGCTAATACCCGACCCAACAGGAGGTCAAACCAATTAAATTTCTGTGGAACTGTGAAGAGCAGAAAAGGGAGTGCATCAGCTGTAAAAGTACAAATTTGGTACTCTGTTTAGCTCCATGCTGTAGGAATTTAACCACTTCTGTACTTACTTATAAGAATAGATTGACATGGTTTTGGTTTTAGTTCTGACCTCTTGTATTTTCCAAAATTTTCATTTTTCTTTAGTAGATTACATTTCAGTTTTTTAAGTTGTCTTTGCAACCTCCCCACTCTTAATTTCTATTTGAAGGAGGTTAATTTCAAAACAGTCTGAAGAAGATCCACCACTATCCATTATCAGCCTGTTATACACTTCCCTGTCATGAGGTGGAGACAAGGGTGCTGGGAGAGGACCCACATGCAGGACACAAACACGTCTTTCTTAGGTACAATAAAATAGCGTTTATTACTCACTACACAGAGGATCGGGAAATCGAGGACAAAGAGGAACACGAACCTCGGACTAGGGGACTAGGGACTTGGATCGCCGTGGACCTTGGGCTTGGACAGGGGGAGCATGGACAGCCGCGGACCTTGGGCTTGGACAGGGGGAGCATGGACAGCCGCGGACCTTGGGCTTGGACAGGGGGAGCATGGACAGCCGCGGACCTTGGGCTTGGACAGGGGGAGCATGGACAGCCGCGGACCTTGGGCTTGGACAGGGGGAGCATGGACAGCCGCGGACCTTGGGCTTGGACAGGGGGAGCATGGACAGCCGCGGACCTTGGGCTTGGACAGGGGGAGCATGGACAGCCGCGGACCTTGGGCTTGGACAGGGGGAGCATGGACAGCCGCAGACCTTGGGCTTGGACAGGGGGAGCATGGACAGCCGCTGACCTTGGGCTTGGACAGGGGGAGCATGGACAGCCGCGGACCTTGGGCTTGGACAGGGGGAGCATGGACAGCCGCGGACCTTGGGCTTGGACAGGGGGAGCATGGACAGCCGCCGACCTTGGGCTTGGACAGGGGGAGCATGGACAGCCGCGGACCTTGGGCTTGGACAGGGGGAGCATGGACAGCCGCGGACCTTGGGCTTGGACAGGGGGAGCATGGACAGCCGCGGACCTTGGGCTTGGACAGGGGGAGCATGGACAGCCACGGACCTTGGGCTTGGACAGGGGGAGCATGGACAGCCGCGGACCTTGGACTTGGAGACTGGGACCCTGATTCACCGCTGCCAGACACTTGGATACCATGGATCGCTGCAGCCAGAAACTGGACACCAAAACACAGGACAAGGAATCTTGAACCAGGACTCCTCCTTCATATCAGGCATTGAGCCGGGACTCTTCTTCGGGGGTAGACACAGACACGGGCATGACATCGAGCCGAAACTCCGCCTTCAACTCAGGCACTGAGCCGGGACTCTTCTTCAGGGGGTAGACACGGACAAGGGGCATGAACGTCAAGTCAGGACTCCGCCTGCAACTCACTCCTGGTAGATTGACCTTGCCCGGACCCACTCTGGCGACGGAAGGCGAATTGCTGGTACTCCGATGCGGGCTGGATCACTCTGGCTTGTCGTAGCAGTGGTGACTTGCGAAGGCTTCTTAACACTCTCACCCTGAACGGCTAAAGCCAGGGGCTTATAAGCTGCCGGTTCGGGTCGAGGGGAGATTACCTTGATTGCCAAGCTCAAGGGACACGTGAAACGGAATTAGAAGGGAACAAGGTGTCAATGGTCCAGATCGCAACCTAACTGAATTTAAAGGGGAACCCATCTGGAACGTGACATTCCCTCCCCATTTATGCAATGACTTAAGGAGATACTATCACTCATAGCTTCCTCTAAAATTGTTACATGAAGTTAAGCAAAATGATAAGGAAGCAATCCTTTACAAGGCCCAAATATTCATTCTGGTCTTTTCTCCACACTAGCCTCTTAGTAATGTAGCAGACTGGCAAAGAATACAGCACAATATACAAACGTTTGTAGATCAGTTGTAGAAATTGGCAGAGAAATTGTGCATGTGGTGTAACCCAGATAAATCTGAGGTGTTACATCTTGGTAGAGCGAATGCAAGGAGACAGTAGGCTGCTAAGAACAAGACCCTAAATGTAGAAACATAGGAACATAGAAAATCTACTGTACACTACAGGTGCTTCAGCCCACAAAGTTGTCCCGAACATGTCCCTACCTTAGAAATTACTAGGCTTACCTATAGCCCTCTATTTTCCTAAGCCCCATGTACCTATCCAAAAGTCTCTTAAAAGACCCTATCGTATCTGCCTCCACTGCTGTTGCCGGCAGCCCATTCCACACACTCACCACTCTGAGTAAAAAACTTACCTCTGATATCTCCTCTGTACCTGCTTCACAGCACCTTAAACCTGTGTCCACTTGTGGCAACCATTTCAGTCCTGGGAAAAAGCCTCTGACTATCCACACGATCAATACCTCTCATCATCTTATACACCTCTGTCAGGTCACCTCTCATCCATGATGGCTCCAAGGAGAAAAGGCCGAGTTCACTCAACCTATTCTCATAAGGCATGCTCCCCAATCCAGGCAACATCCTTGTAAATCTCCTCTGCATCCTTTCTGTGGTTTCCACATCCTTCCTGTAGTGAGGTGATCAGAACTGAGCACAGTACTCTAAGTGGGGTCTGACGAGGGTCCTATATAGCTGCAATGTTACCTCTCGGCTCCTAAATTCAATTCCACAATTGATGAAGGCCAATACACCGTACACCTTCTTAACCAGAGTCAACCTGAGCAGCTGCTTTGAGCGTCCTATGGACTCGGACCCCAAGATCCCTCTGATCCTCCACACTGCCAAGAGTCTTACTATTAGTACTATATTCTGCCATCATATTTGAAATGAACCACTTCACACTTATCTGGGTTGAACTCCATCTGTCACTTCTCTGCCCAGATTTGCATCCTATCAATGTCCTGCTGTAACCTCTGACAGCCCTCCACACTATCCACAACACCTCCAACCTTTGTGTCATCAGCAACATTACTAACCCATCCCTCTACTTCCTCAGCCAGGTCATTTATAAAAATCATGAATAGTAAGGGTCCTAGAACAGATCCCTAAGGTCACAGACCTCCATGCAGAATATGACCCGTGTACAACCACTCTTTGCCTTCTGTGGGCAAGCCAGTTCTGGATCCACAAAGCAATGTCCCTTTGGATCCCATACCTCCTTACTTTCTCAATAAGTCTTACATGGGGTACCTTATCAAATGCCTTGCTGAAATCCATATACACTACATCTACTACTCTTCCTTCATCAATGTGTTTATTCACATCCTCAAAAAATTCATCAGGCTCATAAGGCACCACCTGCCTTTGACAAAGCCATGCTGACTATTCCTAATCATATTATACCTCTCCAAGTGTTCATAAATCCTGCTTTTCAGGATCTTCTCCATCACTGAAGTAAGACTCGCTGGTCTATAATTTCCTGGGCTATCTCTACTCCCTTTCTTGAATAAGGGAACAGCATCCACAACCCTCCAATCCTCTGGAACCTCTCCCATCCCCACTGATGATGCAAAGATCATCGCCAGAGGTTCATCAATCTCCTCCCTCACCTCCCACAGTAGCCTAGGGTACATCTCATTCGGTTCCGGTGACTTATCCAACTTTGATGCTTTCCAAAAGCTCCAGCACATCCTCTTTCTTAATATCTACATGCTCAAGCTTTTCAGTTTGTTGCAAGTCATCACTACAACCACCAAGATCCTGTTCCATACTGAACACTGAAGTAAAGTATTCATTAAGTACCTCTGTTATTTCCTCTGGTTCCGTACACACTTTCCCACTGTCACACTTGATAGGCCCTATTCTCTCATGTCTTATCCTCTTGCTCTTCACATACTTGTAGAATGCCTTGGGGTTTTCCTTAATCCTGCCCACTAAGGCTTTCTCATGGCCTCTTCTGGCTCTCCTAATTTCCTTCTTAAGCTCCTTACTGTTAGCCTTATAATTTCTAGATCTCTAACATTACCTAGCTCTCTAAACCTTTTGTAAGCTTTTCATTTCTTCTTGACTAGATTTATTGCAGCCTGTGTACACCACAGTTTCTGTACCCTACCATAACTTCCCTGTCTCAGTGCAACATACCTATGCAGAAGTCTACTCAAATATCCCATGAACATTTGCCATACTTCTTTCGTACTTTTCCCTGCCAACTTCTGTTACCAATTTAAGCTTCCAATTTTCTGTATTGCTGAGCAGAGGGATCTTGAGGTCCAAGTTCAGAGCTGCATGAAAGTGGCTACAAAGGTCGATAGGGTAGATAAGAAGGCTTATGGAATGCTTGCCTTTATTAGTCGAGGCATTGAGTTCAAAAATCAAGAGGATATGTGGCAACTTTATAAAACTTTGGTTAGGCTACATCAGGAGTATTACATACAGCTCTGGCTGCCCCACTATAGGAAGGATGTTACCGCTTTGGAGAGGCTACAGAAGAGGTTTACCAGGATGCTGCCTGGTTTAGAGGTCATGTACTTTCATGAGAGGCTGTCTGATAGAGGTTTACAAGGTTATGAAAGGCATAGACAAGGTGTATCTTTTTTCCCAGGGTAGAAATATATTCCACCAGAGATGAGAGGGGATAGGTTCAAAGGGGATATGAGGGTTAAGTTTTTTTACTCAGAGAGTGATGGATGCCTGGAATGTGGTGGTAGAGGTAAACACATTAAAGGCTTTTAAGAGACATTTAGATAGGCATGTGAATGTGAGGAAGATAGAGGGATGTGGGCATTGTGTAGGTAGAAGAGATTAGTTTTTGTGGGCTGTTTTAAGCTGGTTTGGCAGGACATTGTGGGACGAATGACCTGATCCAATGCTGTACTCTTCTATTCCATCCACTCAATGTGCCGCCTTTCATTTTCCTTCAAATCCATCCAGGTTCCTTTTAAATGTATCTATGCTCTGTATTTGAGTTACTCTGCTCAGTAGTAAAATCTAAGTTTTAATTTAAACCTGGGTAAGGAATTTCTCCTAAAATTTTTGTGTATTCATCAGAATCATAATGAGAATCGGGTTTAATATCATTGACATATGTATGTAGTGAAATTTGTTGTTGTAGCACATTGCAATACATAATAATTAAAAACTATAAATTACAATAAGAAGTACTATATATATATATATGTGTGTGTGTGTGTGTGTGTATATATATATATATATATATATATATATATATATATATAAAAGAAAATTAAATTAAATAAGTAATGCAAAAAGCGAAGGAAAAATACTGATGCAGTCTTCATGGGTTCATTGTCCATTCAGAAATCCATTGGCTGTTCCTGAAACATTGAGTGTTTCTTCAAGTTCCTGTCCTCCTCCTTGATGATAGCAAAGACCTGGGTGGTAAGGGTCCTTAATGATGGATTCCGCCTTTTTGAGGCATCACCTTCTGAAGGTATCCTGGATGCTTGAGAGAATAGTGCCCATGATGAAGCCGGATAAGTTTATAACTTTCTGCAGCTTTTTCCAATCTTGTGTAGTCGTCCCTCCATACCAGACAGTGATGCAACCTATCAGAATGCTCTCTGAGCTACATCTTTAGAAATTTGTGTCTGTGGTGACATCCCAAGTCTCCTCAAACTCCTAATGAAATGTAGCCGCTGTAATTGCATCAGTATGCTGAGCCCAGGATGGATCTTCAGAGATGTTGATACCCAGGAACTTGGAACTGCTCACCCTTTCCAGTTCTAATTCCTTTCTTTCCAATATTTTTATTAATTTACATATAAAAATACAGAGTACAAGAAAAAAAATCAATACATTATTCTAAATTGCATAGAAAGACTTCTTGCCCTATATTCATACAGATATATTAATTCGTAACATTGAAATATATTAATTTTATTATATTAAAAAAATTTAACCCGCTACCAGGGCTGAAGCTGATTAGTAAAAAAAAGGGAAAAAAAAATATTAGTCATCATCTGTGCTTTAACTGCAAATCAAAGGTTTTGAAAATAATTCCAAAAAAGGTCCCCACAATGTTTGAGAGTCTTGGCTAGATTCAGAGATTGAATATCGAATCTTCTCTAAATTTAAACATGACATCACGTCACATAACCATTGGGCGTGAATAGGAGGGCCGCATCTTTCCATTTAAGCAAGAGCATCCTTCTGGCCATAAGAGAAATAAAAGCCTAAATGTGCAAGTCAGATGACTTCAAAATAATATCCTTTCCTCCAACAATACCAAATAAAGTTCTAATTCCTTGATTAGGATTGGTTTGTTTTCCCTCAACTTCCCCTTCTTGAATTCTACGATCAGTTCCTTGCTCTTACTGATGTTGAGTGCAGTGTTGCTGTTTCGACACATCTGAAGCTGCTGATCTGCCTCTTCAATACTGTCTGAAATTCTGCCAACAATGGTTATGTCATTGGAAATTTCATATATAGCATTTACAGTAAGCTGTGCCTAGCCACATAAACATGGGTGTAGAGAGAGTAGACTAATGGACTTAGCATGCGTCCTTGAGGTAATCAGTGTTGGTTATCAGCAAGGAGAAGATAAGATAAGAATCCAGTTGAAGAAGCAGGTACAGAGGCCCAAGCTTTTTGGAGCTCGTTAGTTAGAACTGAGGGTATGATTGTGTTGAATGCTTAGCTATAGTCAATAAACAGCAGCCTGACACAGGTATTGCTGTAGTCCAGGTGATCCAAAGCTGATTGGAGAGCCAGTGAGATTGCATCTACTATAGACCTAATGTGGTGATAGGAAAATTGCAGTGGGTCCAGATTCTTGTTTAGGCAGGAGTTGATTCTTGGCATGAAGAACCTCTCAAAGCATTGAGCTCATCTAGGAATGAAGCATCTCAGACATTCATGATATTAGCTTTCTTGGAAGTCTTCTTCTTGCACCCTTAACTCCTGGTGAAGTTGTCGGGGCACCGTTCTGGTGAACTATGTGCCTGTCTGGACACGCCCCCCTTCTGACTGCTCCTGTGGCTCCTCCCACAGGCCCCTGTATAAAGGCGATCTGAGGCCTGACGCTCGGCCTCAGTCTCCAGGACATAGTATGATGGACACTCACTCCTGGTTCCTTCTTCCAGTCAATAAAAGCCGATATCTCGCCTTACGTCTCAGTGTGAGTTATCGATGGTGCATCAACCGTCATGACAAGCTTTGCACCGGTCTGTTCCATCTGTCACGGTTGTGTGCCAGGGCCTGGCTCCTGTCCACTCTTTAATGATGTCTGCCCATCTTTTCCTCTGTCTACCTCTCCTTCTTTTCCCCTCCACAGTTCCTTGTAGAACGGTCTTTGCAAGGCCACTGGATCTTGTTATGTGGCCGTACCATCTCAGCTTTCTTTTCTTCACCGTTGTGAGAAGGTCTTCATGGGGGCCAATGTGGTGCTGGATGGTCTTGCGGACCTGCTCATTTGTTTTATTTTAATATTTTTTAAATTCTTTTTTTCCCTACAAATAAACAACAACAAAAAACAACACATCCACAAAAACCACGACCATAACAAAATCAAATTAAATATTTTGGAGAATAATATAAAGGCAAAAGTAAACATACACAGCAGAGGTGCACCGCACCAAAAAACCTCAGACCTCACCCCGTAAGAAAGCCCAATACAGGGCCTCATATCCTTTCAAAGATGTCCCCTCTGTCCCCATTACATAGTCTCAGTCTCTCCAAATGTAATGTTTGCCAGTTCTCTCAGACGCAGATCGTATGTAGGCACAGAGTCCATTTTCCACATTCACAGGATTAACTTCTTAGCAATCACCATTCCAAACAATACAGCCACTTTTTCATACATATTGGCTGAAGATAGGGAGCTTGTTGTTCCAAGGATGACCATGAGCGGGTCCGGTTCCCACCACTTCCCATAAGCCTCAGAGAAACAGTGAAAAATACTTTTCCAGTATGCATTAAGCTTACAACATGACCAAAATTAATGTGACAAGTTACTGTTCTCAGATTTACATCTATTACAAACTGGTGAAACATCAGGATAGAAGCTGTGCAACTTTGGAATAATGGAGTTCTATGTATTGTTTTAAATTGTATAAGTCTGTGTCTGACGTCGACCAAACAATCATGTATACTCTTTAAACACTCATCCCAAACCTCCTCGGTCAGTTCTATACCCAATTCATCCACCCATGCCTGTTTAAGATCTGCAGTATTTACCTGAGCTCCATTATGTAGGATCTGATAAAAATAGGATATGGCACTACGAGTAACCGGATCAAATTTACTTATTGCCTCCAGGGACTCATGTTTGTCTGAATCTTCAAAATTAGGTATATATTTCCTAACATAATCTCAAATTTGTAAATAGCTATAAAAACTAGGTTCAGGGATATTATAAACTGCTTGTAACCGCACAAATGAGGCAAAGTTTCCATTAATATATCGGTCACCTACACTACAGAAGCCACTCTGTTTCCAGGATGAAAAAACAGTATCATTCAGGCTTGGCAAAAAGGAATGATTGTCACAGATCGGAGTGTCAATATAAGTTTTTGGGGCCTTAATGTGTAGTTGAATCTGCTTCCAAATTCTTAGCGCTGCCAACCACAAAGCTGTTACTAAAATGTGACTTACTAACTGCAGTGGGGCTATTGAGGAGAGCAGGTAAGGATTTACAAAGCATTTGCTCTATGAGTAACCATGCTGGGCACAAGTCTGAGGTAGAGGGTGGGCCTTTTATCCACCCTGCAAGAATGGATAGGTGGGCAGCCCAGTAATACATTTTAACGTTCGGTAGGGCAAAACCTCCTGCTTCCTTGGGCTTTGACAATTGTTTTTTAGTAATTCTAATGGCTTTATAATTCCAAATAAAGGGTATAATAATTGAATCCAATTGCTTAAAATATGACAGAGGAATAAAACATGGAATTGACTGAAAAAGATGAAGAAATCATGCAGTACAATCATCTTGATTAGGTTAACCCTCCCCACCAAAGAAACTGGAAGGGTTTTCCAAAAGTCAATATTGCGTTTAACCTGCTCAACTTTGTTTCGCCAATTCACTTGCAAAAGGTCATCTGGGTTTTTTGTAATAGACACACCAAGATAGGAAAAATTATCACAAGTTATTTTAAAGGGAATAGACTGTAAATACTCTGTATTAACCACTGCAGTGACTGGCGATAGTTCACTCTTATCCCAATTAATAGAGAAACCTGAGAAACTACCAAAATTATTAATTAGAGTCAGAGGGCGGGTGTTGATGTTTGTGGGCTGGAGATATATAAAAGGACATCGTCAGCGTATAATGAAAGGTGATGTTTATGCCCATGCATATCAATGGGAGATATCAAAGGTTCCTGTCTGATGCTAACAGCCAGTGGCTCAATGATAACTGCAAACAAAAACGGAGAAAGGGGGCAGCCTTGATGAGTCCCACGATGAATTGCAAAAGGGGAGGAAATATTCTGGTTAGTGATAATAGAGGCAGATGGGTGTGAATAAATTATTTCAATCCTTTTGGTGAAAGATGGTCCAAATCCAAATTTCTTATGTGCAAACATTATATATGGCCATTCCACTTGGTCAAACGCACGTCGTGTATCAAATGAAATGACTGCAGCCTCTTCTGCATATTTTGTATATAAAATATTGAAAAGATGATGCAAATTAAAATGCATGTGACTACCTGGCATAAAGCCAGTTTGATCTGGATAAATAATAGAACAAATGCATTCTTTTAATCTATTGGCCAGGACTTTCCCCAGAATTTTGGTTTCAATGGGCAGCAGCGAAATGGGGCAAAATGATGAAACCACCTCGGGATCACGGCCTAGTTTTGGAATCAGAGAAACATTGGCTTTACATAAAGTAGGTGGCAATCTGGAAGCTGTCCTGGAGTGATTCAGCATTCGTAAGAGCAGAGGTGACAATTTTGGACCAAATACTTTGAAAAATTCCATGCTAATACCATCCGGACCTGCTGTCTTATTATTGGGGAGGAAAGAGATGACCTTCATGATCTCATCTAGGTTTATACCAGCATCAAGTGTATTTACTGAATCTGTTGACAGCGTGCCAGATTCAGATCATCAAAAAATGCTGCCATAGCTTCAACGTCCGGACCTCCTTGTGATTGGTAAATATTAGCATAGAACTCCGCAAAACACTTAGTAATTTTTTCCGGGTCTGTCAATAAAAAGCCTTCTTACGCCTTTATACGATGTATGGCCCTGGAGGCCTGCATCTGTCTTAAATGACGGGCTAATAACTTATGGAGCTTTTCACCAAGCTCAAAATACCTCTGTCAGACTTGTGTCAGTAGTTTTGCAACACTCTTGGACATTATAGAATTATACTCATACCGTAAGGCAGTAATCTTATTAAGTAATTCTGCTTTCTGGTTTATTTTATAAGAGGCTTCCAGATTTGCCAACTGATCATCTATTTCAGTTAACCTTTTCTTGAATCTTCTTTTTTCTGCTGTCTCATATGCTATTATGCAACCTCTAATAACTGCCTTCATAGCCTCCCAAAGAGTGGAATCATCAACATCGCCCACATCATTGGTGCTTAAGTATAGATCTATCTTATCTGAAGATAACAGCAAAAATCCTTATCCTTTAACAAAGCATTATTTAACCGCCAACTATATTCACCTCTTTTGTGGTTCAGTTTGAGTATAAAGGAGACAGGAGTATGATCTGGTATAAGTATATTATGGTAAGTGCAACCGACTACTGACGAGATCAATTTCGAATCTAACAGAATCAATCCCAGAGTAGGATTTAAGTACTGCGGAGAAATATGAGAAATCCTTCTTCGTGGGATTAAGAAGCCTCCAAATATCCATTATGTTATATGATTGCATGAGACTGTTAAGTGTTACACTATTTTTAAATGAACAAACTTGGGGACACTGTCTCTCTAGGAGGGAGTTTAAGATGCTATTAAAGTCTCCACCTACAATTATGTTAGAGTCAGACAGATTAGGCATGGCCTTAAAGACGTTCTGAAGAAAAACTGGATCATCAAAGTTGGGCCCGTACGCATTTACTAGTGTCAACGGTAGAGAATTTAATACTCCACTTACCCCTCTGGGTATGCCCCTCTGGTCAGCAATGGTTTACGTGTGGACAAACGGTATGGTTTTTTTTATTAGGATTGCAACACCTCTAGTTTTAGTACTAAAATTCGACTGGTAGACCTGAGATGCCCAGGAGGGACAAAGCACTTTCGCTGCTGTTTTCTTAATGTGTGTTTCTTGGAGAAAACAAATATCAGCTTTGAGTGTACAAAGATGTGCATACACCTTCCCTCTCTTCGGTTGTCTATTCATCCCTCGTACATTCCAGCTGACAAGTTTAGCTTCACCAGTGCTGTGCATATGTGAATTAGATGTCATATCTGCTGCTTAATAAAAAAAATGCTGTATGGTCACAGCATAACACAAACTGTAACTCGAACAAATAGATGTGCTGTAACAACCTCTAGAGAAACACAAAAAACCCTCCCAAAAATAAAAAAAACACACCAGGAGTACTTCCATACCCCTAACCTAGAGCCAAAGCTATATCCACGGGCCAACACATGGCCCAGAATAGCAAGATAACTACCCGTTACTCACTAAACACGGGAAAAACACCTCTTCACTATCACACCATGAAACATAAAGATAAACAATAACCATCAGTCCTCACCCACATCTTAGTGTGAGCTTATTTTTCAGTTCCTCATGCGCTGAACATAACAGTCTCCAGATGAAGCCGCTATCAACGGTGAATCCAGTAATCCAGCGTTAATCTGTTTTTAAGTTTATAAGGTGTCCGAATGCCAATCTTTAACTTCTCGGCTCAGGAACTCCTCTGCTACGGCTGCAGTGCTGAATGTACTGGTGCTATTATTAACTGTAACCACGAATGTTGCCGGATACCAGAATCCACTCCTAATTCTCCTGGCTTTGCATTTCTCCTTAATGTGCTGAAAATCTTGATGTTTCCTCATGGCAGCCGAGGTTAAATCCGGGTAAATGAACACTGGACGCCCGTCATATAGCAGCGGAACTCTCTCCCTGGACAACCATAGCACCAGCTCTTTAACCTGGTAATGGTGTAGCCTCGCAATGATAGCTCTTGGCCTACCATTTTAACCAGGTGCTAGGCTCTGGTGGGCACGGTCCACTTTATTCAGTTGATGGAAATGTTCTTCCCCCAGCAACTTCGGAAGCAATGTGGCTACAAAGATCTGTCGACTTTTTGTTTTCGGCTTTCTCCTGAATCCCGATAATGCGAATGTTTTGACGGCGAGACCGGGGTTCAAGGTCATCCACCTTAGCCTGTAGCTGCGTGTTTTGGGATATTAGACTTTCAAGCCGTCTCGCCAACTCTTTGATTCGTCTCTCATACAATTCGGTGACATCCTCCATTAAAGAAACACGCATACTGACCTCGGTTAGAGCCACTGTTAAGTTTGTTACGTATTCAGGCAACAATAAATATATGAGTTCAGCAAGGGTTTTTTTTTAATAAACAACACTTTTATTGAACACTGAAAACAAACCCCCCAAAAGTAAACAAACACTAATGTAACCGAAAACAGCTGCTGTGCGGCAGCTCAAACAGTTCTTAAAGCGATGTTGCAACAACAGTTCTTTAAAGTAATATTGCCAAAAGTTCAAAAATGCTCACAGTCCATTTAAAAGGAGAGACTTTATAAGACGATTTAAATTCTCTTTCACGTCGTTTTGCTTCAATCCCCGACGTTGAACTTCCCATGAAGAATTTACGAAATGAAACGGCTTAAAGGCACTGACCTTTCCTTTATCACACTGTCCTCAATCTTCTGCTATCCCGCAGAGATTAACACGAGAACAGTCAACGAATTCCCTTTCGAATAAGGATTAAATAAGGTTGAACCCGTTTCACTGTCGTAAATCGATTCTCCTCGATCTTTAACTCCCGAACTCCGATCTTCACTCTGCACTGATTGTCAAACTAGCAGTATTGTAAAGAACCTGCTGGCAATGACCTTTTAAACTTCAGGCATTAGATAAAATTTCATCTTACAACTAAACTGCGTCATCACATTAAATCACGCAGTGGCATGAAGTCAACATGGCAAATCCAGCCACGAACTGCCCCTCCTCACAGGGTGGGGTCTTCCTTTTATAACCTGTAAAAAAAACCTGTCACATGATCTCTACTGGCAGGAAAATGACATCACTCCACCATCCCAAGACCATCACCTCAAGTCCAGTACAGCTTCAACCCCAGTCATGTGACAAGGGTACCACTGTCATGTCACGAGTACGTAACACCTCCCTCCAAAAAAAACATTTTTGGTCTGACAAGAACAAAAATTTTTAACAATTGCTTGCAAGAAAAACAAATCTATAAATTTTATAACATACATAATATACAATACCATCATATAACAGCTTATAACTCACAATACAGTAGGAGTGTTACAATTGAAAAAAAAACACTCCATAAAAAATTGCATTGTACATTCAACATCGAGATAGACAATCAGCAACCACATTATCTTTACCTTTAATATGAGTTATCACAATATTGTTCTCTTGTAACATCAAACTCCAATTTAATAACCTTCTGTTTTTGTTTTTCATCTTACTCAGAAAAACTAACGGATTATGATCAGTGTAAACAATAAGTGGTTTTTGAGTTGTACCAACATATACCTCAAGATATTCCAAAGCTAAAACAAGAGATAACAATTCTTTCTCTATTGTCGAATAGTTTATTTGATGCTTATTAAATTTCTTAGAAAAGTAAGCTACTGGATGATCAAACTCATCACCCTCATTCCTTTGCATTAATACTGCTCCTGCAGCCTCATCACTAGCATCTACAGCTAATGAAAAAGGTTTTTCAAAGTCAGGTGCCTTAAGCACAGGTTGTTGACATATCATTGTTTTCAATTTTTCAAATGCTTCTTGACAAGGCACTGTTTACACAAACTTCACATTCTTCTGCAGAAGGTTAGTAAATGGAAGGGCAACATTAGCAAAATTCTTACAAAATTTTCGATAATATCCTACCATTCCCAAGAATCTTCTGAGAGTTTTTTTCCGCATTGGAGTGGGAATCTCTAAAATTGCCTGAAATTTTGCCTGAACAGGAGCTACCTTACCTTGACCCACAACATAACCAAGGTAAGTCACAGTGGCATGTCCAAATTCACTCTTAGCTAAATTAATAGTTAAGTTAGCTTTTGAAAGCCTTTCAAACAATTTCTCCACCGCAATAATGTGTGCTTCCCAAGTATCATTTCCTGTCACTAAATCATCAATATAAGCATTAGTATCTTTCAATCCATGAATCACAGAGTTAATCATCCTCTGGAAAGTACCTGGGGCATTCTTCATCCCAAGTACGTAACAAGTTCATGATTGACGTATTGTGCTCTGCATGTTTCCTGTCTACCAAACTGTACAGTTTGTTTACCGCCTCAAGGACTTCTTCGACGGTAGCTGGGACCGGGGCCCTAGCAGCATTGGGTTTGGCTTCTCCTGGGCCCACTGGCTTCGTGGAGCCCTCGCCAGAATCATCTTCTCCTGCACCTTTTTCTTGTTTCTTCCCTTTACCTGGCTTTGTCATTTTGTACAGCTTGTTACAGCTCACTTCAGTCACTTACAAAATAGAATTAACTGCTATTTGGGTGAGGTAAAAGGTGAAGGTAGGCGCAGCTCCCGGGAAACACGCCTACTCCATACCAAGACCCCCGTGACCCCCCCCTTAACATTTGTGATGTGGTCCAAATATGAGATGCCCAAGGTGCTGCAATACCATCTCATTTCCAATGCCTATATCTTCTTCTGTAGCTCTGTTGTGAGGGTCCATGTCTGGCATGCGTACAGGAAGGTGGAGAATACAAATGCACGCAGGAGTCTGATCTTGTACTTCATGGTGATGTTGCTGTCCCTCCATATTGTCTTGAGTTTGGATAGTGTAGTCACTTTCTGTGCGGTTCTTGTCAGGACTTCTGGTCTTGATCCTTCATCACTGATGATTGCCCCCAGGTATTTGAACTGCTGCACTGTTTCAAGTTTCTGACCATGGACTGAGATGTCTGTTGTGATGGCACTGTAGGCATTTGCCATGAGCTTGGTTTTCTCGGCACTTATTTCCATTCCAAACTTTGTGGAGGCTCTGTCAAGATGGCTGACCAGGTTGGCCAGTTCGTCCTCTTTTCCAGCGAGTCCATCAATGTCGTCAGCAAATCTTGGGTTTGTGATGTTGCCCTCTTCAATGCTGACTGTGCCCACATGATCTTCAAGGGAAACACTCATGATCTGGTCCAGGAAGATGTTGAAGAGAGTGGGAGAGACTGACTCCTACAGAGGTATGGAACCACTCCCCAATGGTGCCTTGAGTGAGTACTGCACTGGTTGCCTTGGCGTAAAGCTGATGGATTGTGTGAATCACCTTCTGCCCCATGTTGAATTTCTTCATGGTGGCCCATAAGGCATCATGCCAGACTCTGTCAAATGTCTTCTTGAAGTCTATGAAGACATGGTAGAACTCTCTCTGGTGCTGAAGGTGTTTCTCACAGAGGGTGCGGAGGTTGAAAATCTGCTCAGTGGTGCTTCTGCCCTTACGGAAGCCTGCTTGCTCCTCGGCAATGATGTCTTCTGCTGAAGGTCTCAGTCTGTTCAAGATGATTCTGAGCATCACCTTACTTACATGGCTGATCAGACTGATGGTACGGTAATTCTGGCAAAGTTGGAGATGGCCCTTCTTGGGAAGCACAATGATCAGCAACTGAGTCCAAGGTGTCGGCCATTCACCTGTCTGCCAGATCTTATTGCAATGGTGGTAAGCATGTCTATCGTGGCCTCTCCTCCATGGTTCCGCAGTTCAGCAGGGATGTTGTCAACTCCTGCTGACTTCCCGCACTTCAGTGATCATATTGCAGTTTCAACTTGTTCACGCATGATTAGATAGTCATCCTCATTGGAAGGTTCCTGTGCATTCAGCACGTGTGGATCCTCTTTGCCCTGGTAGTTGTACAGTTCTGAACAGAACTCTATCCACCTTTCCATTATTTCCGTTTCTTCTGTGAGTCTTTTGCCATTTTTGTCATGGATAGTGTTCACTTTGGTTTGTTTTTCTTTGGTAAGATCTTTCACCAGTTGGAATGCCTTCTTTGTGTTGTTGGAGAGGCTGTCTTCAATGTCCGCACATTGTTCAGCTATCCATCTTTGCTTTGCTTTCTTCATTTCCTTCCTGATTTCCTTGTTGATTTTCCTGTATTCTGTTCTTCCCTCTGCTGTGTTTTTAGCTTTCTTTAATTTCCTTCTTGTGTCACACATATCCAATATCTTGTTAGTGACTCACGGTTTAGACATGTGGCAGCTTTTTCCCAGAATCTTGCTTGCTGTTTCCATCATCACTGTGTTAAAGTTATTTGTGGTGGTCTCCAGGTCTCCATCAAGGAGGAGTATTGGTGCAAACCTCCCCCTCACCCTAATTTCTGCCTGAAATTCTTCAGAATTAGCAGGGTCTTTCAGTTTTTGAAGGTTGAAACTCAGCCGGCTGTTTTTTGGCTTGTTGATCTCCTCAAGCACACTCTGATGTTCATCATGGCAAGGTCATGGTCACTGCCCACGTCTGCTCCTGGGAATGTTCTGGTCTTCGGTCTGTTCACATCAGATTTGTGCCATCTTTGGACCAGGACGTAGTCAATCTGGTGATGTTGACCACTGGGGGCCTGCCAGGTCCATCATTGTATAGGGGGCTCTGGATAGAGGTAGTACCTTTGACATCTGGCCACTGCTCCCTACCAGACAGGGTGGACAGGCATCACCGGCCCTTGTCCATCTCCTAAATCTCTTAGGTTAATTGGTCATTGTAAATTGTCCTGTGTTTAGGTTAGTGGTGTGGTGTGATTCAAAGGGCTAGAAGGGTCTGCTTGGGCTGTATTGTAAATACAAAATAAATAAATAAGTTTCATGATGGTGGTGTAGATGTTCAGAGACTTCTTCAGGCTGGCCTGGTTGAAGTCCCCCCACAATGATAGGGATGGTATCAGGGTGCACGTTTTTGTGCCTGCTGATTGTGATGGCCAGCTCTTCCAGAGCCTGCCTGAAGTGGAACGTACACCACAACCAGAATGATGGTGGAAAACTCCCTCGGAAGATAAAAAGGATGACATTTGACTGTTAGATGTTCCAGGACAGGTGACCAGGACTGAGATGGAACTGCCACATTTGTGCACTACGATGAGTTAATCATAAAGCATACTCCATCTCTTCTGTCTTTAAAAGACTGAGCTGTTCTTTTTTTGTGGAGAATGGTGAAGATATCCGGCTGCAGCACTGTGTCTGAAATAGTGTGGGACAGCCTTGTTTCTGTGAAGCAAAGTACACTGCAATCCTTCTGGTACTGTAATCTTGCTTTGAGGTCTTCAAATTTATTTTCTAGCTACTATACACTTGCCAACAGGATAGTCAGGAGTGAAAGTCTCAGACTTCTGCGTTTCAATCGTATCTGTAAAACAGTATGGTGTCCCTGTTTCTGTTTTCTTAAAGGGGAATTGCACTTGCGACTTGAGTCTGCTCTCCAAGTTTCATCGATTTTGAGTATTGATAGATTTTTTAAAAGTCTTAAAGTGATCCTGCTTACTGAAGTACCAACGCTCATGACTGGGTTTCAGCTGTAATAGTCCTAAGCGGGAATATCTGATGATTCCCGTCAGAGCTACATGCAAACAGTCACCACTTAATGGAACCATCTTAGTTGTCTAATACTTAAGTTGTGGTCTCTTCAATGGCTGCAAAAATCTTCCTCACATCTGTTCTACCAATCTATTTCAGAATCCTAAATATCTCTGTAAGTGTGCCAAAGCGAGAGACTGAAATGGAAAGAGATTGAGAGAGAAACACAGAGAGATTCAATCAGAGAATCAAAAGTGGAGAAGGGAATCTAAAGATAGCAAGAAACTGGATCCAAAAACCAAATTGCTGGAGGTGCATCAAACATCTGTGGAAATATTCTTAAGTCCTGAATATTTTTAATACTGCTTCTCGCCTCTCTACAATCTCAGTCCTGATGTAGGGTTTCATCTGTCCCATTCCTCCAGCAGTTTGTTTTTTTCTCATACCGAGTGGATATATATATTTTATCATTTATAATTTCTGCGTTGACCTGAAAGGAAATCGAGGTGGATGCAGAGAGGTGATTTTTGAAATGTTCTTTTACTGCCTCTCTGGGTTTTGAATAAATTTCTCAATTTCTTTTATCCTTCAGGCTTTGACTTCTGATATGAAATCCAAAGCAAAGAGCTTTCCTTTTATTCAACTCCTGAACAGTTGACCTAACAGCTGGACTTCCTCTAGTCTTGTTTGTTCTATTGAATAAGCCTGTTTACAGGGAAACTGTACTGTATCCTGAAACATCTGGCTGGGTGGGTAAACAGGTTTTACTTGCTGCAAGTGCACCGTCACTATTTATAATTCCATTACATGATATATGCTAATACTGACTCCAGCACCATCGAAACAACAGTGGAAAGTTCACACTATTGCAGTAGAGTCTTTGATAAGAGCTTCTCCTGGTACTTCTCTTGTTTTTTATTTACTCCCAGGATAATGCTATCTCTAATTCAATGCTCATTCATAACGTCCCTGAGAGGCAGTGGTTAGCCAATTTCTTGAACCTTCTGAAAACTTATTAGCCACAGAATGCAGGTATTTTGCCAGCATGTCTAATAATTTAACTACTATGCTCCTGTCGCCTTTAGACAAGATTGACACAGGGACTTAGAAACCCCTGCAGATTAATGAGCCATATAGTAACTGGGATTTTGCTAGTGTAAAAATGGATTTTTTTTTTACATTCCATATATGACTTGGCTATTTCCCTCTTTAATTGAGAGCATATGTGAGTGAATGTCAATTAGATTACCACACAAAACCAGCCTAAGATCCAAGCAGAAACTCAGAAATAAATAAATCTGGTAATCCAACCAAAAGCACCCACAAACCACAAATGATGAAGCAGAAATCCATGTGGGAAATGATTTAAATGCCTGGTAGAATCTGACCAAAGCACAACTAAATTCCAATTGCATGGGTGGCATTGAACAGATTATGTTTGCAGTAGATTTCCACTGAACAGAGAAACTGGAACATGGAACATAGTATGGGACAGAAACATGCCCGTCAGCCCATAATGTCTGTGTCAATTTAAACTACACATCGGCTTGCAGCTGGTCTAGATCCTTCCAATCTTTGTCTTTCCATGTGAAATGCACTCACTGGCTATCTAAATGAGGAATACCTGTACACCTGCTTGTTAATAGAAATATCAAATTAGCCAATTATGTGGCAGCAACTCAATAATTAAAAACATGTAGATATAGTTGTCAGGTTCAACTGGCATGGCTCAATTTGGCCAACTGCACGGTAGGAGTTGGTTAGATGAAGAAGGATGGCTGTTGGTGGTGCTGGATGTTGTGATAAAGTTAGTTTAGGGTACGTTATGGGTCCACAGTTTCGATTCCTGTGGATGTCATGTGATATTAGCTTCGGTAACTAAGTGTGAAGTATCTGTGGTCTTGTTTTGCTGGAGGCTTGTGGTTTTGATTCTTGGGGATGTCACGCGGTTTACTGGGAATCCATGTCTCCGTTTCTGTGAGCGACACGTGAAGACGTATCCCCGATGGTATAAAAAGAGACGCAGTCGCTAGGTAAGCAGTCGTTAAGGAGTTTACGGGAAAAGAGAGAGTGAGAGTGAAGATTGCAGACTTCAAACAAACCCAAAGGACCAGGTTCGCTGGCAACACTGTGCATTTTGAATGTGACTGACATTTCATATAATCTGTATGTGGATTGTGGCACACACTTTTGGTTAACCCCTGCATGGTCTTGGGTGTTGTGTGGTGACCATTTTGGTGAAAGGGACTCTTCTTGGACTCTTCAGAAAAGGTACTCTGTGGCTGCAAACTATCTATGGTAACTGTTTCTTCGTCTCTGCGAGATTGCTTCTCCGCTGCATTGTGAATCTCCAAGATTGTCTCTTTGCTGCATCGTGAATATACAAGGCTCTCCTCTCAATTATTTCTTGAATCACCTGTTCTTTCTAAACTGCCACTCTAAGACTGTGCTTGAGTAAGAGCTTGTTAAGAATCGGTTCTAAGTTTGACTGTTTGGGAGCTATAGACGCATAACACCGTTAACTTCTGTTTAAGTTAGTCGTTTGTTCAATTTTCTATATTTCTGCCTTAATGTTAATAAATTCAGTTGTTTTGCAATAATTCCCTGACTCCATTCTACATCTGTTGTTGCTGGCTCGTAACAGGTAGGTTAGTTATAATGCACAGGCTTATACTCCATCTCTGCTTAGAGCAGAATCGGGATCAGGTTTAATATTATTGGCATATGTCGTGAAACTTGTTAACTTTGCAGCAGCAGTATGGTGCAATACATGATTTAAAAAGACTGGATTACGGTAAGTATATAGATGTCTATTAACTAATTAAGTTAAAATAAATAGTGCAAAAAAACTGAAATAATGAAGTATTGAGGTAGTGTTGATGGGTTCAACGTCCATTCAGAAATTGGATGGCAGAGGGGAAGAAGCTGTTCCTGAATTGCTGTGTGGTTTCCTTCAGGCTTCTAAACCTCTTTCCTCATGGTAACAATGAGAAGAGAGCATGTCCTACGTGGTGGGGTCCTTAGTGATCGAAGCCGCCTTCCTAAGATACCGCTGCTTGAAGATGTCTTGGATGCTACAGAGGTTAGTACCCTTTACAACCCTCTGCAGCTTACTACAGTCTTATGCGGTATCACCCCCATTGCCAGCTCTGCTTTTGAGGGACTGGACAGACTTATCCTGATGGTTGTATAGAACCTATCCATTCGAATTGCTGTGCTATATATGGAAGGGGTTAACCAAGATTCTGTGAGACAAAAGACAAAAGACACAAGCAATCTTAATGTTCCTCTGATACAACACCCTAACCCTGCGATCTTCAATTTTATTTACCAGAGACTGTATGTTTACCAGCAAGTTAGTCTGTATTGGGAATTGAAAACCTCATTTTGTTAAGCACACCGTTAGTCCAGCGAGATAACCCTGTTTCCATTGGATTCTTAAGCCAGTCTGCTAGCCTCAGTCTGAACTATTTCCGTCAGTTTTGAGCAGAGATAGATTGTTCAGTCGCAGTAAAACACCTTTGCTGACTGTACACACCTTAGATGAGGTTGTGAATCTCTGCTTTAGCAGGCTAGGAAAGGAATATTTGACGATTTCCATCGTTTTAATCAGAAACTGCTGTCACGAGTTGACCTTTGTTTCGTACCTTGGAAGTGGGAAAGGGCTATTTTACATGTCAGAGATTTGGGTATGTTGTGGCAGTGTGTCAAAGGAAACTAAGGTGTAGTCAGTGGGGGGGGGGGAGCAGTGGAAAACATAAATATGAAGACTGCAGAGAAGGTGTAAAGTTTAACAGTTATAATTGTGGAGGAGAACATACTGTGGCTTATAGAAGATGTGAATTGCTCAAGAAGTGAGCTGCAGTTCAATGGCTTAAAGTACAGTTGGGTGTGCCTTATCCTGCAAAAAGTTAAACCGAATGTTGAGAAAGTACTACTGGTCAGAGACCAGACTGTGCAGTCAGTGGATATATGTAGATCACTGTTCTCTTACTAAAAATACTTTACTGGACAAAATGAAGTTTGTGATGTTTATAACTGATGTGGTGAATTGTACTGCTCAGCCATCTGGTATTGAGAAAATTAAAATCGTGAATGCTGCAGCAAAGTATCTTGGTGTAACTGATGTTAAGTGGGAAGCTCTAAATGAAGCTCTGATGGGTGGGGTATCTGTGTCCCAGTTTGCTTGTGAAGGTACATAATTGGATTAAAAATATTGCAGTGGAATGCGAGAAGCCTGATTTCCAATGATCAAGATTTTATGAAGCTTATTTCTGATTTGTCAAATCCTCCTGATTCAGGAAATTTGGTTGTTACCACATTGAAGTTTTTTTTTAAACAACAACACACACAAAATGCTGGTGGAACACAACAGGCCAGGCAGCATCTATAGGGAGAAGCACTGTCGACGTTTTGGGCCGAGACCCTTCATCAGGACAGTTTTTGTTTGGAGGATTATGTTGTTATTAGGCATGATAGCTTAGTTGATAGAGGGGGTGGTGTTGTCAGTCTTATAAGGAAAGGGTAGGATATAGAGCTGTGAATGTGAATGAAACATATGAGGCACTTGTAAAAATATTTGATTCAATGGGTAGGGGCATTAAAGAGATTAATTTTCACAAACTTTATAGAAGAACTTTCTATTGATTTGTTCGAAAGTGTATGTAGCTCTAGTTCGCTACGGGTTGTATGGTGTGAGAATTTTAGCGCACATAGTTCATTGAGGGGTTGTTTGTGGAATGGTAGTAATGGCTTGATTGTAGAAAAGTTCTTAGATATTTCTCATCTTGTCTATTTTAATGACGAGAGGAGTACAAGATTTAATATTGTTATGAATGTGAAGCAACTCTGAGGGGCCGAAGGGTACAAAGTCGCCCCCTCCTTTTTGAGAATCGCAAGATCGCTATTATTTTGGGTCTGAGACCCAGGAAATGAGAGAGAGACACACAGAATACACAAGGTTTGGAATGTGTCCTGGCCTCAGCAGAACGGATCCACTGATAATGGCCATTGTCTCTTGGAGACGGAATTGTGTATTGAGTACTGTACTATTCATTGAAACCCCTCAGGGGACAACCAGAGTGGGCTGGTTGAGGGATTGCATCATCCCAACCTGATTGACATCTGAGATCCCGTGAGTAAGGATAAAAGAGGGTCTAGGGGAACAGCCCTTTTAGACGCACCAGGAGAAACGCTAGAAATCCCGTGATAGCGTTTTATAGCGAACGCTGGTGAGAGCTTGTGTGCCTCCTCCCTTGCCAGGGTGGCGGGCTCATCACCGAAGAACGGTTTAGCTAAAGGAGAGGCCACAAGTGAACGGCCACAACAATGAGACTCCTGACAGATCGAAATCATAAAAGGAAAGTCGGCAAGTTTTTCTCCAAATCTCTCTCTCTCTCTCCAACAATTACAACACAGCGGTCCCCAACGGCTGCAGCCTGCATGAACTGAGTGAACTTTATATTTCCCTCGGACAATACATTATCCCCTAGACAACGATAGAGCTTATTTCTTATTGATTATTATTATACCCGCACTTTTAGATTTAGTATTGACGACGTATATTATCTGTATATTTGCATTGATATTATTTTTGTGTATTTTTACTAATAAATACTGTTAAAAATAGTACCATCAGACTTCAACGGACGTCTCCATCTTTGCTGGTAAATGACCCAGTTACGGGGTAACAATATTCATAATAGGTCAGAAACTGCTATAGATTTAACTTTAATTTCGAACACTGGCTGGAGTGAGTGAATGGGATGTCATGAGAGATGAAACATTGGGGAGTGATTATATTCCTATATTTGTAAGCTTCAGTTTGGATTTCTATAGTGATTGGGAGGCCACTTTTAGGAAGTGGAAATTTGGTAAAGCAAAACTGGGAAACGTTTAAAGTTTTATATGATGAATATCAGTCAGGGCTGAATGTTGAAGATGAAGTGTATTTTTATAATGGATGGTTATGTCACATTATTCATCAAACTATTTGGAAGTGATTCCTATTAAAAAGACATTAATAGGAGAAAGGCTGTACCATAGTGAACTGAGAAGTATGCAGAGGCAATTAGGGAGAGAAATAAGGCATTTAGAAATGTTAAGTATTATATTCCAAGTGACCTTATTAATTATAAAAGGGCACAGGCCATGCTGAGGAAAGTGGTGAAAAAGGTTTACTGGAGATATTGTGATAATATTGGAACAGATATTAAACTTGGAGATGTTTGATTCCCAACCATGCCTGCTTTTTCATTGGCTACGTAGAACAGTCCGTATTGCAAGCTTTTCCCTGTAATGCTCCCCAACTCTTCTTCCACTACATTTACAACTGCATTGGTGCTGCTTCAGGCACACATGCTGAGCCAGTCATTTTCGTCAACCTTGCCTCCAACTTCCACCTTTCCCTTAAATTCACTTAGTCCATTCCTGACACCTTTCTCAGCCTCTTTGTCTCCATCTCTGGAGACAAACTCTCGAGTGACATCTTTTATAAACCTACCAATTCCCACAGCTATCTTAACTATATTTCTTCCCACTTTGTGTCATGTGAAAATGGTATTCCCTTTTTTCAGTTTCTTTGCCTCCAATGCATCTGTTCTCAAGACATGGCTCTCCATTCTTGTTCATCGGAGATTTCCTCCTTCTTCAAAGAACAGGGTTTCCCTTCCTCTACCCGCATCTCCTTCATTTCCCAGACATCCACGTTCACCCCATCTTCCCACCACCTTAACTGTGATAGAGTTCCTCTTGTACTTACCTACCACCTCATGAGCCTCTGCATCCAATATATCATTCTCTGAAACTTCTGCCATCTCCAAAGGGATCCTACCACTAAACACAACTTTACTTCCCCTCCTCCAATTTCCTGCTTTCTGTAAGGATTGCTCATTCATCCCTTCCCACTAATCTTCCTCCTTGCAAGTAGCCAATGTGCTTCAATTGCCCACTCACCTCATCCCTCACCTTCATTCAGAGCCCCAAATGGTCCTTCCAGGTCAGGCAACACTTCAGCTGCAGATATGCTGGGGCTGTATCTTGTATTTGATGTTCCCAATTCATAAATTGGGGGCCTGCTTCATCGAGCACCTGCGCTCCATCCGACCAAAGCAGAACCTCCTGATGGCCCAACATGTTAATTCCAATTCCCATTCCTGTTCTGACACGTCGGTCCATAGCCTCCTCGTGTCAAGATGAAGCACCCCCAGAATGGAGCAGCAACACCTTATGTTCCATCTGGGTAGCCTCCAACTTGATGGCATGAATATCGATTTCTTCTTCCAGTAAAAAAATTTCCATAAGACCATAAGATATATGGACCAATTGCCTATTGAGTCTGCTCCGCCATTTCATTATGGCTGATCCATTTCCTTCTCAGCCTTCTGCTTTCTTCCTGTAACCCTTTATGCCCTAACTAATTAAGAACCTATTGACCTCTGCCTTAAATGTACCTAATGACTTGGCCTCCACAGCCATCTGTGAGAATGAATTCCACAGATTCTCCACTCTCTGGCTAAAGAAATTCCCCTTCATCTGTTCTAAATGGATGTCCCTCTATTCTGATGCTGTATCCTTTGGTTTTAGACTCTCCCACTGTAGAAAACGTCTTCTCCATACCCACCCTATCAAGGCCTTTCAAGATTCGATAGGGTTCAATGAAATCCCTCCTTATTCTTCTGAATTCTAGTGAGCACAGGGCCCAGAGCCATCAAACACTCCTCATGTGATGAGCCTTTCAATTCTGTAGTCATTTTCATGAACCTCCTTTGAAAGCTCTCCAATGTGAGCTAATCAGACTGTGTCTCTCCAAATGCTCTTAAATCCTGTCTCTCAGGATCTTCTCTAACAAATTGCCCACCACCGAAGTAAGACTTACTGGTCTGTAATTTCCTGGGTTAGCTCTACTCCCTTTCTTGAACAAGGGAACAACACTTGCAATCCTCCAGTCCTCCGGTACTTCTCCCGTCCCTATTGATGATACAAAGATCATCGCCAGAGGCTCAGCAATCTCATCCCTTGCTTCCCACCTGGGGTATACCTTGTCTGGTACTGGTGACTTATCTAACTTATTGCTTTTTAAAAGCATCCTCTTCCCTAATGTCTATATACTCGTGTTACAGCCTGCTGTAAGTCATCCCCACAATTGTCAAGGTCCTTTTCCCTGGTGAATACTGAAGCAAAGTTTTCATTAAGTACCTCTGCTACCTCCTCCAACTCCAAGCGCCTGATTGGTCCTATCGACTCACCCACATGCTTCACATTGTAGAGTGCCTTGGGGTTTTCTTTAATCCTTCTCACCAAGGCCTTCTGATGGGTTCTTCTAGCTCTCCTAATTTCATTATTAAGCTCCTTCCTGACAACCTTGTTATTTTCTAGAACTCTATCAGTACCTAGTTTTTTGAATCTTTCATAAACTTTTCTTTTCTTCTTTATTAGATTTTCCACATCCTTTGTACACCATGGTTCTTTTACCCTACCATCTTTCCCTTGCCTCAATGGAACATACCTATGCAGAACGCCATGCAAATATTCCCTGAACATTTGCCAAATTTCTGCCATACATTTCCTTGAGAACATCTGCTCCCAAGTTCCTGCCTAATGGTATCATATTTACCCTTACCCTAATTAAATGTTTTCCCAAACTGTCTGTTCCTATCCCTCTCCAGTGCTATGATAAAGGAGATAAAATTGTGATCATTACCTCCAAAATGCTCGCACACTCAGAGATCCAACACCTAATCAGGATCATTTCCCAATATCAGATCAAGTACAGCCTCTCGTTGAGCCTCTCATCCACATATTGTGTCAGAAAACCTTCCTGATCGTATCTAACAGACTCCACCCCACCTAAATCCCTTGTGCTGAGGAGATGCCAGTCAATATAAGGAAAGTTGAAACCTCTCATCACAACAACCCTATTATTATTGCGCTGTTCCAAAATCTGCCTCCCTATCAGCTCCCTGTTACTATGGGGGGCTCTATCAAAACACCTATAGAGTTATTGTAACCCTTCCTGTTTTTGACCTCCACCTACACAGACACAGTAGATAATCCCGCCATGATTTCCTCCTTTTCTGCAGTTGTGACACCATCCTTGATAAGCAATGCCATGTCCCCACCTCTTGTGCCTCCCTCCCTGTCCTTTTTGAAACATATAAAGCTTGGCACCTGAAGTAGCCATTCCTGCCCTGAGACATCCAAGACTCTGTAATGGCCACAACATCACAGTTCCACATATTGATCCACACTGTAAGTTCACCCGCCTTGTTTATGACACTCCTTGCATTAAAATAACATTTCAAACCATCAGGCTGAGTGTATCTTTGCTCTAACATCTGCCTATTCTTCCACACAAATTCCCTACAAGCTGTCTCTACTTGTGTGCCAACCGTTCCATCCTCTGCCTCTTCACTTTAGTTCCCACCGCCCTGCAAATCTAGTTTAAACTCTTCCCAATAGCATTAGCAAACCTCCCTGCCAGGATATTGATCCCCTCAGATTCAAGTGCGACCCGTCCTTTTTGCACAGTTCACACCTGCCCCCGAGGATGTCCCATTTATCCAGAAATCTGAATCCCTGCCCCCTGCTCCAATCCTTCAACCACGCATTTATCCTCCACCTCATTCTATTCCTATCCTTGCCATTGATAAGTGTGTTGATGATATCTCACTCTGTCTTCCCTTCTTTACTTAGCCTCTCATCTGTCCCCATATCTTTCAGCTGCTTGTTTGCCAGCTCTTCCTCCAGCTCCACACTGAGAAGCTATTCAGCCCAAGCAATAAAATCAGATCTATTGCTATCATTCTCAGATCCTCCTGAGGTTGGGCGAGAACTTTTGTAATCTACCTCCATTAGCTTATAGTTCAAAGACCAAGAGACCACAAGGGACTAGTGAAGGCTGAAAGATACGAGAAAATTGAGAGAAAGCTCATCATAATAGTGTTGGCATGTAAAATGTTGACAGCTTTACAAATATTACAAAGTACTCACAGTGATGTAAAGGGTGATGTGAGTCACCAGTCTGCTCGACATTAATCTCAATTTTATTCCTTTGACTTTTGTGTAAGGTACTTATTATTTTACTTCCTGTTGTCACCAGTAATGCATTGTAAAACTTTATCTCTCTGTGTACTTTGAGTAATATTTTATTGAATAAATAAGTTGCTGACAATTGAGTTTCATTTGGAATTTCTCATTCTCCTCTGGAGTTTAACTTGCAGGACAATGTTTTTTCCTATCTTAGGAGTGGCATTTGAAATTCGGTATCAGATACTGTGGTTCCAAGTCTCGAACAGAATTACTAGTCAGAGATTGCAGTTCATTATTGAGGAAGTGATGCAGAATTCCCATTTGCATGAGGTATGAGAAATAGACTCAGATAATGCAGACTGATTCAGGAAACTTGTCAACATTATTATTGAGTAAAACTGAAAATTTCTTCCTGCATCCACACAAGTTGAGTTATACAGGAAAACCAAAAGTTATTGTTAGGGCAAACTGTATTGTTTGCTCTACCCCAGTACAACCTGCACAAAGCCAGTCTCCGCCCCAAATGTTAACTGTTTATTGCTTTGCATAGATAATGTGCGATCTTGCCTCTCCCCTCAATCCATGTACTGAGTCTGCCTGGGATAGTTATTTCATGCACTTCCTTTCTGCTGCTAACAAGGCCAGCATTCACTGAAGGTTTAAGGGATCCCTACGAAGATGGAGGTGAGCATCTTTAAGTGCCTGACTAGACTAATTTAGACCAATCACTTGGGTGCCAGACTTGCTGCTGGCAGATTTACAAAATGTAAAAAAATACTTACAAGGCCAGGTCATTCCGATGCTTATAATTTATTCCCCATAAACTTACCCTTTTTAACTCTCTTCTGCATCTTTCAGGCTTCCCTTTGAAAACATCCAAATATCTGTTTTAAATATTTCTTGTGGTAATGAGTTCCCAATGCTAATTGCTTTCTGGGTATCTTTCTTCTGAATTTTTCAGAATAAATAGTTATAATCCTACCTGTATGACACTAAGTTGAAAACCTAAAGTCTGCAGAAGCAGTTGGTCTTTGTGCCTCTTTTCCTGGTCTCAGATGCAAATAGAAACACTTTCTTACACCATTGCAACGACTTCTGATAGGACACTCATCATTCTCTCCTCGTGGAAATGATTCACAGTTTGTTTGTTCCTTTCCGATCAATCTTTGTTATCGCTCTTACAAGATGCTTTTCTACTTCCTCCAACATTCTTAACCCCTTTGTAATGATACGGAGAGCGCAACTGCCGACTGCAGGTAATCGGACGGGGATCCTTTTAAGTTCCATTCAATGCCATTCATGCTGTCTTATAGTTGTAATAATAGTTAATCTGACAATCAGTGATTGTATTACCTGTACTTTTCAAATTCCTTGGTCCCTTGCCCCTCCAGACACTAAAATGAATTTTGTTAATTGCATTAGAGCCACACATGACCTTGGTTTCCCAACTCGATTTTTGAACATCATGTTGTGTCTGTACAGCTATGTAACAGTTAAATAAAGACACACACGTGGAGTTGGCTCTGACTGGTATATGAACATTGTGGAGAGAGAGTGAGAGAGAGAAAGAGAGAGAGAGAAGATCAATGTGCACGCGTGGTTATCAGTCAATAATTAGAGCCATGGGGAGTGATTGCGCTAAAAGAAATAGATCCATGCATTACATTTCCTCTCCCTTTAGATAAATTGAATTGACTTTATTACTTATACAGGAGTAAAAATCTTTACCTTACGTCTCAGTCTAAATGTGCAATTTATAGTAATTTATAATAAATAGTATTAATAACAGGACAGCCAATATAACATAGAAATACAGTTGTATCAACATGAATTAATAGGTCTGATGGCCTGGTGTAAGAAGATGTCCCGGAGCCCGTTGATCCTGCCTTTCATGCTGTGGTAGCAGTTGGAACAGTTTGTGGTTGGGGTGACTCCGGTCTCCAATGATCCTTTGGGCCCTTTTAACACACCTGTCTTTGTAAATGTCCTGAATAGTGGGAAGTTCACAACTACAGATGCTCTGGGCTGTCCGCACCACTCTCTGCAGAGTCCTGTGATTGAGGGAAGTACAGTTCCCATACCAGGCAGTGATGCAGCCAGTCAGGATGCTCTCAATTGTGTCCCTGTAGAAAGTTCTTAGGATCTTAGTACCAAACTTCTTCAACTGTCAGAAGTGAAAGAGGTGCTGTTGTGCCTTTTTCACCACACAGCCAGTATGTTCAGACCACGTGAGATCCTCGGTGATGTGGATGCTGAGGAACTTAAAGCTGTTCACCCTCTCAACCCCAGATCCACTGATGTCAATAGGGATTAGCCTGTCTCCATTCCTCCAGTAATCCACAACCAGTTCCTTTGTTTTTGTGACATTGAGGGAGAGGTTGTTTTCTTGACACCACTGTGTCAGGGTGGTGACTTCTTCTCTGTAGGTTGTCTCATTATTATTTCAGATTAGGCCAATCGGTGTAGTATCATCAGTAAATTTAATTAGCAGATTAGAGCTGTGGGTGTCAACAGTGTCGTGGGTATACAGAGGGTAAAGGAAGGGGCTTAGGACACAGCCCTGAGGGGCATCTGTGTTGAGGGTCAGAGGGGCAGAGGTGAGAGAGCCCACTCTACCACCTACAAACAAGCTGGAGGAACTCAGCAGGTTGGGCAGCATCTGTTGAAACAAGCAATCAACGTTTCGGACCGAGACCGTCAGGACAAGAAGGGCAGGGGCCCTGTAAGTCCGGACAAAGGGTCTCGGCCCAAAACGTTGATTGCTTGTTTCAACAGATGCTGCCCGACCTGTTGAGTTCCTCAGCTTGTTTGTACGTGTTGATTTGACCCCAGCATCTACAGTGTCCTTTGTGTTTACCACTCTTACCAACTGCTGGTGATCTGACAGGAAGTCCAGAATCCAGCTACACAAGGCAGGGTGAAGTCTGAGGTCTCTGAGCTTCTTCTCAAGCCTGGAGGGAATTATGGTGTTGAAAGCTGAACTGTAGTCCAAGAACAGCATTCTCACATAAGCATCCTCCTTCTCCAGATGTGTCAAGACAGTGTGAAGAGCTGTGGTTATTGCACCATTTGTCGATTGCTTGTGTCGGTAGGCAAATCGTAGGGGTTCAATGTGGGTGGTAGCACGCTGCAGATGTAATCCTTGACCAGCCCCTCAAAGTATTTGCTTATTATTGTACAGACATGTTACCTTGGTGTTTTTAGGTACAGGAACAATGGTGGATGTTTTGAAGCAGAAGGGCACTCTACACTACAGATTTAAAATGTCCACAAACACATCCGCCATATGAGCTGTGCACACACTGAGTACTCACTGTGGGATGCTGCCTGGCCCCACAGCCTTGCAACTGTCCGCTTGTTGGAAACACTTGCGTAATTCATGTAATATAAAATGGTATATGTAACAAAACATTCAATTTCCCTTTAACAACCAATAATTAAATAAAAATGCTTTCACGATAACAGACCACAACTAACTTCACTATATAAAAGGTTCAGTCTTTTGGGTGGTGCTTTTGGACCTGTGGAGTGGGATCAGGTTTGGCAGGTGTCTCATGAAAGGAAACTTTCTCTCTTACATGTGTCACTTTGCTGTTAGTAACATGATCATCACTGAGAGGCAAGTCCGGTGACTGTAATGTGTCCATCTTGTTGGATGCAGACAACTCAGGTGTGCTCTTCAACTGAGCATTCCAGTGTCTGGTCCACATTACATTTCCATGTCTGATCTCCAACATCAACTGTGTACACCAGTGGCCCATATCTTGTAGCTACCCTATTGGGTGTCCACTTGTCTTCTCGGTAATGACATGCTAAGACTTCCTGTCCAACCACAAAGCTCCTTGCTGATTTACTTACTAACTGGCTGAACTGTTTATTCTGCACTTTCTTAACCATTTTCCTTAACCAAACACGGACCTACAACATAACTAAGGTAAGTCACAGTGGCAAATCCAACATCTACATCAGGTGAGACTACTGTGGTTCTTCTAGAAACATCTGGAAATAAATCCTTATATTTAAAAATTAATTGCTTCATTTGCTGCTTCTGCTCTGACTGTAAATGTGCTATTTTCCAGAATGTTTGAGTTAGGCAACCTGACAGAAACAATGTTGGGTTCAGAATGAGTTTCAGATGAATCATCCATTATGTTCCTAGTGAGATCAGACTCATTATTATTGACCACAACAGTCATAGTAGCAGACTGTTCCTCATAATATAGTTTTATCGTATTTATATGGCAAAGTTGAGTTGACCTTCTACAATCTGGAGTTTTTATCACGTAATCCACATCATTAATTTTAGACACAATTTCATAAGGACCATGAAATCTAGCTTGTAAAGGATTTGTTTGCAGTGGGAAAAGAACCAGCACCTTATCTCCAGGCTTAAATGTCCTCATCCTAGCTTCTTTATCTACTAGGTTTTCATTTTCTCCTGAGCCAATTTTAAATTTTCCCTAGCTAAACCACAAGCTTTATGTAATCTGTCTTTAAATTTTAAAACATAGTCAAACAAATTAGTGTGTATCTCTTTATTAATCCATTGTTCTTTTAATAAAGCCAAAGGTCCTCTAACTCTATGCCCAAATACAAATTCAAATGGACTGAGACCTAATGATCCCTGTACCGATTCCCTTACTACAAATAGAAGTAAGTGTATACCCTCATCCCAATCATTTTCATTTTCCACACAATATGTTCTAATCATCTTTAGGGTAGAATGAATCCTCTCCAAGGAACCTTGAGGTTCAGGATGATATACAGAGGAAGTAATCTGCTTAGCTCCTAATTTATAAACTATCTGTTGAAACAATCCGGACATAAAATTACTGCCTTGATCAGATTGTATTTCCTTAGGCAACCCAAAATAAGTAAAGAATTTTATAAGAGCCTTTATTACAGTTTTAGTTGTTATATTCCTAAGTGGTACTGCCTCTGGAAACCCAGACGCAGAGCACATGATAGTCAACAAGTACTGATGGCCAGTTTTTGTTTTTGGTAATGGGTCTACCCAATCTATAATAATTTTGGAAAACTGTTCACCGAATGCTGGAATAGGTTGCAGTGGGGCCACTGGTGTAACTTGATTTGATTTACCCACAATTTGACAAGTATGGCACGTTCTGAAAAACATCGCCACATCTTTCCTCAAACCAGGCCAGTAAAAAATGTTTTAAAATCTTGTCCACAGTTTTCCTTACCCCTTGATGTCCACCCAAGGGCACACTATGGCCTAAAGTTAAAATCTCATTCAGATAAACTTTAGGAACTACTACCTGGTGAACATTCGTCACTTGCAGGAATTGTAGGCGATCTCCATTTCCTCATCAATACCCCTTTCTCAAAATAGTATCCTACTGGCACCTTCTCAATTTCACTGTCTGGAAGAGCTTATTCTTTTAATTTAATAATCTCAGGGTCTCTGCTCTGCTCTGCTATCATCTCCTTCCGAGACAGAGGCAAATCTTTATGGTCAGACTTACTCCAAGAATCTTGTTCAAACAATGAAGGTAAGAAAGTTTCTGACACATCCTCAAAACTTGAATCCTGTATTGAACAGTCATGGGTAACAACCTCTTTCTGCATATCAAGCTTTTTAGCCATAGCTCGAGTTACAACACAGGAGGAATCTATGTGTGAATCCATCCGTGGTTCCTCTGACTTTATTGTCAAATGCATCTCAGGAAAAACTTGTCCAACTGACAAATAATTTCCTAACAATAAGAAATATCCTAGCTAGGTTGTAGTCCTACTTTAACAAGTCCTGTAACTAACCCTGACTTTAAATTTACTTTATGTAAATGTACAGGCATAAGGGCACTCCCAACACCTCATATATAATTTACCTCACCAGTGTCAGACTCATCATTAAACTTTAACACACTGTCTACCATCAGCGATTGAGAAACTCCAGTGTCCCTAAGGATTTTTATTGGCACCAGAAGGGATCCCTCTTTCAAGGATACAAATCCTTCAGTTATAAAATGATCATATCCCTTCTTAACATGGTCAGACTCTAACAAAGCTTCATTTGTGCTTATCAAACCCTGTGAGTTTACAGGTGTTTCAGTATGGTGCACACAAGCATCTGGGACTGCTTCCTTCTCTTTCCTTTTCAGTCAGAAACAGTTGGCTATTATGTGACCAGATTTCTTACAATAATTACAAATGGGACTAAACTGTCTTTCCTTCACAGGTTTTCCTTCCTCCTTACCTTTCTCACTAACTTCTGATTTAATTTCTGGTTTACCTTGATTCTCTGTGTCATATTTCCTTTTAAAAGTTCTGCCCTGAGGAAATTTATTCTTGTGGATTAAAGCATACTCATCAGCTAATTTAGCAGAGTCCTGCAATGTAGAAGTGTTCCTCTCATTTAAATATGTCCTTACTTCAACAGGGATGTTTCTTTTAAATTCCTCCATTAAAATCAGCTCTTTCAATTTATTATAGTCCCTATTTACATTTTTAGAGGAAATCCATCTCTCAAAACACACAGCTTTATCATAGGCAAATTCCACATAAGTTTTCTCCACAGATTTCTTCAAATTTCTGAGCCTTTCTCTATAAGCTTCTGGGACCAACTCATACACCTTTAACATGTGCAGTTTCACAGTATCATAGTCAAGTGCTCGCTCAGCAGTTAACACTGTATACACTTGTTGTGCTTTGCCTTTAATTACACTCTGTAACAACACTGACCATTTCTCTTTCAGCCACTCTGAAATCAGAGCAACAGTTTCAAAATGTTGAAATTATTTCTCTACTTCTGTTTCATGAAAAGGAGGGACCAATTTAATTTCCTCACTAACAACAAACGTTTTTCTAGAACCAGGAGACTGATTCATTGCAAATTCAAATTCCCTCTGTTTATTTTCAGCTTCTAACCTACAACGCTCCAAGTCCACTTTACTTTGCTCTAACTTCATTTGTTCAATTTGTAACTGCATCTCTAGAGTACTTATTGGAAATAAATCTAAAATCGATTCATCAAAATCACCCGAATTTACATAGTGTGATGCGATTTTTCTCTGTATTATAGGCTTTGTTGTAGACCTCGAAGAACCTTTAAGTTTCAACCTAGTAGCAATCTCAAATACATCACTCTTTTTCGCCTTCACTAATAACTCCGGGTCTGGCGATGCCAGAAAGTCATCAATATTCATTGCTGTTGAAAACCACTCACAATCCAATCAAACAAAAGAATCGGGTATTTCCCTTTTCCAGAACACTGACCAAAAACTAAACAAGCATTTAAACTCAAAAATGGTACTTTTCCCGGCTGAGCCCCCAATTTTTATGGCATAGCAACAATGAATATAGAATTTAGACAGGTTTATTATAACAAATAAAACATTTATTAAACAGTGCTAAAAATGCAAAAGTAAACAAATGACTAACGTAGCCGGAAGTCTGCTGCTATACGACAGCTCGAACAGTTCTTAAAGCGATAAGAACTTCATTCACTGAGGGTGAATGAGCAAGTGCAGCAGGCAGTGAAGAAGGCTAATGGAATGTTGGCCTTTATTGCAAAGGGAATTGAGTACAAGAGCAAGGAAATCCTCTTGCATTTGTACAGGGCCCTGGTGAGACCACACCTGGAGTATTGTGTACAGTTTTGGTCTCCAGGGTTAAGGAAGGACATCCTGGCTGTAGAGGAAGTGCAGCATACATTCATGAGGTTAATTCCTGGGATGTGTGGGCTGTCTTACGCAGAGAGGTTAGAGACTGGGCTTGTACACGCTGGAATTAAGGAGATTGAGAGGGGATCTGATTGAAACATATAAGATTATTAAGGGATTGGACAAGATAGAGGCAGGAAATATGTCCCAGATGCTGGGAGAGTCCAGTACCAGAGGGCATGGTTTGAGAATAAGGGGTAGGTCATTTAGGACAGAGTTAAGGAAAAACTTCTTCTCCCAGAGAGTTGTGGGGGTCTGGAATGCACTGCCTCAGAAGATAGTGGAGGCCCACTCTCTGGATGCTTTCAAGAAGGAGCTAGATAGGTATCTTATGGATAGGGGAATCAAGGGATATGGGGACAAGGCAGGAACCGGGTATTGACAGTAGTTGATCAGCCATGATCTCAAAATGGCGGTGCAGACTCAGGGCCAAATGGTCTACTTCTGCACCTATTGTCTATAGTCTATTGATAGTACAAAAACAGTTCTTAAAGCGGTAATGTAAAAACAGTTCTTAGAAGTAGTAATGCAAAAGTCCAAATGATTTACACAGTCACTTAGGAGAGTTTTTCCTAGAAGTAATGAATTCCTCACCGACCTCACAACATTACTGCTGATCCCAGTCGAAATATGCCTTGCCCGAAGGATTCACGGTGAAGGAAATAAAACGGCTTAAAGGCACTGACCTTCCCTTGGTGAAACTTTGCTCCAACCCTTTCTGCTCTTTTGCAGAGGCTATCTTGGACCGCAGGTTACTAATTCCTTCGGAATGAAGATTAATTAAGGTCAAACCTATTTATCGCCATCAACTTTTTCTGATCCTTCAGGATTTCCGTACTCAATAAACTCTTCACTCTCCAACCGGTCTTTAACTGGCAGTGATTTTCAGAACTGCCGGCACAACAATTCTCATAGTAGAAATTAAAACTCCACTTTTAAAACAAAATTGTGTCATAACATCAAATACGCAGCAGAACGGAGTCACTGATGAATTAAACCACGAACTGACCTGCGTCACAGGGAGGGGTTCTCCTTTTATAGCCTGTTGAAGAAAACTATCACATGACCTCTCACTGACGGGAAAATTACGTCACTCCACCATCACAAGACCGTTACATCATGCCCAGCAGAGCCTCAATTACATCATGGTCATGTGACAGGCACAAGATACCCATGGGTACGTAACATGTAAAAGACAGTACATTAAGCCTGGAAGAGTGGAGACATTCTTTTCCTCATCCACACTGTCCACATTACAGTACAGTTCAACACTCTTGATAAACGATTACCAGTCCTCAATAGCACTATCAGATCCATCAACCTTCCTGACTAAGGCCATCGTCACGTTGTTCTTACTTTAGCTTTGCTGGTTGTGTGTCTCACACTGTTTATCATGCAGTTACTCATGCATGCCTTTGTTAGTATCTGTGATGGTCTTCTCCATACTGATACTGATTCATTCGTTCCTCTCGCTGTCTCTCTCCCTTCCTCTGAAGGTTGTTATAGACCATCAGTGCAGGAGTAGGCCAATTGGCCCTTCAAGCCAGCACCGCCATTCAATGTGATCATGGCTGATCATCCACAATCAGTATCCCGTTCTTGCCTTCTCTCCATATCCCTTGACTCCGCTATCTTTAAGAGCTCTATCTAACTCTTTCTTGAAAGCATCCAGAGAATTGGCCTCCACTGCCTTCTGAGGCAGAGCATTCCATAGATCCACAACTCTCTGGGTGAAAAAGTTCTTCCTCAACTCCGTTCTAAATGGCCTACCCCTTATTCTTAAACTTATCTTGTAACTGTCGATGCAGTTGGTGATATTCTCTGGCATTCAGTTTCATACTCATCACCAACTTGTTGTGTCTGTACAGCTACATATCAATTAAATAAAGGCATGCATGTGGGGCTGGCTTTAATTGGTAATATTCACATTGCTGAGAGAAAGTGAGCAGATCAGTGTGTATGCATAGACAACAAATCAATGTACGTGTGTGGCTGTCGGCCAATAATCAGTGCTAAAGAGGAATTGCACTAAAAGAAACAAATTTATATATTACACATCATGGGAGTCCAATTGTCTGAGTTCCATTCACTACTGAACTGCTGCTCCTGGTGACTTAAGGTCCTATTGTTTCTAAACCTGAGAAGTTATATTTACTTTTCTCTGGTTTAATATTTTTATTCATTTCTAATTGGGTGTATGTGCCTTAAATAACTTGAAGCATTTGGAGAAGCATAGCCTGATCAGGGCAGGGATAGCTGGCAAGGATTTGTGAGGGGCAGATCATGCTTCACAAGCCTGACTGAATACTTTGAGGATTTCACTGAATATATTGATGAAGATAGAGTAGTGGATGTGGTTTATATAGATTTTAATAAGGCATTTTATAAGGTTTCCTATGGTAGGCTCATTGAGAAAGTCAGGAGGCATAGGATCTAGGGAAACCTAGCTGTGTGGATTCAGAATTTTCTTGTCCACGGAGCTGACGATGGTAGAAGCTGGGAAGTATACTGTATGGAGACTTGTGGCCAGACACTGATCTGTTCTGGTACCCTTGATCGTTGTGATTTTTATACAGTACTGTTCAAAGGTAAATCTGATGGGAGCAAAGGATGTCTGGTACCTCTGGCTCCCTCACCTCTCCCTTCCCCCTTTCCCAACCATGATTCCCCTCCCCCTGTCCACTTCCCACTCTCAGTCCACAATAGAGACACACCACTGTCCGTAACAAGTTTGTATGTTCTCCCCTTGACGCATGGGTTTTCTCCCACAATTGAAAGATGTATTGGTCATTGGTCATTGTAGATGGTCCTGTAATTAGGCTCGGGTTAAATTGGGGATTCCAAGGTTGTCAAGCCAAGGAGTGGTATTGGGGACAAGCTCTCACTACCTAAAAGTGTTCCTCACAGCATGTGCCTCAAATAGCCTCTGACAACCAAGTCCAACTCCTGGCCTTCTCGTGAGGCTTAGCCTCTAAACCCAGCGGAACTGCTTCTACTAACAGGAGAAGGGGTGAAGGCGGGTCCTGGCACCTTAATACCAGTGCTTCGGGTAGATGGAGATCATCAGCCTGGGAAGGCAGTCCATCTAAGAGAGGGAAAACTCTGATTTCAAACCTCCGCTGCTGTGCGGCCATACCCACTCATGGGAATGGCTTCGGGAGTAAACCCTGAGGACATATCTGGAGCTGGAGTCCCTAAGGCAGTCTGACGTTGTCTTCAACCTCACTCTGGCAACTCCTGCGACGTCACTGATGACAAGCTGTATCAGTCCTTGCCCTTCCCTTGGACAACTTTGGTGTCATGGAGAGGGGAGACCTGCTGATTGGGCAACTGCCGGTCTCCCATACAACCTTGCCCAGGCCCTGGAGAGGCTGAAGCAAGACTTTCCAGGCGCAGGTCCATGGTCTCGCGAGACTAACGGATGCCATCTGAAATTGGGGGTTGCCTGGGCCACGCAGCTCAAAGGGCAAGAATGATCTATTCTCCACTGTATCTCAATAAATAAATAAAAATCAGAATCACTCACATAGTCATGAAATATGTTTTATTTTGTGACATCAGTACAGTGTAATGCATAAAATTATTACCATACTGTGCAAAAGTCTTGTGTGCCCTCGCTATATTTCTGAGTCTGAGACTTTTCAACAGAACAGTAAATGACTTGGATGAGGAAGTGGAAGGGAGGGTTGGTAAGTATGCAGATAATACAAATGTTGGTGGAATTGTGGATAGGCAGAAGGTTGTCATAATTACAATGTGACATTGATAGGATGCAGAGCTGTACTGAGAAGTAGCAGATGAATCTCAAGCTGAAAAAGTGTGCAATGATTCAGTTTAGAAGATTGAATTTGAAGGCAGAATACAGGGTTAATGTCATGATTCTTAGCAGTGTGGAGGAATGGAGGGATCTTGGTGTCAATGCCCATTGATCTCTTAAAGTTGCAGTGCAAGTTGGAAGTGAGTTGGAGGTTAAGATGAAGTTTGGTATGTTGGTCTTCTTTAGTCAAGGGATTGAGTTCAAGAGTCATGAATAATGTAGTAGCTCTATAACACTCTCTTTAGACCACACGGAGTATTGTGTTCATTTCTGGTCACCTCATTATAGGAAGGATGTAGAAACTTTAGAGAGATTTACCAGGGTGCTGCCTGGATTAGGGAGCACATTTTATGCAGATAGGTTAGTGAGCTAGAGCTTCTCTTTGGATCAAAGAAGGTTGAGCTGTAACTTGATAAAGGTGTACAAGATAATAAGAGGCATAGGTCGAGTGGACAGTGAGAGACATTTTCTCAGGGCAGAAATGGCTAATATGAGGGAGAGGGACATAATTTTAAAGTGATTAGAGGAAAATATAGCTTTAATGGCAGAGGTAAATTCTTTACAAAGACTGGTGAGTGTATGATAGGCCCTTCCAGAGATAGGCCCTTCTAGATACATTGCAGGCACTTTAAAAAATAGGCACAAAGATGGTAGAAAAATAGAGGGTTATGCAGGACAGAAGGGTTAGATTGATCTTAGGGTAGGTTAAACTGTCGGCACAACATGGTGGGCTGAAGGACCCCTATTCTGCTGTTTAAATATCTATATTGAAACAATACTTTCCTATTTCTTTTCATTGAAATAGCCTTTAAAAGAAGCATAAACATTCTTCAAATTCCTCCTAGTCTAGACTGGAGACAAAAGTTCTGCATTAGTTTTGCCTCCTATCACAAGCTCTCAGATATACTCTGTAAAGGCTGTAAAGGACAATAGGTTAGCTTGGGTGCAATCAGGACCTCTTTTTTTTTGGTATTATTGAGTGGCCTCCTAACCCTTCCTTCCAAAGTGCATCTTACACTTGTTTATTTATCAAATAAATGCACTTTCTACAAGTATATTCACATCCTCTTGTACTTTGAAGTGTTCCCCTCTATATTAATTGCATCCCCCAATTTGCTACCATCTAAAAATATTGAAATTTTACTCCATATTATCTTCAGCTTGTTCAAGGAAATGTCCTTCTGGAAGACCAATTTCTAATCCAAGATCTTACCTAATATTCCTCCTTTTTATTTCCCATTTTAGAAGCTGTTTGCTAAGCATTCTATCAAACTGAATAGAATTGAATTCACATTACGTACATCCGTCATATACATGAAGTGTAAAAATCTTTACATTATATCTCCATCTAAGTGTGCAATTTAGAGTAATTTATAATAATTAATGTGTACAGCAGGACATTACTCATCTCCTGGCTCCATAATGTTTTAGTCACAAGCTTGTAATGTGTTGGGAAAAAAAGTAAATGGCTTATAAAGATTCCTTTATTTATATCCATCACAGCTTGGTGTTAAACATGGCATGGGCCAAAGCCCTGTCCTCAATGGCCCTTTCACAATTCTTTCTTCCGAAAGGCCATTTCCACCATTCCTAAATGTTTCTAATAGTCAGACATTTAGAATCTATTGAAAGACATTTAAGTAAATAAAACACTTTAAAAATAGTATTAAAAATAACAATGTAATTTGAAAGAACACTCACTTTATTGCATAGTTGGCAGCCTAATACCAGATGTGTTAGCTGTGATCAGGGCCAAAGAGTTAAAAATGCCTGCATCCTCAGCTCTGCACTCAATGCATTGTCCCGTTCACTCTGTGCTGTAGTGTGCTGATGCTGATGCTCTGACAAGTGGGCACTTGCACTATAGTGCTTCTCTGGAAGAACTGCCCACCAACCAGCCCAACGTATAGAAAGCAACCCAAAAGTTAAATGGGGCAGTCACACAAACAGTGTGACTACAGTGACAAATTACCACACTAAGTCACCAGCAGCACCTTCTGGATCCACAACCACCAACAAAAACAGAATGACAAAGGTAACGAACTCACTCGTTTGCAGGTTTCCTTTCAACGCACAAATGCACTAGGCTTTCACTTTATTACACCTGTACACTGCTCGTTAATGCAAATATCTAATCAGCCAATCACATGGCAGCAACTCAATGAATAAAAGCATGCAGACATGCTGAAGAGGTTCTTTTGCTGTTCAGACCAAACATCAGAATAAGGAGGAAACTTTGAAATGGTTGTTACACCAGATGGGGTGATTTGAGTATCTCAGCAGGTGCAGATACCCTAGGGTTTTTCAGACAGAACATTGCCTAGAGTTTACAGAGAATGGTGAAAAAAAATGGTGATCAGCAGTTCTGTGGGCAAAAATGCCTTGTTAATTTACTTAGATTTACTAGAATGTTACCTGGGTTTCAGCACCTAAGTTACAGAGAAAGGTTGAACAAGTTAGGTCTTTATTCTTCGGAGCGTAGAAGGTTGAGGGGGGACTTGATAGAGGTATTTAAAATTATGAGGGGGACAGATAGAGTTGACGTAGATAGGCTTTTTCCATTGAGACTAGGGGAGATTCAAACAAGAGGACATGAGTTGAGAGTTAAGGGACCAAAGTTTAGGGGTAACACAAGGGGGAACTTCTTTTCTCAGAGAGTGGTAGCTGTGTGGAATGAGCTTCCAGTAGAAGTGGCAGAGGCAGGTTCGATTTTGTCATTTAAAAAAAATGGATAGGTATATGGACGGGAAAGGAATGGAGGGTTATGGGCTGAGTGCAAGTTTGTGGGGCTAGATGAGAGTAAGCGTTCGGCACGGATTAGAAGGGCCGAGATGGCCTGTTTCTGTGCTGTAGTTGTTATATGGTTAATGAGAGAGGTCTGGGGAGAATAGTTACTGGTTCAAGCTGACAGCAAGGCATTAGTAACTCAAATAACCACACTGTGCAGAAGAACATCCTTGGATGTACAACACCTTGAAGTAGATGGGCTGCAGCAGCAGAAGGCAATGAGCATACACTGAGTGGCAACGTTATTCAGTACAGGAGACACCCAATTTAGTGGACACAGAGTGCCTACTTAGAGGGGAAAGCGAGGAAATGTCTATTAGAAAGCATAGCCATTTGAAATGAATTAGCTAGCATTATATACTGAGAATATTTCACTGGTTTAAAAGTATTAGAAATACTTGAAAATTTGATCATTTTTAAGTTATCAGAAGAAACATTTTACAAACTAAGTGTGTGATTTTAAAGTTGTGGGAATATCTTCATCAGTAGGAGAGTGATTATTCAAGGGCACCAAGTCCAGGATGCCAAGTTGTTGCAGGTAATCTTTGTGAAGATTAAGAAGTCAGTATGAAATAAAGTAGGGCTTGGTTTGAAAACTTCACTATTTTGCCCTACCTTGTTTCTCTTTCAGAATTATATTTTATGTTTTTCACCAGCTCAGTAAAACCTTTACAGAGTAAAATAAACTAATTATTGTGAGCAGAATGATGATTTGTTTTAACACACTGACTTTATCCTGTTATATAATAATAATATCTGATCTTCCACATTCTGTTGGGAAACTGCTCCCGGAGCTGTCACTAAACGCTGACCTGAACTCTTTGCAGGGTCAGCCTGATTTGTACATAGGTGTCTTTAATTAGATGCCTGTCTGGTTATTGCTAGGATATCACGTGCCACCAAGAGACCTCAAAGGATTGCTGTTTCTCTTCTGGTTAGAGAGGCAAAATACTAAAGTCTTCAGCTCATTGATGAGATCTTGCAACCTTACATGGCATTAAGACAACAGCCTTGCCTCAATTTTAGCAAAACAGGAGCTTATCGCAGATTTCAGGAAGTGGGGTAGAGCACGCACTGATGTATCACTGATGCACTGGTCGAGGAAGTTGAGAGCTTCAAATTTCTTGGTATGAACATTATCAGTAACTAGTCCTTTTCCTACCCTGTAGACATTATAACTGAGAAAGCACACCAGCACCTCGGAAGGCTAAGGAAATTCAACATGTCCCCATTGAGCTTCACCAATCACTATAGATGCACCTTTGAAGGCGTCCGATCCAGCTGCGTCATGTACATGGCAAACAGTTGCAGAGGGTTTTAATTCGACATAGAAATCTGCTTCCCTCTCCATCGATGCAGCAGCACGTCGTGTGCCAAAATGTCTGTTACCATGAACGTAGCACAGTACAGGCCCTTCAGCCCATGATGCTGTGCCAGCCCTTTAACCTACTCTATGATCACTTCCCTTCCGCATAGCCTTCCAGTGTTTGTACATCCATATCTCTACCCAAAAGTCTCTAAAATGTCCCTAATGCACCTGCCTCTTGCACAACCCCTGGCTAGCATGTCCCATGCATCTGCAACTCTGTGTGTAAAAATAAATTGATTAATTTAAAAGCTTTTGACATCACCATCCCCCATACTTACCTTCCCACACCTTAAAATTACACTCCTTTGTATTAGCCATGTCCACACCAGGGAAAAGAGCTGGCTGTTCACTCTATCTATTTCTCTTTATTATCTTTAACACCTCTCACCCTCTTTCTCTCCAAACAGAAAATACCCAGATTGTTCAACCTTTCCTTATCGAACAAGCGCGCTATTCCGGCAAGCATCCTAGTAAATCTAGTCTGCGCTGTTCACTACCTCAGAAAAGCTACTAGCAAGTCAAAGGTCTCTGGCTTTGAACATTCTCCCTTTCATCAAGCAGAGGATACAGAAGCTTGAAAACACACTCCACCAGGCTCGAGAACAATCTCTATCCTGCCAGCATAAGACTCCTGACTAGACCTCTTTATGTTAAAGATGAGCTCTTGACCTCACGATCTACCTTGTCATGGCCCTTGCTGCTTAGTGTCTAAATTCACAATACTTTCCCTGTAACTGTAACATCGAATTCTGCATTCTACTATTCCCTTGTATTGCCTCAACTTACTTATGCTTTGAAATGGATGGCTTGCAAAACCAGTTTTTTCATTGTATCTCTGTACAGATGACAACAACCAACCAATTCCAGCTCCAAGTCTTGTTATTTCTGCAGTTTGGCTTTCATCTGGTTGTTTATTCTTCTTTTGAAAGTTAGATTAAAATCTTAATTTTGTAAGATTGGATTACGCAAGATTTTGTTGTTTTGTTGCACAAGTTTTATTTTGAAAGAACAAAGCAGAACAGGAAAGGACTTGTTTTCTCAAGTAAGGTGCTATAAACTGCCATTGTTGTTCGGCATCACCAGCCTACCAGCTTTGGAGTCAAAGAGTATTCTACTCCCTCAAGGATGAGCTCAGTTAAGTCCACTGGCATCCATGAAACCTGTTGTCAAATAAAGATTGTTTAAAAAAAGGATCTAGTGCTTTCCCAGCATGTATGATGAATTAACTCTTTTTGGGCTTAAAGCCAGGTATAGGCATCGACTTTAACCGACTTTTCAATGACAAACTCTGGCATTTTCATCTGGGATTGCACCTAGGCATGTCTAGTCTGGTGACATGTATCCCCCAAATGTCCATCCCTCCTGCTTGGTTAGTTCTCATTCAATCAGATCTCTGCTGTCCCACCTTGTTTACAATCAAATTCCAGTTCTTAAAGCAAGACCTTCATCTTTGTTAAAAAAAAATTATCCAGTTTATTTCAATGGCTTCCTTCACCAGGTTGTCCCAAAAGCTGAGATTGTTTGTTTGGCAACAAGCTTTGTCCTCTTCAAATGAGGCCCACTCCCTCTACCCAAAGTTGTGCAGAGCTGCAGTTCTGTCCAGCAGTCAGACCCAATTCACTCAACAACACACACAAAATGCTGGTGGAACACAGCAGGCCAGGCAGCATCTATAGGGAGAAGTACTGTTGACGTTTCGGGCCGAGACCCTTCGTCAGGACTAACCGAAAGGAATTTGAAAGATTACGGTAAGAGATTTGAAAGTAGGAGGGGGAGGGGGAAATCTGAATGTGTGAATAACCTGAGTGTGGCTTCATCTTGACAGTAGAGGAGGCCATGGATAGACATATCAGAATGGGAATGGGACATGGAATTAAAATGTGTGGCCACTGGGAGATCCTGCTTTCTCTAGCGGACAGAGCGTAGGTGTTCAGCGAAATGGTCTCCCAGTCTGCGTCGGGTCTCACCAATATATAAAAGGCCACACCGGGAGCACCGGACGCAGTATACCACACCAGCCGACTCACAGGTGAAGTGTCACCTCACCTGGAAGGACGGTCTGGGGCCCTGAATGGTGGTGAGGGAGGAAGTGTAAGGGCAGGTGTAGCACTTGTTCCGTTTACAAGGATAAGTGCCAGGAGGGGGATCGGTGGGGAGGTATGGGGGGGGGGGGAACCAGTGGACAAGGGAATCGTGTAGGGAGCGATCCCTACAGAAAGCAGAAAGAAGGGGGGAGGGAAAGATGTGCTTGGTAGTGGGATCCCGTTGGAGGTGGCGGAAGTTACGGAGAATTATACGTTGGACCTGGAGGCTGGTGGGGTGGTAGGTGAGGACAAGGGGAACCCTATCCCGAGTGGGGGTGGCGGGCGGATGAGGAGATGTGCGGGAAATGGGAGAGATGCATTTGAGAGCAGAGTTGATGGTGGACGAAGGGAAGCCCTTTTGTTTAAAAAAGGAAGACATCTCCTTCATCCTGGAATGAAAAGCCTCATCCTGAGAGCAGATGTGGCAGAGACGGAGGAATTGTGAGAAGGGGATAGCATTTTTGCAAGAGACAGGGTGGGAAGAGGAATAGTTCAGGTAGCTGTGAGAGTCTGTAGGCTTATAGTAGATATCAGTAGATAGGCCGTCTCCAGAGATGGAGACAGAAAGATCAAGAAAGGGGAGAGAGGTGTCAGAAATGGACCAGGTAAATTTGAGGGCAGGGTGAAAGTTGGAGGCATAGTTAATGAAGTCAATGAGCTCAGCATGCGTGCAGGAGGCAGCGCCAGTGCAGTCGTCGATGTAGCGAGGAAAAAGAGGGGGATGGATACCCATATAGACTTGGAACATGGACTGTTCCACAAAACCAACAAAAAGGCAGGCATAACTGGTACCCATACGGGTGCCCATGGCTACACCCTTGGTTTGGAGGAAGTGGGAGGAGCCAAAGGAGAAATTATTGAGAGTAAGAATTAGTTCCGCTAGACGGAGGAGAGTGGTGGTAGAGGGGAATTGGTTAGGTATGGAATCCAAAAAGAAGCGAAGAGCTTCGAGACCATTCGGGTAGGGAATGGAGGTATATAGGGACTGGATGTCCATGGTGAAAATAAGGTGGTGGGGGCCAGGGAACTTAAAACCATTTAAAAAATTCAAAGCGTGAGAAGTGTCACGAACATAGGTGGGAAGAGATTGAACAAGGGGGGATAAGACAGTGTCAAGGTATGCAGAAATGTGTTCGGTGGGGCAGGAGCAAGCTGAGACAATAGGTCTACCTGGACAGGCAGGTTCGTGGATCTTGGGTAGGAGGTAGAAACAGGAAGTGCAGGGTCTGGGAACTGAGGTTGGTGGCAGTGGATGGGAGATCCCCAGAGCTGATAAGTTTGGTGATGGTATGGGAGACAATGGCCTGGTGCTCCTTAGTGGGGTCATGATCAAGGGGTAAACAAGAGGAGGTATCAGAGAGTTGTCGCTGTGCCTTGGCCAGGTAGAGGTCAGTATGCCGGACAACAACAGCTCCCCCCCTTATCAGCAGGTTTTATAGTGAGGTTGGGATTGGTGCGGAGGGAGTGGAGGGCAGAGCGTTCGGAAGGAATGAGGTTGGAATTGGAACAGGGTGTGGTGAAGTCGAGACGGTTGATGTCCCGTTGGCAGTTAGCAATAAAGAGATCCAGAGCAGGCAGAAGACCAGAGCGGGGTGTCCATGAAGAGGAGGAGGGTTGAAGACAGGAGAAGGGGTCATCGGTGGGGGTGGGAGAGTCCTTGCCAAAGAAGTAAGCTTGGAGACAGAGCCGGCAGAAGAAGAGTTCAGCATCATGGCGTACGCGGAACTCGCTGAGGTGCGGGTGAAGGGGGACAAAGGTGAGGCCCTTACTGAGGACAGAGAGTTGAAGGTCGGAGGGAATGGTAAAGACCCGGCACAGATGAGAGATGGGATCAGAGGGAGGAGGGAGCTGGTAGTGTCGGTGGAGAGAGAAGGGTTGGGGCGAGAGGAAGGTGGAGCCTCTGAGGGCCCAGGAGCTGACGATGGGATCTGAGGGAGAGGGGATTGCAGAGTGGTGGTGGAGGAAGGGGAGACGGGAGTCCCAATCGCAGCATGTGAAGACCCGGCCTGGAGTTCAAGGCTGGAATCGCAGTCGGTGGCTGCGCTATCACTTTGAAGCTGTCCATGGTTGTTGGAACCCGTGTTGATGGTGCTGGAGTCTGGGTTTTCAATATGCCCTGGGTTGCTGGGGCAGCCGAGATCGACGGCCGAGTCCAATCCATGGTCATTGGAACACGCGGTGATGGTGCTGGAATCCGGGTTTTCCATATGCCCTGGGTTGCTGGGGCAGCCGAGATCATTGGCTGAGTCCAATCCATGGTCATTGGAACACGCGGTGATGGTGCTGGAATCCGGGTTTTCCATATGCCCTGGGTTGCTGGGGCAGCCGAGATCGACGGCCGAGTCCAATCCATGGTCATTGGAACACGCGGTGATGGTGCTGGAATCCGGGTTTTCCATATGCCCTGGGTTGCTGGGGCAGCCGAGATCGACGGCCGAGTCCAATCCATGGTCATTGGAACACGCGGTGATGGTGCTGGAATCCGGGTTTTCCATATGCCCTGGGTTGCTGGGGCAGCCGAGATCGATGGCTGAGTCCAATCCATGGTCATTGGAACACGCGGTGATGGTGCTGGAATCCGGGTTTTCCATATGCCCTGGGTTGCTGGGGCAGCCGAGATCGATGGCTGAGTCCAATCCATGGTCATTGGAACACGCGGTGATGGTGCTGGAATCCGGGTTTTCCATATGCCCTGGGTTGCTGGGGCAGCCGAGATCGACGGCCGAGTCCAATCCATGGTCAATCCATGGCGGTGATGGTGCTGGAGTCCGGGTTTTCAATATACCCTGGGTATATTGACTTTCATGTTGACTTTCGTCTGTTTTATCATGTGCCTTAGAGTACCCCAAAACCTGATCCTTTATAATGAACTCCAACATTTTCCCAACACTGAAGCCAGGTGAATTCACCTATAATTTCATTTCTTCTGCCTCTCTCCCTTCTTAAAAAATAGAGTGACATTTGCAATTTTCCAGTCCTCTGAAACCATTTCAGAATCTAGTGATTCTTGAAAGATCATTATTATTAATGCCTCCACAATCTTTTCAGTTAAGTTTTTCAGAACCCAGTGTGCAGTCCTTATGGCCTAGGTGACTTACCTACCTTCAGATCCTTCAGCTTACCAAGCACCTTCTCCTTAGTAATAGCTTTGATTTCATTTATTACCAACAGAGCCACCTCATCCCCTCTGCCTACTTGCCCATCCTTTTATGCAATGTATACAGTATCATTGGATGTTAAGCTTAGCAACGACTTAGTGATATCCACAATATCATACCTACCTATTTCTAAAGACGCAACAGATCATCTACCTTATTCTATATACAGCGTGAATTCAAATATAACACCTTCAATCCTGTATTTGTCACTTTTATTTATTATGGAGACTTTTGTAATCTCTCCTGCACTCTCCTTCCCTTTTACATTATCTTTAGTTTTCCAAACTTTTGAACCCACCTCCCTTCTAATCTGGAGAGGGCAAGTTGACAGAATTCCTGACAATGAACAGCTTTGGTGTGTCAGCAGATGAGTGACTCACTGCGGAATATCCAGCCTCTGGCAAGTCTTGAGAGCGTAATGAGGCTCCAGAGTCATTTTAATGTGTTCTCTGGAACTGTGTCACCAGGGGATTGCAACTCATCTTTCAGCCCCCTGAGTGCCTGCTCTGGTGGGGCAGAGTTTCTATATCTTCAAGTCTGCTTTCAGAAAATGCAGCCATAGTATGATTAGGTAGCGCTTGTATCCGGCAAATCAAATAGAGGAAACCTAGCAATTGGAAAGCTGCCAGAATGCAGTAAGACATCAAATGATTGTGTCTTAATATAAGGAAGTCTTAATATAACAACTGTTTTATTAGCTCAAATATGATGGCAGAATATGGTATTAATGGTAAGACTCTTAGCAGTATGGAGGATCAAAGGGATCTTGGAGTCTGAGTCCATAGGACGCTCAAAGCTGCTGTGCAGGTTAACTCTGTGGTTAAGAAGACGTACGGTGTATTGGCCTTCATCAATCGTAGAATTAAATTTAGGAGCCGAGAGGTAATGTTGCAGCTATATAGGACCCTGGTCAGACCCCACTTGGAGTACTGTGCTCAGTTCTGGTCGCCTCACTACAGGAAGGATGTGGAAGCCATAGAAAGGGTGCAGAGGAGATTTACAAGGATGTTGCCTGGATTGGGGAGTATGCCTTATGAGAATAGGTTGAGTGAACCTGGCCTTTTCTCCTTGGAACGACGGAAGATGAGAGGTGACCTGATAGAGGTGTACAAGGTGATGAGAGGCATTGATCGTGTGGATAGTCAGAGGCTTTTTCCCAGGGCTGAAATGGTTTCCAAAAGAGGACACAGGTTTAAGGTGCTGAGGAGTAGGTACAGAGGAGATGTCAGGGGTAAGTTTTTTACTCAGAGTGGTGAGTGTGTGGAATGGGCTGCCAGCAACGGTGGTGGAGGCAGATACGATAGGGTCATTTAAGAGGTTTTTAGATAGGTACATGGAGCTTAGTAAAATAGAGGGCTATAGGCAAGCCTACTAATTTCTGAGGTAGGGACATGTTCGCCACAACTTTGTGGGCCGAAGGGCCTGTATTGTGCTGTAGGTTTTCTATGTTTCTAAGGAAGTTCTACCAAAGGAAGACGTGACCTTCATTTACACTATTTTACTGACCAGTGAATATGTAGCAAAAGAAAAGCTCTTGCATCTATTGTTTCTGTTTTTGAGATATTTTCTTTTGAAAACTTTGAGTAGTTAGTTTATAAATGGTTAGCATATGCTGCTTACTCCTATGGACTAATTAAAGAAAAAGAGACTGCATCAGGAAATTTGCCCCTTATTACCTCCTTCCACATTATTTCCTGGAGCAGGGCTTTATCCGCTTTCAACATGATGTAAATGTACACTGCTACACCCTGCCTGGCATGACTCAGTCACCTTCAAGCCATTCCAAAAAATTGTATTACGTTTTCCACACCCTAGGAAAAGAGACTAAGGAAATAATTGGGATGTTTTAGAGCCAAAGCTGGGAAAATTTGTGTATTGTTTAGATTTCTAGCATCTGCAGTACCTCTTGTGTCAAAGAACTATATGGCAGATTCAGCTCGTATTTTATATATCTTAATATTGTGTTCTTATTTCAATTTCTTCTCTCTCTAGCAACAAACAAGCTGCTGGAGGAACTCAATGAATCAAGCAGCATCTGTGGGAGGAAAGGGACTGTCAATGTATCAAGTCAGAACTCTGCAGCTGGACATCTCTCCTGCTTAGCTTGCAAGAGAAGATGACACAGTAAGGGAATAACAAAGCACACTTCAAGGATTCAGTGAGGGGGAAGGAACACTCCAAAGCTGCTCCAGAGGGTTTTGTTTGGTGTATAGTAAGAGATACCCCATGAAAACTCTTAGTTGCTATGTAATGTTATGTGTCTATAATGAAAGGGTTAAAAACAGATCTTTTTACTTGGAATGGAGTTGTCCGCTCACAGTACTCATAATGAGCAAGCCTTTTCGAAAGATAAACAAAGCGTAAGGTCCTGATTCATCCACCAGGTCTTGAAATATACAACTGTAAGCCTTTATGGGAATGTGATAACTTTGTTTCTTTCTGAGGATAAGCATTTAAATTAGTAAAGTCCTGACTGACAAGATTTTTGAAACAAGTACCATTAGTTCAGTGAGAGTGTAGAGTCCTCCCTCGACATCTATCATTACAAAATAATTAATTTTAGAATAGCTGCTGACTGCTATGCACAGATTAGAAAAGAAATGTGGGCTTCTCGATTAAATGTGTGAATGGTGAGCAAACTCATTAGATTTCTGTCCTTGGACTGGAATTGCGATCAGGGCCAAGGACATCTACGAGTCTCCAGCCTAGTGGTTAGAAATCAGAGCCCTCACAGAGCAGAAAGGCCTACAGTATTCATTATTCTGTACTCTGTTTTAGACTTGTTTTGTTAATTTTTTGCATCACTTAGTAAAAGGGTGTGGGACTTGTTCTTTTGCTAAGCAGGAGAGACACAGTTCCAAAAAGAAGTTTGTGAACACTTTGCAATTACCTGGTTTTCTGCATTAATTACTCATAAAATGAAGTCTGATCTTCATCCAAGTCACATTAATAGACAAACACAATCTGCCTAAACTAAAACAATTGTACTTTTCATGTCTTTATAGAACACATTACTTAATCGTTCACAGTCCAGGCTAAGGAAAATATGTGAATCCTTGTATTTAATAACTGGTTGAACCTCCTTTAGCAGCAATAACCTCCACCAAACATTTCCTGTAACTGCTGATCAGACTTGCACAACGGCAAGGAGAAATTTTAGACCATTCCTCCATGCAGAACTGTTTCAGCTCATCAATATTTCAGGGATACCTTGCATGAACAGCCCTGTTCAGGTCATGCCACAGCAATTCAATTGGGTTAAGGTCTGGACTCTGACTTGGCCATTTCAAACCACGTATTTTCTTCTTTTTAAACCATTCTATTGTTGATTTACTCTTGTGTTTTGGATCGTTATCTTGTTGCATCTTGTTGTTATTAAACTTCAGGTGAAGGATTGCTTCACTGACATTCTCCTTTAAGGTGTTTTGATGCAGTTTCGAATTCATTGTTCCCTCAGCAATTGCAAGCTGTCCAGGCCCTGAGGCAACAAAGTGGCCCCAAACCATGATGCCCCTTCCACCATGCTTCACAGTTGGGATGAAGTTTTGTTGTTGGTGTGCAGTGCCCTTGTTTCTCCAAACATAGTGGTGTGCATTTCTGCCAAGAAGTTCAACTTCTGTCTCATCTGTCCACAGAACATTGTCACAGAAGTATTGTGGAACATCCAGGTGGTCTTCTGCAAACTCGAGACATGCAGAAATGTTTTTTTTTGAGAGCAGTGGTTTCCTCCGTGGTGTTCTTCCAAGAACACCATTCCTGTTTAGTGTTTTTCTGAGAGTGGACTCATGAACAGAGACTTCAGCAAGTTCCGGAGATTTCTGCAGGTCTTTGGCTGTTACCCTTAGGTTCCTTTTCATCTCCTTCAGCATTGCACATTGTAAAACATCTCTGCGGGACTCCCACACTTAGGGAGAATAGCAACAGTACTGAATTTCTTCCATTTGTAGATAATTTCTCTTGCTGTGGACTGATGAACATTCAGGTCTTCAGAAATGCTTTTGAAGCATTTTCCAGCTTCATGCATCTCTACAATTCTTCTAAAGTTCCTATGAAATTTATTTTGATCAAGGCATGGTGAAAATAAGCAGATCTTTTTTGAGAAGAGCAGACTACGTCAGTAACCTGACTTTGTGTCTTTTTTATAGGGCAGGGCACCTCTACAACACACAGCTCCAATCTCATCTCATTGATTGGAACAGCTGAATCCAAATAACTTTTGTAGAAGGCATTATCCCAGAGGTTCACATACTTTTTGAAACCAGACTGTGATTGTTTAAATGGTGTACTCAGTATTGAAAAGAAGTACAATTGTTTGTGTGTTATTAGTTTAGGCAGATTGTGTTTGTCTATGGCTGTGACTTAGGTGAAGATCAGACCGCATGTTATGAGTAATTAATGTAGAAAACCAGGAAGTTACAAAGTGTTCACAAACTTTTTTCTTGTAGAGAAAACACAAAATGAAAGGTCGTTGATGTAACGAGAATTAAGGCATTGAGGGCAGATTCGTTAAACTTCTACTCCTCTTCACAGCTCACTCACTGTGGAGTGAGGAAGTGATTAGTTATAATAATAAGGTTACAAATTGTAGATGAGGATTTCTTGATACAAGTATTAACAGTCAATCATTACTTCTTGAGCATCTGAAAAGAAAGCCTGATTAGTATCTAATCATCACAAAGTATTATTTTTTTAAGCAATCAGATGGTGCCACGTCCCTCCAAAGGTCATTTTTATTTAATGTGTTTGTTATTAACAGCAACATGTTGTCTATTTGTATTCCCAGAACCATCACCTACAGCAGGATTGGCTAACCAAACCGGTACCCCACTGACACTTTAAAAAATGTTCAAATGGCCATGGATTTGATCTGCTATGCCTGAAACCAGGTTTGGCTTGTTCAATAGGACTCAGAAATACTTAAAGTATCTTCTGTTACAGAATACTTTATACAAATTTTACCATGTCTCAAGTGGTAAAGAAGCAGTGGGAACAGGAAACAAAATCTCAAACCAGTGTTGTTAAAGGGAGAATGCTTTCTGAGCACAGCATTGTCAGCCAAATGATAACTATCTGGTTTAGAGGAATCTAGCTACTGCAAAAAGCTCTGGGCTCACATAATTTAAACAAGTCGATTCATGTCCACAGAAGAACTATGCAGGGAAGATATTTCAAGTCTATTACTGCAGGTTTCATTAAATGCTTCTGAAGGCAAAGCTGAGCGATCTGCCACGTCTAGAATTAATAATGAAATAGACAATAGACAGTAGGTGCAGCAGTAGGCCATTCGGCCCTTCTAGCCAGCACCGCCGTTCACTGTGATCATGCCTGATCATACACAATCAGTACACCGTTCCTGCCCTCTCCCCATATCCCTTGACCCCACTATCTATAAGAGCTCTATTTAACTCTCTCTTGAATGCATCCAGAGACTTGGCCTCCACTGCCTTCTGGGGCAGAACATTCCACATATCCACCACTCTCTGGGTGAAAAAGTTTTTCTGCATCTCTGTTCTAAATGGCCTACCCCTTATTCTTAAACTGTGGCCTCTAGTTCTGGACTCACCCATCAGCAGGAACATGCTTCCTGCCTCCAGTGTGTCCAATCCCTTAATAATCTTATATGTTTCAATCAGATCCCCTCTCATCCTCCTAAATTCCAGTGTATACAAGCCCAGTCGCTCCAATCTTTCAACATATGACAGTTCTGCCATTCCGGGAATTAACCTTGTGAACCAACGCTGCACTCCCTCAATAGCAAGAATGTCCTTCCTCAAATTTGGAGACCAAAACTGCACACAATACTCCATGTGGGGGTCTCACCAGGGCCCTGTACAGCTGCAGAAGGACCTCTTCACTCCTATACTCAATTCCTCTAGTTATAAAGGCCAGCATGCCATTAGCTTTCTTCACTGCCTGCTGTACCTGCATGCTTGCTTTCATTGACTGATGTACAAGAACACCTTGATCTCATTGTACTTCCCCTTTTCCTAACTTGACTCCATTTAGATAGTAATCTGCCTTCCTGTTCTTGCCACCAAAGTGGATAACCTCACATTTATCCACATTAAACTGCATCTGCCATACATTTGCCCACTCACCCAACCTGTCCAAGTCACCCTGAATTCTCATAACATCCTCCTGACATTTCACACTGCCACCCAGCTTTGTGTCATCGGCAAATTTGCTAATGTTACTTTTAATCCCTTCATCTAAATCATTAATGTATATTGTAAACAGTTGCGGTCCCAGCACCGAACCTTGCGGTACCCCACTGGTCACAGCCTGCCATTCCAAAAGGGACCCGTTAATTGCTACTCTTTGTTTCCTGCCAGCTAGCCAGCCAATTTTCAATCCATGTCAGTACTCTGCCCCCAATACCATGTGCCCTAATTTTGCCCACTAATCTCCTATTACTTCAACCTTCATTATAGACTCCTGATGTTTGCATTCCATTCTCCCAGGTAATTCATCTCCATTGCGTATGCTGTGATGAAGAGACATTGTATGCCTTCCTGAACCCTCGAGTAAAGTGCCTATGATCTTATCTCATTTATTTATCACAGCTTTGCGCTTATCCTTCTTTCCAAAGCAAGAACAGGACCCTTCCACAGCACCTCCCTCTTCTTTCACCCCAGCACCATCCACATTCAATATATTTTCCTTCACAACTTCCACCAGCTCCAGATATTTCACCACCAAGCACATATTTTCCCTCCAACTTCTTTCAGCGTTTCGAAGGGTGGCAGTGTGAAATGTCCTTTCATGACTGCCAGGTCTGGTTTTCTGTCTTCTCTACCCATATTCTGTCTTACAGATCGACAGAGTTTGCGCTTTCACCTCTCCCCTTCCTGCCATCCATGGACTTTCCAACTGAAGCAACTGCTCACCTGCTTTTCCTCCGTTCTCTTGAACACATTCAATTTTGCAAAATGATCAGGATACCGAAACAAAAAAACAAATGCATATTGGATATCACTTAAGGTAGTCTCCAGGAATGACCTTCCAGGAATTTGCGGTCACCTGCTGCTTTAATTCTCTAATCCGCTCTCATTCTGCTCTCTGTCTGTAATTTCTTGGACGGTTCAAGCTCGTCATCAGCTTGGCTGTTAGGCAGCATTGCAAATAACGAATTCTTCATCTCTAGGTAACTTGCCATCTGTATCACAAATGGGTTCTCTACAATCCCCCTGATTGCTTTGATTCTGTCTCTCTCCATGAATAAAACTTGGCCCTCTGGGCATCTCCCGTAGCTGCGCTATTCACGTAACAAAATACAGACAAAGAAACACGATGTACTTCTAGAGCAACACAACCCATTTTGTATGTCCTTATCAGAGATTTTTTTTTGTTCTGCACATCCTTCCACTAACTTCCCTGCATCTGGAAACTAACCTGTTTTCACTTTTTCCCAGTTCTGACTGAATATCTTACACTTGAAATATTAAACTCAGTTTCTTTTCACTCAAGTGGCGTCTGGCCTGCTGAGCATTTGAAGTGTTTTCGGTTTTCAATTCTGACTCAGCTCACTTGACTGAAGTGGAGTGGTCATTTTGATGCATTGTTAAATATCTCGGGGGTAGGGCCAGGCCCAGCAGAGAAACTGCTGGCAACAAGTTCCACCCTGGCTCTTCACCTCCACCCGGAAGCAGACCCAATGTGACCTCCAAGATGACAATGGATTGGCTATCAATAGTCAGAGCAATTCCCACTCAGGAGTCTCTAAGGTCAGTCTTGTTTATGCAGAATCCCGTTGACCTCTTTGAGGTTTTAGTTCTTCTGAATGGGCTCCTCGTTCCTCTCACTTTGGAGTATCATCTAATAAAAAACTATTCTCGAGAGGTACATTCAGCAATAGCTGTTTGATAATGAGGTAGGGAGTCACCACTGGTTGGGGCAAAGGAGATCAGGAACGTGAGAAGGGCCAAAAATGTAGTTTGCATAGATCTGCAGTTTGTGGATTTAAGAGGTTGCAATGAGGTACAAGATCTTGGAGGGATCCAAATATAATCAAACACTACCTCGCTGTCTTTCTTTCACGGTCCTTACTTATTTGTTGAATCATAGCCAATATACTTCATATTTTCTTTATTAATGAAATATAACTCAAACTTTTAATCATATGTCTAGTCAGATGTAATCACAGGATATACGTTTAAGCAACAAAGCAATTAATTCAATAGTTGTGAATCAGATTTTAAAAACACTGAATATCAACTGAGTTGCACAATGATAGAAAAGGGTGTGAGTCTCACCTGAGGATTATGGACAAAGCTGATAACAAGTAGATAATAAAAATCTTCTTTCCTTTCAATGCAGAGTAAAGTATAACAGCAACAGAGAGAGTTTAGTGCAGTTAAGCAATGAAGTGCAAGAGGTCAAGTTTCCAATTTATTTTTCTAAGGAACTATTGCCGCCGGGTACAGGCTGCCCATGAGCCTGCTGCTACATACTTTCAGACTTTTGTATCTTCTGCCCGATGAAAAAGAAGTTGTCTAGGGTGGGTGGCATCTTTGATTGTGCTGAGTTGTCAGGGAAGCTGGTTCCTATGACAGGCTGAGCTGAGTCCACAACTCCCTGCAGTTTCTTGCAGTCACATGCAGAGCAATTGCCATGCCAATATGTGATGCATGCAGGTAGAATACTTTCTATGGTGCGAGTATAAAAATTGGTAAGACTCAATGGGCATGTTTCTTTAGCCTCCTGAGGAAATGGAGCCATTGCTGGGATTTCTTCGGCTCTTTGTGCTTGGACCAGGATGGGCTTTTGGTGATGTACACACTTAGAAGTTCAAAAGTTCAAAGTGCATCTATTATCAAAGTTTGTGTACATTATACTACCTTGGCTCGTACCTGACTTTTGCAATATGGCCCAGTTCTTAAATCAATCAGATGTCAGGACTTCCCTTACTCCCTCCTCCTGCTCGCCTAGTCTTGCCTCTACACCTCCCTCCATTGTTAGTTATTAATAAAGTGTTATTATTAAGGCATTAGTAGTTTTCTTTGTTTTGTTTTTGCTGCTGCTAAGTATCACTGGGCATCACCAGTGCCATCTTAAATCAGAAGCACACCTCAATCTCAAAACTAATGCAAGGTGAGTGAATCTGGCAAAGCCTCACTGGGCAGTTTACCCCTCTTGCAAACTAATATTTTCAATATGCATAATTAGTGCTTGACTAACTACACACACAGTGATGTTTGTCTTTACTCTGATGGTGGTGCTGTGGCCTGACATAGGATTTGACATTGCAGCTTCTCGCGATCAATGGTCCAGGTGGTTCCAAAGGGGCTTGCTGACCATCAGTTGCTACAGTTCAGTCCGTGCCACTCCTCTTAGTGAAAGTTGAAGTTTAAAAGAAGCGTCATGAAGTTTAAGGCATGCAATTTTCTCCAAAGGTTAGTGGCTACCATCAGGTGCCTGTGGCTCAGAGGGCATTCCCAAAACAGCTGTGGCATTTTTGAGTTTCTGCACATGCCACTTGGACTGAAAAATGCAGCACAGATTTTCCAATGGCTGATGACCGTATTAAATGACTTTGACTTTCTTTTTGTTTACCTTGAATACATACTTGATGCCAGTGCATCCAAATCTGAACACGTATTCCAACCCTGCACACTTTCCGAGCTCTTAAGCCAACATGGATTGATTATTAACCCTGCGAAATGCCAGTTTGTGTTGTCAACCATTGACTTTCTCAGCCATCAAATCTTTGCAGAAGGTGCAAAACCTTCCCATCAAAAGTAGCTACTATTATGGATTTCCCACCACCCCGCACTACTAAGAAACGACAGGAGCTTTTAGGGGTGGTGAATTTCCTATCACTGATTCACTCTGCAAGCTGCTGAACTTGTGCTCCCCCGTATAGTGCATTTAAAAACAATTCCCCTAATCACGAGCTTAACTGGTCAGTGGACATGAGCAGAACATTCAATGATACCAAATGGGCTCTTTCCACTCTTTCTAATGCAAGCCTGCTCCCCAACACAGCCGTAGCCATTACAACTGATGCTTCAGGCTACACTGTGGGTCAGAGGCATGTAACAGCCACTCGCCTTCTTCAGTCAGTCATTCCGTCCCCCTGAAAGCAAGTATGGCACATTTGACCATGAGCTTCTCAGTCTCTATCTCTATTTTTATTTTCTTTTAGAGGGCCACCACTTCATGGTGTTCGTTAACCACAAACCCCTTGTGCACTCAATGGCCAAAATTTCAGCCCCTTGCTGTGCAAGGCAGCAATGCTACCTGGCCTTCAAATCAGAGTTCACAACTGGCCTCAGAAAGGGCATGTGTGATTGGACTGCAGCCTGTGTGGTGTGTCAATGGGTAAAAATTAACCGTCGTGTTCGGGTGCCATTGGCACCTTTTGAGGTCCCTGTGCGACGGTTTGACCATGTCAGTGTGGAGCTTGCTGTTCCTCTCCCCCCAACCCCCCACTGCGGTTTCACGCAGCTCCTTACCATGGTGGACCGTACCACCTGCTGGCCAGAGGTTGTCCCTCTCGCAGGCATGGCTCGAGTATTCATCAGCATTTAGGCTGCTTGGTTTGGCAATCCATCTGCTATTTCCTTTGACTGCAGTCCCCAGTTCATATCAGTAGGGTACCTCACACCACGACGTATTACCTGCAGTTTCACCTCATATACGGTGCCCAGAATTGCTCACAATGTGGTCTGACCGAAAGCCTCATCAGCACATCCTTGCCTTTACGTTCCAGTCTCTCAAACTGAATGTTAACTAAGATCATAAAATCTCATTGGCAGTTAGTAATCGGCCAATTTCTGACCTGCTTTCTTCCTGTGTGTCTCCAAAGTATGCCCTTTGGGCTTTTGCAGGCAGATTAGATGTGCTGAAAGTAGATGGATCCTTGTGAAAAGACATTTTATTTAGGCTTTGTTGCAGGAGCTCAGTGGGTCAGGCAGCATCTGTGGAAGGAAATGGGCAATTGACAATTCGAGTCCAGAAGGGCCTCAACCTGAAACATCAAGTCTAATGGACACTGAACAGACATTGTTCAGACAGTTCGAATAGACACCAAGATGTCTGTTCCCTCTGGAGGGCCCGACTCAGGACTACAGGTAGCTCAAGAAGTGAGTGCAGCAACTGGAAGATCAGGGGACATCTCCATTTTCTCAGGAAATGTGGATGCTGGGAATACAGAGGAACCTAAGTACACCCCTCCTACTGTCCTCTTGGCTAATGTACTCTCTGCAAAATAAAATTGAAGACCTCAGAGCAAGATTGGGGTACCCAATGACTTGGCTTCCGTGGCCTTCTGTGGCAAAGAATTACACAGATTAATTATCGTCTTGGTAAAGAAATCCCTTTTCGTCTCTATTCTAAAGGGATGTTCTTGACTTCTGAGGCTGTACCCTGTGGTTTTAGATTTCCCCACAATGGGAACATTATTTCCATTTCCACTCTATCTTGTCCTGTCAATATTCGATAGGTTTCAATAAGATTCCCCCCCCCCCATTCCTCTAAACTACAGTGAGTACAGGCCCAGAGCCATTAAGTACTCACTATAGATTAACTCCTTCATTGTGCCATTGTACCACTGTACCATTGTGTCACTGTACCATGCTAGCACTGTGACACTGTACCTCTGACACTGTACCACTGTGACACTATGACACTGTACCACTGACACTGTACCTCTGTGACACTGTACCTCTGTGACATGGTACCATTGTGACACTGTACCACTGTGACACTATGGCACTGTACCACTGTGACACTGTACTTCTGTGACACAGTACCATTGTGACACTGTACCACTGTGACACTGTACCTCTGTGACACAGTACCATTGTGACACTGTACCTCTGTAACATGGTACCATTGTAACACTGTACCATTGTGACACTATGGCACTGTACCACTGTGACACTGTACCTCTGTGACACAGTACCATTGTGACACTGTACCTCTGTGACACGGTACCACTGTGACACTGTACCACTGTGACACTGTACCTCTGTGACACAGTACCACTGTACCACTGTGACACTGTACCACTGTGACACTGTACCTCTGTGACTCTGTACCTCTGTCACACTGTACCACTGTGACACTGTACCTCTGTGACTCGGTACCTCTGTGACATGGTACCATTGTGACACTGTACCACTGTGACACTATGGCACTGTACCACTGTGACACTATGGCACTGTAGCACTGTGACACTGTACCTCCGTGACACAGTACCATTGTGACACTGTACCTCTGTGACATGGTACCATTGTGACACTGTACCACTGTGACACTCTACCTCTGTGACACGGTACCACCGTGACACTGTACCACTGTGACACTGTACCTCTGTGACACAGTACCATTGTGACACTGTACCTCTGTGACACGGTACCATTGTGACACTGTACCACTGTGACACTGTACCTCTGTGACACTACGACACTGTACCACTGTGACACTGTACCATTGTGTCACTGTACCATGGTGCCACTGTACCTCTGTGACTGTACCACTGTGACACAGTACCTCTGTGACTGTACCACTGTGACACTGTACCTCTGTGACTCTGTACCTCTGTGACACTGTACCACTGTGACACTGTACCTCTGTGACTCTGTACCTCTGTGACACTGCACCACTGTGACACTGTACCACTGTACCACTGTACCACAGTGACACTATGACACTGTACCACTGTGACACTATGACACTGCACCACTGTGACACTGTACCTCTGTGACACTGTACCTCTGTGACATGGTACCATTGTGACACTGTACCACTGTGACACTATGGCACTGTACCACTGTGACACTGTACCTCTGTGACACAGTACCATTGTGACACTGTACCACTGTGACACTGTACCTCTGTGACACAGTACCATTGTGACACTGTACCACTGTGACACTGTACCTCTGTAACATGGTACCATTGTGACACTGTACCATTGTGACACTATGGCACTGTACCACTGTGACACAGTACCATTGTGACACTGTACATCTGTGACACGGTACCACTGTGACACCGTACCACTGTGATACTGTACCTCTGTGACACAGTACCACGGTGACACTATGACACTGTACCACTGTGACATTGTACCACTGTGACACTGTACCTCTGTGACATGGTACCATTGTGACACTGTACCATTGTGACACTATGGCACTGTACCACTGTGACACTGTACCTCTGTGACACAGTACCATTGTGACACTGTACCTCTGTGACACGGTACCACTGTGACACTGTACCACTGTGACACTCTACCTCTGTGACACGGTACCATCGTGACACTGTACCACTGTGACACTGTACCTCTGTGACACAGTACCATTGTGACACTGTACCTCTGTGACACGGTACCATTGTGACACTGTACCACTGTGACACTGTACATCGGTGACACTATGACACTGTACCACTGTGACACTGTACCACTGTACCATTGTGCCACTGTACCATTGTGTCACTGTACCATGGTACCACTGTACCTCTGTGACACTGTACCACTGTGACACTGTACCACTGTACCATTGTGCCACTGTACCATTGTGTCACTGTACCACTGTGACTCTGTACCTCTGTGACACTGTACCACTGTGACACTGTACCTCTGTGACACGGTACCATTGTGACACTGTACCACTGTGACACTGTACATCGGTGACACTATGACACTGTACCACTGTGACACTGTACCACTGTGACACTGTACCACTGTACCATTGTGCCACTGTACCATTGTGTCACTGTACCATGGTACCACTGTGCCTCTGTGACACTGTACCACTGTGACACTGTACCACTGTACCATTGTGTCACTGTACCTCTGTGACACTGTACCACTGTGACTCTGTACCTCTGTGACACTGTACCACTGTGACACTGTACCTCTGTGACTCTGTACCTCTGTGACACTGTACCACTGTGACACTGTACCACTGTACCATTGTGTCACTGTACCATGGTACCACTGTACCTCTGTGACACTGTACCTCTGTGACTCTGTACCTCTGTGACACTGTACCACTGTGACACGGTACCACAGTGACACTATGACACTGTACCACTGTGACACTATGACACTGTACCACTGACACTGTACCTCTGTGACACTGTACCTCTGTGACATGGTACCATTGTGACACTGTACCACTGTGACACTATGGCACTGTACCACTGTGACACTGTACCACTGTGACACTGTACCTCTGTGACACAGTACCATTGTGACACTGTACCTCTGTAACATGGTACCATTGTAACACTGTACCATTGTGACACTATGGCACTGTACCACTGTGACACTGTACCTCTGTGACACAGTACCATTGTGACACTGTACCTCTGTGACACGGTACCACTGTGACACTGTACCACTGTGACACTGTACCTCTGTGACACAGTACCACTGTACCACTGTGACACTGTACCACTGTGACACTGTACCTCTGTGACTCTGTACCTCTGTCACACTGTACCACTGTGACACTGTACCTCTGTGACTCGGTACCTCTGTGACATGGTACCATTGTGACACTGTACCACTGTGACACTATGGCACTGTACCACTGTGACACTATGGCACTGTAGCACTGTGACACTGTACCTCCGTGACACAGTACCATTGTGACACTGTACCTCTGTGACATGGTACCATTGTGACACTGTACCACTGTGACACTCTACCTCTGTGACACGGTACCACCGTGACACTGTACCACTGTGACACTGTACCTCTGTGACACAGTACCATTGTGACACTGTACCTCTGTGACATGGTACCATTGTGACACTGTACCACTGTGACACTGTACCTCTGTGACACTACGACACTGTACCACTGTGACACTGTACCATTGTGTCACTGTACCATGGTGCCACTGTACCTCTGTGACTGTACCACTGTGACACTGTACCTCTGTGATTGTACCACTGTGACACTGTACCTCTGTGACTCTGTACCTCTGTGACACTGTACCTCTGTGACTCTGTACCTCTGTGACACTGCACCACTGTGACACTGTACCACTGTACCACTGTACCACAGTGACACTATGACACTGTACCACTGTGACACTATGACACTGCACCACTGTGACACTGTACCTCTGTGACACTGTACCTCTGTGACATGGTACCATTGTGACACTGTACCACTGTGACACTATGGCACTGTACCACTGTGACACTGTACCTCTGTGACACAGTACCATTGTGACACTGTACCACTGTGACACTGTACCTCTGTGACACAGTACCATTGTGACACTGTACCACTGTGACACTGTACCTCTGTAACATGGTACCATTGTGACACTGTACCATTGTGACACTATGGCACTGTACCACTGTGACACAGTACCATTGTGACACTGTACATCTGTGACACGGTACCACTGTGACACCGTACCACTGTGATACTGTACCTCTGTGACACAGTACCACGGTGACACTATGACACTGTACCACTGTGACATTGTACCACTGTGACACTGTACCTCTGTGACATGGTACCATTGTGACACTGTACCATTGTGACACTATGGCACTGTACCACTGTGACACTGTACCTCTGTGACACAGTACCATTGTGACACTGTACCTCTGTGACACGGTACCACTGTGACACTGTACCACTGTGACACTCTACCTCTGTGACACGGTACCATCGTGACACTGTACCACTGTGACACTGTACCTCTGTGACACAGTACCATTGTGACACTGTACCTCTGTGACACGGTACCATTGTGACACTGTACCACTGTGACACTGTACATCGGTGACACTATGACACTGTACCACTGTGACACTGTACCACTGTACCATTGTGCCACTGTACCATTGTGTCACTGTACCATGGTACCACTGTACCTCTGTGACACTGTACCACTGTGACACTGTACCACTGTACCATTGTGCCACTGTACCATTGTGTCACTGTACCACTGTGACTCTGTACCTCTGTGACACTGTACCACTGTGACACTGTACCTCTGTGACACGGTACCATTGTGACACTGTACCACTGTGACACTGTACATCGGTGACACTATGACACTGTACCACTGTGACACTTTACCACTGTACCATTGTGCCACTGTACCATTGTGTCACTGTACCATGGTACCACTGTACCTCTGTGACACTGTACCACTGTGACACTGTACCACTGTACCATTGTGTCACTGTACCTCTGTGACACTGTACCACTGTGACTCTGTACCTCTGTGACACTGTACCACTGTGACACTGTACCTCTGTGACTCTGTACCTCTGTGACACTGTACCACTGTGACACTGTACCACTGTACCATTGTGTCACTGTACCATGGTACCACTGTACCTCTGTGACACTGTACCTCTGTGACTCTGTACCTCTGTGACACTGTACCACTGTGACACGGTACCACAGTGACACTATGACACTGTACCACTGTGACACTATGACACTGTACCACTGACACTGTACCTCTGTGACACTGTACCTCTGTGACATGGTACCATTGTGACACTGTACCACTGTGACACTATGGCACTGTACCACTGTGACACTGTACCACTGTGACACTGTACCTCTGTGACACAGTACCATTGTGACACTGTACCTCTGTAACATGGTACCATTGTAACACTGTACCATTGTGACACTATGGCACTGTACCACTGTGACACTGTACCTCTGTGACACAGTACCATTGTGACACTGTACCTCTGTGACACGGTACCACTGTGACACTGTACCACTGTGACACTGTACCTCTGTGACACAGTACCACTGTACCACTGTGACACTGTACCACTGTGACACTGTACCTCTGTGACTCTGTACCTCTGTCACACTGTACCACTGTGACACTGTACCTCTGTGACTCGGTACCTCTGTGACATGGTACCATTGTGACACTGTACCACTGTGACACTATGGCACTGTACCACTGTGACACTATGGCACTGTAGCACTGTGACACTGTACCTCCGTGACACAGTACCATTGTGACACTGTACCTCTGTGACATGGTACCATTGTGACACTGTACCACTGTGACACTCTACCTCTGTGACACGGTACCACCGTGACACTGTACCACTGTGACACTGTACCTCTGTGACACAGTACCATTGTGACACTGTACCTCTGTGACATGGTACCATTGTGACACTGTACCACTGTGACACTGTACCTCTGTGACACTACGACACTGTACCACTGTGACACTGTACCATTGTGTCACTGTACCATGGTGCCACTGTACCTCTGTGACTGTACCACTGTGACACTGTACCTCTGTGATTGTACCACTGTGACACTGTACCTCTGTGACTCTGTACCTCTGTGACACTGTACCTCTGTGACTCTGTACCTCTGTGACACTGCACCACTGTGACACTGTACCACTGTACCACTGTACCACAGTGACACTATGACACTGTACCACTGTGACACTATGACACTGCACCACTGTGACACTGTACCTCTGTGACACTGTACCTCTGTGACATGGTACCATTGTGACACTGTACCACTGTGACACTATGGCACTGTACCACTGTGACACTGTACCTCTGTGACACAGTACCATTGTGACACTGTACCACTGTGACACTGTACCTCTGTGACACAGTACCATTGTGACACTGTACCACTGTGACACTGTACCTCTGTAACATGGTACCATTGTGACACTGTACCATTGTGACACTATGGCACTGTACCACTGTGACACAGTACCATTGTGACACTGTACATCTGTGACACGGTACCACTGTGACACCGTACCACTGTGATACTGTACCTCTGTGACACAGTACCACGGTGACACTATGACACTGTACCACTGTGACATTGTACCACTGTGACACTGTACCTCTGTGACATGGTACCATTGTGACACTGTACCATTGTGACACTATGGCACTGTACCACTGTGACACTGTACCTCTGTGACACAGTACCATTGTGACACTGTACCTCTGTGACACGGTACCACTGTGACACTGTACCACTGTGACACTCTACCTCTGTGACACGGTACCATCGTGACACTGTACCACTGTGACACTGTACCTCTGTGACACAGTACCATTGTGACACTGTACCTCTGTGACACGGTACCATTGTGACACTGTACCACTGTGACACTGTACATCGGTGACACTATGACACTGTACCACTGTGACACTGTACCACTGTACCATTGTGCCACTGTACCATTGTGTCACTGTACCATGGTACCACTGTACCTCTGTGACACTGTACCACTGTGACACTGTACCACTGTACCATTGTGCCACTGTACCATTGTGTCACTGTACCACTGTGACTCTGTACCTCTGTGACACTGTACCACTGTGACACTGTACCTCTGTGACACGGTACCATTGTGACACTGTACCACTGTGACACTGTACATCGGTGACACTATGACACTGTACCACTGTGACACTTTACCACTGTACCATTGTGCCACTGTACCATTGTGTCACTGTACCATGGTACCACTGTACCTCTGTGACACTGTACCACTGTGACACTGTACCACTGTACCATTGTGTCACTGTACCTCTGTGACACTGTACCACTGTGACTCTGTACCTCTGTGACACTGTACCACTGTGACACTGTACCTCTGTGACTCTGTACCTCTGTGACACTGTACCACTGTGACACTGTACCACTGTACCATTGTGTCACTGTACCATGGTACCACTGTACCTCTGTGACACTGTACCTCTGTGACTCTGTACCTCTGTGACACTGTACCACTGTGACACGGTACCACAGTGACACTATGACACTGTACCACTGTGACACTATGACACTGTACCACTGACACTGTACCTCTGTGACACTGTACCTCTGTGACATGGTACCATTGTGACACTGTACCACTGTGACACTATGGCACTGTACCACTGTGACACTGTACCACTGTGACACTGTACCTCTGTGACACAGTACCATTGTGACACTGTACCTCTGTAACATGGTACCATTGTAACACTGTACCATTGTGACACTATGGCACTGTACCACTGTGACACTGTACCTCTGTGACACAGTACCATTGTGACACTGTACCTCTGTGACACGGTACCACTGTGACACTGTACCACTGTGACACTGTACCTCTGTGACACAGTACCACTGTACCACTGTGACACTGTACCACTGTGACACTGTACCTCTGTGACTCTGTACCTCTGTCACACTGTACCACTGTGACACTGTACCTCTGTGACTCGGTACCTCTGTGACATGGTACCATTGTGACACTGTACCACTGTGACACTATGGCACTGTACCACTGTGACACTATGGCACTGTAGCACTGTGACACTGTACCTCCGTGACACAGTACCATTGTGACACTGTACCTCTGTGACATGGTACCATTGTGACACTGTACCACTGTGACACTCTACCTCTGTGACACGGTACCACCGTGACACTGTACCACTGTGACACTGTACCTCTGTGACACAGTACCATTGTGACACTGTACCTCTGTGACATGGTACCATTGTGACACTGTACCACTGTGACACTGTACCTCTGTGACACTACGACACTGTACCACTGTGACACTGTACCATTGTGTCACTGTACCATGGTGCCACTGTACCTCTGTGACTGTACCACTGTGACACTGTACCTCTGTGATTGTACCACTGTGACACTGTACCTCTGTGACTCTGTACCTCTGTGACACTGTACCTCTGTGACTCTGTACCTCTGTGACACTGCACCACTGTGACACTGTACCACTGTACCACTGTACCACAGTGACACTATGACACTGTACCACTGTGACACTATGACACTGCACCACTGTGACACTGTACCTCTGTGACACTGTACCTCTGTGACATGGTACCATTGTGACACTGTACCACTGTGACACTATGGCACTGTACCACTGTGACACTGTACCTCTGTGACACAGTACCATTGTGACACTGTACCACTGTGACACTGTACCTCTGTGACACAGTACCATTGTGACACTGTACCACTGTGACACTGTACCTCTGTAACATGGTACCATTGTGACACTGTACCATTGTGACACTATGGCACTGTACCACTGTGACACAGTACCATTGTGACACTGTACATCTGTGACACGGTACCACTGTGACACCGTACCACTGTGATACTGTACCTCTGTGACACAGTACCACGGTGACACTATGACACTGTACCACTGTGACATTGTACCACTGTGACACTGTACCTCTGTGACATGGTACCATTGTGACACTGTACCATTGTGACACTATGGCACTGTACCACTGTGACACTGTACCTCTGTGACACAGTACCATTGTGACACTGTACCTCTGTGACACGGTACCACTGTGACACTGTACCACTGTGACACTGTACCTCTGTGACACAGTACCACGGTGACACTATGACACTGTACCACTGTGACACTGTACCTCTGTGACATGGTACCATTGTGACACTGTGTCATTGTGACACTATGGCACTGTAACACTGTGACACTGTACCACTGTGACACAGTACCACTGTGACACTGTACCTCTCTGACACGGTACCATTGTGACACTGTACCACTGTGACACTCTACCTCTGTGACACGGTACCATCGTGACACTGTACCACTGTGACACTGTACCTCTGTGACACAGTACCATTGTGACACTGTACCTCTGTGACACGGTACCATTGTGACACTGTACCACTGTGACACTGTACATCGGTGACACTATGACACTGTACCACTGTGACACTGTACCACTGTACCATTGTGCCACTGTACCATTGTGTCACTGTACCATGGTACCACTGTACCTCTGTGACACTGTACCACTGTGACACTGTACCACTGTACCATTGTGCCACTGTACCATTGTGTCACTGTACCATGGTACCACTGTACCTCTGTGACACTGTACCACTGTGACACTGTACCTCTGTGACACGGTACCATTGTGACACTGTACCACTGTGACACTGTACATCGGTGACACTATGACACTGTACCACTGTGACACTGTACCACTGTGACACTGTACCACTGTACCATTGTGCCACTGTACCATTGTGTCACTGTACCATGGTACCACTGTACCTCTGTGACACTGTACCACTGTGACACTGTACCACTGTACCATTGTGTCACTGTACCTCTGTACCACTGTGACTCTGTACCTCTGTGACACTGTACCACTGTGACACTGTACCTCTGTGACTCTGTACCTCTGTGACACTGTACCACTGTGACACTGTACCACTGTACCATTGTGTCACTGTACCATGGTACCACTGTACCTCTGTGACTCTGTACCTCTGTGACACTGTACCACTGTGACACGGTACCACAGTGACACTATGACACTGTACCACTGTGACACTATGACACTGTACCACTGACACTGTACCTCTGTGACACTGTACCTCTGTGACATGGTACCATTGTGACACTGTACCACTGTGACACTATGGCACTGTACCACTGTGACACTGTACCACTGTGACACTGTACCTCTGTGACACAGTACCATTGTGACACTGTACCTCTGTAACATGGTACCATTGTAACACTGTACCATTGTGACACTATGGCACTGTACCACTGTGACACTGTACCTCTGTGACACAGTACCATTGTGACACTGTACCTCTGTGACACGGTACCACTGTGACACTGTACCACTGTGACACTGTACCTCTGTGACACAGTACCACTGTACCACTGTGACACTGTACCACTGTGACACTGTACCTCTGTGACTCTGTACCTCTGTCACACTGTACCACTGTGACACTGTACCTCTGTGACTCGGTACCTCTGTGACATGGTACCATTGTGACACTGTACCACTGTGACACTATGGCACTGTACCACTGTGACACTATGGCACTGTAGCACTGTGACACTGTACCTCCGTGACACAGTACCATTGTGACACTGTACCTCTGTGACATGGTACCATTGTGACACTGTACCACTGTGACACTCTACCTCTGTGACACGGTACCACCGTGACACTGTACCACTGTGACACTGTACCTCTGTGACACAGTACCATTGTGACACTGTACCTCTGTGACATGGTACCATTGTGACACTGTACCACTGTGACACTGTACCTCTGTGACACTACGACACTGTACCACTGTGACACTGTACCATTGTGTCACTGTACCATGGTGCCACTGTACCTCTGTGACTGTACCACTGTGACACTGTACCTCTGTGATTGTACCACTGTGACACTGTACCTCTGTGACTCTGTACCTCTGTGACACTGCACCACTGTGACACTGTACCACTGTACCACAGTGACACTATGACACTGTACCACTGTGACACTATGACACTGCACCACTGTGACACTGTACCTCTGTGACACTGTACCTCTGTGACATGGTACCATTGTGACACTGTACCACTGTGACACTATGGCACTGTACCACTGTGACACTGTACCTCTGTGACACAGTACCATTGTGACACTGTACCACTGTGACACTGTACCTCTGTGACACAGTACCATTGTGACACTGTACCACTGTGACACTGTACCTCTGTAACATGGTACCATTGTGACACTATGGCACTGTACCACTGTGACACAGTACCATTGTGACACTGTACATCTGTGACACGGTACCACTGTGACACCGTACCACTGTGATACTGTACCTCTGTGACACAGTACCACGGTGACACTATGACACTGTACCACTGTGACATTGTACCACTGTGACACTGTACCTCTGTGACATGGTACCATTGTGACACTGTACCATTGTGACACTATGGCACTGTACCACTGTGACACTGTACCTCTGTGACACAGTACCATTGTGACACTGTACCTCTGTGACACGGTACCACTGTGACACTGTACCACTGTGGCACTGTACCTCTGTGACACAGTACCACGGTGACACTATGACACTGTACCACTGTGACACTGTACCTTTGTGACATGGTACCATTGTGACACTGTGTCATTGTGACACTATGGCACTGTAACACTGTGACACTGTACCACTGTGACACAGTACCACTGTGACACTGTACCTCTCTGACACGGTACCATTGTGACACTGTACCACTGTGACACTCTACCTCTGTGACACGGTACCATCGTGACACTGTACCACTGTGACACTGTACCTCTGTGACACAGTACCATTGTGACACTGTACCTCTGTGACACGGTACCATTGTGACACTGTACCACTGTGACACTGTACATCGGTGACACTATGACACTGTACCACTGTGACACTGTACCACTGTACCATTGTGCCACTGTACCATTGTGTCACTGTACCATGGTACCACTGTACCTCTGTGACACTGTACCACTGTGACACTGTACCACTGTACCATTGTGCCACTGTACCATTGTGTCACTGTACCTCTGTGACACTGTACCACTGTGACACTGTACCTCTGTGACTCTGTACCTCTGTGACACTGTACCACTGTGACACTGTACCTCTGTGACTCTGTACCTCTGTGACACTGTACCACTGTGACACTGTACCACTGTACCATTGTGTCACTGTACCATGGTACCACTGTACCTCTGTGACACTGTACCTCTGTGACTCTGTACCTCTGTGACACTGTACCACTGTGACACGGTACCACAGTGACACTATGACACTGTACCACTGTGACACTATGACACTGTACCACTGACACTGTACCTCTGTGACACGGTACCACAGTGACACTATGACACTGTACCACTGTGACACTGTGCCTCTGTGACACAGTACCATTGTGACACTGTACCACTGTGACTGTACCTCTGTAACATGGTACCATAGTGACACTGTACCATTGTGACACTATGGCACTGTACCACTGTGAAACTGTACCTCTGTGACACAGTACCATTGTGACACTGTACCTCTGTGACACGGTACCACTGTGACACCGTACCACGGTGACACTATGACACTGTACCACTGTGACACTGTACCTTTGTGACATGGTACCATTATGACACTGTACCATTGTGACACTATGGCACTGTAACACTGTGACACTGTACCACTATGGCACTGTAACACAGTGACACTGTACCACTGTGACACGGTACCACTGTGACACTGTACCTCTCTGACATGGTACCATTGTGACACTGTACCACTGTGACACTCTACCTCTGTGACACGGCACCATCGTGACACTGTACCACTGTGACACTGTACCTCTGTGGCACAGTACCATTGTGACACTGTACCTCTGTGATACGGTACCACTGTGACACCGTACCATGGTGACACTATGACACTGTACCACTGTGACATTGTACCACTGTGACACTGTACCTCTCTGACACGGTACCATTGTGACACTGTACCACTGTGACACTCTACCTCTGTGACACGGCACCATCGTGACACTGTACCACTGTGACACTGTACCTCTGTGGCACAGTACCATTGTGACACTGTACCTCTGTAACATGGTACCATTGTAACACTGTACCATTGTGACACCATGGCACTGTACCACTGTGACACTGTACCTCTGTGACACAGTACCATTGTGACACTGTACCTCTGTGACACGGTACCACTGTGACACTGTACCACTGTGACACTGTACCTCTGTGACACAGTACCACTGTACCACTGTGACACTGTACCACTGTGACACTGTACCTCTGTGACTCTGTACCTCTGTCACACTGTACCACTGTGACACTGTACCTCTGTGACTCGGTACCTCTGTGACATGGTACCATTGTGACACTGTACCACTGTGACACTATGGCACTGTACCACTGTGACACTATGGCACTGTAGCACTGTGACACTGTACCTCCGTGACACAGTACCATTGTGACACTGTACCTCTGTGACATGGTACCATTGTGACACTGTACCACTGTGACACTCTACCTCTGTGACACGGTACCACCGTGACACTGTACCACTGTGACACTGTACCTCTGTGACACAGTACCATTGTGACACTGTACCTCTGTGACATGGTACCATTGTGACACTGTACCACTGTGACACTGTACCTCTGTGACACTACGACACTGTACCACTGTGACACTGTACCATTGTGTCACTGTACCATGGTGCCACTGTACCTCTGTGACTGTACCACTGTGACACTGTACCTCTGTGATTGTACCACTGTGACACTGTACCTCTGTGACTCTGTACCTCTGTGACACTGTACCTCTGTGACTCTGTACCTCTGTGACACTGCACCACTGTGACACTGTACCACTGTACCACTGTACCACAGTGACACTATGACACTGCACCACTGTGACACTGTACCTCTGTGACACTGTACCTCTGTGACATGGTACCATTGTGACACTGTACCACTGTGACACTATGGCACTGTACCACTGTGACACTGTACCTCTGTGACACAGTACCATTGTGACACTGTACCACTGTGACACTGTACCTCTGTGACACAGTACCATTGTGACACTGTACCACTGTGACACTGTACCTCTGTAACATGGTACCATTGTGACACTGTACCATTGTGACACTATGGCACTGTACCACTGTGACACAGTACCATTGTGACACTGTACATCTGTGACACGGTACCACTGTGACACCGTACCACTGTGATACTGTACCTCTGTGACACAGTACCACGGTGACACTATGACACTGTACCACTGTGACATTGTACCACTGTGACACTGTACCTCTGTGACATGGTACCATTGTGACACTGTACCATTGTGACACTATGGCACTGTACCACTGTGACACTGTACCTCTGTGACACAGTACCATTGTGACACTGTACCTCTGTGACACGGTACCACTGTGACACTGTACCACTGTGACACTCTACCTCTGTGACACGGTACCATCGTGACACTGTACCACTGTGACACTGTACCTCTGTGACACAGTACCATTGTGACACTGTACCTCTGTGACACGGTACCATTGTGACACTGTACCACTGTGACACTGTACATCGGTGACACTATGACACTGTACCACTGTGACACTGTACCACTGTACCATTGTGCCACTGTACCATTGTGTCACTGTACCATGGTACCACTGTACCTCTGTGACACTGTACCACTGTGACACTGTACCACTGTACCATTGTGCCACTGTACCATTGTGTCACTGTACCACTGTGACTCTGTACCTCTGTGACACTGTACCACTGTGACACTGTACCTCTGTGACACGGTACCATTGTGACACTGTACCACTGTGACACTGTACATCGGTGACACTATGACACTGTACCACTGTGACACTGTACCACTGTGACACTGTACCACTGTACCATTGTGCCACTGTACCATTGTGTCACTGTACCATGGTACCACTGTGCCTCTGTGACACTGTACCACTGTGACACTGTACCACTGTACCATTGTGTCACTGTACCTCTGTGACACTGTACCACTGTGACTCTGTACCTCTGTGACACTGTACCACTGTGACACTGTACCTCTGTGACTCTGTACCTCTGTGACACTGTACCACTGTGACACTGTACCACTGTACCATTGTGTCACTGTACCATGGTACCACTGTACCTCTGTGACTCTGTACCTCTGTGACACTGTACCACTGTGACACGGTACCACAGTGACACTATGACACTGTACCACTGTGACACTATGACACTGTACCACTGACACTGTACCTCTGTGACACTGTACCTCTGTGACATGGTACCATTGTGACACTGTACCACTGTGACACTATGGCACTGTACCACTGTGACACTGTACCACTGTGACACTGTACCTCTGTGACACAGTACCATTGTGACACTGTACCTCTGTAACATGGTACCATTGTAACACTGTACCATTGTGACACTATGGCACTGTACCACTGTGACACTGTACCTCTGTGACACAGTACCATTGTGACACTGTACCTCTGTGACACGGTACCACTGTGACACTGTACCACTGTGACACTGTACCTCTGTGACACAGTACCACTGTACCACTGTGACACTGTACCACTGTGACACTGTACCTCTGTGACTCTGTACCTCTGTCACACTGTACCACTGTGACACTGTACCTCTGTGACTCGGTACCTCTGTGACATGGTACCATTGTGACACTGTACCACTGTGACACTATGGCACTGTACCACTGTGACACTATGGCACTGTAGCACTGTGACAATGTACCTCCGTGACACAGTACCATTGTGACACTGTACCTCTGTGACATGGTACCATTGTGACACTGTACCACTGTGACACTCTACCTCTGTGACACGGTACCACCGTGACACTGTACCACTGTGACACTGTACCTCTGTGACACAGTACCATTGTGACACTGTACCTCTGTGACATGGTACCATTGTGACACTGTACCACTGTGACACTGTACCTCTGTGACACTACGACACTGTACCACTGTGACACTGTACCATTGTGTCACTGTACCATGGTGCCACTGTACCTCTGTGACTGTACCACTGTGACACTGTACCTCTGTGATTGTACCACTGTGACACTGTACCTCTGTGACTCTGTACCTCTGTGACACTGTACCTCTGTGACTCTGTACCTCTGTGACACTGCACCACTGTGACACTGTACCACTGTACCACTGTACCACAGTGACACTATGACACTGTACCACTGTGACACTATGACACTGCACCACTGTGACACTGTACCTCTGTGACACTGTACCTCTGTGACATGGTACCATTGTGACACTGTACCACTGTGACACTATGGCACTGTACCACTGTGACACTGTACCTCTGTGACACAGTACCATTGTGACACTGTACCACTGTGACACTGTACCTCTGTGACACAGTACCATTGTGACACTGTACCACTGTGACACTGTACCTCTGTAACATGGTACCATTGTGACACTGTACCATTGTGACACTATGGCACTGTACCACTGTGACACAGTACCATTGTGACACTGTACATCTGTGACACGGTACCACTGTGACACCGTACCACTGTGATACTGTACCTCTGTGACACAGTACCACGGTGACACTATGACACTGTACCACTGTGACATTGTACCACTGTGACACTGTACCTCTGTGACATGGTACCATTGTGACACTGTACCATTGTGACACTATGGCACTGTACCACTGTGACACTGTACCTCTGTGACACAGTACCATTGTGACACTGTACCTCTGTGACACGGTACCACTGTGACACTGTACCACTGTGACACTGTACCTCTGTGACACAGTACCACGGTGACACTATGACACTGTACCACTGTGACACTGTACCTCTGTGACATGGTACCATTGTGACACTGTGTCATTGTGACACTATGGCACTGTAACACTGTGACACTGTACCACTGTGACACAGTACCACTGTGACACTGTACCTCTCTGACACGGTACCATTGTGACACTGTACCACTGTGACACTCTACCTCTGTGACACGGTACCATCGTGACACTGTACCACTGTGACACTGTACCTCTGTGACACAGTACCATTGTGACACTGTACCTCTGTGACACGGTACCATTGTGACACTGTACCACTGTGACACTGTACATCGGTGACACTATGACACTGTACCACTGTGACACTGTACCACTGTACCATTGTGCCACTGTACCATTGTGTCACTGTACCATGGTACCACTGTACCTCTGTGACACTGTACCACTGTGACACTGTACCACTGTACCATTGTGCCACTGTACCATTGTGTCACTGTACCACTGTGACTCTGTACCTCTGTGACACTGTACCACTGTGACACTGTACCTCTGTGACACGGTACCATTGTGACACTGTACCACTGTGACACTGTACATCGGTGACACTATGACACTGTACCACTGTGACACTGTACCACTGTGACACTGTACCACTGTACCATTGTGCCACTGTACCATTGTGTCACTGTACCATGGTACCACTGTACCTCTGTGACACTGTACCACTGTGACACTGTACCACTGTACCATTGTGTCACTGTACCTCTGTGACACTGTACCACTGTGACTCTGTACCTCTGTGACACTGTACCACTGTGACACTGTACCTCTGTGACTCTGTACCTCTGTGACACTGTACCACTGTGACACTGTACCACTGTACCATTGTGTCACTGTACCATGGTACCACTGTACCTCTGTGACACTGTACCTCTGTGACTCTGTACCTCTGTGACACTGTACCACTGTGACACGGTACCACAGTGACACTATGACACTGTACCACTGTGACACTATGACACTGTACCACTGACACTGTACCTCTGTGACACTGTACCTCTGTGACATGGTACCATTGTGACACTGTACCACTGTGACACTATGGCACTGTACCACTGTGACACTGTACCACTGTGACACTGTACCTCTGTGACACAGTACCATTGTGACACTGTACCTCTGTAACATGGTACCATTGTAACACTGTACCATTGTGACACTATGGCACTGTACCACTGTGACACTGTACCTCTGTGACACAGTACCATTGTGACACTGTACCTCTGTGACACGGTACCACTGTGACACTGTACCACTGTGACACTGTACCTCTGTGACACAGTACCACTGTACCACTGTGACACTGTACCTCTGTGACTCTGTACCTCTGTCACACTGTACCACTGTGACACTGTACCTCTGTGACTCGGTACCTCTGTGACATGGTACCATTGTGACACTGTACCACTGTGACACTATGGCACTGTACCACTGTGACACTATGGCACTGTAGCACTGTGACACTGTACCTCCGTGACACAGTACCATTGTGACACTGTACCTCTGTGACATGGTACCATTGTGACACTGTACCACTGTGACACTCTACCTCTGTGACACGGTACCACCGTGACACTGTACCACTGTGACACTGTACCTCTGTGACACAGTACCATTGTGACACTGTACCTCTGTGACATGGTACCATTGTGACACTGTACCACTGTGACACTGTACCTCTGTGACACTACGACACTGTACCACTGTGACACTGTACCATTGTGTCACTGTACCATGGTGCCACTGTACCTCTGTGACTGTACCACTGTGACACTGTACCTCTGTGATTGTACCACTGTGACACTGTACCTCTGTGACTCTGTACCTCTGTGACACTGCACCACTGTGACACTGTACCACTGTACCACTGTACCACAGTGACACTATGACACTGTACCACTGTGACACTATGACACTGCACCACTGTGACACTGTACCTCTGTGACACTGTACCTCTGTGACATGGTACCATTGTGACACTGTACCACTGTGACACTATGGCACTGTACCACTGTGACACTGTACCTCTGTGACACAGTACCATTGTGACACTGTACCACTGTGACACTGTACCTCTGTGACACAGTACCATTGTGACACTGTACCACTGTGACACTGTACCTCTGTAACATGGTACCATTGTGACACTATGGCACTGTACCACTGTGACACAGTACCATTGTGACACTGTACATCTGTGACACGGTACCACTGTGACACCGTACCACTGTGATACTGTACCTCTGTGACACAGTACCACGGTGACACTATGACACTGTACCACTGTGACATTGTACCACTGTGACACTGTACCTCTGTGACATGGTACCATTGTGACACTGTACCATTGTGACACTATGGCACTGTACCACTGTGACACTGTACCTCTGTGACACAGTACCATTGTGACACTGTACCTCTGTGACACGGTACCACTGTGGCACTGTACCTCTGTGACACAGTACCACGGTGACACTATGACACTGTACCACTGTGACACTGTACCTTTGTGACATGGTACCATTGTGACACTGTGTCATTGTGACACTATGGCACTGTAACACTGTGACACTGTACCACTGTGACACAGTACCACTGTGACACTGTACCTCTCTGACACGGTACCATTGTGACACTGTACCACTGTGACACTCTACCTCTGTGACACGGTACCATCGTGACACTGTACCACTGTGACACTGTACCTCTGTGACACAGTACCATTGTGACACTGTACCTCTGTGACACGGTACCATTGTGACACTGTACCACTGTGACACTGTACATCGGTGACACTATGACACTGTACCACTGTGACACTGTACCACTGTACCATTGTGCCACTGTACCATTGTGTCACTGTACCATGGTACCACTGTACCTCTGTGACACTGTACCACTGTGACACTGTACCACTGTACCATTGTGCCACTGTACCATTGTGTCACTGTACCTCTGTGACACTGTACCACTGTGACACTGTACCTCTGTGACTCTGTACCTCTGTGACACTGTACCACTGTGACACTGTACCTCTGTGACTCTGTACCTCTGTGACACTGTACCACTGTGACACTGTACCACTGTACCATTGTGTCACTGTACCATGGTACCACTGTACCTCTGTGACACTGTACCTCTGTGACTCTGTACCTCTGTGACACTGTACCACTGTGACACGGTACCACAGTGACACTATGACACTGTACCACTGTGACACTATGACACTGTACCACTGACACTGTACCTCTGTGACACGGTACCACAGTGACACTATGACACTGTACCACTGTGACACTGTGCCTCTGTGACACAGTACCATTGTGACACTGTACCACTGTGACTGTACCTCTGTAACATGGTACCATAGTGACACTGTACCATTGTGACACTATGGCACTGTACCACTGTGAAACTGTACCTCTGTGACACAGTACCATTGTGACACTGTACCTCTGTGACACGGTACCACTGTGACACCGTACCACGGTGACACTATGACACTGTACCACTGTGACACTGTACCTTTGTGACATGGTACCATTATGACACTGTACCATTGTGACACTATGGCACTGTAACACTGTGACACTGTACCACTATGGCACTGTAACACAGTGACACTGTACCACTGTGACACGGTACCACTGTGACACTGTACCTCTCTGACATGGTACCATTGTGACACTGTACCACTGTGACACTCTACCTCTGTGACACGGCACCATCGTGACACTGTACCACTGTGACACTGTACCTCTGTGGCACAGTACCATTGTGACACTGTACCTCTGTGATAGGGTACCACTGTGACACCGTACCATGGTGACACTATGACACTGTACCACTGTGACATTGTACCACTGTGACACTGTACCTCTCTGACACGGTACCATTGTGACACTGTACCACTGTGACACTCTACCTCTGTGACACGGTACCATCGTGACACTGTACCAATGTGACACTGTACCACTGTGACTGTACCTCTGTAACATGGTACCATAGTGACACTGTACCATTGTGACACTATGGCACTGTACCACTGTGAAACTGTACCTCTGTGACACAGTACCATTGTGACACTGTACCTCTGTGACACGGTACCACTGTGACACCGTACCACGGTGACACTATGACACTGTACCACTGTGACACTGTACCTTTGTGACATGGTACCATTATGACACTGTACCATTGTGACACTATGGCACTGTAACACTGTGACACTGTACCACTATGGCACTGTAACACAGTGACACTGTACCACTGTGACACGGTACCACTGTGACACTGTACCTCTCTGACATGGTACCATTGTGACACTGTACCACTGTGACACTCTACCTCTGTGACACGGCACCATCGTGACACTGTACCACTGTGACACTGTACCTCTGTGGCACAGTACCATTGTGACACTGTACCTCTGTGATACGGTACCACTGTGACACCGTACCATGGTGACACTATGACACTGTACCACTGTGACATTGTACCACTGTGACACTGTACCTCTCTGACACGGTACCATTGTGACACTGTACCACTGTGACACTCTACCTCTGTGACACGGTACCATCGTGACACTGTACCACTGTGACACTGTACCTCTGTGACACAGTACCATTGTGACACTGTACCTCTGTAACATGGTACCTCTGTGACACTGTACCACTGTGACACTGTACCACTGTGACACTGTACCACTGTACCACTGTACCATTGTGTCACTGTACCATGGTACCACTGTACCTCTGTGACACTGTACCTCTGTGACTCTGTACATCTGTGACACTGTACCACTGTGACACTGTACCTCTGTGTCTCTGTACCTCTGTGACATGGTACCATTGTGACACTGTACCACTGTGACACTATGGCACTGTACCACTGTGACACTATGGCACTGTACCACTGTGACACTGTACCTCCGTGACACAGTACCATTGTGACACTGTACCTCTGTGACACTATGACACTGTACCACTGTGACACTGTACCACTGTACCATTGTGTCACTGTACCATGGTACCACTCTACCTCTGTGACACGGCACCATCGTGACACTGTACCACTGTGACACTGTACCTCTGTGGCACAGTACCATTGTGACACTGTACCTCTGTGATACGGTACCACTGTGACACCGTACCATGGTGACACTATGACACTGTACCACTGTGACATTGTACCACTGTGACACTGTACCTCTCTGACACGGTACCATTGTGACACTGTACCACTGTGACACTCTACCTCTGTGACACGGTACCATCGTGACACTGTACCACTGTGACACTGTACCTCTGTGACACAGTACAATTGTGACACTGTACCTCTGTGACACGGCACCATTGTGACACTGTACCACTGTGACACTGTACCTCTGTTACACTATGACACTGTACCACTGTGACACTGTACCACTGTACCATTGTGTCACTGTACCATGGTACCACTGTACTTCTGTGACACTGTACCACTGTGACACTGTACCTCTGTGACACTGTACCACTCTGACACTGTACCTCTGTGACTCTGTACCTCTGTGACTGTACCACTGTGACACTGTACCACTGTACCACTGTACCATTGTGTCACTGTACCACTGTGACACTGTACCTCTGTGACACTATGACACTGTACCACTGTGACACTGTACCACTGTACCATTGTGTCACTGTACCATGGTACCACTGTACCTCTGTGACACTGTACCACTGTGACACTGTACCTCTGTGACTCTGTACCTCTGTGACACTGTACCACTGTGACACTGTACCTCTGTGACTCTGTACCTCTGTGACACTGTACCACTGTGACACTGTACCTCTGTGACTCTGTACCTCTGTGACACTGTACCACTGTACCACTGTACCATTGTGTCACTGTACCATGGTACCACTGTACCTCTGTGACACAGTACCATTGTGACACTGTACCTCTGTGACACGGTACCATTGTGACACTGTACCACTGTGACACTGTACCTCTGTGACACTATGACACTGTACCACTGTGACACTGTACCATTGTGACACTGTACCTCTGTGACACGGTACCATTGTGACACTGTACCACTGTGACACTGTACCTCTGTGACACTATGACACTGTACCACTGTGACACTGTACCACTGTACCATTGTGTCACTGTACCATGGTACCACTGTACCTCTGTGACACAGTACCATTGTGACACTGTACCTCTGTGACACGGTACCATTGTGACACTGTACCACTGTGACACTGTACCTCTGTGACACTATGACACTGTACCACTGTGACACTGTACCACTGTACCATTGTGTCACTGTACCATGGTACCACTGTACCTCTGTGACACTGTACCACTGTGACACTGTACCTCTGTGACTCTGTACCTCTGTGACACTGTACCACTGTGACACTGTACCTCTGTGACTCTGTACCTCTGTGACACTGTACCACTGTGACACTGTACCTCTGTGACTCTGTACCTCTGTGACACTGTACCACTGTACCACTGTACCATTGTGTCACTGTACCATGGTACCACTGTACCTCTGTGACACAGTACCATTGTGACACTGTACCTCTGTGACACGGTACCATTGTGACACTGTACCACTGTGACACTGTACCTCTGTGACACTATGACACTGTACCACTGTGACACTGTACCACTGTACCATTGTGTCACTGTACCGTGGTACCACTGTACTTCTGTGACTGTACCACTGTGACACTGTACCTCTGTGACACTGTACCACTCTGACACTGTACCTCTGTGACTCTGTACCTCTGTGACACTGTACCACTCTGACACTGTACTTCTGTGACACTGTACCACTGTGACACTGGACCTCTGTGACACTGTACCACTGTGACACTGTACCACTGTGACACTGTACCACTGTACCACTGTACCATTGTGTCACTGTATCATGGTACCACTGTACCTCTGTGACACTGTACCTCTGTGACTCTGTACATCTGTGACACTGTACCACTGTGACACTGTACCTCTGTGTCTCTGTACCTCTGTGACACTGTACCACTGTGACACTATGGCACTGTACCACTGTGACACTATGGCACTGTACCACTGTGACACTATGGCACTGTACCACTGTGACACTGTACCTCCGTGACACAGTACCATTGTGACACTGTACCACTGTGACACTGTACCTCTGTGACACTATGACACTGTACCACTGTGACACTGTACCACTGTACCATTGTGTCACTGTACCATGGTACCACTGTACCTCTGTGACACTGTACCACTGTGACACTGTACCTCTGTGACACTATGACACTGTACCACTGTGACACTGTACCACTGTACCATTGTGTCACTGTACCATGGTACCACTGTACCTCTGTGACACTGTACCACTGTGACACTGTACCTCTGTGACTCTGTACCTCTGTGACACTGTACCACTGTGACACTGTACCTCTGTGACTCTGTACCTCTGTGACTCTGTACCTCTGTGACACTGTACCACTGTGACACTGTACCTCTGTGACTCTGTACCTCTGTGACACTGTACCACTGTACCACTGTGCCATTGTGTCACTGTACCATGGTACCACTGTACCTCTGTGACACTCTACCTCTGTGACACAGTACCATTGTGACACTGTACCTCTGTGACACGGTACCATTGTGACACTGTACCACTGTGACACTGTACCTCTGTGACACTATGACACTGTACCACTGTGACACTGTACCACTGTACCATTGTGTCACTGTACCGTGGTATCACTGTACTTCTGTGACTGTACCACTGTGACACTGTACCTCTGTGACACTGTACCACTCTGACACTGTACCTCTGTGACTCTGTACCTCTGTGACACTGTACCACTCTGACACTGTACTTCTGTGACACTGTACCACTGTGACACTGGACCTCTGTGACACTGTACCACTGTGACACTGTACCACTGTGACACTGTACCACTGTACCATTGTGTCACTGTACCATGGTACCACTGTACCTCTGTGACACTGTACCTCTGTGACTCTGTACCTCTGTGACACTGTACCACAGTGACACTATGACACTGTACCACTGACACTGTACCTCTGTGACACGGTACCACAGTGACACTATGACACTGTACCACTGTGACACTGTGCCTCTGTGACACTGTACCACTGTGACACTGTACCACTGTGACACTATGGCATTGTACCACTGTGACACTGTACCTCCGTGACACAGTACCATTGTGACACTGTACCACTGTGACACTGTACCTCTGTGACACAGTACCATTGTGACACTGTACCACTGTGACTGTACCTCTGTAACATGGTACCATAGTGACACTGTACCATTGTGACACTATGGCACTGTACCACTGTGACACTGTACCTCTGTGACACGGTACCACTGTGACACCGTACCACGGTGACACTATGACACTGTACCACTGTGACACTGTACCTTTGTGACATGGTACCATTATGACACTGTACCATTGTGACACTATGGCACTGTAACACTGTGACACTGTACCACTATGGCACTGTAACACAGTGACACTGTACCACTGTGACACGGTACCACTGTGACACTGTACCTCTCTGACATGGTACCATTGTGACACTGTACCACTGTGACACTCTACCTCTGTGACACGGCACCATCGTGACACTGTGCCACTGTGACACTGTACCTCTGTGGCACAGTACCATTGTGACACTGTACCTCTGTGATACGGTACCACTGTGACACCGTACCATGGTGACACTATGACACTGTACCACTGTGACATTGTACCACTGTGACACTGTACCTCTCTGACACGGTACCATTGTGACACTGTACCACTGTGACACTCTACCTCTGTGACACGGTACCATCGTGACACTGTACCACTGTGACACTGTACCTCTGTGACACAGTACCATTGTGACACTGTACCTCTGTAACATGGTACCTCTGTGACACTGTACCACTGTACCACTGTACCATTGTGTCACTGTACCATGGTACCACTGTACCTCTGTGACACGGCACCATCGTGACACTGTACCACTGTGACACTGTACCTCTGTGGCACAGTACCATTGTGACACTGTACCTCTGTGATACGGTACCACTGTGACACCGTACCATGGTGACACTATGACACTGTACCACTGTGACATTGTACCACTGTGACACTGTACCTCTCTGACACGGTACCATTGTGACACTGTACCACTGTGACACTCTACCTCTGTGACACGGTACCATCGTGACACTGTACCACTGTGACACTGTACCTCTGTGACACAGTACCATTGTGACACTGTACCTCTGTGACACGGCACCATTGTGACACTGTACCACTGTGACACTGTACCTCTGTGGCACTATGACACTGTACCACTGTGACACTGTACCACTGTACCATTGTGTCACTGTACCATGGTACCACTGTACTTCTGTGACACTGTACCACTGTGACACTGTACCTCTGTGACACTGTACCACTCTGACACTGTACCTCTGTGACTCTGTACCTCTGTGACTGTACCACTGTGACACTGTACCACTGTACCACTGTACCATTGTGTCACTGTACCATGGTACCACTGTACCACTGTGACACTGTACCTCTGTGACTCTGTACCTCTGTGACTGTACCACTGTGACACTGTACCACTGTACCACTGTACCATGGTACCACTGTACCTCTGTGACTCTGTACATCTGTGACACTGTACCACTGTGACACTGTACCTCTGTGACTCTGTACCTCTGTGACATGGTACCATTGTGACACTGTACCACTGTGACACTATGGCACTGTACCACTGTGACACTATGGCACTGTACCACTGTGACACTGTACCTCCGTGACACAGTACCATTGTGACACTGTACCACTGTGACACTGTACCACTGTGACACTATGACACTGTACCACTGTGACACTGTACCTCTGTGACACGGTACCACAGTGACAGTATGACACTGTACCACTGTGCCTCTGTGACACTGTACCATTGTGACACTGTACCACTGTGACACTATGGCACTGTACCACTGTGACACTGTACCTCCGTGACACAGTACCATTGTGACACTGTACCTCTGTGACACAGTACCATTGTGACACTGTACCTCTGTGACACGGTACCACTGTGACACCGTACCACGGTGACACTATGACACTGTACCACTGTGACATTGTACCACTGTGACACTGTACCTCTGTGACATGGTACCATTATGACACTGTACCATTGTGACACTATGGCACTGTAACACTGTGACACTGTACCACTATGGCACTGTAACACTGTGACACTGTACCACTGTGACACGGTACCACTGTGACACTGTACCTCTCTGACTCTGTACCTCTGTGACACTGTACCACTGTGACACTCTACCTCTGTGACACGGTACCATCGTGACACTGTACCACTGTGACACTGTACCTCTGTGACACTGTACCTCTGTGACACTATGACACTGTACCACTGTGACACTGTACCACTGTACCATTGTGTCACTGTACCATGGTACCACTGTACCTCTGTGACACTGTACCACTGTGACACTGTACCTCTGTGACTCTGTACCTCTGTGACACTGTACCACTGTGACACTGTACCTCTGTGACTCTGTACCTCTGTGACACTGTACCACTGTGACACTGTACCTCTGTGACTCTGTACCTCTGTGACACTGTACCACTGTACCACTGTACCATTGTGTCACTGTACCATGGTACCACTGTACCTCTGTGACACAGTACCATTGTGACACTGTACCTCTGTGACACGGTACCATTGTGACACTGTACCACTGTGACACTGTACCTCTGTGACACTATGACACTGTACCACTGTGACACTGTACCATTGTGACACTGTACCTCTGTGACACGGTACCATTGTGACACTGTACCACTGTGACACTGTACCTCTGTGACACTATGACACTGTACCACTGTGACACTGTACCACTGTACCATTGTGTCACTGTACCATGGTACCACTGTACCTCTGTGACACAGTACCATTGTGACACTGTACCTCTGTGACACGGTACCATTGTGACACTGTACCACTGTGACACTGTACCTCTGTGACACTATGACACTGTACCACTGTGACACTGTACCACTGTACCATTGTGTCACTGTACCATGGTACCACTGTACCTCTGTGACACTGTACCACTGTGACACTGTACCTCTGTGACTCTGTACCTCTGTGACACTGTACCACTGTGACACTGTACCTCTGTGACTCTGTACCTCTGTGACACTGTACCACTGTGACACTGTACCTCTGTGACTCTGTACCTCTGTGACACTGTACCACTGTACCACTGTACCATTGTGTCACTGTACCATGGTACCACTGTACCTCTGTGACACAGTACCATTGTGACACTGTACCTCTGTGACACGGTACCATTGTGACACTGTACCACTGTGACACTGTACCTCTGTGACACTATGACACTGTACCACTGTGACACTGTACCACTGTACCATTGTGTCACTGTACCGTGGTACCACTGTACTTCTGTGACTGTACCACTGTGACACTGTACCTCTGTGACACTGTACCACTCTGACACTGTACCTCTGTGACTCTGTACCTCTGTGACACTGTACCACTCTGACACTGTACTTCTGTGACACTGTACCACTGTGACACTGGACCTCTGTGACACTGTACCACTGTGACACTGTACCACTGTGACACTGTACCACTGTACCACTGTACCATTGTGTCACTGTATCATGGTACCACTGTACCTCTGTGACACTGTACCTCTGTGACTCTGTACATCTGTGACACTGTACCACTGTGACACTGTACCTCTGTGTCTCTGTACCTCTGTGACACTGTACCACTGTGACACTATGGCACTGTACCACTGTGACACTATGGCACTGTACCACTGTGACACTATGGCACTGTACCACTGTGACACTGTACCTCCGTGACACAGTACCATTGTGACACTGTACCACTGTGACACTGTACCTCTGTGACACTATGACACTGTACCACTGTGACACTGTACCACTGTACCATTGTGTCACTGTACCATGGTACCACTGTACCTCTGTGACACTGTACCACTGTGACACTGTACCTCTGTGACACTATGACACTGTACCACTGTGACACTGTACCACTGTACCATTGTGTCACTGTACCATGGTACCACTGTACCTCTGTGACACTGTACCACTGTGACACTGTACCTCTGTGACTCTGTACCTCTGTGACACTGTACCACTGTGACACTGTACCTCTGTGACTCTGTACCTCTGTGACTCTGTACCTCTGTGACACTGTACCACTGTGACACTGTACCTCTGTGACTCTGTACCTCTGTGACACTGTACCACTGTACCACTGTGCCATTGTGTCACTGTACCATGGTACCACTGTACCTCTGTGACACTCTACCTCTGTGACACAGTACCATTGTGACACTGTACCTCTGTGACACGGTACCATTGTGACACTGTACCACTGTGACACTGTACCTCTGTGACACTATGACACTGTACCACTGTGACACTGTACCACTGTACCATTGTGTCACTGTACCGTGGTATCACTGTACTTCTGTGACTGTACCACTGTGACACTGTACCTCTGTGACACTGTACCACTCTGACACTGTACCTCTGTGACTCTGTACCTCTGTGACACTGTACCACTCTGACACTGTACTTCTGTGACACTGTACCACTGTGACACTGGACCTCTGTGACACTGTACCACTGTGACACTGTACCACTGTGACACTGTACCACTGTACCATTGTGTCACTGTACCATGGTACCACTGTACCTCTGTGACACTGTACCTCTGTGACTCTGTACCTCTGTGACACTGTACCACAGTGACACTATGACACTGTACCACTGACACTGTACCTCTGTGACACGGTACCACAGTGACACTATGACACTGTACCACTGTGACACTGTGCCTCTGTGACACTGTACCACTGTGACACTGTACCACTGTGACACTATGGCATTGTACCACTGTGACACTGTACCTCCGTGACACAGTACCATTGTGACACTGTACCACTGTGACACTGTACCTCTGTGACACAGTACCATTGTGACACTGTACCACTGTGACTGTACCTCTGTAACATGGTACCATAGTGACACTGTACCATTGTGACACTATGGCACTGTACCACTGTGACACTGTACCTCTGTGACACGGTACCACTGTGACACCGTACCACGGTGACACTATGACACTGTACCACTGTGACACTGTACCTTTGTGACATGGTACCATTATGACACTGTACCATTGTGACACTATGGCACTGTAACACTGTGACACTGTACCACTATGGCACTGTAACACAGTGACACTGTACCACTGTGACACGGTACCACTGTGACACTGTACCTCTCTGACATGGTACCATTGTGACACTGTACCACTGTGACACTCTACCTCTGTGACACGGCACCATCGTGACACTGTGCCACTGTGACACTGTACCTCTGTGGCACAGTACCATTGTGACACTGTACCTCTGTGATACGGTACCACTGTGACACCGTACCATGGTGACACTATGACACTGTACCACTGTGACATTGTACCACTGTGACACTGTACCTCTCTGACACGGTACCATTGTGACACTGTACCACTGTGACACTCTACCTCTGTGACACGGTACCATCGTGACACTGTACCACTGTGACACTGTACCTCTGTGACACAGTACCATTGTGACACTGTACCTCTGTAACATGGTACCTCTGTGACACTGTACCACTGTACCACTGTACCATTGTGTCACTGTACCATGGTACCACTGTACCTCTGTGACACGGCACCATCGTGACACTGTACCACTGTGACACTGTACCTCTGTGGCACAGTACCATTGTGACACTGTACCTCTGTGATACGGTACCACTGTGACACCGTACCATGGTGACACTATGACACTGTACCACTGTGACATTGTACCACTGTGACACTGTACCTCTCTGACACGGTACCATTGTGACACTGTACCACTGTGACACTCTACCTCTGTGACACGGTACCATCGTGACACTGTACCACTGTGACACTGTACCTCTGTGACACAGTACCATTGTGACACTGTACCTCTGTGACACGGCACCATTGTGACACTGTACCACTGTGACACTGTACCTCTGTGGCACTATGACACTGTACCACTGTGACACTGTACCACTGTACCATTGTGTCACTGTACCATGGTACCACTGTACTTCTGTGACACTGTACCACTGTGACACTGTACCTCTGTGACACTGTACCACTCTGACACTGTACCTCTGTGACTCTGTACCTCTGTGACTGTACCACTGTGACACTGTACCACTGTACCACTGTACCATTGTGTCACTGTACCATGGTACCACTGTACCACTGTGACACTGTACCTCTGTGACTCTGTACCTCTGTGACTGTACCACTGTGACACTGTACCACTGTACCACTGTACCATGGTACCACTGTACCTCTGTGACTCTGTACATCTGTGACACTGTACCACTGTGACACTGTACCTCTGTGACTCTGTACCTCTGTGACATGGTACCATTGTGACACTGTACCACTGTGACACTATGGCACTGTACCACTGTGACACTATGGCACTGTACCACTGTGACACTGTACCTCCGTGACACAGTACCATTGTGACACTGTACCACTGTGACACTGTACCACTGTGACACTATGACACTGTACCACTGTGACACTGTACCTCTGTGACACGGTACCACAGTGACAGTATGACACTGTACCACTGTGCCTCTGTGACACTGTACCATTGTGACACTGTACCACTGTGACACTATGGCACTGTACCACTGTGACACTGTACCTCCGTGACACAGTACCATTGTGACACTGTACCACTGTGACACTGTACCTCTGTGACACAGTACCATTGTGACACTGTACCTCTGTGACACGGTACCACTGTGACACCGTACCACGGTGACACTATGACACTGTACCACTGTGACATTGTACCACTGTGACACTGTACCTCTGTGACATGGTACCATTATGACACTGTACCATTGTGACACTATGGCACTGTAACACTGTGACACTGTACCACTATGGCACTGTAACACTGTGACACTGTACCACTGTGACACGGTACCACTGTGACACTGTACCTCTCTGACTCTGTACCTCTGTGACACTGTACCACTGTGACACTCTACCTCTGTGACACGGTACCATCGTGACACTGTACCACTGTGACACTGTACCTCTGTGACACAGTACCATTGTGACACTGTACCTCTGTGACACGGTACCATTGTGACACTGTACCACTGTGACACTGTACCTCTGTGACACTATGACACTGTACCACTGTGACACTGTACCACTGTACCATTGTGTCACTGTACCATGGTACCACTGTACTTCTGTGACACTGTACCACTGTGACACTGTACCTCTGTGACACTGTACCACTCTGACACTGTACCTCTGTGACTCTGTACCTCTGTGACTGTACCACTGTGACACTGTACCACTGTACCACTGTACCATTGTGTCACTGTACCATGGTACCACTGTACCACTGTGACACTGTACCTCTGTGACTCTGTACCTCTGTGACTGTACCACTGTGACACTGTACCACTGTACCACTGTACCATGGTACCACTGTACCTCTGTGACTCTGTACATCTGTGACACTGTACCACTGTGACACTGTACCTCTGTGACTCTGTACCTCTGTGACATGGTACCATTGTGACACTGTACCACTGTGACACTATGGCACTGTACCACTGTGACACTATGGCACTGTACCACTGTGACACTGTACCTCCGTGACACAGTACCATTGTGACACTGTACCACTGTGACACTGTACCACTGTGACACTATGACACTGTACCACTGTGACACTGTACCTCTGTGACACGGTACCACAGTGACAGTATGACACTGTACCACTGTGCCTCTGTGACACTGTACCATTGTGACACTGTACCACTGTGACACTATGGCACTGTACCACTGTGACACTGTACCTCCGTGACACAGTACCATTGTGACACTGTACCACTGTGACACTGTACCTCTGTGACACAGTACCATTGTGACACTGTACCTCTGTGACACGGTACCACTGTGACACCGTACCACGGTGACACTATGACACTGTACCACTGTGACATTGTACCACTGTGACACTGTACCTCTGTGACATGGTACCATTATGACACTGTACCATTGTGACACTATGGCACTGTAACACTGTGACACTGTACCACTATGGCACTGTAACACTGTGACACTGTACCACTGTGACACGGTACCACTGTGACACTGTACCTCTCTGACTCTGTACCTCTGTGACACTGTACCACTGTGACACTCTACCTCTGTGACACGGTACCATCGTGACACTGTACCACTGTGACACTGTACCTCTGTGACACAGTACCATTGTGACACTGTACCTCTGTGACACGGTACCATTGTGACACTGTACCACTGTGACACTGTACCTCTGTGACACTATGACACTGTACCACTGTGACACTGTACCACTGTACCATTGTGTCACTGTACCATGGTACCACTGTACTTCTGTGACACTGTACCACTGTGACACTGTACCTCTGTGACACTGTACCACTCTGACACTGTACCTCTGTGACTCTGTACCTCTGTGACACTGTACCACTCTGACACTGTACTTCTGTGACACTGTACCACTGTGACACTGGACCTCTGTGACACTGTACCACTGTGACACTGTACCACTGTACCACTGTACCATTGTGTCACTGTACCATGGTACCACTGTACCTCTGTGACACTGTACCTCTGTGACTCTGTACATCTGTGACACTGTACCACTGTGACACTGTACCTCTGTGTCTCTGTACCTCTGTGACATGGTACCATTGTGACACTGTACCACTGTGACACTATGGCACTGTACCACTGTGACACTATGGCACTGTACCACTGTGACACTGTACCTCCGTGACACAGTACCATTGTGACACTGTACCACTGTGACACTGTACCTCTGTGACACTATGACACTGTACCACTGTGACACTGTACCACTGTACCATTGTGTCACTGTACCATGGTACCACTGTACCTCTGTGACACTGTACCACTGTGACACTGTACCACTGTGACACTGTACCTCTGTGACACTATGACACTGTACCACTGTGACACTGTACCACTGTACCATTGTGTCACTGTACCATGGTACCACTGTACCTCTGTGACACTGTACCACTGTGACACTGTACCTCTGTGACTCTGTACCTCTGTGACACTGTACCACTGTGACACTGTACCTCTGTGACACTGTACCACTGTGACACTGTACCACTGTGACACTGTACCACTGTACCACTGTACCATTGTGTCACTGTACCATGGTACCACTGTACCTCTGTGACACTGTACCTCTGTGACTCTGTACATCTGTGACACTGTACCACTGTGACACTGTACCTCTGTGTCTCTGTACCTCTGTGACATGGTACCATTGTGACACTGTACCACTGTGACACTATGGCACTGTACCACTGTGACACTATGGCACTGTACCACTGTGACACTGTACCTCCGTGACACAGTACCATTGTGACACTGTACCACTGTGACACTGTACCTCTGTGACACTATGACACTGTACCACTGTGACACTGTACCACTGTACCATTGTGTCACTGTACCATGGTACCACTGTACCTCTGTGACACTGTACCACTGTGACACTGTACCACTGTGACACTGTACCTCTGTGACACTATGACACTGTACCACTGTGACACTGTACCACTGTACCATTGTGTCACTGTACCATGGTACCACTGTACCTCTGTGACACTGTACCACTGTGACACTGTACCTCTGTGACTCTGTACCTCTGTGACACTGTACCACTGTGACACTGTACCTCTGTGACTCTGTACCTCTGTGACACTGTACCACTGTACCACTGTACCATTGTGTCACTGTACCATGGTACCACTGTACCTCTGTGACACTGTACCACTGTGACACGGTGCCACAGTGACACTATGACACTGTACCACTGTGACACTATGACACTGTACCACTGTGACACTGTACCATTGTGACACTGTACCACTGTGACACTATGGCACTGTACCACTGTGACACTGTACCTCCGTGACACAGTACCATTGTGACACTGTACCACTGTGACACTGTACCTCTGTGACACAGTACCATTGTGACACTGTACCACTGTGACTCTGTACCTCTGTAACATGGTACCATTGTGACACTGTACCATTGTGACACTATGGCACTGTACCACTGTGACACTGTACCTCTGTGACACAGTACCATTGTGACACTGTACCTCTGTGACACGGTACCACTGTGACACAGTACCACGGTGACACTATGACACTGTACCACTGTGACATTGTACCACTGTGACACTGTACCTCTGTGACATGGTACCATTATGAAACTGTACCATTGTGACACTATGGCACTGTAACACTGTGACACTGTACCACTGTGACACGGTACCACTGTGACACTGTACCTCTCTGACACTGTACCATTGTGACACTGTACCACTGTGACACTATGACACTGTACCACTGTGACACTGTACCACTGTGACTCTGTACCTCTGTGACACTGTACCACTGTGACACTGTACCACTGTACCACTGTACCTCTGTGACTCTGTACCTCTGTGACACGGTACCACTGTGACACTGTTCCTCTCTGACACGGTACCATTGTGTCACTGTACCACTGTGACAATGTACCTCTGTGACTCTGTACCTCTGTGACACTGTACCACTGTGACACTGTACCACTGTGACACTGTACCACTGTGACACTATGGCACTGTACCACTGTGACACTGTACCTCCGTGACACAGTACCATTGTGACACTGTACCACTGTGACACTGTACCTCTGTGACACAGTACCATTGTGACACTGTACCACTGTGACACTGTACCTCTGTAACATGGTACCATTGTGACACTGTACCATTGTGACACTATGGCACTGTACCACTGTGACACTGTACCTCTGTGACACAGTACCATTGTGACTCTGTACCTCTGTGACACTGTACCACTGTGACACTGTACCTCTGTGACTCTGTACCTCCGTGACACTGTACCTCTGTGACACTGTACCACTGTGACTCTGTACCTCTGTGACTCTGTACCTCTGTGACACTGTACCTCTGTGACTCTGTACCTCTGTGACACTGTACCACTGTGACACTGTACCACTGTGACACGGTGCCACAGTGACACTATGACACTGTACCACTGTGACACTATGACACTGTACCACTGTGACACTGTACCATTGTGACACTGTACCACTGTGACACTATGGCACTGTACCACTGTGACACTGTACCTCCGTGACACAGTACCATTGTGACACTGTACCACTGTGACACTGTACCTCTGTGACACAGTACCATTGTGACACTGTACCACTGTGACTCTGTACCTCTGTAACATGGTACCATTGTGACACTGTACCATTGTGACACTATGGCACTGTACCACTGTGACACTGTACCATTGTGACACTGTACCTCTGTGACACGGTACCACAGTGACACAGTACCACGGTGACACTATGACACTGTACCACTGTGACATTGTACCACTGTGACACTGTACCTCTGTGACATGGTACCATTATGAAACTGTACCATTGTGACACTATGGCACTGTAACACTGTGACACTGTACCACTGTGACACGGTACCACTGTGACACTGTACCTCTCTGACACTGTACCATTGTGACACTGTACCACTGTGACACTATGACACTGTACCACTGTGACACTGTACCACTGTGACTCTGTACCTCTGTGACACTGTACCACTGTGACACTGTACCACTGTACCACTGTACCTCTGTGACTCTGTACCTCTGTGACACGGTACCACTGTGACACTGTTCCTCTCTGACACGGTACCATTGTGTCACTGTACCACTGTGACAATGTACCTCTGTGACTCTGTACCTCTGTGACACTGTACCACTGTGACACTGTACCACTGTGACACTGTACCACTGTGACACTATGGCACTGTACCACTGTGACACTGTACCTCCGTGACACAGTACCATTGTGACACTGTACCACTGTGACACTGTACCTCTGTGACACAGTACCATTGTGACACTGTACCACTGTGACACTGTACCTCTGTAACATGGTACCATTGTGACACTGTACCATTGTGACACTATGGCACTGTACCACTGTGACACTGTACCTCTGTGACACAGTACCATTGTGACTCTGTACCTCTGTGACACTGTACCACTGTGACACTGTACCTCTGTGACTCTGTACCTCCGTGACACTGTACCTCTGTGACACTGTACCACTGTGACTCTGTACCTCTGTGACTCTGTACCTCTGTGACACTGTACCTCTGTGACTCTGTACCTCTGTGACACTGTACCACTCTGACACTGTACAACTGTACCATTGTGTCACTGTACCATGGTACCACTGTACCTCTGTGACACTGTACCTCTGTGACTCTGTACATCTGTGACACTGTACCACTGTGACACTGTACCTCTGTGACACTGTACCACTGTGACACTATGACTGTGACACTTTACCACTGTGACACTATGACACTGTGACACTGTACCACTGTGACACTGTACCACTGTGGAGCTCAGTCACTCACAACTGTATACTCAAGACTGAAATGGATAGATTTTGAATGCCAAGAAAAACAAAAAATAGGGATTTAGGATGAGGAAGCAGATGCTGTCCATGAATGTCATGGAGTGATACTCTTTATTTCTTATATTCTCATGGCCCTAAGGTGTAAAACAGAGAGGAAGTAGAACAAAGACAAAGTCTAACGGAGATGTTGAGGACAAGTTTGTGAAAGGCTTACAGAAGGGGAAGGAGAGGTCTAGATTTTCTACTGGTGTCCAACATTGTGGATGGGACGTTCCTATCATTCAATTCAACATTAAAAATACTTGGGTCTGGGGTCAAAGGACAGTGCTTTCAGCCGAATATGCAGTGGGAGTGGCAAGTCAGCAAGAGAAGAGACTCAGAGTAGACCATCAAAGGATTAAAGTAGCTGAAGAACCTGAAGAACAAAAGGTAATCAATCTAAGGAAGTATTTGGAATGAGGGGCCTAAGCTGTGACCAGAATCTCAGGAAAGGACTAGAGAGCTTCGAAATAACTGAGAAGGCTGCTCCTTAGCAATTCATATGGATTGGGTGTAGGCGTGAGAATGGACAGGAGTCAAGGCAGCACATTAGCACAGGTAAGAATGTCGATGCTTTGCAGTGCCGAAGTCCTGAATTCGGACCTGATCTTTGTTGTTGTCTGTGTGTAGTTTGCAAACTCTCCCAGTGACTACATGGGATCTCTCTCCACAACCCCCCACATCCTTCCCACATCCACATGTTTTGGCCTGTCCCCTAAAACCCTCACTAATTTTTATAGCTGAACCGTAGAAAGCATTCTTCTAGGGTGCATCACAACCTGGTATGGAGGTTGTCCCGTCCAACCGGAAGAAACTACAGAAGATCGTGAACATAGCCCAGCACATCACACAAACCGATCTTCCATCCTTGGACTCACTTTACACCACACGCTGTCGGAGCAGTGCTGCCAGGATAATCAAGGACACGACCCACCCAGCCAACACACTTTTTGTCCCTCTTCCTTCCGGGAGAAGGTTCAGGAACTTGAAGATTCGTATGGCCAGATTTGGGAACAGCTTCTTTCCAACTGTGATAAGACTGCTGAACAGATCCTGACCCAGATCTGGGCCGTACCTTCCAAATATCCAGACCTGACTTGCACTACCTTACTTTCCCTTTTCTATTTTCTAATTATGTTTTATAATTTAATTTTTTTATTATATTTACTTAAATTTGTACTTCAGGGAGCGCAAAGCGCAGAAACTAATATCGCTGTAATGATTGTACGCTCTAGTATCAATCGTTTGGTGACAATAAAGTAAAGTATAAGTATGTGTGAGATCATAGGTTAATTTACCTGCGGTGTGGGGTATAATCAGGGGGGGAGCTGATGGGATTGTTGGGTAAATAAAATGAATTGAGTTAAAATGAATGTCAAAAGTGATCAAGCGTTTGTATCCATGCTCTGTGAATTTGACTCTGTGACACAGGAACCTCTGTGGTCACGGGGTAAGGATATCAAGTCTAGCTTTGAACTTCGATTATATTTGCTAGTATTTTCCCAGTAAGATCGACTAATATGTGTTGGAATAGTGAATAAAAATCCCAGGAGAGCTGAAGGAGGAAGCAAAGAGGGGGCCAGTGAACAGCATGGCCTCACTCAATGCCAACACTCAATAAATCACTTTATATAGAATTCATCTGAGATTTGGCTAAAGCAAGACTGTAAAGGGATTTTCAGACATAGCAATTAGCTTGACGAAACTGTTTTTTAAGACCAATGACAAAGTCTCTGCAAACAAGTACACCAAAACTACTTTATACAGTAGCAGCATTCAACAATAAACTCTAACTGAACCTTATGACTCAAAATAACTGGATGACTGTGCATTGCATAACAGCTTCGTGGTCAGTGTTTCTGCACTGAAATCAGATTCCACCAGCCGGGGTCATATGGTAACCTGTTGGTATATCAGCCAAGGTTTAATTCATAATAAGGAATTTATTCTTGACAGTTCCTATAGCTTCCAAGGTAGTCTGCTGGAAACAGGATGGAGGTGAATTGATTATCCAGTCTTGTCTTACAAGAGTACTGGTAATCTTGCACATTATTATCTACCTGCACTGAAGTTTCTCTGTAGTGGCTACATTTTATTCTGTATTCTCTTACTGTTTTGCCTTGTTCTCCCTCAAGACACTGTGCAGTGAATTGATCGGCGTGAATAGTCTGCAAGACAGCTTTCCACTGTACTTTGATATATGTTCAAAGTTCAAAATAAATTTTATTAACGAAGTACATCTATGTCACCATATACAACCCTGAGATTCATTTTCTTGTGGGCATACTCAGCAAATCTGTAGAATGGTAACTATAAAAGGATCAATGAAAGATCAACCAGAGTGCAGAAGACACCAAACTGAGCAAATGCAAATGTAAATAAATAGCAATAAATTATGAGAACATGAAATAATGAGATAAAGAGTCCTTAAAGTGAGTTCATTGGTTGTGAGAAAATCTCAATGAATGGGTGAGTGTATTTATCCCCTTTTTTCAAGAGCCTGATGGTTGAGGGGTAGCAACTGTTCTTGAACCTGGTGGTGTGAGTTCTGAGGCTCCTGTACTTGTATTGCTCTTGATGGCAGCAGCCAGAAAAGACAATCGGTGCAGGAGTAGGCCATTCAGCCCTTCGAGCCAGCACCGCCATTCAATGTGATCATGGCTGATCATCCACAATCAGTATCCCGTTCCTGCCTTCTCCCCATATCCCTTGACTCCACTATCTTTAAGAAATCTATCTAACTCTTTCTTGAAAACATCCAGAGAATTGGCCTCCACTGCCTTCTGAGGCAGAGCATTCCATAGATCCACAACTCTCTCGGTGAAAAAGTTTTTCCTCAATTCCTTTCTAAATGTTCTACCCCTTATTCTTAAACTGTGTCCTCTGGTTCTGGACTCCTCCAACATTGGGAACATGTTTCCTGCCTCTAGCGTGTCCATTCCCTTAATAATCTTATATGTTTCAATCAGATCCCCTCTCATCCTTCTAAATTCCAGTGTATACAAGCCCAGTCGCTCCAATCTTTCAACATATGACAGTCCCGTTGTCCCAGGAATCAACCTCGTGAACCTACACTGCACTCCCTGAATAGCAAGAATGTCCTTCCTAAAATTCGGAGACCAAAACTGAACACAATACTCCAGGTGTGGTCTCACCAGGGCCCTGTACGACTGCAGAAGGATCTCTTTGCTTCTGTACTCAGCTCCCCTTGTTATGAAGGCCAACATGCCATTAGCTTTCTTCACTGCTTGCTGTACCTGCATGCTTACTTTCAGTGACTGATGAACAAGGACACCTAGATCTCGTTGTACTTTCCCTTTTCCTAACTTGACACCATTCTGATAGTAATCTGCCCTCCTGTTCTTGCCACCAAAGTGGATAACCTCACATTTATCCACATTAAACTGCATCTGTCAAGCATCTGCCCACTCACCCAACCTGTCCAAGTCACCCTGCATTCTCCTAACATCCTCCTCACATTTCACACTGCCACCCAGCTTTGTGTCTTCTGCAAATTTGCTAATGTTACTTTTAATCCCTTCATCTAAATCATTAATGTATATTGTAAATAGCCACAGTCCCAGCACCGAGCCTTGTAGTACCCCACTAGTCACTGCCTGCCATTCTGAAAAGGACCCGTTAATCCCTACTCTTTGTTTCCTGTCTGCCAACCAATTTTCTATCCACGTTAATACCCTACCCCCAATACCATGTGCTCTAATTTTGCCCACTAATCTCCTGTGTGGGACCTTATCAAAGGCTTTCTGAAAGTCCAGGTACACTACATCCACTGGCTCTCCCTTGTCCATTTTCATAGTTACATCCTCAAAAAATTCTAGAAGATTAGTCAAGCATGATTTTCCCTTCATAAATCCATGCTGACTCTATTACTGCTATCCAAATGTGTTGTTATTTCATCTTTTATAATTGACTCCAGCATCTTCCCCACAACTGATGTCAGGCTAACTGGTCTATAATTCCCTGTTTTCTCTCTCCCTCTATTCTTAAAAAGTGGGATAACATTAGCTATCCTCTAATCCTCAGGAACTGATCCTGAATCTATAGAACATTGGAAAATGATTACCAATGCATCCACGATTTCCAGAGCTATCTCCTTAAGTACCCTGGGATGCAGACCTTCAGGCCCTGGGGATTTATCAGCCTTCAGTCCCATCAGTCTACCCAACACCATTTTCTGCCTAATGTGAATTGCCTTCAGTTCCTCTGTTACCCTAGGTCCTCTGGCCACTATTACATCTGGGAGATTGTCTGTGTCTTCGCTAGTGAAGACAGATCCAAAGTACCTGTTCAACTCATCTGCCATTTCCTTGTTCCCCATAATAAATTCACCAGTTTCTGCCCTCAAGGGCCCAATTTTGATCTTAACTAATTTTTTTCCTCTTCACATACCTAAAGAAGCTTTTATTATCCTCTTTTATATTCTTGGCTAGTTTACCTTCGTACCTCATCTTTTCTCCCCATATTGCCTTTTTAGTTACCTTCTGTTGCTCTTTAAAAGTTTCCCAATCCTTTGGCTTCCCACTCATCTTTGCTATGTTATACTTCTTCTCTTTTATTTTTATACTGTCCTTGACTTCCCTTGTCATCCCCTTAGGATCTTTCTTCTTCTTTGTAATGAACTGATCCTGCACCTTCTGAATTATTCCCAGAAATACCTGCCATTGTTGTTCCACTGTCAACCCTGCAAGGGTATCCTTCCAGTCAACTTTGGCGAGTTCCTCCCTCATGGCTCCATAGTCCCCTTTGTTCAACTGTAATACTGACACTTCCGATTTTCCCTTCTCCCTCTCAAATTATAGATTAAAACTTATCATATTATGATCACTACCTCCTAATGGCTCCTTTACCTCGAGTTCCTTCATCAAATCCGGTTCATTGCACAACACTAAATCTAGAATTGTCTTCTCCCTGGTTCGCTCCAGTACAAGCTGCTCTAAGAATCCATCTTGGAGGCACTCGACAAACTCCCTTTCTTGGGGTCCGGTACTAACCTGATTCTCCCAGTCTACCTGCATGTTGAAATCCCCCATTACAACTGTAGCTTTACCTTTGCGACATGCTAATTTTAGCTCTTGATTCAACTTCCACCCTATATCTAGGCTACTATTTGGGGTCTGTAGATAACTCCCATTAGGGTCTTTTTGCCCTTACAATTTCTCATTTCTATCCATACTGACTCTACATCTCCTGATTCTATGTCACCCCTCACAAGGGACCGAATTTCATTCCTCACCAGCAGAGTCACCCCAACCTCTGCCCACCTGTCTGTCCTTTCGATAGGATGTATATCCTTGAATATTCATTTCCAGCCCTGGTCCTCTTGCAGCCATGTCTCTGTTATTCCTACAACATCATACTTGCCAATTTCCAACTGAGCCTCAAGCTCATCCATTTTATTTCTTATACTTCGTGCATTCATATATAATACTTGTAATCCGTTACTCCCCTCACTTCTCACATCGGTCCCTATTGCACTTGGCCATACTCTCCGATTCCTTCCTGAGCTTTCTGCCCTGTCAATTCTGATGTCTTTCTTAACTTTTCTTATTCTCTCTTTCCCTTTAACTCCATCCTTATATTTCCAGTTCGTCTCCCCCCCCCCCCCCACATTAGTTTAAACTCACCTGTGTAGCAGTGGCAAACCTGCCTGCCAGAACGCTGGTCCCCCGCCTGTTAAGGTGCGACCTGTCCCTTTTGTACAATTCATCCTTACCCCGAAACAGATCCCAGTGGTCTAAGAATCTAAAACCCTGCTTGCCACACCAGCTCCTCAGCCACACATTGAGATCCCCTATCTCCCTGTTCCTGCCCTCTCCAGCACGAGGAACTGGAAGCAAACCGGAGATAGCCACCCTGGAGGTCCTGCTTTTCAGCCTTCTTCCAAGTTCCCTGAAGTCACGCTGCAAAATTTCTTTCCTTTTCTTCCTGACGTCATTTGTGCTGACATGCACTACCACTTCCGGCTGTTCACCTTTGCCCTTGAGGATGCCCTGCAATCAGTCCGTGACGTCCTGGATCCTGGCTCCAGGGAGGCAACACCATCCTTAAATCCCACCTGTTGCCGCAGAAACCCCTTTCTGTGCCTCTCACTATGGAGTCTCCTTCTACCACGGCTCTGCCTGACGTCTGTCTCAGCGTCAGTTTTTGACTTGCAGACCTGTCCACCTCTCAGACTGGCAGTGTCTTCTGTCCCGACAGCTTCCAGGAGGGTGAACCGGCTTTCAAGAGGTTCCATGACGTGGGTGATGGGGATCTCTGCTGATCAATGCTGCTTTCTTACGACAGTATTTCACATAGATGTGCTCAATGGTTGGGATGGCTTCACCCTTAATGTACTGAACTGAATCCACTACTTTTTTGTAGGATTTTCCATTAACAGGCATTGGTACTTCCATACCAGACAGTGATGTGGCCAGTCAATATACCCTCCACTACACATCTAAAGAAGTTGTCAAAGTTTTAGATGTCAAGTTGAATCTCCACAAACTCCTAAGGAAGTAGACCCATTGATGTAGTTTCCTCTCAATTGCATTTGTGTACTGGGACCAGGACAGGTCCTCTGAAATAGTAACACCCAGGAATTTAAAGTTACTGACCCTCTTCACCTCTGATCCTCCAAGGAGTACTGGCTCATGGTTTCCTTCTTCTGAAGTCTATAATCATTGAGTGAGAGGTTGTTGCTATGACACCACTCTGCCAAATTTTCAGTCTCCCTCTTGTATAAATGTGACAATAATAAACCAACTCCGTGTTTCATTCATGACCATGTGTTGCATTTTCTGAATCTATAAAGTTACTTCGAAACTTCATTCAAGTTTGTTTCTTTCAAGAAGGAAAATCTTTATTGTAGCAATCAGATGGGATAGCTTATGACAGTATTGTGTTGTGGCCCTTGCTGCTATTACATGCCCACATGAAAGTGATCACATGAATGTACTCCGAAGAGTTACTTCGAAGATTAAACATTCCAAGCACGTAATAAGTAGTCTCTGGGCTAACACACACTCAATAATTGCAGATTAGCTCACACACCTAATTGCTGGGGCCATGACTACTATTTTAATCCTGTACATGAGTGTTAACAAACCTCTATGCTCTGTAGACAACTGGAAATTATCTCCCAATTATATCGCCTGATAATCTGGGCTTTCAGTATAAGCAATTATTTCATTACAATTAATCCTAATTTACTTAGTTATGATGATCTCTCAGATGAGACCTCTCAGTTCCCAGCAAAGCAACCCAAACAGTCCTATTCCTGTTCTCTTGTCAGCTTTATTCTTTTCCATTGTGTGTAAGCAAAAGGGGAATTTCTAGTTGCTCATTAACCTAACAGCACACACCTGGAATTCGGAAGGAGACAGGAGTCACTGAGAGATCATGGAATCACTACACAGTGAATAGTTTAAAACTATTATTGAACCTAGCTCCATTCAGAATGCTATTCTAACTGCTGGATGTTACCTGCCTGGGTGCACAACCTCCTGCTGGATCTCCATTTTTGTCATTCTTGAACAGTCACTAAGGCTTTATTGACCTTGTTACTCCTATGGGGTATCATCTCACATTCTTTACTTGTTACTGAGACATGCCAGTATACAATTAATTTCATATAACTCCAATTTGATTCAATGTTCTGACTTATGCCTCACCATGCTAAGTCACAAGACTCGCGGCATAGACGTAAACAGTATCCGTGTGAGGGGAGCAGGCCATGCTCACTCTGATGGCAGTTGTAGTCTTCTCCAAGTTAAAACTCATGAGCTTCCATCTGCAGTGGCTGTTCATGGGTTATCACTATCAATTACCTCAACTGTCCCTCTTTTATATAGTTTTTTCTGGTCTTCTAGAAGGTTCACTGATGCACCCCTGCTCAAAACACTCATAACTCTGAGATCATTCATCCAAGGTTGGGGCAAATCGCACACCCTCTTAGGGAATTTCCTTTTCCACACAAGGTATTCGTTAGGAGACTTTTTATTTAAGTAATACAGGGAGCCGTCCCCCTGGAAAACATCTCTGATTACGATCAGTACACGCACCTGTTTTACGGCTAATTCAAGTGAGTATAGTTAGTTTAGTATTTCCATATTTGAAATTGTCCTAAGCAAGCTCAAGGGAAAAATATCTCTGTCACGTCGCCTTTGCTAGAAAGAAACACCACATAATCTTATGTCTAGAACAGAAGGGCAAAGGGCAGCTCCACCATTTTCTGCTGATCCAGGCCTGAAGCAATACAGACAGACAATTCTGCAGTCTCAAAAGGAATTTACCCAACCCCAAATGGCCAAAATCCTCCACACACCTTCACAATAATGTCACCAGGCCTGGAGGCTTTGTGTAATCTTGACGAGCATGTAACTGGGTCTGGAGGGCTTGCGTTATACGGAGAGACTGAATAGGCTGGGGCCTTTCACTCTGGAGCACAGGAGGCAGACCAGTAACTTTAGAGTTTCAAATAAAATCAGGAGGGATATACATAAGGTCAATGATCTCAGATTTTTTTCCCAGCAAGGGGGAGTCGAAAATTAGAAGGCATAGACTGAATGTGTGAGGGGAAAGATTTATACAGAAGTTGGTGGGTAAGTGGAATGAACTGCCAGGAGAAGTGAATACAATTACAACATTTTATTGACATTTGAATAGGTACGTGGATAGGGAAGGTTTAGGGCAGAGGTTCCCAACCATGGACCAATACCTTTAACTGAGGGGCCTACTTAACCCAGGTGGGTTTAGCGGGTGTTGGGTTCAAGCAGGCATGCAGACTAGCATGTCTCAAGGTCCATCCCTATGTCCCCGTCGTGAGCAGTGGAAGTGGTTAAGACTGACCAACAGGGCTCTGGTGAAGCTGTGTAAGCCTGTACAGTGGATACAGTGGATTACAGAAACATACCATCAACTGTGTGAGAAGAGTTCCATCATCTAGCAAATGATGCGGATGGCTCAGAGAAAGGGGCTCGGAGCAGAAAGCGATGGAGGTGGGAGGTTACTGGTGGTCTAAACTCCACTGAGAGCTAAGCGCTCAAGAAGAAGAATGGGACAAGCCTTGGTCAGTGGCCATTTGGAGTGAAGGGCCTATTTCTGTGCTTCATGACTCTGACTCTTCCTTTTCTATTGTTCCCTTTTCCGTCCTTTTGTGATGCCCTGGTTAAGATTTCTACTGCTACACTCGGAGGTATTTTATTTTAGCAGTTTTCTGTAACAACAATGTGTCCTGCTGGGAAAAGTGTTCTGGTTTCAGCTAAAGATAAGGAGCCATGTTGTCCAACTTAGGAATGTTGCATCAGCCGATCATAACTTGCTGCCCGGTGGAAGATTCGGGAGAACTGGGCAGGATCAGTTTTCTGAAGGACACTTGTCTGGTTTAAGGTCTTTTGGAGGGAGCTGCAGAGTCGGGCACAAGGGAAGATGCCGCAGAAGGCCGTTGGAAGGAGAGTCTGTTGCAAGAAGTGTTTTGTGCAGATGAATAGTTCCAAGGATGAAGGACCAATACTCTGAGAGAGCCAGTTCATTTGAGATGGTCTTCGAGGGAAGTTCGGGATGTGGCGAGTGCTTTCACGCAGACCATGGGTCTGTACATGAGTAAAGTGACACACCCCTGACTACTCCAGAAATGAGCTCTAATGCTTATGTGCACATTGAACTAGTTTACCTGTAATGGGCCCTTTTATTTTTCTTTTCTTTCTCTGTAGCAGTTTGTTAAAGTTGAACATTAGGTAAATATACTTCCTTCATCATTTTATGCTGGTGTACATCTGTCATTTCTGGGCCACCGATAACTGTATGGGCAATATTTTACACAGAATTCACTTCAGCCCATGTTCCTTCATTGGAAGATTCTAACTTTCCTGTTTGGTTGAACCCAAATAATACCAACTCTAGCCATATATTACTTATGAGAGGTGGCCTTCTCACGGCTGAGTCACGTGGCTGTAGGCAGAGTTAGCTAACCAGCCAAATCCGTATACAAGCCCTGGTTAGATGGGAACACTTAATTTTTGCAATCATGGCCCCCGCTGTGGTTGGGAGGCCTTTATAATGGGCTGTGGTTGTCCCATTGCACTTCTTCATGGCAGGCTAGAGAAATCACATAAAGTTAATTTTTTCCCCATCATCCCAGAAAAGGTTTAGCAGTTAGCCTGACATGAAATACTTCATATGTGAGGACTTGGAATCGAAATGAACACTGCAAAAAGCTACAAACACATCCACTCTTGTTTACGTGACAAAGTGAAGATATTGTACTGTGCCTGGAACTCTGCCTTAAGAAACATTAGTGATGATTCTACAATTGTGTTTTGACAATAATTTGCACTTTCCTTTGGCTTAGAATGGTTCCAAAGTCTATTTACTTCAGTTTTACCAGAGTTTCATCATGCATTTTGATTTCAAGGCAGTCAGCTCGCTGTTGGACTAAGGCCTTAACGAAGGGGGAAAGACAATGGCACAGTTAATACAGCTCTTCCTCATGATTCCAATGACCCTTGGTCAATCCTGACCAGTATTCCATGTTCCCATATAGATGCCGCAGTGGAACAGCTTGGCCTGAGGTGAGAGCTGCTGAACCAGATAATTTCATTGTAGCTAAGGTGCCGTCAAAGCCCATGGTATTTGCTATGTACAGAGCTCTCAGATGCTTTTTGATATTTATTTATTTATTTATTGCATGATACAGCACCAAGTAGATCCCTCTGATCCCTCGAGCTATGCCGACCCAACGACCCTAACCTACTCACAGGACAATCTACAGAGACAATTTACAATTGAACTCTAAACTCCACAATGCCCCAGGCTGTAATAGTGTCACCCTAACCACCACACTAAGAGAATTGAGGTACAGTATGTGAAGGCAGCAAATGGTCAATGAAGCTGAGATGGATGATTCACGCCATCCTTCCAGTTGATGGGAACTGGGATTTTATGGATCACTACTCCCCTCCTGTCATTTGGTACATTGTTCGGCCTGTTTGGGTGTGATCAGATAATTTGATGCAGTCTCTCTGCATCATGCCCTGACTTGGAATTTTATCTGGCAAGGAATCCTGCGTTATAGCTTCAGCAGGTCACCAGCTCTTTTTTCAAATATATCTCTTTGCTTCTGGCATGCTCTTCAATTTCATGCCTTGAGACCATAAGACATAGGAGCAGGATTGGGTCTTTTAGCCCATCGAGTCTTCTCCATCATTCCACCATGGGTGATTTATTTTCCTTCTCAATCCCTTCTCCTGCCTTCCCTTTATTACCTTCAACATCCTTACCAATCAAGAAACGTTCAACCTCCACTTTTAATATACTCAGTGACTCAGCTGTCTGTGGCCATGAGCACACAGATTTACCATCCACTGGCAAAAACAATCCTCCTCATCTCTGTTTCAAAGAGATGTCCTTCTATTCCGAGGCTGGACCCTCTGGTTCTAAACTCCCCCACTTCCTCTGGCAAGTCCACATCAGACACGAGGAGGGTGTTTAAAGATCAACTGCACAGAGTACAGGGAAAGGAATGTTCCTGTCAGAAGGAAGGATGGGGATGCAAAATAAGAGAACCTTGGATGTCCAGAGAGGTGATGAATTTAGTCAAGAAGGAAAAGGAAAAGTATGTAAAGCTTTGGAAGTTAGGATCAAAGGAGATAATGAAGGAGGAGATAATGAAACCAGAAAAGACCTAAAGAAGGGAATTAATTAGGAAAGCCAGGAGGGACCATGACAAGTCCTTGGCAAGTAGGGTTAAGGTGAATCCCAAGGCATTCTATACAAACATCAAGAGCAAGAGGATAACTAGGGAGAGGGTGGGACCACTCAAGGATAAAGGGGGGGTGGGCATTTGCTTGGATGCAGAGAATGGGAGTGATGTACTTAATGAGTACTTTGCTTCAGTATTTACCCAAGGAACAGGATGTGGAGGACCAGGAGATCAGTGCTGAGTGTATAAATACATTAGAGTGTTTAGAGGTCGAGGAGGAAGTGTTGGGCCTCCTAATGAGTATTATGGTGAATAAGTCCCCAGGGCCTGATGGGGTTTACCCCAGGTAATTGAAGGAGGAAAAAGATGAGATTGCTGGGACCTTGACCAGTATCTGTGTGTCCTCTCTAGGCACAGGCAAAGTCCTGGAGGACTGGTGAGTGCTAACCTCTGTTTAAGAAAGGAACAAGGGAAAATCCTGGGAGTGATAGACCGGTGAGTCTCATGTCAGTTGTAGGGAAATCGTTGGAGAAACTTCCTAGGGATAGTATATGTGAGCGTTTGGACACCCATGACCTAATTACGGAGAGCCATCATGGGTTTGTGTGGGGCAGGTCACATCTTAGAAACTAGACTGAGTTTTTTAACAAGGTGACAAGAGAGATTGGTGCATGTTGCCTACGTGGATTTTAGTAAGGCATTTGACGAAGTCCCTCAGGACAGTCTAATCCAGAAGATGAAGGTGCAGGGGGCCCGAAAGATCCTTAAAGGTGTTGCTGAGCAGAGAGATCTTGAGATCCAAGTTCTCAGGTTCTTGAAAGTGGCTACACTGGTTGATAGGGAGGTTGAGAAGGCTTATGGGATGCTTGCTTTGATTAGTTGAAGCATTGAGTTCAAAAATCAAAAAGTTATCTTGCAGCTTTATAAAACTCTGGTTAGGCCACATCTGAAGCATTGCATACAGTTCTGGTTGCTCCACTATAGGAAGGATGTTGGGGCTTTAGAGGAAGCTTACCAGGATGCTGCCAGGTTTAGAGGACATGTGCTATCATTAGAGGCTAGATAAACCTGGGTTGTTTACCCTGGAGTGTCAGAGACAGAGGGAGAGATCTGATAGAGGTTATGAGAGGTATATGTAGAGTAGTCAGGGAGTATCTGTTTTCCAGGGTTGAATGTCTAATACCATTGAAGCTGAGAGGGGGAGGTTCAAAGGGGATGTAAGGGGTAAGTTCTTCACTCAGAGAGTGGATGCCTGAAATACACTGGTTGTGGTGGTGGTAGGGGCATTTTAGGAGAAGTTTAGATAGACACATGGAGGAAGATGGAGTGATATGGACATTGTGAAGTTGGGAGGGATTTGTTTTTGTCTGTTTTTGATTTGATTTTTCACTGGTTTGGCACAACATTGTGGGCCGAATGGCCTGTTCCTGTGTTGTACTCTTCTGTGTTCTTCCAGTCTCCATGGAGTTTCGTTTGATATTCACTTACTTTGTGAATTCACAGAGTTTGAAAGTACATCACTCTAGCACCGTGTTACTACAACATGCACTCTGAGTTAGCATCCATTATCTTGACACACTTTTAGATACTCTAACTGCCAAGGACAAAGTTACAGGAAATACAACTAGTATAGGCATGTGGGTGAAGTAACTAATTAATTATAGTGATAATCTTGACAATAGATGTTACAAAACAAATAGGATTGCGTTTGGGGCCAAAGCAATGATAGGAATTACTGGAAGTGTATTTTACATCTACTTAAATGTCAACACTCACTCTCAACAAAGGCAGGTAAATTAAGCAATGTTATCGAACAATTAGTTCTAGTGTTATGGTTTTTTGAGCTTTAGTTTATTTTTACTAATCAACCCGAACAAAATGTTTGTTCTAACAGAGAAAAACTAAATCAATCATAAGCTTTACCTTTGGCTGGGAGCCAAAATTTTCTGCCAGCCCCTTTGGACAGTTGCCAGTCTATGGAATTTCCTTGATTACTAAAGCAGTATGTTTCCAGCCTATATATACGTAACTTTGTAGGGAAGAGGCAGAAACCTCCTTGAACTAAATCAGTTGAGAGCTAAAGAAGAAATGATGAACTGCAGATACATCTTCATCATTGTAACCACCCTGGTCCTATCGGGACTTTTGACAGACGGTAAGAGAATTGTGCTTGTTATATTTTATGATTGTTTTGTTTACTTACTGAGTGGCAAAGCCTATCAGTAGGAATCTTTTTGATGCAGTGTTAGGTATATCTCACTGTGTCAGTATTACTCTCTAAAAAGTCCAGAATACCTGTCAGGGTAAATCCACACACACTTCCCTTTACGATACGGAAGTACAGAACTTATTTATTTATTTAGTTAGTTAGTTAGGTATTAAGATATAGTGCGGAATAGGCCCTCTGAGCCATGCCGTACAGCAATCCCCCAACTTTAATCCTGGCCTAATCATGGTACAACTTACTTTAACCAATTAACTTACCAACTGGTACATCTTTGGACTGTGGGAGAAACCTACGTGGTCATGGGGAGAATGCACAAACTCCTTACAGGCAGCCACAGGAATTAAACCTGGGTCGCTGGTACTGTAAAGTGTTGTGCTAACCACTACACTGCTGTGCTCTTACCTCCCTGAAAACTGGATAGTCATTAGCTGAGAAAAAGCTCCTTTGAATGTTTAATGAATTTCATATCAGAGGGATTGTTGTTCATTTCAGTCCATTCATTTTGGGTATCCAGTAACTGATCCAGAATAAGTAGATAGATAGCACTCACATACACATTGATATTCCTTAAGCAAGATCGGGAGATCCTTAATAACTTAAAGCTTAAGAAAAATCAGAGCAAAGGGATGAATGCTTCAATTTTCCACCTTTCTTTGTATAAATGTATAGAAAAATTCTACAATAAATAAACTGCTCTGCCAGTAACCCCCCGATTTAACCCTAATCACAGGATGATTTGCAATGACCAATTAACCTACCAACCAGTACATCTTTGGACTGTGGGAGGAAACCGGAGCACCCGGAGGAAACCCACCTGGTCAGGGGGAGAACATACAAACACCTCACAGGCAGTGTTGGGAATTGATCCTGGATCGCCTGTACTGTAAAGTGTTAAAAACACAAAATGCTGGCAGAACTCAGCAGGCTAGACAGCATCTATGAGAGGAGGTAGTGATTTAAAGTGTTGTGCTGACCGCTGCACTACTGTGCTGTCCTACGGTAAAAACCAATGGCAAATCATAGTAAAATAATTTTCATCTTAAATGATTATTATGTTCTAAATTTCCCAAACAGGTATGGTTTACCTGTGAGCCAGACCCACACACAGACGTTCTCTCCAGTTTTGACAACACTGTCCTTACAGCTTTTGCATACAATTTTCCTTACTGTATGTCCTGTTCCAATTCTGTGATATAAAGATTTGGAAAAGATTGTTCTCAGTAGCATTCCTTCAATAATGAAAAAATGTGGCATAACAATGTTTTAAGATCTGTGCTAGTAGCTTGTACTGCAGCTTCAGGTATACAAGGTTATAACCATTGATTTATAACCTTGTGACTGCAGCTCCAGCGGGTATAAAAGTTGACATCTCTGTTTTGATGCTGATCAGGAGCTTGGCTGCTCAAACATAGCCTGCCATTCAGAAAGATCAAGGTCTGGCTCTCTCTTCAGAATGTTATAATTTACCAACTGCCATTAATAATGACTACAGTGTTTCAATAAAGCATAAGCTTTTGAGAAATATAAATTTAGATTTTAAGATTTCAAATCTGTGCTTGTGCAGCTCGAGCCATTGGAAATGTGGATCTCGACCTGCGGTGCAAATGCATCAGAACGACATCTGTCTTTATTTCTCCAAAGCACATGAAGAACTTGAAAGTCATCACACATGGGCCACATTGCCACACAACTGAAGTCATGTGAGTAATTTCATCAGAGTTACCCTTTCTTTCAATGCTAGAATGGAGGTTTGATTCTGAGTCTGAGCATCTTGACAGTTGGCAAATGTGCTGCATGAAATGAGATGCATTCGATTGACACACTGCTCTAACTTGTTCTATTTATTTCAGTGCTACTCTTAGGAATGGAATGAAACGTTGTTTGAATCCAGAGACACAATGGGTGCAGAAGATGCTGAGGAAGCTAAAAGACAATGGTAAAAATCTATTTTTTTTACAATAGAAACTAGAGGTTTAGCAATAAGCAAAGTGCTGGAGGAATTCAGAACATCATGGGAAGAAAGAAATAGTTAACATTTCAGATTGAAACCCTGCATCAGGACTAAGAGTGGAGGAGTGAGGGGAATAGGAAGTACTCTGAGGCAATTGTTGGACTGAGGAGGGTTGTAAGATGACAGGCTGGTAGTGGAGGTGAGTGGAGATGAAGACTTTGGCAGGTAAATGATGGGGGGGGGAGGGGACAGAGAAAGAAAGAGGATAAAGAAAAAAACACCAGATGCTGGAGAAAGGGAATGTGAAGCAGGTGACCACTGCTGGAGGGAGATAAGCAGAAACACTAATTTGGCTAAGTAAAGGAGCTGAGAAGGAAATCATTAGGCGAGAGGTGAGTGACAATTGAAACCCGATGGGGTTGTGCGGAAAATTGGTGGATGAAGCCAGGAAGGAAAAGGGAATGAAGACAGGTGAAGAGGGCTGGGAGGTGGGGGGTAAACAAGGAGACAGTAAGACTGGAGGATCAGAAGGGAAAGATGGTGGTAACTTACCAAAAATTGGAAAACTCAATATTCGTACCCAGGCTACCAGGCAAAATATAAGATGTTGCTCCTCTAATTTGCCTTGGGCTTCATCCTGGCAGTAGAGAAGGCCAAAGATGAGCAGTGTGGGTATGGGGAGGGGAGTTGAAAGGGCTCTGCAACTGGGAGCTTGGAATGGCCATTGCGGACTGAGCAAAGGTGCTCTGTGAGGAGGTCGCCAAGCCTGCATTTGGTCTCACTAATGTAGAGGAGGCCACATCGGGAGCACCAAATGCAGTAGTCAAGGTTGGAGGAGATGCAGGTGAGCCTTTGCCTCACCTGGAAGGACTGTTCAGGTCTCTGGACGGTGGTGAACAATGGAGTGTAAGGACAAGAGCAAGGGAAACTCTCGGGTTAGGATAGGAGAAGTGAACCGGGGGTCCCTGGAGAATGTGGAAAGGGGTGGGGAGGAGAAGAAACGGTGGTGGGATGTATTGCAATGGATGGAAATGGCAAAGGATGATGTGCTGAATGTGGAGGCTCATGGAGTGAAAGGTAGGGACAGGGTAAACCTACTTGTGTCTGTACAGGATGTTTTCATCTTAACCATTCTTAAACATGAAATCAGTTTAAGTTACTAACAAATTCTTTTCTTTTTCCAGAAACAAAGATAATTAAGAATATATAAAGAACTCAACCTATTCTGAACTTGTCAACCACATGTTACCTTTACCAACAGGCTGATGGAAATTCATCTCAGAAAAAGGTGCTAAAGATTCTTGAAAAAGAACCAAGAAATAGTTAATTTCTGGTTTTCAGTGGTTAAGCACTGTGTGCATTTTATTTGTATCTGTGGAGTTATTGTCTGGGGACAAGGTTCCTGTGTTACACTAACCTGTCAAGCAACCTGAATTCTGCCGGTCCTCAACTCCCCTCCCCCAGAATCCTTAATCCTGGGCTTATTAGTATGGAGTGAGCTGGCGAGAGGGGTTAGCAGGTTAATATTGCTGTTTTTACACAATTGCAGATCCAGCCTTCAGTTATTTCCATTGTAACATGTTCAAAAACATTCATGTACATTTTAAATATGTTTTACTATTGAACTTTGCATTTAATTTTAAAAACAGACGAAAGAGCAACATGGTAAAGTCAATCAAACTGTTCTGGATTGCTTCACCAGAACACATGCATAGAGGTGATAGCATAAAGGTATTGGCATAACAAGGGTTCAGGATGTCTCCCAGATTATATTTTATTATTATATTTGAACCATTCCACATAATTGCAAGTATTGTATTCAGTACGCAACTGCAGTGAGTTAAAATTGACCAGGGTGTCACTTGCCAGAAATCTACTGCTTAGCAAAGAAAAAGCAAAGTGAAATATTGATTATTTCAAGAAATATTTCAACGACTTTGCTCAGAGACGTCTGATGCCTTGTTGCTTCTGCTGTTTAAATCAAGGAAGCACAATTTGCTGTTACTGCATTAGCGAGTACATATTCTGAAAGACCCACTCAGCAGCACTCAAATCACTCAGGAATGTACTCAATTATTATGTTATTTAACTATATTTTTAAATATTTAAACTATGTGTATTTATTATTTACCTTTGTATAACCTATGGTCCTTTGCGCTTTTAATTGTTTAATGCCATATATAATGATGATTGTACTCACTTTAAAGTATGAGAAAATAAAATATCTCTGATTTATTACTTCCTTTTGCCAACTTTTTATTTGGAAATACAATGCAGAGGAGGGCCTTCTGGCCCCTTGTGCCATGTCTGCCCAACCACCCCTGACAAACCCAATTATCTCTAACCCAATCACAGGACAAATTACAATAACCAATCAACCTACCCCATGTTAGGGGATTTTTGGGGTTAGGACACATAGAAAATATTGACTTCCAGACATACCGAGAAACAGACACTTAACTGAGGCTATGTCCAGACTAGACCGGATAAATCCATAACTGAAGCTTTTTCTCTTCATTTTGACCCTCCGTCCACACTGAAACGGCGTTTTTGTCCCCCAAAAATGGAGCCTTTCTAAAATGCCCTCCAGAGTGTGTAAATTTGAAAATACCAATTGGGCACAGTAGTGTGGATGGGGTAACTGGAGATTTCTAAAAAACATTGTCATGTCATGCCGGAACAGATGGTGGTGGCAGCGCGCCATTTCATTGTTTTCTTGAACACAACCCCCACACAACCTAACAATTTCAGAACTGACGGCAATGAGACTGAAGCCAGAAGAGTTAGAAATGTAATCTCCAAATACTTTCACCCATAACTTACTGAATAAGTAAGTTTACTCACTTTGCCCTGTTTTCTGTCCTTGCTTGTATGAAGGTGGTTTACCTACTTGTGCAAGTACTTCTCTGACAATAGATGTGTAACAGCCTAACGTAACATTGTATGGAAATACAAGATAACACTGATGCAGACATGCTTTATACATTTAACAAGGTGCTTTATTAATGCAACAGAGTTAGTCAGTTTTTCAATGTTCGTCTTCAGCCGGGTCATACTGTCTGTGAACTCCCTGTCGGTTGCCTCCATACACTCCAATATTTTTCCTTTTTAGTTTTAAGTCCTCCTGCGCGAGAGCCAACAGCTGTCCTTCATTTGGCAATTTCCTTTTAAGTTTTTCTAGTCTGTAACTGCACAAATGAGCACTTTCACGGCAAGATTCAACACCAAACATGTCGCTTGTTTTCTGTAGATGTGTCCTACACATTCCCAGTAGGAGATTTGCCCAAATACCCATTTTAATGTGGATGGAGGTATTTTCAAAAAAGCTTGGTGTGGATGCCTATTGTTTTTACGTGAAACCGGCGTTTTCAAAATTATCCGGTCTAGTGTGGACGAAGCCTGTTTGCCTACATATGAACAAATCCAATCCACATCCCATTGCATGAATATGACAGAAATTAACACTCATTTTGGGTGTATTGGTGGGAAGATCTATTTTAAACTGTAACTCAAAAGAAGAATTATGAGGGCATTGTAACTATACAAATCTCAATCTCTCTCTCTCTCTCTTTGTCTCTCTCTGTACCTCTCTCTTTCTCTCTGTCTGTATCTCTCTCTCTTACTCTTTATCTCTCTCTCTATATCTCTCTATCTGTATATCTCTCTCTCTTCTCTCTCCCCTCTCTCCCTCTCTCCTCTCTCTCCTCACTCTCCCCCCTCTATCTCTCTTTGTATCTCTCTCTCTCTATCTCTCTACCTCTCTATCTCTTCATCTGTTTCTCTCGCTCTGTCTCTCTCTCTCCACCCCCCCCCCACTGTGAGTGCGTGCATCAAATAAAAAGACTGCTTTTACACCTACGGGCTGTGTTTCTCCGGTGACTTTGTACGTGCTGCAACACCAGGTATGTCTTCAGACTGTGGAAGGAAACTGGATACAGTAGCTATGCAACATTGGCTTTTCTATTTATGACGTCGGTCTCTGATCAGGTATCCCTAACTGTGACACTAATTTAGCATACTCGGAACAAGTTAACACGTACACACTGACACATCAAGGAGGAACTTACTTGGTGATCCTGACACCTTGACCCACTATTTCGTATCACAGGACCTTTCTTAGGAATTCACTTGGCAATACGATTGAACAAATGAAGCCAGGGCAGAATCTAATCAATTTATACTCTGGAAATCCTCTGCTGACTGCACCACAGCCTCATAATCTGTAGAAGTCACAAAGGAGAGTCTCGTGCAGCGCAGTTGTTCAGTAAAGCTTTAGAACAGTGGCCAGCTCTGCCAATTAGCTGGGTAGGTGTTTGTGGAGCAATGTGAGAGCATCATATATACATAGAGCCTAAGTTTCTTCTTCGCTCTCAATAGCATAGCTTTGCTGCCAGACTATGCATCCGATGGAACTCAGAAAGGGTTCATTCGTGAGTACTTTTGGATTCAATTCAACTCAATCCACATTGCGAACACCTTGCTGACAAATGAGAGCCCAAATCAAGAAAATTTGTGACTTCATATGCTGGTAGCGTCAGTGCAGGGATGAAATTTGACTCACTCAAAGATCAGGAAGTAAATGAGAAATGGGAACAGGCTCCTGAGAATAACCTGATTTAAAGGGTTAAGGTTGTGAAGAGAAAAGAAGCATTCATTGATGATTAATAGAACGTAGAACAGCATAGCTCAGAACCAGGTGATTTAGTCTGTGTGGCACCAAGATTCTAAGTTAAATAAACCCTACCTGCTGCCATATGGTTGATATCCATTAATTCCCTGTGCAATTGACCATTCCGACGGTTTCTATTCCCACTACTTCCTCTGATGATGTTCCTCAGGCAACTCGCTCTCTTGCTTTCAAAAAGCCTGCCTTGTAAATTTCCTTCAAACTTATCCCATCTCACCTTAAAGCTATGTCTTCTGGAAAAAGAATAGACTCTTTCTATCTACTTACTTTATGTATATACATCTACCATCTCTTACCATATATACACTATACATAGACTATTATTTCCTAAACTTATATACTTCTACTCTGACTATCTACTTATTTCTATACATTTTCCAGGTTGTCTCCAATGGTCCACAGAGAACAATTCAAGTTGGTCCAACCTCTCCTTATAGCTAATAATCTTCAATCTAGGCAACATCCTGTTGAACCTCTTCTACACCTCTTCCTAAGGTCTCCACACCCTTCCCGTAACATGACACAACACTTCACTTGTTGCCTAGCCAAAGTTTATTGCAGCTGCAACATTGATTTGCCAACCTTCATACTCAGTGCCCCAAACAACGAAGGCAAAGAAGCCATACACCTTCTTTACCAACCCATTCGTTTGTATTACACTCTCAGGGAGTTAGGATCCTTCTGTACATCAGTGCTCCTAAGTGTCCTGCCATTTACTGTCCATTTTCCTCCTATATTTGAGCTCCTGAATTTCTCAATAATTAGATTAAACCACATTCACCTCCATTTTCCACCCAACTTTCCAACTAATCAATATCCTTCTCTATCCTTTGATGACCCTCATCACCATCTATAGCTCTGCAAAGTTATTAATCAGTCCATCAACTTTTTTTGTTCAGATTTTTAATATGAGACAGAAGAGGGTATGACCCTAATTGCTGTGGCACACTGCTGGTCACAGATCTCGAATTAAAATAATATCCCTCTACCACCACCTTCTGTTTTCTATATGAATCCAATCTACCAAGTCACTGCTGATCCCTGTGTCTTCATCTTCTATCAGCCTACCACAAGGGACCTTGTGGAATACAGAAGACAACATCTACTCCTCATCAATCATCTTCGCCACTTCCTCAAAAAATGCAATCAAGCTCGTAAGACCTCACACAGAGCTATGATGACCATTCCTAGTAAGCCTTGCTTTTCTAATTGCAGTTGAATCCTGATCTTAAGAATCTTCTCCAATAATTTCCCTACTAGAAATATTAGACCTTATAAAATCTCCTGGTTTATCCCATTTGCCTTTCTTAAACAAAGGAATGAAGTTGACTAGTCTCTAGTTCTCTGGGACTTGCCTGTGACAAAGTGGATACAAAGATTTCCGTCAGAGCTGCAGCAGTCCCTGAGTAATGTGGCATAGATCCCACTGAGCTGTAATGACAATATCTTTCAAAAAACACAGCAACTCCTCTTTCTTCGTATTAACATGCCCTAGATTTAATAGGGGTGGAGAATCTTTTTGAGAGAATGTGCCCAGATTGCCGATAATCTTCCCGGAATGAACCACGTACAAACTGGGCGCACCTAATAAACTCTGCCGATCTGCCATGTTAGCACAGCAGTTAGTGTGACTCTCTTACAGCTTGGGGCATCAGAGTTCAGAGTTCAATCCCAGTGTTCTCTGTAAGGAGTTTGTAAGTCCTCCCTGTGGCTGCAGGGCTTTCCACCCGCAGTCCAAAGATGTACCAGGTAGTAGGTTAATTTGTCATTGTAAATTGTGCTGTGATTAGATTAGGGTTAGAGGCCTTTTATTCAATACTTTCACAGAATGTAAATTGACCTTTTCCGATTCCTTTATATTATTCATTAATTTGAGTAGAGGAGCAGAGTTGATGACACTAATGTTTTTTTTCGATGTAATAGAATAGCCCAGCTTGCTATTTTTAGTTTAGGTTCAGTTGTGTTCAGTTTAGTTTATTTTGTCTTTGATTTTTCAATTTGGGGTTTTTTTTTCTATCTTTTTTTTGTACCTTGTTTATACCAAGGGTTTGGGAGGTCTATTACATTGGAGTTACCTATAGTTTTACTCATGTGTTAATTGCTGACAATGTAATCTCACTCCCTTTGTACTATTATGACCGTTATGTATCTGCTTTTGAAAAATTCAATAAAAAGACTGAAAAAGAAAAATTAGGGTTAAATATAGGTGGGTTGTTGGGTGCTGAGGCTTGTTGAGCCAGGAGGACCTGAGGACCTGTTCTGCACTGTATATCTATATAAACAAAAAAAACAAACAAACAAATAAATAAGTAGGTAGGTAGATCGATATTTGATAGATAGAAAATGGAATTCCTGGAGCCCTTCTTGTGTATGGTGCATCTTTGACTGCAGGACACAGAAAATGCAGAATTTAGAGATTAGCACCTCAATCCCAAAGTTGAGGGTACCATTCTTCCATGCCCATTTTGTCAAACATTCAAAGGTGGTCACTTTTCCAAAGCATGTAGTGAGATCTTTGAGGGAACTGTTATCTATCACAAAGGACCCAAAAGGGAACCAGTTCCTGCCTGTCTCTCGTGGGATGTATTGGGTTTCATTGCAGGCAAAGGCTCAAGACTTTGCTCTACAGCTTCACTTTTCTTGGTGCTGATAGTGAGAGAGAAGGTATTGTTGGTTTGGGTGTTGTTTGCAAGTTTTCTGCTCAGACCTCACCTCACTTATCTCTCAGTCTGCAGTCGAGTTAATTGCCATAATGATTTTTAAAATTTCCTGCATCTGTTATAAATCTGAAATTAAAACAGCGAAGACTGAGGGTACTCGGAAAGTAAGCCTCATTTGTGAAGGGACAGACAGAGTTAACATTTCAAAAGCTTGACCTTTCATCAGAACAGGTTCAAAAACGGATCACTCAGCTGATCTTTCTGGAGGAGACGTAAATAGAAGGTGAAGGAAAAGGAAGGAATTAAAAAACATGATGATGGGATGCTGAACAACTGAAAATGAAATACTGCGGGATCCGGCTGGCAATCTGATGTAGAACAGAGATTACAGGAAATGCTATAGGGATTCAATGCAGTTTGAAAGTTGTATGTAAACAGAAGGATACTGACAATGGCCAAATGGCAGGAGAGTGAGACTGAACGATGGCTCTCTCGGAACCTATGGTATTATGTCTTTAGTTAGTTAAATGTGCTATTACACAGTACTCACTTTCTCATGCGTCGGTTATAAACCTCCAACACCAGTGTCCTTGTCTTGCATCAACATAGACACTTTTGTGAGATAGAACACAGAACATAGAAGTCTACAGTGCATTACAGTGCATTTGGCCCACAGTGTTGTGCTGACATGATTCGCACTGTCATAATTCTCAGTTGTTTTTTTATGTTAGAGCAACTTTGTCAATCAGGCATGAAAGGAGAATTAGAGCACCAAAGAGTACGTCACACACATTTAATATAATCTTAAAATTACCTATAATAATAAAACAGAAGTATGCAGCAAAGGCTTTGAACTTCCCTTGGAGTCAACGGTAATCTGTTATTCTTATTGTCTCTCTTACTTATATTCACAGAGAGAATTAGCCTAAAAGGAAGTCTGCTTCAGCTAAATTCCACTGCACAGTGGCCTCATTTCCGATATTCACACCCTGTTCTCACAGTCTCTGAAAGAATGTGCTTTCACCTGCTCAGTGACTCAGATTGGATATTGGCTTCAGAAAGACAGGTTAGTATTTACAAGATTACTGTGTCTACAAAAACTATAATGATTTCCCCCTCCCATTCTTCTGCCAACTTTCCATATCCTCAATATGTAGAAAGATAATCTAGCTCAGATTTTTCACAAAGGTGGTTTACAATATGGGTATAAAACCAGCTTTGATAATTGTACACAATTTGCCATTGTAGACAACACCATGCATTCAAATACTATTTTTAACTTAACTCCCACTAGCCTCTTCACAGAGGCATAATAAGCTGATTACTAAGTTATTAGGTCAGGTCACCAAAGGTTCAGGACACAGTAGGTAGCGGTTAGCATAATGCTATTACAGCGCTAGCAGCTCAGGTTCAATAGCTGCCTCTGTTCATTCTCCACATTCCCGCGTAGGTTTCCTCCCAAATTCCAAAGACATACGCGTAAGTAGATTAACTGAAGAAATTTATTTGGTGTGCAATTGAGAAGCACAGTCTCGTTGGGCTGGAAAGGCCTGGCACTGTGCTGTATCTCTAAATAAAATTAAAAGATATAAAAGATCTTAGATTAAGACAGGAAATTATAGGCCCATGAGCAGGCTAGAGTTTAATGCAGACGAGTATGGGGTGTTACACTTTGGAAAGACAAACCAGAGTAAACAATGAATGGTCGGGCACTAAGGTGTGTAATACAATGATGGGACCAATGATGAATCCATAGTGAGCTTTTAGCACATTGGCTTCAAAAATCAAAGTGCTAAGTGCAGGAGTTGGGACATTATGTTGAAAATGAAGCTGAATTTAGAATACTGTGTGTCGTTCTGGTCACTTGCAGTACCTACAGGAAAGGATTCTTCTCTTTTTTCTTTCTTTCTAAATCTTTTTATTATTATTAATAATAAGGACAAAATACAAATGATATATTAATTTAAAAAAATTACAAACATACAAATTCCATTACAGATGAACAAAGACATAAACAATAGTTACAGTATAAATGAGTTTACCAAGACATAAACCATACAGTATATGTATGAACATGGTAAGTCTAAATATTTCATAATATATGATATAAAAAAACAGAAAAAAGAAAGAAAAAATATATAATGCAAAATTAGCTAATCTACTAATCTAATAACTAATAAAGAAGAAAAAAGAAGCAAAAAAAAGAAAAAAAAGAAAAAAAAACATTGGGAAAAGAAAGAAGAAAAAAAAAGGGCTGTTTATAATATCTCACAAGAATAAATAATCATCAATGCCGTCACTTCCGGTCCTCTCAACATACATAAGCTAAAAGCTGGGAAATCAAATGAGCTTGGAACAGGGTCATATTACATCATATGAAAATGTTGAATAAATGGTCTCCATAACTTTTCAAATTTAATAGAAGTATCAAAAACACCACTTCTAATTTTTTCCAAATTTAAACATAACATAGTTTGAGAGAACCAATTAAATACAGTGGGAGGGTTAATTTCCTTCCAATTCAACAATATAGATCTTCTAGCCATCAGAGTTAGAAATGCAATCATTCGACGGGCAGAAGAAGATAAATGCAGTGATAAACCAAAAATTGCGGTAATAGGATGAGGTTGTAAATCAATATTCAAAACTGCAGAAATAATATCAAAAATATCTTTCCAATATTTTTTTCAAAAATGAACATGACCAAAACATATGAGTTAAAGACGCGATTTCAGATTGCCATCTATCACAGATAGGATTAATATAAAAGTAAAAATGAGCTAATTTATCCTTGGACATATGGGCCCTATGTACGACCTTAAATTGTATTAATGAATGTTTGGCACATATCGATGAAGTATTAACTAATTGAAGAATTCTATCCCAATTCTCACTAGGAATAATAAGGTTAAGCTCTCTTTCCCAATCCGTTTTGGTCTTATAAAGGGGCTCTGAACGTATCTTCATAATTATATTATAAAGTTTTGAAATAAGCCCTTTTTGAAAAGGGTCTAATTCAAACAAACTCTCCAAAATATCTGAAGGCACAAAATTTGGAAACGTAGGGAGTACAGTACTTAAAAAATGTCTAATCTGTAAATATCTAAAAAAATGAAATCTAAGCAAGTTATATTTGTTGGATAATTGCTCAAAAGACATAAAACAATTGTCCAAAAATAAATCAGAAAATCTTAGTAATCCCTTAGTTTTTGAAGCCGAATAAGCTTGATCTATAGTGGAAGGTTGGAAAAAACAATTAGATACAATAGGACTATTTAAAACGAATTGAGTCAACCCAAAAAATTTCCGAAATTGAAACCATATACGCAAAGTATGTTTAACTATCGGGTTGTCAATTCGTTTCGGCAATTTAGAGAGAGCAAAAGGGAGAGAAGTCCCTAAAATAGAACCCAGAGCATAAGCTGATACAGATTTAATTTCTAAACTCACCCAATGAGGGCTGAAAGATCCACCCCCATCTTTCAACCAACATAACAAGTATCTAATATTAACTGCCAATAATAAAATCTGAAATTAGGTAATGCTAACCCGCCTTCTTTCTTTGTCTTCTGTAAATATATTTTACCTAACCTGGGATTTTTATTCTGCCATATATATGAGGAAATTTTTGAATCAACATTAGTAAAAAAAGATTTCGGAATAAAAATTGGTATCGCTTGAAAAATATATAAAAACTTAGGTAAAATAACCATCTTAATAGCATTAATCCTACCTATTAGAGATAAAGATAATGGTGACCACTTAGTAAACAAACCTTTAATCTGATCAATTAAGGGTAAAAAATTAAATCTAAATAAATATTTATGGTTTTTTGTGATTTTGATCCCTAAATAAATAAAAGAATCATTAACTAATTTAAAAGGTAAATTTCCATATATTGGGACCTGTCTATTCAAAGGAAACAATTCACTTTTATTAAGATTTAACTTATACCCAGAAAACTCACTAAATTGAGCCAATAATGATAAAACTGCTGGAATAGATTTCTCAGGGTTAGAAATGAATAGTAATAAATCATCTGCATACAAAGATAACTTATGAATGTCTGTCTCACAATTAGTACCCAAAATATCCTGTGATTGTCTGATGGCAATTGCCAAAGGTTCAAAGGCAATGTTAAATAGTAATGGGCTAAGAGGACATCCTTGTCTAGTGCCCCGAAATAGGCGAAAAAAGGGATATCTTTGATTATTGGTAAACACTGAAGCTACTGGAGTGTGATAAATCAATTTAATCCAAGATATGAATATCGGACTAAAATTAAACTTCTCCAACACATTAAATAAGTAAGGCCATTCAACTCTATCAGATGCTTTCTCCACATCTAATGAAATCACGCATTCTGAAATGTCATGTGAGGGAGTATAAACAATATTCAATAATCTCCTAATGTTAAAAAAAGAATACCAATTTTTAATAAAACCGGTTTGATCTTCTGAAATAATTTTGGGTAATACCTTCTCCAATCTGGATGCCAGTAACTTGGAAAAAATCTTGGAGTCTACATTCAATAAAGATATTGGTCTATAGGATGCACAGTCAGTAGGGTCTTTATCTTTCTTCAATATTAGAGAAATGGAAGCTCTATAAAAGATTGTGGCAAATCCCCCAATCTAATTGCTTCCTCAAAAACCTTACATAACCAAGGGGAAAGAGTAGCGGAAAAAATTTTTAAAAATTCAACTGTATAACCATCTGGACCCGGTGCTTTCCCAGAATCCATTGAGGAAATAGCCCCTTTAATTTCTACATCCGTAATAGGAGTATCCAATATTGAAAGATCATCAGATGATAACCTTGGAAAATTTAATTTCCCAAGAAAATCACACATGGTATTATGATCCTGAGGAAATTCAGATTGATACAGGGAGGTATAGAAGTCTTGAGATGCCTTATTTATCTCATCCTGATTGACTGTCAAATTCCCATTCTGCTGACAAATCTTAGTGATTTGACGTTTAACCAAAGCATTCTTCAATTGACTAGCTAACAGTTTACCAGATTTATCACTATGTATATAAAAACCAGATCTGGTTTTCATTAATTGATTTTCAATCGAGGATGTAAGTAATAAACTATGTTCCATTTGAAGTTCAACCCTTTGTTTGTAAAGCTCCTTACTAGGAGTAATCGAATATTTCTTATCAATCTCTTTAATTTTATCGACCAATAAAAGAGTTTCCGTCTTAGTACGTTTTCTCAAACCAACAGAGTAAGAGATAATCTGTCCACGTATATACGTTTTAAAAGTGTCCCAAAGTGTTCCGCAGGAGATATCATCTGTGGAATTAGTTGAAAAGAAGAAGTCGATCTGCTCCTTCATAAATTTTATAAAGTCCGAGTCTTGCAATAAGGTAGAGTCAAATCGCTATTGTCTGGCATTAGAAACTGTATCCGTAAATTTCATAGAAAGTAATAATGGAGCATGGTCAGAGATAGCTATAATATCATAGTTACAACCAATTACCAATGGAATAAAACAAGAGTCAACAAAAAAATAATCAATTCTCGAATAAGAGTGATAAACATGTGAGAAAAAAGAAAACTCTTTGTCGTTAGGATGCCGAAATCTCCAGACATCAAAAACTCCATTGTCAGTCAAAAAAGAGTTAATACAAGTGGCTGACTTATTAGGTAAAGTCTGAATAGATAAAGATTTATCCATCAAAGGATTTAAACAACAATTAAAGTCACCACCCATTATTAACTTATATTCATTTAGATTGGGTAAAGAAGTAAATAAAGACTTAAAAAAGTCAGGACAATCCACATTTGGAGCATAAACATTAACCAAAGCAACCTTTTTATTACAAAGTAAACCCATAATTAACAAAAATCTACAGGAAAGGATTCTATAAGCTTGAGAAAGTGCAGAGACAATTAGCAAGGATATTACTGGGACTTGAGGGTCTGAGTTATAGAGAAGGACTGAATAGGTTAGGACTTTATTCACTGGAATGCCGGAGAACGAGGGGAGATCATAGAGAGGAAAACAACTTATGAACGGAGGTAGCGTCGATGCATGCAGACCTTTTTCCTTCAGGTTGGGTGAGACTAAGACCAGAGGTCATAGGTTTAGGAGGGAAGGTGACATAATACGGGGAATCTGAAGGGAAACATTGTTACTCAGAGGGTGGAATGAGCTGCTAGCAAAAGTGGTAGATACAGGATCAGTTGTAACATTTAAGAGAGATTGGATAGGCACATCATTTGGGGGGTTTTGCTGTGTACCGTTCACCTATCTCACTCCTGTGTGCCTTCTCATCACCATCTGTTTGAGTGAGTGCTTTTGGTGAATCAACACTGCTGAGTTGTTATTTATCAGAGCCCATCTGCAAGTTCCTTCTGGAACTCTTGAAACTTTTGGCAGAGAATTCATTAAATCAGAGAGTCATACAGAGCTGAACCATGCCCTACAGCTGAATTCTTCTTTGCTGACATAAGAGTTTCTGCAAATACTGGAAATCTTGAGCAACACACACAAAGAGCTGGAAGATCTCAGCAGGTCAGGCAGCATTGGAAGGATGTAGTCTGGATGCTGATGATTGGGTCCAGATAGATCAGTTTAGCATGGACTAGATGGGCTGAAGGCCCTGTTTCTGTGCTGCAGTTCTCTATGACTCTATAAGATACAAGGAGAAAGCTTATCTTGCATATTATTCACACACATCAAATTATCAACTGAGATAGCACAAATTAGAACAACTGTATGCAGAATAGAGTGCAATATCTACACAGAAAGTGCAGTGCACACACACGAAAAGGTGTGAGATCATCATGGGTTCTCTAAGTATGTATCCGAATACAACTCTGAGATTCTTCTTCTCCAGATAGCCACGAAACAAAGAAATATCATGACAGTTGTTCAGGGAGAAACATCAAACCAACCCCATACTAAAAAGGACAGCATCCTGAACAGTAACTCCCAAACCCCCCTCCTCCACACAAAACAGAACAAGAATTTCAACCCCCAAACACCCCAAACCCACACCAAAAACTAACAGAACGCAATAAGAACATCAACCTCCAAACGTACAACAAGCAGAAAGGAATGGGCAAAAAACACAGAGAATAAAAACCATGAGTCTGAGAAAGTTGAGAGTCCATGAATGCAATAGTCCAGTCCACTTCCAGTCAAGATGGCACCAGCGTACAACAACGTCTTCCAGATAGCCCACAAAAATCTCTGTTTTATTTCTTTTATGTCTGGTTTTCATCTTAGAAATGTTTCTGGAACTGTTAGAGCCTGTGATTGACAAGCTGAACATCAATTGAGGTCACAGTGAGGTAGATTGTGAACCTTGAGGTGGATTGCGCAAAAACTGCACCACAGGGCTAGAGTGTACGACTTGTTGCAAGCTACCTCTGCTGATTCACTCTGTAAAACTAGCCTAACCCTCAGGGTCATTACTGGAAGTTTCTGTCAATCACTCATTTGCAGGCCTTCTTTGAAGCTACAACTTAAACTTGTTCCTTCAAGCACAATAGACATGTTTTGAAAAAGTGAGCATTAATTAACTTTGCACTCAGTGTCGGTAAGACGAAGGAATTGATTGTGGACCTCAGGAAAAGGAAGCTGGAGAACACACACTAGTCTTCGTTGAGTGCTCAGCAGTGGAAAGAGTGAGTTCCTCAAGTTCCTGGACATCAACATCTCAGAGCATCTATCTATATTGATGCAATGATGATGAAGATATGCCAGTGGTTATACTTCTTTAGGGGTTTGAAACAATTTTGTTATGCCCAGCAAGTTCCTATGGATGTATCATGGAGAGCATTCTGACTGTGTGTATCCAATGCACAGGATCACATAAAGCTGCAGGCAGAGGGGTGTGATCTCATACACCTTCGTCACAGGCATCTCCCTCACATTAACAAAGACAGCTTCAAAAGCTGATGCCTTAAGAAGATGATATCAGCATTAAGGTCTCTCAGCATCCAGAAATGCCCTCTTCCCTTGAGGAGGCACTGGAACCTAAAGACACACTCAACAGCTCCTTCCCACTGCCATCAGATTTATGAATGGTCCATGAACCCATGTAAACAACCTCAGACTTTCACTCTCTTTTTGCACTATTTATTTATTTTATAAATATTTCTTATTGAAGCTTACAGTAATTTTTGTTTTGCACTGTTTTGCTATAGCAGAGCAATAAATTTCATGATATATATAACCATATAACACTTACAGCACAGAAACAGGCCATCTTGGCCCTTCTAGTCCTTGCCTGACGCTTATTCACCTAGTCCCACACTCAGCCCATAACCCTCCATTTCTTTCCTGTTTTTACTTTAAATGACAATACCGAACCTGCCTCTACCACTTCTACTGGAAGCTCATTCCACACAACTACCGCTCTCTGAGTAAAGCAGTTCCCCCTTGTGTTACCCCTAAACTTTTGCCCCTTAACTCTCAACTCATGTCCTCTTGTTTGAAACTCTCCTACTCTCAATGGAAAAAGCTTATCTATGTCAACTCTATCTATCCCCCTCATAATTTTAAATACCTCTATCAAGTCCCCCCTCAACCTACTACACTCCAAAGAATTAAGATATAACCTGTTCAACCTTTCTCTGTAACTTAAGTGCTGAAACCCAGGTAACATTCTACTAAATCTCCTCTGTACTCTCTATTTTGTTGACATCTTTCCTATAATTCAGTGACCAGAACTGTACACAATACTCCAAATTTGGCTCACCAATGCCTTGTACAAATTTAACATTACATCCCAACTCCTATACTCAATGCTCTGATTTATAAAGGCCTGCATACCAAAAGATTTCTTCACCACCCTATCCACATGAGGTTCCACCTTCAGGGAACTATGCACCATTATTCCTAGATCACTCTGTTCTACTGCATTCCTCAATATGTCCTATTTTGATTAGTCCTACCAAAATGTATCACCTCACACTTACCAGCATTAAAATCCATCTGCCATCTTTCAGCCCACTCTTCTAACTGGCCTAAATCTCTCAGTAAGCTTTGAAAACCTACTTCATTATCCACAACGCCACCTATCTTAGTATCATCTGCATACTTACTAATCCAATTTACCACCCCATCATCCAGATCATTAACGTATATAACAAACAACATTGGACCGAATACAGATCCCTGAGGCACACCACTAGTCACCAGCCTCCAACCTGACAAACAGTTATCCACCACTACTGTCTGGCATCTCCCATCCAGCCACTGTTGAATCCATTTCACTACTTCAATACTAATACCTAATGATTGAACTTTCCTATCTAACCTTCTGTGTGGAACCTTGTCAAAGGTCTTACTGAAGTCCACATAGACAACATCAACTGCTTTACCCTCGTTAACTTTCCTAGTAACCTCTTCAAAAAATTCAATAAGATTTGTCAAACCTGACCTTCCACGCACAAATCCATGTTGACTGTTTCTAATCAGACTCTGTCTATCCAGATAATTATATATATCATCTCTAAGAATACTTTCCATTAACTTACCCACCACTGATGTCAAACTGACAAGCCAATAATTGCTAGGTTTACTCTTAGAACCCTTTTTAAACAATGGAACAACATGAGCAATACACCAATCCTCTGGCACCATCCCCGTTTCTAAAGACATTTGAAATATTTCTGTCAGAGCCCCTGCTATTTCTACACTAACTTCCCTCAAGGTCCTAGGGAATATCCTGTCAGGATCTGGAGACTTATCCACTTTTATAATCTTTAAAAGCTCCAGTACTTCCTCTTCTTTAATCATCATAGTTTCCATAACAATCCTACTTGTTTTCCTTACCTTACACAATTCAATAGCCTTCTCCTTAGTGAATACCGAAGAAACGAAATTGTTCAAAATCTCCTCCATCTCTTTTGGCTCCACACATAGCTGTCCACTCTGATTCTCTAAGGGACCAATTTTATCCCTCACTATCCTTTTGCTATTAATATAACTGTAGAAACACTTTGGATTTACTTTTACCTTACTTGCCAAAGCAACCTCATATCTTCTTTTAGCTTTTCTAGTTTCTTTCTTAAGATTCTTCTTACATTCTTTATATTCCTCAAGAACCTGAGTTACTCCATGCTGCCTATATTTGTTGTAGATCTCTCTCTTTTTCTGAACCAAGATTCCAATATCCCTTGAAAACTATGGCACTCTCAAACTTTTAACCTTTCCTTTCAACCTAACAGGAACATAAAGATTCTGTACCCTCAAAATTTCACCTTTAAATAACCTCCATTTCTCTATTACATCCTTCCCATAAAACAAATTGTCCCAATCTACTCTCTCTAAATCCCTTCGCATCTCCTCAAAGTTAGCCTTTCTCCAATCAAAAATCTCAACCCTGGGTCCAGTCCTATCCTTCTCCGTAATTATATTGAAACTAATGACATTGAGATCACTGGACCCGAAGTGCTCCCCAACACATACCTCTGTCACCTATATAACAGTGATATTAATCCTGATTCTGATTCTGAAACTGTGGCTCAATCCTATTATTTATTTTTTCAGAACCCATGAAACCTGAGCCAACCTGATTACGTTTAAAGGGATATCTAACTCCGTTAAGGATGATCCCCACTAATGAATTGTTAGGTCACTAATTACCGGCCTGTTTTCTCTAAGCAAAAGCCAAATTTTGATGATGAGGTTATGCATAAGCATTCACAGTTTAAAAAACTGTCTGGCATTTAACTTTAGATTCAGAACATCTCACCTGCGGTCACAATTGTGTCTGCAATTGCTTGCTGCCATCTGTTGGAAACCTTAAGGACTGCAACTTGGAAGAGTTTTTTTCGGTTGCCAAGTACTGTAAAACTCTGATTATCTGGTGCCCGCAGGACCTCAATAGCACCAAACTGTCAGATTTTCTAGGCAATTGGATGTTACCCCTTTAAAAATGGTTGCATTTAGTTAATAAGCAGGAAGCACAGGTTGTTGTAGATGGATGGTAGTGATTATGTGGGATATCACTGGAGCTGGCAGAAGTGATGAAGCATGCGGGGGTTAGTAGAGTGAAAGCAGATAAGCTTGAACAGCAGAATCTCTAACAAGAGAAAATATGCAGCTGCTGGAAATCTGAGCAACACTCCTCATCAACTCAGAACTCTTAGCATCATGCCCTTGTCCTTCTACCTTAATCCCTGCACTCACATTCTGATTCCCACTCCCCTGCCAAACTAGTTTATACTCTCTCCAACAGCTCTATCAAACCTGCCCATCAGGATATTGGTCCCCCTGGGATTCAAGTGCCACCCGTTCTTTTTGTACAGGTCACTCCTGCCCCAAAAGAGGTCCCAATGATCCAGAAATCTGAATCCCTGCCCCCTGCTCCGATCCCTCAGCCACACATTTATCCTCCACCTCATTCCATTCCTATTCTCACTGCCGCGTGGCACAGGCAGTAATCCCGAGATTACTACCTTTGAGGTCCTGCTTTTCAACTTCCTTCCTAACTCCCTGTAGTCTTCTTTCAGGCCCTCTTCCCTTTTCCTACCTATGTCATTGGTACCAATATGTACCACGATCTCTGGCTGTTCTCCCTCCCACCGCAGGATATCTTGGACACGATCAGAAACATCCCAGACCTTGGCATCTGGGAGGCAAACTACCAGCCGAGTTTCTTTCCTGCATCCACAGAATCAGCTGTCGGAACCCCTGACTATAGAGTCCCCTATCACTACTGCCTTCCTCTTCCTTTCCCTACCCTTCTGAGCCACAGGGCCAGACTCTGTGCCAGAGGCACGGCCACTGTCGCTTCCCCCAGGTAGGCTGTCCCCCCAACAGTACTCAAACAAGAGTACTTATTGTCAAGGGGTACAGCCACTGGGGTACTCTCTAATACCTGACTCTTCCCCTTCCCTCTCCTGACTGTGACCCATTTCTCTGTCCCCTGTGGCCCCGGAGTGACCACTTGTCTGTAACTCCTCTCTAACACCTCCTCACTCCCCCTGACCAGACGAAGATCATCGAGCTGCAGCTCCAGTTCCCTAACATGATCCCTTAGGAGTTGCATCTCGATGCACTGGATGCAGATGTGGCCGTCCGGGAAACTGGGAGACTCCAGGACCTCCCACATCTGACACTGACCACAGAAAACTGACCTCACAGACATACTACCTCGTTTTGCAATCAACAATGACCTCACCTTGTCCCGTTACCGCCGAAGCCCGTGGAGCCAAATCCCTTTCACTCTGCTGCCTCTCACTCCGCTGCCTGCTGGATATGGCTGCCTTCTTTTTAAACTGTCCCCGCTCAACAGGCGGACATCATGCGCCTGCGCAGTCTGTCCTCTCTCTTCCCCAGAGAACTCAAAATGTCTTCCCGCTGGAAATCCTTAGGAGCTCTCCCGCTGCTGCTTGTTCTGAATCAAAAAGGACAGGCAGGGGACAGAACATAATTGCAACCAGTTAAAGGGGTTGAAATGTGTCTATTTCAATGCTAGGAGTATTAGGAAAAAGGAGGATGAACTTAGAGCATGGATTCGTACGTGGAACTACGATGTTGTGGCCGCTACTGAAGGGCAGGATTGGATGATGCAGGTCCTGGGGTTCAGGTGTTTTAAAAGGAATAGGATGGGAGGTAGAAAAGTGGAGGGTGGCATTGCTGGTCAGGGATAGTATCACGGCTATAGGAAGGGAGGACGCTGCAGAAGGAGTGTCCACGGAGTCAGTCTGGGTAGAAGTCAGAAATAGGAAGGGATCAATCACTGTGCTGGGAGTAGTCTATAGGCCCCCAAATAGCCCTCGGGACACCGAGGAGCAGATAAGCCGGCAGATTTTAGAATGGTGCAGGAAATACAGGGTAGTAGTTATGGGTGATTTCAACTTCCCTCATATTGACTGGGACCTCCTGAGTGCAAGGGGGATAGATGGGGCTGAATTTGTCAGGTGTGTTCAAGAAGGATTCCTAACACAGTATGTGGACCGGCCGACGAGAGGAGAGGCTAAACTGGATCAAGTTCTGGGTAATGAACCTGGTCAGGTGACTGACCTCTTGGTGGGGGAGCATTTTGGTGAGAGTAACCACAACTCCCACAAGTGACCACAACTCCTTTAGCTTCAGCATAGCTATGGAAAGGGATAATATCAGATGAAATGGTAAAGTGCTAACTTTGAAGGGATGAGGCAGGAACTAGCAAGAGCAAATTGGAAACAGATGTTCAAAGGGGAAAGCACAGGAGTAATGTGGGAGAAGTTTAGGGACCACTTGAGCTGGGTTCAGGATAGGTTTGTCCCACTGAGGCAAGGAAAAAATGGTAGGAAAAGGGAACCACGGCTGACAAAACACGTGAGGCAGCTCGTCAAGAGTAAAAAGGAAACATATGTTAGATATAAGAAGCAGGAAGTAGGAGGAGCTTATGAGAAATATGTGGTAGCCAGGAAGGAGCTAAAGAAAGGACTTAGGAGAGCTCAAAGGGGGCATGAGAAGGCCTTGGCATGTAGGATTAAGGAGAACCCCAAGGCGTTCTATGCATATATGAAGAATAGGAGGATGACGAGAACGAAGGTGGGACCACTAAAGGATAAAGAGGGCAACATGTGCCTGGAAGTGGAGGAGGTTGGGGAGGTCCTAAATGAATACTTTGCTTCAGTATTCACAAGTGAAAAGGATCTTGATCAGAATGAGGTCAAAGTAGAGCAGGCTTGTGTGCTGGACAATGTGGAGATTAAGGAAGAAGTAGTGCTGGATCTTCTTAAAAACATTAAGATTGATAAATCCCCAAGGCCAGATATGATACACCCCAGGTTGTTGTGGGAATTGAGAGAAGAGATTGCAGGAGCATCAGCTATGATCTTTGAATCCTCTTTGTACAGGGTAAGTGCTGGAGGACTGGAGAATGGCAAATGTAGTTCCCTTGTTTAAAAAAGGTAATAGGGAGAAACCTGGGAACTATAGACCAGTGAGTCTTACATCGGTGGTATGCAAACTACTGGAAAGGATTCTTAAGGATAGGATCTATGAGCATTTGGAGAAGTAAAGTCTACTCATGGATAGTCAACATGGTTTTGTGAAGGGAAGATTGCGCCTCACGAGCCTGATTGAGTTTTTTGAAGAGGTAACAAAAGAAATTGATGAGGGTAGGGCAGTGAATGCGGTCTACATGGACTTTAGCAAAGCATTTGACAAGGTCCCTCATGAGAGACTCATCCAGAAAGTCATGAGGCATGGGATCAGTGGAACCTTGGCTGTTTGGATAAAAAATTGGCTTAAAGTAAGAAAGCAGAGGGTAATTGTGGAAGGAAAGTATTCTGCCTGGAGGTCGGTGACTAGTGGAGTGCCGCAGGGATCTGTCCTGGGACCCCTGCTATTTGTGATTTTTATAAATGACCCGGATGTAGAGGCGGAAGGATGGGTGAGTAAGTTTGCAGATGACATGAGGATTGCAGGAGTTGTGGATGGAGCTGTAGATTGTCAAAGGTTACAAGAGGATATAGACAGGCTGCAGAGTTGGGCAAAAAATGGAAGATGGAGTTCAATCCGGACAAGTGTGAGGTGATGCATTTTGGAAGGACAAACCAGAAAACTGAGTACAGGATTAATGGTCAGTTACTTAAGAGTATTGATGAACAAAGGGACCTTGGGGTTCAAATCCATACATCCAAGAAGGTCTCTGAGCAGGTTGATAGGGTAGTTAAGAAGGCCTATGGGATGCTAGGCTCCGTTAACAAGGGGATTGAGTTCAAGAGCAGAGAGGCCATGTTGCAACTCTACAAATCTCTGGTGAGACCGCACTTAAGAGTATTGTGTTCAATTCTGGTCACCTCATTATAGGAAGGATATGGAAGCTATGGAGAGGGTGCAGAGGAGATTTACCAGGATGTTGCTTGGTTTGGAGAATAAGTCATATGAAGCAAGGTTAGCAGAGCTGGGACTTTTCTCTTTGGAGCGTAGAAGAATGACAGGGGACTTGATAGAGGTCTACAAGATTATGAGAGGCATAGATAGGGTGGATAGTCAGTACCTGTTTCCCAGGGCACCAATAGCAAACACCAGAGGGCATACGTACAAAATTAAGGGAGGGAAGTTTAGGGGAGACATCAGTTTTTTACACTGAGAGTTGTGAGTGCCTGGAATGACTTGCCAGGGATGGTGGTGGAGGCTAAAACATTAGGGGTATTTAAGAGCCTCTTGGACAAGCACAAGGATGAAAGAACAATGGAGGATTATGGGGTAGTGTGGGTTTAGTACTTTTTTTAAGGATTATATGGGTCGGCACAACACGGAGGGCTGAGGGGCCTGTACTGTGCTGTAGTGTTCTATGGGTCTATGGTTAACACACACAAAATGCTGGAGGAACTCAGCAGGCCAGGTAACATCTATAGAAAAGAATAAACAGTCGATGTTTTGGGCCGAGACCCTTTATCAGGACTGGAAAGGAAGGAAGGTGATAAGGGGATCCAGATAATGGAGGGATGAAGGGCAAGGGATTGGGGGATTGGGAGTGGGTCTGATAGGAACGTAGTTGAAGAGCAGCTTGATCATTGTGGGCCATGTTGTATGAGGAGGGCGGTCATGGTCTTGCCCATGATTGTTGTTGGAACTTTTGTTTACAGAAATGGTTTGCAATTGCCTTCTTCTGGGCAGTGACTTTGCAAGACGGGTGACCCCAGCCATTATCAACACTCTTCAGAGATTGTCTGCCTGGTGTCAGTGGGCACATAACCAGGACCTGTGATGTGCACCGGCTGCTCATACAACCATCCACCACCTGACCCCATGGCTTCACGTGACCCTGATTGGAGGCAAGGAGAGGGTGGGGGTATGTAAACAGGTGCAAACTGGCAGAGGGAAGGAGCACCTTACACCTCCTTTGGTTGAGACCTGTCTCCACCCTGCCACTCTTGAAGAGCAGTAAAGTATTGGAAAGCACAGAAGGGGAGTGGAGAATCACAGAATTCCCAGAGAGAAGAGGAAAACTTCTTCACAATGGGTTTATTATGTAGTAAAATGGAGACGCGGGTGAATGCAGTTACTGGAAAGATCAGTCCTGGAAAAGATCAGTGAGGTTACAGGTGCTATGGGGAACATTACCGGTTAGCTAGATCCCCCAACTATCAGCTTTTCTGAGCAACTGGATAACAGAATATCTTGAGTTTTAAGGATCTACAGAAAAGACTTGCTTACTCGTCTTGGGGACCCATGTTTTGTTCCTTCTCAAGTTTTGAGGAAGGGAATATTATATTTATTCCCTTCTGAGTCTCAAGAGTGTTGGGATATGGCACATTGGGGCTTACATGTAAATGGCAACAGTTAGGTACTATGATGACGCTGCCTGGTAAATGTTGGGAGGATGGTATTTTGTGGAGTGAGTTAACATGGGGCTAATTATTGCACCCAGGAGTATTTGGAGCAAACTGCCTTAATCAAATAATTGTATCTTTCTGGCAGCCATTTGACAAACATTATTTCAAATATGTCAATTATTTCAATATACCTTATTCTGTACATTGCATGCATTCAAGTATAACACCTTCAGTCCTGTGTTCATCAGTTTTAGATTTTGTCCCCATGTTACTCTTCGACTCATCCCACTGGCTGCAGTGTTGTCCCATCACCTGCCTGTCCTCCCTCGCGCTCTCACTACACATAGCATTGACCTACTGAACACCAACTGTCCCATCCTCAACCCTGTCACTTCAATTCTCAGCCCCCTGCCAAATTAGTTTAAGTCCTCCCCAACATCTCTATCAAACCTGCCCATAAGGATATTGGCCCCCTCAGGTTCATGTTAACATGTCCTTTTTGTGCAGGACATATCTTCTATAGAAGAGATCTCAGTGATCCAGAAATCTGAAACCCTGCTCCCTGCACCACTTCCTCAGCCATTCATTCACTTGTACTATCATCCTATTCCTGCTCTGATTAGCACATGGTCCTGGGAGTAATCCAGAGATTACTATCTTAGAGGTAGTAATTCAGCCTCTTCCCTAACTCCCTATATTCACTGTGCAGGATCTCTTCTGCCTTTCTACCTTTGTCATTGGTGCCATTGTGCGCCATGACCATTGGCTGCTCAGCCTTCCCCTTGGGATGCAGCACGCCATCTGCTTCACAGCCACGGAATCACCTGCCTATCCCCCTAAATATCGAGTCTGCCATCACTACCAATCTGTCCGACTCCACTCTTCCCTGCTGAGCCTCAGAGCTGGTCATGGTGCCACTTGGGTACGTCACCCCCACCTCCCAGCAGTATCTATAGGAGTGTCCTGGTGCTGGGGGAAATGCTCATAGAGGGACCCTGCACTAACAGGGTGGTCACCCACCTACTGTCTGAAGCCTCAGGTTTTCAGCCTGCCTGTGGTCCTGAGTTCATCCACCTCCAGCCCCAGTTCCTTGCCCTTGTCAGTCAGGAGCTCGATTTGGGTGCTGTGGTAACTTCTACTTTGAAAAAGGACCACTCGGCAACTTCATGCCCAAAGGAACAACTTTATCCGGGACGGCAAAACCGATATTTACATGCAGAGGCTCTCACTGAACCGTACTGCATGGCGGAGAAGCTAAACATGCACGCTGGACAAGAAAACGGAAGTAAAACCCCCCCAACCCGGGAACCAGCCTCTCTTAACAAACAGCTCCCCCTAGTGGGAGTATCGCTATATTACCATTACCCTCATTAGTATTAACTTATTTTTATAGTGCTCACATTACAACATTTCTCCCCCTTTAAATTCCAATATTCCCCAAATGTAAAAGAACTAGGAAACAAAAAACAGTGGTGTCATTAGCTTGTGTACCCCTGAAACTTACACTCGAGTCTCAGCAACAGTTTACCAATACAAAACACCTGAAAACGTGGCAGATTCAACATTCAGTCTAACACAAAGAAAACTGTCCAGTCAAACACTGAGTCTGTCAGGAGTTTTGCGAGGGCACTGCAATCTACACACTACCCCCGGTGACCCAGCAGGCACCGCTGGTGAGGATGTTTTGGGTGGATCTGGTGTTGGGGACACGAGAGGGGTCTGTGTGTCTGCGTGAGAATGTCCATTCTGCCCCCTCTGCCAGTGTGTCTCCCTCTGGCAAAGTCACTGGTGGACATGCTTCCCCAGTAGTCTGTCTCAGCATTGGAAACTCTATGGAACTGTCTACCTCTGAGCCGGAATCATGACGCAGGCGCACATGGTCCTGGTGTCTGCAGAAAACACGCCCATCAGTCAGCTTAACAACACAGGAGACTGGACCACTCTGCTTAAGAATAACCCCAGGTAGCCATTGCTGATTGTTTCTCACATAGACATTGTCATCCGGTTCTAACTGTCTCGCTCACGCATGTTGATCATGTCGCTCCTTATGCTTTTCCTGCTTTCTCTCCACTTTTACCTTCATGACTGGGCGCAGCAGGTCCAATCTTGACTTAGGCCTACGTCCCATCAGCATCTCTGCTGGAGTGCGTGCAGTCGTAGTCTGTGGCGTGAGGCAGTATTTAAACAGGAAACGTGAAAGCCGGGTACTAAGAGAATCCCCTGTCATCCACTTCAGGCCTTCCTTCACTGTCTGAACAGCCTACTCAGCCAAACCATTTGAGGCTGGGTGGAAAGGGGCCGTCCGAATGTGACAAATGCCAATCTGCCGCATGAACTCACTGAACAGCTCACTGGTGAACATCGGGCCATTATCAGTGACCAGAGTGTCAGGCAACCCGTGGACTGCAAACACTTGCCTGAGTTTGTCTATGGTTGAGGGGGCTGTGATGTTGCTCATGATGTGAGCTTCAATCCATTTGGAATGCACATCTACCATTACAAGAAACATCTGCCCCATAAAGGGGCCAGCAAAGTCCAAATGTAGCCTAGACCAGGGGTAGACTGGCCACTCCCATGGGAGCAAAGGAGCTGGTGGTGGCATGTTCTGATTGGTCTGACATTGTGTGCATGATTTTACCTTGTTCTCCAGATCCTGATCCATTCTTGGCCACCAGACATTGGATTCTGCAAGGCTTTTCATTCGAGACACCCCTGGGTGAGTCTCATGAATTTCCTCCACAATCTGTGAACGGCCAGGGGGAGGCACAATGACCCTCGCCCCCTCTCAGAAAATGCAGCCATCCTGCAGGCTCAGTTCCATCTTGCGTTTGGCATAAGGCCTCGGTTCCTCTCCTTCCACAACTCTGGGCCAACCTTGTAAAATGAAAGACTTGACTTGAGACAGGACTGGGTCCCTCTCTGTCCATTGCTTGATCTGGGTCGCCTTTACAGGTGTCTCGGACAGCCTCTCCAATGAAAACACAGTCTCTGGAGGCACGTATGCAGTAACAGGCATCTCAGGTAAAGGGAGTTGACTCAGCGTATCGACGTTTGCATTATCCCCACCCGCTCTGTACACGGTAGTATACTGGTAGGCTGACAATGTGAGAGCCCAACGCTGTATCCTGGCTGAGGCTCGCGCAGGGATGCATCTGGTCTCACTGAGCAGGGTCATCAGTGGTTTATGGTCCATATAAACTGTGAATGCACATCCATAGAGGTACTGATGAAAGTGTTTGACCATAAAAACAATGGCCAGACCTTCTCTGTCTAGCTGTGAATATCCCTTCTCAGCAGCCGTCAGGGTACGTGAAGCAAAACCAATAGGCTTCTCTGAACGGTCCTCCATTGCGTGTGAGAGAACTGCCCCGACTCCATAGGGTGAAGCGTCACATGAAAGGGTGATCTCCTTGTCTGGGTCATAGTGAACGAGCAGCTTCGCTGAGTGCAGGAGTTCTTTCACTTCCTTGAAAGCTTCCTCCTGCTCTTCACCCCACCGCCACTCAGTGTCATTTGTGAAGCAGCTTATACAGTGGGACCAAAACCTTTGAGAGGTCCGGCAGAAACTTGCCATAATAATTCACCATGTCCAAAAACGACCTCAGTTCAGTGACGCTCCTGGGGCTTGGGGCCTCCTTGATAGCTCTCGCTTTGTCCTTCACTGGGCAAAGCCCCTCAGCTGTGACCTGGTGTCCCAGGTAGGTCACACTCAGAGCCAGGAACACACATATTCCGTGTTTCCACCACAGCCCTGCATCTGAGAGTCTCTTCAGCACCTGTTCTAAATTAGCCAGATGCTCCCCTTCCGTGGCTCCCGTGATCAAAATATCATCAAGATACACTGCTACATGCGGAATCCCCTGCAGCAAAGAGTCCATTGTCCTTTGGAAAATGGCGGGGCTAGATGCCACTCCAAACACCAGGCCATTGTATTTGAATAATCCCTTGTGTGTATTGATTGTGACGTACTCCTTTCAATCCTCGTCGAGCAGCAGCTGTTGGTAGGTATGGCTCATGTCCAGCTTTGTGAACAGCTTACCCCCTGACAGGGTCGCAAACAGGTCATCTACCCGTGGCAATGGGTACTCCTCCAGCTTAGAGACCTGTTTCACCGTAAGCTTGTAATCCCCACATATCCTCACCATTTTATCTGCCTTCAAAACTGGAACAATAGGAGCCGCCCACCTTGAAAACTGGATGGGCTCAATGATGCCCAGCCCCTGCAAACATACCAGATCCATCTCAACTTTGCCTTCCATGGCATAGGGCACCGACCTGGGTTTAAAAAAAAGTGTTGTGGCCTCAGGGTCGACACAGAGTTTCACTGTCACACCCTTCAGTGTGCCCAGCTCATCCCTGAAACCGTCACTATACCGCTGCAGAATGTCCTCCGTCGTGTGTGCATACTTAACTTCATGCCAGTTGAGCTGGATTTTGCAAAGCCAATCACGGCCCAAAAGACTGGGCCCACTGCCCTTAGTTATCACCAGCCTGGCTTCAGCCTTCTGGCCCCTGGCCAAAATATCCACATATAACACCCCTAAATGAGGTATGGGCTGCCCTGTATAGGTCCTGAGTTGGAGCTTAGATGGTCTGATGGGAGGCAGGTTGGATCCCCATGTCCTCCTGTAGGTCTCTTCACTAATGACCGATGCAGTAGCCCCTGAATCAATCTCAAACTTAATGCCCTTCCCCTTGACAGTGACTGTAACATAATATGGTTCAGGTGGTCCCTCATCCGTTTCCACCCCAACCACATTGTAGGCACACGCTGCCTCTTTGTCTGCTTCTCCCAGGTGGTGTGTGGCTGCCTGAGTCTGTTGAGCTTTCCCCTGCCCAGGCTTAACCTCACCCTTTATGCTCCTGCACTTTTTAGCTAAATGTCCCTTTTTGCTACAAGCACGACAGACAGTATCTTTGAATTTGCAATCATTTGCAAAGTGCATCCCTCCACACCGAAAACATTCCACCCGCTTTTCCTGTCTACCAGTCTCCCTCCTGACTTGGAGCACTGCCGCCGACTGCGACCCCCCCCCCCCCCCACCTCATGTCCTTTCTGGATATCCTTGGCATTATTAGCAGCCAGCTCCATGCCTGCAAATGTAGTCGTCAGGGAGACCATTGGGTACTGTGCAATATCACATGTTACATGAGGAGCATTTCACTGTCTTAACTGCCATCCTGCCTACACGTGTTATACTTTGGTTCTAACTTCTTAAGTTTTTTCAAGAATCACTGGAGTCTGGTATGTTTCCGGAGGACTGGAAAATTGCTAATGTCTCTCCACCCTTTAAGAAAGGAGGGAGGCAGAAGAAAGGAAATTATAGGCCAGCTAGCCGACTGCAATGGTTGGGAAGATGCTGAAGTCTATAATTAAGGATGTGATTTCCAAATGAATCAACACCCTTAGCCTTCGTCTGTTTTCAACCTGATGGTCCCCTCAAAGCTAATCAATAAGCTCCAAGACCTAGGCCTCAGTACCTCCTTGTGAAACTGGATCTTCAATTTCCTCACCTGCAGACCCAATCGGTTCAGATTGGCATCAACATTTTCTCCACAATCTCCAGGTGCATGACAAGGCTGTGTGCTTAGCCCCCTGCTCTACTCACTTTACACTTATGACTGTGAAGTTAAGTACAGCTCCAAGGCCATATTTAAGTTTGCTGATGACATCACTGTTGTTGGCCAAATTAAAGATGCCAATGAATCAGTATATAGGTGGGAGACTGAAAATCTGACTGAGTGGTGCCGCAATAACCTCTGACTCAATGTCAGCAAGACCAAAGAGCTGATTATTGACTACAGGAAGAGGTAAGTAACTTTAAACTTCCTGGCATTATCATTGCAGAGGATCCAAGCTGGGTCCACTACGCAAGTGCCATTAGAAAGAAAACACCTCTTTATTCTCAGAAGTTCATACAGATTCAGTACATCATTTAAAACTTTGACAACCTTCTATAGATGCGCGGTAGAGAATGTACTGACAAGTTGTATCACGGCCTGGTACAGAAGCACCAGTGTTCTCGAATGGAAAAGACTACCAAAAATAGTGAATGCAGCCCAGTCCATTATGGGTAAAGCCCTCCCCACTACTGGGCACAGCTAAAGGAGGGCTGTTGCAGAAAAGCATCACCATTCACCAAGGACCCCTGCCATCCAAGCCATGCTTTCTTCCCACTGCTGCCATCAGGAAGGAGGTACAGCAGCCTTGGGTTGCACACCAAGAAGTTCCGGAACCGGTTATTCCCCCTCCTGAACTTGAGTGGATAACTTCACTCATTCCAACTTTGAACTGATTTCAATCTATGGATTCACTTTCAAGGCAGCACCTAGGAAAAAGAATACAGTCCACCTATCAGGCTGAAAGCCCCTTGCCCTTCATCCCTCCATTATATGAATCCCCTTCTCACCATCCTTCCTTACCAGTCCTGCTGAAGGGTTTTGACCCAAAACGTCGACTGTACTCTTTTCCATAGATGCTGCCTGGCCTGCTGAGTTCCTCCAGCATCTTGTGCGTGTTTCTCAATAGTTATTATTATTATTTTTCATTATTTTGTTTTTTCAGTTTTGTATTTGCACAATTGTTGTCATATTGCACACTGGCTATTTGTCCATCTTTGTGTTAGTTTTTCATTGACTCTATTATGTTTCTTTGTATTTTCTGTGAATGCCTGCAAGAAAATAAATCTCAGGGTGGTATATAGTAATTTAATAATAAGTTTACCTTGCTTTTTAAAGTTAACACTAATAAAACAAACTCCTGAGCTGAATCATTGTAGAAATGAAGAAAACAGTGTGGGCAAACACCCATCTCATTTTTCATTTATCAGATTAGTTTTTGGAAATTGATCCATCGCGATTTTTGGTAACTTCACATTTATAATCAGAGAAGTTACCAAAACTTGCAACTTGGTCCTTCTCACAGATGGCCATTCGATAGAATTAGATAAAGATTATCTTTATTTGTGACATACAGAAAAGTAAAATGCATTGTTAGTGTTAACGGCCATCAGGAAGGAGACAGCTCACAGGAGTTGCCATGCTTCCAGTGCCTACGTAGCATACCCGGAATTTACTAGCCCTGACCCATATGTCTTTAGAATGCAGGAGAAAACCGACACGCTCCTGGCATGGGGAATTGAACCCCATCTCTCTACTGCAAGGTGCTATGCTAACTGCTGCACTACCATGCTGCCCCTAGTATTTAATATATGCTTTTACCATCACTGGATATCAAGGGGCATCTTACAGAAGCCAGGAATGTGCGATGAACCACACAAAGTCAGAGTATGAGGCAGCTGCTTGCAGGGCAGGACAACTAGAGACTGGAGACAGCAGTATTTACGGCTGAACCACTGTACTCTGCACATCACCCAAAGGTCAACTAGGAGTCACAGACCTGTGTGCATGAGCCTTAGAACTGGGGGAAAGGAAGCAGGTTAAAACGTTTGTCATCCATTATTTATTGTAAACTCACTGCTAATATATTGATGGAAAAATCTAAATTTCACAGGTGATAAGCAGAGAGAACTGGGACAATGTAAGGAATGGGAAGGGGGTTAAGACATAAAAATCATGGGTTTTCAAGATGGCAGCGCAAGGAAAGGTCTGCTTTGCTGAGCTCGGCACTGCCACACTGATAATTTCGCATATAAACCTATCCGCTTCAACTCTTTTTTTTAAATGCTCAAGTGTCGGATTCAATGACATGAACATTGATGAGGTTTTTTTTGAGCTGCTTCAACAGCACGCCATCAAAAGGTACTAAAAAGGCAGCCAAGATGGACAGCACAGAGCGCTCGCCCGGGGCTGAGGAGCTCGCTGCTGCTAGCTATGCTAACACGTTGGTCCCTGCTTTTCGTCAAGTAATTCAGGAAATTACAGAGAACAAATCCAAAATGATCGACGAGAAACTGGCTCCACTCTCTCTAACACTCCAAAACCATACACTGGAGCTTAAAAATCTTGATACAAGAACGACCAAGGCTGAGGGCCGAGTCTCTGCGTAGAAACTAACTGATCAGGCCCAAAACCACATCTGGGCGCTGGAAAAGCAAGTTCAAAGCCTGTCTGACTATATTGTTGATCTTGAGAACAGAAGTAGGAGGAAGAACATACAGATCATCGGTCTACCCGAAGGCAGCCAGCCAGAGAAGTTTTTTGAGGGCTGGCTGCCTAATTTCCTTGATTTGGAAACCAAGGCTGGACGCATTAAAGTGGAAAGAGCTCATCGTACACTGGCGCCAAAACGAGGCCCAGGCCAACACCCTCGACCTGTCCTCGTGCGGTTCCATAATCTCAGTGATAAGCTAAGAGTGATGGAGGCTTCAAGATGCTGCAGGACTGATGCCCAGGCTTTAATATATGAGGGATCCAGGCTTATCCTTTTTCAAGATTTTTTGGCAGCCGTTATTCGGAAGCGCAAGGAATTCGACCAGGTAAAGAAGCAGCTGAGAGAATCCGGAATCCAATGCTTTATGCTACACCCAGTGGCGCTGAAAATCACCTACAATGGGACCACCAAGATATGTGATTGTCCTGGCAAAGCTAAAACTTTTGTGGACACATTGGGCTAAAGAATGTAAACAGTATATTGTGTAGCCCTGGTTATGGACGAAAAAATGCTCGATGGTCGCTTTATTTTACCTTTTCATTACCCGACGGCAAGATATCTTATAGGATGGGTAACGTGTTTGTTTTGATTAACACAGTTTCATTATTTGTTTAAATTAGCGGTGCTTCTCCAGCCTGAAGGAGTTTAAACATGACGGTAACAAATCGATGGATTGATAAATTATGCCCTGTTTTCATTTTTGACTATGGTAAATGCCGCATTGGCAGAGGGGCAGAATATGGGCCGATAGAAGGTTCAGATATCCCCTTTAGGTGTGGGGTAAGTCCCCTTGTTCAGCGCTGTTGGCGTTTTGTTTTTTTGTGTGTGTGTTTTTTTAATTTACTTATTGCTGCTCAACTGATCTTAAGTCTGGATTCTTCTCCTCCGGAGTCACATGATTGTTATAAAGGATTATGACCAGTAATATATTAAAATTGTGCACTTGGAACATTAAGGGGAGTCATTCACCAATCAAGAGAAAGAAAATCCTACTAAACCTGAAAAAAGAAAGGGTGGATATAGCCTTATTGTAGGAGACACATTTAAATGATAAACAACATCTAAAACTGCAACAGAGTGGATTTGATCAAGTCTATTTTTCATCTTTTAAAACCAGGAGTGGGGGGGGGGGCATTTTAATTAGAAAGAACTTACCTTTTCAGTTATTAGACTGCATTAAGGATAAGTGTGGGAGATTTGTGATTGTTAAGGCTTCAATATATGGAGAAGAATGTGGTATTCTCAATGTTTACTGCCCTCCAGCTGATCCTCTCAAATTCCTAACAAATGCTTTTTCCAAACTTACAAGCTTTTCAATACAAAACATTATTGTAGGTGGGGATTTTAATTGTCTCATGGACCCATTGATGGACAGAGTGCCTAGTGGTTCCCCATTTCTCTCCTCGCAGTCCAAACAAATCATGGGCTTATGTGGAGAACTAGGACTTGCAAATGTCAGGAGGTTGTTATACCCCTCAAAGACGACACATTTTTTTCTAATCCACACAAGTGTTACACCAGAATAGAATTTTTTCTAACCCCCAAAACACTCCTAGATTTAGTTGTATCCTGCACAATTGGAAATATCACTATTTCTGACCATGCAGCAGTATATTTAAATATTAAGCCCAAGGATAATTCAGCACAATCTAGACATTGGAGGCTGAATCCTTTTATTCTAAAAGATAATAAATTTATAGACTACTTTACTTCCAAATTCAAAACTTTCCAATCTATTACTTCCAAATCAGCTAGTAGTCCATCGATGTTCTGGGAACCCGCAAAGGCCTATGCAAGAGGATTAATTATCTCCTACTCTGCTAGTAAGAAGCGACAAGCTGTGGAACAGCAGCACCTAGTGGAAGCAAGGATTATATTAGTAAGCCTTCTGCAGCCAAGTTACAGAATATCACAGCCCTACGTTGTACACTAAAGTCTTTACTTACACAAGCAGCCAAAAGAAAATTGACATTTGCTAAACAATCATTTGAACATAGTGAAACACCAGGTAGTTATTTGCCTTATTTAGCTAGAAAGAAAAATGCCTCTCAGACTATTGCTCCAATTAGGGATAGGACAGGAGCCCTCACTAGTAATTCTAAAATGATTAATGTTGTGTTTAAGAATTTTTATTCTAAATTGTATCAATCTGAGCAATGTCATGATGGACAATCTAAGATGGAGTCCTTTTTCAGGAATTTAGATCTCCTGGGCATTTCTTCTGAACAAGAGTCCCTCCTCAAGGCTCCGTTAACTATACATGAAATACAGGAAGCTGTGAGGCAGCTCCAAAGTGGGAAAGCCCCTGGTCCTGATGGACTCACTAGTGAATTCTATAAAGAGTTATTATCAGAGCTTATGGTAAACATGTTCAATCATGCATTTAATTGTGCTCTCCTCCCACCATTATTGAGAGAAACTAATATCTCCCTAATTCTTAATAAAGGAAAGAGCCCTGAAGATTATGCCTCCTACAGACCTATTTCATTGTTAAATGTTGACTTTAAAATCTTACCTAAAACCTTAGCTTTGCGATTAGAAATTGTGTTACCTTTTATCATAAAAGAGGATCAAATGGGTTTTGTAAAAGGCCGTAGATCATCTAACAGTATCAGAAAATTACTTAAAGTGATTCAGGCATGTCAGCAACAGGCAGTGGACAGCTTGGTGGTTTCCTTAGATGCAGAAAAGGCCTTTGATCATGTCGAATGTCCGTATCTTTTTTTCACTTTTAGAACGATTTATTTTGGGCAATAATTTTATTATGTGTGTGAAGGTTCTTTATAATGACCCTTTATTATAGTGCAATTCTCACTAATGGTATTAGGTCGGATAATTTTAGTATTCTGAGGGGCAGTGGCAGGGCTGCCCTTTATCACCACTACTTTTCACATTAGAGATCGAGCCATTGGCTGAGGCTATTCAGCAAGACCCCAAAATATCTCCAGACATAGGACTAAAGTCACATAAAATTACATTGTATGCAGATGATGTTCTAATTTTCTTATCAAACCCTGCTATATCAGTGCACCACCTTATACAATGCATCAATTCATTTAGCACCTTTTCAGGTTATAAAATCACCTTTAGTAAATCAGAGGCTATGCTTCTAGGGAATCGGCAGCAGGTACCTGACACTCAGGGTGTTTTCCCTTTAAATGGTCACAGACAGGTTTTGTTTACCTTGGCATATTCATCACACCTATGTTTGATTGATTGTTCAAAGCTAACTTTACACAGTTATTTAACAAAATCAAACAGGATCTTGAGCGAAGGAGCACTCTTCCCATTTCTTGGCTTGGCTGAATATCCTCGCTCAAAATGAACATTCTTCCTTGTCTGCTCAACCCAATACAAATAATTCCAGTCATGTTTACCCAACAAATACTTAAAAAAATAAATGGCTGGTTTGTTTCTTTCATATGGAACAAAAGAAGACCCTGTATTAAAATGTCTAAGTTACAGGTTCCCAGTAGTCTAGGGGGTCTGGATTTTCCAGACATCAAAAAATATCAATTAAGTTCCTTTTTATCTTATATGGTTGACTGGGTTTGCCGGGACACTTCCTCAATTTGGCTGGACATTGAAGCTTCACAAGCAAAATGCCCTCTTATTGATTAGCTTTTCCTCAATAAGATGAATCTAGTTAAGGAATATCGTCGCAATCCAATAATGATTAATACAGTCAGGGCCTGGAGGGCGGTGCGACAAATTGAGGGCAATGCAGCAAAAATATCACCCTTCACTCCAATAACTGGCAGTCCAGATTTTCAGCCTGGCATAATGGATTCTGGATTTAAACTTTGGATTTCGAAGGGTATTTTCCATCTAGGAGATTTGTTTGATGAAGGAACGACGATGTCATTTAGTCAAATAGTACAGAAATTTAACATACCCATCAAGGATCTTTCTAGTTTCTTTCAGATAAGAGATTATATACAGAAAAACAATCATTGTTAACTGATTTCTATAGTTCTGACATAGAAAAGAGGGTGTTTTGTTCTAGGGGTGAAATCTCCATTAATGCTTTTTACAGCATCCTGAGGGAATGTTCTTGTGGAGAGGCTGAGCAACTGGCAGTAGAAATTACAGCTGAAACATGGGAAGACAGCTGTGATAATGCAAAGATTTCAGTTTGTAATAGAACTAAAGCATTGCAACTCAAAGTTCTGCATGGAGCCCATCTGACTCCAGGTTGTCCCTCAGAATTTAAGACGGGGGTTTCTCCGATGTGTTCTAAATGTAAAGTAAATACTAGAACTTTCACTCACTGCTTTTGGACTTGTCCCAAACTTCAGGAATATTGGAGTGATATTTTGGGAGAAATGGAAAAGATTCTGAAGATGGAGCTTGAACTGGACCCAATGTCTTTTCTCTTAGGCTTACCCAGCAGTCGTATTATTAATGCATATCAGAAAAAACTTTTTGCGAGGAAGAACCTTTTACTTTGCTGGACTTCTTGTTTGGCATAAATTAATCATGGAATACATTCCTTTCGACTTTTTGACATGTATGGTACATTCAAAAACAAATAGTTTTCATAAAACATGGCAACCTTTTCTGCAGTATGTAGATGTAAACCTGTCTGCTATGCTAATGAGGGCTTTTGTATAGGATGTTGTGGTGATGGATGTTGGTGTACTTTGATGGAAGTGTTCTGATAGCCGAAATCTGTGAGGGGAAGAAATGTAAATGTATCTAGAAATTAAAAGTTCTGTTATGCTGAGCAAAAAAAAAATTAAATTAAAAGATAAAAATCTTGGCAAGTATTTTGTAAAGCTGGAAGAAGGAAGTTTAGGAACCTTTGTTCCAGATCATAAAACACTAAGTGGTTAATGGGAGCTGTTAAACATCAAGTGATTAAGTTAGAAGTACAAGGTCTGATAGCAGGCCCAGTACAATAGACAGAAAAGATGCTTGTGTTTAATCCTGATTTTGGGTACTGTCTGTGGCTGTATAGATTGCTCCGACTTCCTCCCGTGAAGGTGAGCTGGGAAATTAACCGCCTGCTGTCAGTCACCCTTAGGGCAGGTAAATAATCAAAAACTTAAAAAGCATTTGAGGGAATGAGTTCCAGGGATGCAGGAAAATACGGAGTAGGAACAGGACTGATTGGATTGCTTTGCTAAAGGTCGGAATGGAAAATTGTCTTTTCCTCTTACTCAATGTCAGCAAGATGAAGGAGCTATGCACACAGAATGCTGGAGGAACTCAGCAGGCCAGGCAGTGTCTAGGAAAAGAGCTCAGTCAACGTTTCGGGCTGAATCCCTTCGGCAGGACTGGAGAAAAAGGCTGAGGAGTGGATTTAAAAGGTGGAGGCAGGGAAGAGAGAAACACAAGGTGATAGGTGAAACCTGGTTTCTCTCTCTCCCTATCTTTTAAATCTACCTCTCAGACATTTTCTCCAGTCCCGCTGAAGTGTTTCAGCCTGAAAAGTCAACTGTACTCTTTTCCTAGATGCTGCCTGTCCTGCTGAGTTCCTCCAGCGTTTTGTGTGTGTTGCTCGGATTTACAGCATCTGCAGATTTTCTCTTGTTTGAAGATGGAGAGTTGATTATTGACTTCAGGAGAAAGAAACCAAAGGCCCATGGGCCAGTCCTCATTGGAGGATCAGAGGTGGGGAGGCTCAGAAGCTTTAAATTCCTCAGTGTTATTATCTCGGAAGACCTGTCCTGGATAATTACGAAGAAAGCACAGCAACACCTCTACTTCCTTAGGAGTTTGCAAAGATTTGGCGTGACATCTAAAACTTTGATAAACATCTATAGATATGTAGTGGAGAGTATATTTTCTGGCTGCATCTGAGCCTGGTTTGGAAACACCAATGTCCTTGAAAGGAAAATCCTACAAAATGTAATGGATATGACCCCGTCCATCTTGAGTAAAGCCCTCCCCACCATTGAGCACATCGACATGAAATTGTCGCAGGAAAGTGGCATCCATAATCAGGGACCCCCACCACTCAGGCTGTACTCTCTTCTCGCTAATGCCATCAGAAATAAGGTATAGGAGCCTCAGGACTCACACCACTAGAATCAGGAATAGTTAACCACCCTTTAACCAACTTCATTTGTTCCATCATTGAAATGTTCCCATAACCAACAGACTCACTTTCAAGGACTCTTCATCTCATGTTCTTGATATTTATTGCTTGTTTATTTATTATCATTATTATTATTTCTTTCTTTTTGTATTTTCACAGTTTGTTGTCTTTTGAACATTGGTTGAGATTCCATTATGATTATTATTCTATGGATTTATTGAGTATGCCCACAAGAAAATGTATCTCTGGTGATATACGTCCTTTGATAATAAATTTACTTTAAACTTTAACAATTACATAACAGGTGTAAAGGAAAGTTTTGGGAACAGTCTCCAGAATTAATCTCTCCAAAGCAAAAGTTCCATTGATTTATTCAGTGCAGAGGTGTTCAAAACACTTGGGCTGGGGGGAGCTTCTTCGGGTCAGTGATTCAAATGAAGGCTTACTACTATTGCAAACACTTCTGCACACTTGAACCACGTACGACAAGAGATTGGCAGGCACACAGTGACATTAAATGGCATCAGAATCAGAGTCATTATCAGTGACAAATGTTGTTAAATTTGAACGATGCAAAGATATAGAATTACTATAAATTACAAAATAGACCCAGGTTAGATTTTCCAGATTTTAATGCCCAGGAACTAGAATGCTTTCCCTCACTAACTCCTCAGTAGCAGTGTATGTTCCCCTGACTCCCCTTCCTGAAGACCTTAATCGATTCCCTAGTCCTGTTGCAACTCCACTCAACCGGATGATCTATTTCACTCCTGCAAGCCGCCACATCACCATCTGAAACTCTACCAACAACAGTGAAGTCAATAGCAAATCTGTCGATGGCATTTGAGCTGTGTTTAGCCACAGTCATGTGTATATAGAGAGTAGAGCAGGAGGGTAAACATGCACTGTTGAGGTGTGTTGCGGTCGGTTGTATACTGACAATGCTCATTTGACACATTGTTCAAACATTACCACACACACTCTACCTAGCTTACAATCAACACGAATTTTAACAAGAGGCTTGGATGGTTATTAGCCTACATGCTTCCAGGTTGGGCACCTTCTTCATTGATTCCTCTGTCCCCTCCATCTTTCCCACTCATTGACCTGTCCCAACAGCTTGGTGCTCACACCATTTACCCAGGACAACCTCCCGGTCACTAAAGCGCTCCTTGGATAATATTCTCCCCTATTCCATTTCTTTGCAATTTCCACAATTACAGATGGATCTGGAAGAAAGATGAACCATCCAGTACCTACTGCAGACATTGCCTAACTTGCATCTGAAGCACCTGCTTTAAATAATAGTAGTGATCAGAATCAGGTTTAATATTACCGGCGTATGTTGTGAAATTTGTTGTCTTTGCAGCAGTACATTGCAATACATGATAACAGGAAAAGAATGTAAATTACAGGATGTATGTATGCATGTATTTTATATATATGTGTATGTGTGTGTATATATATAGTTAAATTAAATAAATAGCACAAAAATGAAGTAGAAAAGTTCTGAGGTAATGTTCATGGGTTCAATATCCGTTTCAGAAATCAAACGGCAGAGCGGAAGAAACTCTTCCTGTATCATTGAGTATATGGTTTCAGGTTCCTGTACCTTCTTGCTGATGGTAGCAATGAGAACAAGGCACGGCCTGGGTGATAGGGGTCCTTAATGATGGATGCCACTCTTTTGAGGCATTTTTCCTTGAAGATGCCCTGGATACTATGGAGGCTAGAACCCATGATGGAGCCGATAGTGTTTACAACTTACTGCAGCTTACTTTGATCCTATGCTGTGGCCCCCCTCCCCCCATACCAGGTGGTGATGTAGCCAGTTTGAATGTTCTTCATGGTACATCTGTAGATGTTTTTTGAGTGTCTTTGGTGGCATACCAAAGCTCCTCAATCTCCTAATGAAATGTAGCTGCTGTTGTGTCTTCTTTGTAGCTGCATCGATATGTTGGGTCCAGAATAAATCCTCAGAGAACTAAAATTTTCTCACCCTTTCCGCTTCTGATCTCTCCTTGAGGACTGGTGTGTGTTCCCTCCTCTTATCCTCTCTAAAGTACACAATCAATTCTTTGGTCAATCATTTTGTCCTGATGATGCTGAAAAAAGTAAACATAAACAGATTCCGCTCACCAAAAAAAATGCACGTTGAGATAGTAATAATGGATATTTGGTTTTTACATTATGCTGTTTAAATTTGAAGATACAGCTGTACACTTTCAGCTCGAGTTACTTGAATCCTAATCAGACCACTAAATAAACAGGAAAAAAAAGTTAATAAATATACAAAATTATAATGGCTACTATGTTGAACTGAAATGAAGAGTGGGTAAGTTCTCCTTCAAGGCTTTCTTTCCTTCTTAGCTTTTATATAGGAAATGCAATTCTGATCTTCTGTGAAGTTCAGATGCTGGAGCAGAACAGAAATTAAGGGAATTCTCAGTACAATCATTTGCTGCTGACGTTCTCCAAAGCTGCAGTAAATGTGGTGTGGCTGAAACTCATCACTTCAATTATTCCATTGTACTTCTCGCTGGCTTCCCACCCTCTACTAATTTGAATTCATCACAAATTTTGCAAGCATGAGGCCATTTTGCACTATTTCCTTCATCCCTTCTCTTGACCATCAGTAGCTCCTGGTTCACCCAACTTTAACATTCTTATTCTCATTCTAAAACTTCCCATAGTTTTGGCCCTCATCATTTCTGATGCTCTCTAGTACTTTAGCCATCAGACAACTCTACGTTCTCCCATTTCTGGCCACATATACTACTTTGTTCTCTTCCTTCATCACACCAACAATACAAATAGGTGGAATTTTCTTATTGAGCATCTCCAGCTAGCTCGTCCTCTTCAACAGCTGCTCTTAACTATGTCAGATTATATTCCTGTGAAGTGACTTGCAAAGTATTTAAGTAGAAATGGCTAGCTAATTGCAAGTTGTTGCTGAAAGGAGAAATGGATCTAAAGTTGCATATTGCTTAATGCTGGTTCTAATGCAGATGGTTACAGATGAAAATTATGAACTATACCAGTCTCATACTGAAGTTAATATTACTAACCAGGAATTAGCCAGTCAGTCTTGGTTAAGTTCATAATCAATTTGTTATCAACCATTAATACAAGTATGCATAGTTAGGCAGGGCTAGTTACACTTTCACAATGAGGTCAATTTCCTGGACCCAAGTTGGTTCCTAGTTGCCTGATCTGGGGGTGGGGGAGAATGTGGGGAAGCTGTAAATTTTAAGAGCTGATTGTAAAGAGAGGCTGGTAAAATCAGAGCTCAACTCTGTAAAGAGCTACGTAAAAGTGTTGGCTTTTTCTTGCAAAATAAAAATACACAAAACCTTACATACAGCAGGAATCCAAATTTCCAGTAAAGCAGTGGATTTGGTTGAGTTCAATCTAATAAATGAAATAATGTTGGAGGAGGAGGAGGAGGAGGAGGAGGAAAGGCCCAGCAGCGGTTGTACTTCCTGCGGCTCTTGAGGAAATATGGTCTGCCTCAGGAATTGCTGCTGCAGTTCTACACTGCAGTCATTGAGTCTGTCCTGTGCACCTCCATCACTGTGTGGTTTGGAGCCGCCACCAAGCAGGATAGAACCAGACTACAGCGCACAGTGAGGACTGCCGAGCGCATCATTGGAGCCTCCCTGCCCTCTATTGTGGACCTGTACTCTTCCAGGTTGAAGAAGAGGGCGGGGAACATCATAAAGGACTCCTTCCATCCTGCGCACGGACTGTTTGAACTGCTTCTGTCTGGTAAGCGCTTCAGATCCCTCCAGACTAAGACTAATAGGCACTGGAGAAGTTTTTTCCCTACTGCGGTCACTTTGCTGTACAGTTAACTGTCGGCTAACTATTACTTGGATTACACTACCTGTATGTATAATCTATATTTTCATTTATATTTATTATTATTATTGTTATGAGCAGAGAGACAACATCTGCCGGAAGTAAATTCCTTGTATGCGTACAGGTACTTGGTGATTAAAGTCTGATTCTTATTCTGATTCTGATTCTGATTCTGGATGGGCCAACAGGTGATCCCAGTTGTCATTCTCAAGAAGGATCACCACAACATTGTAGTTCTCAGTACCTGAAAGCAAATAATGAAAATGCAAGTTTGTGCAGGATATCCAGATCTAAAAGCTGCCACTGAGACATTCCACCAGGAACCACTTTTATATATTTTGTGAACGTGGTTACTGGTGTTGAGTCCAGAACAAGTCAAAGTTATCTTTTGGAAGATGGGGATGGTCTTTTTGGCCTGTTGCCATCTGTGTGGTGAAGGTGCCCTATTGATTCACATGTGCAATAGTAATTGTGATAACACCACCAAACAATAGTGCATTGATTTGCAATAGAGTAACAATCTGCTGCAGGAACTCAGCAGGCCAAGCTGCATCTGTGTGGAGATAAGGAAATATTTTTGGGTTGTGACCCTGGATTAGGAGATAACCAGTATAAACAGAGAAGTGTGGCACGTGGCCAGGTGGTTAAGGCATTGGTTTAATGATCTGAAGGTCGCTAGTTCGAGCCTTAGCTGAGGCAGCGTGTTATGTCCTTGAGCAAAACTGCGATGCCAAGCTGTTGCCCTTGCCCTTCCCTTGGACAACATCGGTGGTGTGGAGAGGGGAGACTGAAGGTCTTCCATACAACCCTGCCCAGGCCTCAGTCATCATCCAAAATCGATGGACAACCGAAGAAGAGGAACAGAGAAGGGGAACAGTGAGACAGGTTCCGAGGCGAGATTAGGAGAGGAAAGGAGGGGTGGAAGGTGACAGGCAGGTTGTATTATGTAGGGGAGGGGGTGGTGGATGTGGGAGACGGTGGCAAGTGAATGATAGAGACAGAGAAAGAGAGGGAATGAGTGGCAGGAGATGGTGAAGATTGAGGATAGTTGCTTTTGGAAACTGGTGGGTGATCAGCAGGAATATAAAGTGCTGAAATCTGGAGGTCTTAATACAAACTATTGAATTAACAGAACCGGACAAGATTTTGGGGGGGTGGGTGGGTAGAACCTATAGGCTAAATGTGCAATAAACCAGGAGGGGAAGGGGAAGGTCACAGGATGATTCGAAGGATCATACATAGTTCATTTAAAGTCTCCACCCATTTGTCCTCTCCCCCATCATCACCTCCGTTACTTGTCAGACTTCAGCACAGGTTGCCCTTTGTGTTCTTGCTCATCAAACTCCAAACTTCACAGCCCCTCCTTCGCCTTGCTCCATCTGCCTCTCATTTTTCTGTTTGCACCCATCCATTATTTACCAGCCACTGCCTCCCCTCCCCTCCCAGCCTGCTCCTGTCATATGTCTTTTATCTCACCTTAGATTTCTGTCTCACCACTTGCCTTCCCCTCTTTACTCAAATTCTAAGAGACCAGATATATAAGTATTTGAATAGACGGGCTGATTAGGGATAGTCAACATGGCTTTGTGTGTGATAGGTCATGTCTAACTAATCTTGTCGAGTTTTTTGAGGGAGTTACCAGAAAAGTTGATGAACAAAAGGCAGTGGATGTTGTCTACACGGATTTAGCAATGTCCTTGACAAAGTACCACATGGTGGACTGGTCACTTGGCATTCAGAATGAGGTAGTAAGTTGGATTCTATATTGGCTCTGCAGGAGAGCCAGAGAGTGGTAGTCGATGGCTGCCTCTCTGGAGGCTTATGACTAGTAGGGGTCAGAGTTTGTCATCCATAGAATGATCTAGATGACAATGTGAAAGACTGGATCAGCAAATTTGAGGATACATCAAGATTGGGGATGTAGCGAACAGCAAAGAAGGCTATCAAAGCATGCAGCATGATCTGGGCCAGCATGAAAAATGGGCTGAAAATGACCAATGGAACTTAATGCAGTTAAGTGTGCAGTGTTCTACTTTGGGAGGACAGACTAGGAAAGGACTTACATAGTAAATGGTAGGGCACAGAGAGTACAGTGAAACAGAGGGACCTTGTCATATAGAACCCTAAATCTTTAAAAGTGGTGTCACAGGTAGACAGGGCCATAAAGTGAGCTTTTGCTACTTGTGGCTACGTAAATCAGGGCACTGAGTACAGGAGTTTGGGTGATATGTTGAAGTTGTGTAAGAGGTTGGTGAGACCAGATCTGGAGTATTGTGTGAAATTCTGATCACCTAGCTACAGAAGTACAGAAAAAAATACAAGGATGTTGCCAGGACTGAGAACATGAGTTATAGGAAAAGGCTGAATAGATTAGGACTTTAGTCCCTGCAGAGTAGGAAGGTGAGGGGAGATTTGATAGAGGCATACAAAATTATGAGGCGTATAGACAGGGTTTTTTCCACTGATGTCAGGCAAGTCTAGAACTAGAAGTCATGGGTTAAGGGTGAAAGATGAAATGTTTAAGGGGAATGTGAGGGGTAAGTTTTCCACAAGAGTGGTGAGAGTGTAGAATGGGCCTCCGTAAGAAGTGGGGATGGACGTACCACAGAGGTTGGCTTCATCAGCAATGATGATGAGTCGGCACTGAGAGGAGGTAGAGGGATTTGTCAAATGGTGCAAGAACAACAACCTGAGCCTCACCGTGGACAAAAGAGCTGACTGTGGACTTCAGGAAGGCGCAGGTCGACTACTCTCCATTGCACATCAGTGGCTCTGCAGTGGAGAGTGAAGAGCAGTAAGTTCCTTGGAGGCACATAACAGATGATTTAACCTGAAGCCACAACACCTCCTCACTAGTTAAGAAAGCATAGCAGCACCTACGCTTGGAAGTTTGGTTGTTCATGGAGCTTGGCAAAATGTTTGCAGCCGTTTTGGCTCCAATCAAGAAGCCATCATCAGGGCACAGTTGCCGGTGTGATTTTCTCCTACTTCCAGCAGTTTAGATGCATCTCGGCGTATTACTGCCCTCCGCAGGATGTACAATTAACTACAGAATTTCAAGAAACTCAAATTCTCAAATAGAAACTAGTCGCACGTAGAAACAGAATAATAAACTTTTCAATCTGATGGTGGTTCTCTTGGTGGCCAAACAAAGATTGAATAGAAAAACAAAATACATTTAAGTCCGACAGCCACTTGAATAATATTCTTCTTTCAATTTTATATTGATTACAACTCAGCAAAACATGCTAAACTGTCTCTGGACTACCACAGTCACATAATCCAGTTGGATGTTTTCCTTTTATCTTTAAGTAATAGTGTAGCCCACAATGCCCCAACCTAAGTCTTGTTAATTTCACCATATCTCTATGATTTAAAGAGTAACAGTCTGAGACCTTTTTAACTAGTGGGTGACTAGAAAAGAAATGTCTTCCCTTTAATTCATTTTTCAAATCCTCTTGCCATTTCTTCTCTACGCCTTTTTTAATCCTATGTCTCAATTCTGCTCTGCCTAGGGGTATTCTAATTCCTACTTGCCCAGTCTGTAAGGAAGACTTTGCAATGCCATCCACAATTTCATTTCCCTCCACCCCAGCACGCCCAGGTATCCATGTAAATCTGACTTCACAACCCATCTTCCCTTCTCTAAACAAAACTAAGAGAATCTCAATAACTATGTCAGGATGAGCTTTTGATTTATTCCCTTTTATAGCCTCTAAGGCAGCAGCAGAATCTGAACAGATGATAACCCTGCATGGTCGAGAGTCTTCTATCCACCATAAGGCCCAGAGGTTTGCTAATAATTCTGTTGCAAAGACAGAAACACCATCTGAAACCTGGTGACCAATCTCAACTCCAAGTTGAGACACGTACATCCCAAATCCTGCCTTACTGCTCTCTAGGTCCACTGAGCCATCAGTAAAAATCTTCAGATAAGATCCCCATTTATTATTTAAATATTCATTTATGATCGCTGTTGAAATTGCTCTGCTTCCTTGAAGCTGAGAAAGGAGGGATAGGTCTACTTCTGGTTCTGGCAAAAGCCAAAAAGGAATGGGTGACAAGCAAATTTGGTCAGCTATGTCTTCCTCAATCAGTTTCAATTTCACAGCCCAGATATTAACCAAATCTAAAAATGGGTATCTTTTAATTTTACTTTGGCACTCCAACGTCTCCTGCAAAAGATATTTTGATAGACAGCTGTGATTGAAGCCATTTAATTTTACCCAATACTGCAGGCCCAACTTAATTTGTCTTAAATGTAGAGGCACTTCTCCCATCTCCACACAGAGCGCAGGGACTGATGTTGTTCTGAAAACTCCACAGCAGAGTCTAAGTGCTTTGGACCGCACAGTGTCTAATTTTCCAAGCACTGCCGTAGCAGCGGAACCACATGCAATTCAACCATAATCAATTACTGATCTAATCATAGCTAGATATATGAAGTACATAGTTTCCCACCTTGCTCCCCAGTCACATTCAGGAATACTTCTCATAACATTTAAAACTTTCTCACTTTCCAATTGTTTTATCTATATCAACCCTCCAAGTAAGTCTTTCATCAAACCAGACACCTAAAAACTTGAATACCTTGACCCTTTCTAAGGGAGAATCATATAGACACAATTCACAATCAGGAATCAGGAATCTTTCTTTTAAAGCCAAAAATCACATTATTTGCCCAGTTTTCAACCGATTTTAAAGTCTTTTGTACTTGCTTTAATACATACTTGACGTTTCTTCCTCTTTTCCAGATTATACCATCGTCTGCAAACAATGATTTGCCAAATCCTATCCCTACCTGCTCAAAGATATCGTTTATCATGACATTAAAAAGAACTGGACTAATGACGCTTCCTTGAGGGGTACCATTATCTATTTTAACTGACTTGGAGCTTGTTCCGCCTATTCTTACTTGAATTGTCCTTTCCTTAAGAAAATCTTTGATCCAATTAAACATTCTACCTTTAATTCCTGCATTACAGAGTTTAATTAATAAAACATCCTTCCATAGTGAGTCATATGCTCTTTCAATATCTAGAAATACAGCTACCATTACTTCTCTAATTTGAAATGCCTTTTTAATATCATGATCTAAAAGGGCAACAGATTCCACTGTTGATCTTCCAGTTCTAAAACCATTTTGATAGGCAGCAAAATGTCCCTTATTTTCTAAAAAAAAAATAAACAAGTCTGTGGGCGACCATTCGTTCCATAGTTTTACAAAGCACTGATGTTAAAGCTATAGGCTGATACGAACTAGGACCAGACACATCTTTACCTGGCTTTAAAACTGGAACTATCATCGTATGCCTCCATTCTACTGGGAATTTTCCTTCTTTCCACACTGAATTAAACAAAGCTAGCATTTCCATTAATACAAAGTCATCTAAATGCTTAAGCAATTCATAACACAGTCCATCCCTACCAGGAGAAGTGTTTGAACCAGATTGGACAGCTTCCTTCAATTCCTGAAGGGAGAAAAACAAATTCATGGAGCTGTTATCATCCAAGCTCCAGTCCAATTTCCAACTTTCCTTTAACATAACTTCCTTTCTCAAATCACCCAACTCTCCAGAACTGTGTAGTGCTTGGAACAGCTCTAAAACACATCAGCCTTTTCCTTGCTGTTTATAGTTTCAATATCTCCTTCCAGCAAAACTGGGATAGATGGTTTTCTATACATCCCTGACATTCTCTGAATGATCATCCACAGCTGCTTTATAGGTGTCTCAGGGCCCAGGGTTCCACAAAATCTTCTCTAAATATCCCTCTTTGCATTTTTAATTACTCTCCTTTTTATACTCCATAACATTATCTAACACTGGGTACTTTCTTAATTTCTTGTAAGCACTATTTCAGTTTCTTACTGCTATATCACAATCTTTATTCCACCACAGAACTAACGCTCGAGCCTTAGGTACATTCCACAGCGGAATAGTCAACTGAGCAACTTTATGAATTATAGAACAGAGGGATTCATTCCACTCATCTATGGAGCCCTTGCTATCAATCTCTTCTATTATATCCCCAGCTTTATAATGGTACTCTGTCCAACGGGCCAATGAGAAACTATACCTAGCAGCCCTCTCCTCAACTTCTACTATCAAATTTCTACCAAATCTACGTAATATAGGATAGTGATCACTTCCTAGTGTGCACCTGTCCACAACATCCCATTCCCCAATCCTGGCTAAGTTTGAGGAAGTGATTGATAAGTCTAAGTGACTACAAGTATTTTTTACAATATTAAATCTTGTAGGCCTTCCGTCGTTTCGAAGTACAATGCTGTATTTATTTAGAAGCTCCTCTACCACCACTCTATTACTATCACTACCCCACATAGGATTATGGGCATTGAGATCTCCAACCCAGATTACTGGGGATCTTACCTTATTCATAATTCCATCAAAATCTGATTATAGAAGTTAATCAAAGTTGTTTGACCATGAGGGCTCCAAATCTCCTCAGCCACAATTTCACTGTTAGATTTAAAATCAAGTCTTCTAAACTAAAGTCCTGTTTTTATGAAAGTTGTAACCCTCCACCAGATTTACCCGTTCTGTCAGCTCTCAATCTATCATACCCAGGGATCACAAAATCTAAATGAGGCTTTAACCATGTCTCCTGTATACAGATCAAATCAGGCTTATCTTTAAAAGTTCCAATAAACCTTTTAAATTCTTGACCATTTGCAATGAAACTTCTTGCATTCCATTGTAATATTAAAAACATCCAAATACTAATTATCAGCCTCTTCATTCACATAAAGCTCCCCCATACTCTCTGACCCCCAACGACTGGGAAGTATTCAGTGATTGTTTGTCTGTCATATACCCACGTAATTTTTCTGGTAAAACCTGTTTCATATCAAGGAATCTCTCTGCAGCTCCAACAACTACTTTTATCATATCTGACCTCTTGGTTGCAGTTTTAGCCCTGACCAGTATATCAACAACAAATGCCAAAAATGACTCTTTAGTCATCAACAACATGCCTGAAGGAACCGTAGTTGGAGAATGTGGAATGTGCTGACTCCCCAGCGTTCCAATCTTTTCTTTACTTATCCTCTGCTCTCTATCAACTTTCTTTACTGCCTCAGCATATGATTTTTTTGTTGGTTACTAACAACCTGAATCTGCTTTGCCTTAATAAAGTACTCACATCCTCTGAACGCCACTACACGGTCCTCCCCACAGTTACTGCATTTCGGTGCCGCTGCCTTACACGCTTTAATATCATGATCCTCTTCACATTTCACACATCTTCTTTTACCTGGACACAAACCAGCAACGTGTCCAAATCTCTGGCAATTATAACAGCGCGAGGGAGGTCTAATATATTCTCTAACTTGATAAGACGTGCTCCCAAATAGACTCTAGATGGAAGAACATCACCTGCAAAAACCAGCTGGACAGGAGAATCCCAATCACCTCCTTTTCTCAATTTTAATCGCTTCGCTTCAATCACTTGACCACCTTTAATATCGTCCAAGATTTCCTCTTCAGTCATGCCAGACCAAATAGCATACACTACCCCCCCTCACTCCCTTCCTTTCAGAGTAGTACACTCCACTTTCACAACAAATTTTCCTACCATTTTAGCACTGCTATGTTGGTCAACATCTTTGCAACAAATTTTCAGCAATCCATTATACAAAATCTTGTCCTGGTTCTCTAATGCTGCTGCCACTTTCAAAGGATTAAGGGCTCTAAATCCACCTTCCACTTCCTTCTGACCTTTCATTTTATACAGAACTACAAATTCCTCCAAGTCACCCATTTTCCTCAATGTGTTGTCCCCTATTACATCAGGTCTTTCACAATGCACCTCTTTTTTGGCTACCCTTACTTCTGGAGTATACCACAGTCTCCCACCCTCCTCCTTCAATCTCAACCCTCCCTCCCCCCTTTGCAGCCATAGGCTACAAACTAACCCTTTCAAACTACTAGGCTGAATAAAGGGGAAGAAAACAAAATAATAGAATACATAAAATTAAACAAACTGGCCAACCAAAGGTAAGGGAACCCACCACTGATCAATCATCCAAAAGACCAGTCCTGAGCCAGAACAGCCAGCCCAAGTGTGATCTTCTTCTATTTCTGGCAGTTTAGATGTACCTAGGTGTATTACAGCCCTCCGCAGCATGTACAATTAATCAGGTGTGAGCTCCTCAGAATTCCTGCTTACATACTCCCCCGGGGACCGTGTGGATATATTGACTAGATACCGTGATCTGATTGCCTGGTTCAAATCACTGAACAGTTTAGCAGAAGAAGATACAATAGGGTCTTTTAAGAGACTCCTGGATAGGTACATGGAGCTTAGAAAAATAGAGGACTATGGGTAACCCTAGGTAATTCCAAAGGTAAGAAGGACATGCTCGACACAGCTCTGTGGGCCGAAGGGCCTGTATTGTGCTGTAGGTTTTCTATGTTTCTAAGATTCTGATTGGCGAGCTTTGGCAGAGGTCAGTTGGAAGTGTTTGTCTCGCTGTCCAGATCCCGAGATTACTGGCAATTAGTTGATTACTGACATCAGTGTTTCTCTTTTCTCCGTAAGAGTTCACATACTGGATCTATGTCGATGTGTTTGTTGATGGATCCTTCTGTAGAGAACCACACTTCAGGAAATTCTCGTTCTTTTCTTGTTCTTAGGTGGGTCAAGACTCTGGCTGTCATCCAGTTGAAATGGTGTCCATCTTCATGAGCTGACACTAGCAAGAGTGAAATTCTCACAGAATTTCCCACTCGCTTCGAAAAGGCAACAATTATACCAGTGCCAAAGAAGAATAATGTGGGCTGCCTTAATGACTATCACCTGGTAGCACTCACATCAACAGTGATTAAATGATTTGAGAGGTTGGTTATGACTAGATTGAACTCCTGCCTCAGCAAGGACCTGGACCCATTGCAATTTGCCTATCATCACAATAGATCAACAGCAGACGCAATCTCCTTGGCTCTTCACACGGTTTTAGATCACCTAGGCAGCACAAACACCTACGTCAGGATGCTATTCATTGACTACAGCTCAGCATTTAATACCATCATTCCCACAATCTTGATTGAGAAGTTACTGAACCTGGGCCTCTGTATCTCCCTCTGTAATTGGATCCTTGACTTCCTAACCGGAGGACCACAGTCTGTGCAGATTGGTGATAACATATCCTCTTCGCTGACGATCAACACTGGCGCATCTCAGGGGTGTGTGCTTAGCCCACTGCTCTACTCTTTGTATACACATGACTGTGTGGCTAGGCATAGCTCAAATACCATCTACAAACTTGCTGATGATATAACCATTGTTGGTAGAATTTCAGGTGGTAACAAGAGGGCGTACAGGAGCGAGCTATGCCAACTAGTGGAATGGTGCCACAGCAACAGCCTGGCACTCAACGTCAGTAAGACAAAACAGCTAATTGTGGACTTCAGGAAGGGTAAGATGAAGGAACACATACCAATCCTCATAGATGGATCAGAAGTGGAGAGAGTGAGCAGCTTCAAGTTCCTGAGTGTCAAGATCTCTGAGGATCTAACCTGGTCCCAACATATCAATGCAGTTTTAAAGAAGGCAAGACAGCAGCTATACTTTATTAGGAGTTTGAAGAGATTTGGCATGTCAACAAATACTCTCAAAAACTTTAAAAGTTGTACCGTGGAGAGCATTCTGACAGGCTGCATCTCTGTTTGGTATGGAGGGGCTACTGCACAGGACCAAAAGAAGCTGCAGAAGGTTGTAAATCTAGTCAGCTCCATCTTGGGCACTAGCCTACAAAGCACCCAGGACATCTTTAGGGAGCGGGGTCTCAGAAAGACAGCGTCCATTATTAAAAGACCTCCAGCACCCAGGGTATGTCCTTTTCTCTCTGTTACCATCAGGTAGGAGATACAGAAGCCTGAAAGCACACACAGCGATTCAGGAACAGCTTCTTCCCCTCTGCCATCGGATTCCTAAATGAACATCGAAGCTTTAGACACTACCTCACTTTTTAAATAAACAGTATTTCTGTTTTTGCACATTTTAAATAATCTATTCAATATGTGTAATTTTGTTTATTTATTGTTTTATTTTATTTATTATTACTTTTTCTCTCTCTCTGCTAGATTATGTATTGTATTGAACTGCTGCTGCTAAGTTAACAAGTTTCACGTCACATGCCGGAGATAATAAACCTGATTCTGATTCATGGTTGACCGAATTTTCCTTTCAGCCCCAATCCCCTGCCTGCTCCCTCTATCCCCACATACCCAAGATTAATCAAGAATCTATTAACCTCTGCCTTAAATATTGAAAAAGACATGGCCTCCAAAGCTGCCTGTGGCAAAGAATTCCATATTCACCACTGTCTGGCTGAAGAAATTCCTCATTTCCATTCTAAATGTGGCTGTGTCCTCTGGTATTAGACTTTCCCACCTTAAGAAACATCCTCTCCACATCCACTTTATTAGTCACCATTCAATAGATTTAGAAACATAGAAAACATATAGCACAATACAGGCCCACAAAGCCATGCCGAATATGTCCCTACCTTAAAACTACCTAGGCTTTACCCATAGTCAACTTTTCCTTCACTACATTGGTGCTGCTTCCTGCACCCATACTGAGTCATCAATTTCATCGACTTTGCCTCTAACTTCCACCCAGCCCTCAAATTCACTTCTCTCCCCTTTCTTCATCTCTCGGTCTCCATCTCTGGAGGCAGACTGTCCACTGACATCTTCTATAAACCCACAGACTCTCATAACTACCTCGATTATACCTCTTCCCACCCTGCCAAATGCAAAAATGCTATTCCCTATTCCCAGTTCCTCCGTCTCTACCACATCTGCTCACAGGATGAAGCTTCCCGTTCCAGGACATCTCAAATGTCCTCTTTCTTTAAGAATCGTGGTTTCCCTTCTGCCATCATCAATGATGCCCTCACCCGCATCTCCTCCATTTCCCACACTTCAGCCCTCACCCCATCCTCCTGTCACCACAACAGGGACTGAGTTCCCCTTGTCCTCATCTGCCACCCACCAGCCTCCGGATCCAGCATATTATCCTCCGTAACTTCTGCCACCTTCAACAGGACCCCACCAGTAAGCACATCTTTCCCTCTCTACCTCTCTCCACTTTCCGTAGGGTTCGTTCCCTCCGAGACTGCCTGGTCCACACGTCCCTCCCGATAGATCTCCCACCTGGCACTTATCCCTGTAAGCTAAGTGCTACACCTGTCCCTACACCTCCTCTCTTACCCCCATTCAGGGCCCCAAACAGTCCTTCCAGGTGAGACAACACTTCACTTGTGAGTCTGTTGGGGTAATCTATTGCATCCGGTGCTCCTGGTGTGGCCTCCTCTACATTGGCGAGACCCGACACAGATTGGGGGACCGCTTCGTCAAGTACCTCCGCTCCGTCCGTCACAACAGACAGGATCTCCCGGTTGCCACCCATTTCAACTCTGCTTCACATTCCCATTCGGATATGTCCATACATGGCCTCCTCTACTGCCATGATAAGGCCAAACTCAGGTTGGTGGAGCAACACCTCATATACCGTCTGGGTAGCCTCCAGCCCCCTGGCATGAACATTGAATTCTCCAACTTCCGGTAATTCTCTCCCCCTCCCTTCCCCCATCCCAGTTTCACTTTGCCTCCTCCTCCAGCTGCCTATCACCTCTCTCATGATTCTGCCGCCTTCTACTACACAGTGCTTTCACCTTACATTCCTTCTTCAACTTTCCTGCCTATCCCCTCCCCCACCCCTTGATCTTTCCTCTTATTTATTTTTCACCTGGCACCTACCAGCCTTCTCCTTCCCACCATCCCTCTTCAGTCCTGACGAAGGGTCTTGGCCCGAAACGTTGACTGTTCGTTTCCACGGATGCTGCCCGACTTGCTGAGTTCCTCCAGCGTATTGTCTTTTCTATAGCCCTCTATTTTTCCAAGCTCTATGTAGCCAGCCAGGAGTCTCTTAAAAGACCCTATTGTTTCCCTCTCCACCACCACCACTGGCAGCCCATTCCACGCACTGAGATCACCCCGCATTCTTCTGAATTCTAGTGAACACAGGCCCAGAGCCATCAAAAGCTTTTCATATGACAAGCCATTCAATCCTGGAATCATTTTTGTGAAACTCCTTTGAACCCTCTCCAGTTTCAGCATTTCTTTTCTAAGGGGCCCATAACTACTCACAATACTCCAAGTGAGGCCTCAGCAGTGCCTTATAAGGTATCAACATTACATCCTTGCTTTTTGATTCTAGTAATTCCTGAAAGATCATTACTAATGCTTCCACAATCTCTTCAGCCTCGTCTTTCAGAACTCTGGGTGTACACCATCTGGTCCAGGTGAGTTAACTACCTCCAAACCTTTCAGTTTGCCAAGAACCTTCTCATTAGTAATGTAACTTCACACGCTTCATGACCTGACACCTGGAGGTTCCACCGTACTGCTCATCTCTTTCAGTGAAGTCCAATATCCACTCTCACCTTTCTTTTACACTTCATGTATCTGAAGAAACTTCTAGTATCCTCCAATATTTTTGGCTAGCTTACATTTGTATTCGATCTTTACCTTCTGTTGGTTTTTAAGCTTCCCAATCCTCCTTAACTTACCACTAATTTTTTCTCTATTATACACCCTCTCTGGGTTTTATACTGGCTTTGACTTTTCTTGTTAACCAGAGTTATGACATCTTTCCTTTAGCATACTTCTTCCTCTGTGGGATGTTTATACCCTTTGCCTTCTGAATTGCTTCCAGAAATTCCAGCTATTGCTGCTCTACTGTCATCCCTGCTAGTGTTCTTTTCCAATCAGGTCAGCCAACTCCTCTCTCATGATTCTGTAAATTCTCTTTACTCCACTGTAATACTGATAAATCTGACTTTAGCTTCTCCTCAAATTTAAGGGTTAATTCAATCACATTATGATCACTTGCCACTAAGGGTTCTTTTACCTTAAGGTGTCAAATCAATTCTGGTTCATTGCTCAACATCCAATCCATAATAGTTGATCCCTTAATAGGTTCAACCATGAGCTGCTCTAAAAAGCCATCTTGTAGGCAAACTGGAAATTCCCCCTCCAGTAATCCAGCATCAACTTCATTTTCCTAATCTATTGAAACTCCCCCATGGCTAATGTAGTATGCTAATGTAGTATTACCCATTTGGCATTTTCCATCTCCTGTTGCAATTTGTAGACTATATCCTTATGACAGTTTGGAGGTCTGTTTACAACTCCCATGAAGATCTTTTTACTCTTGCAGTTCCTTAGCTCCGTCCACAAAGATTCAACACCTTCTGACCCTATGTCACCTCTTTCCAATGATTTGATTTCATTTTTTTTAACCAACAAAGCAACGCTGCCCCCTGACTTCTTGTTCTTTCAATGTAATGTGCAATCTTGGACATTAAGCTCCCAGCTATAATCTTCTTTAAGTTCACCATACCTGCCAAACTGTAACTGTGCTACAAGTTCATCCAGCTTATTCCATGTACTGTGTGCATTCAAATAAAAGACCTTGAGTCCTAGTTCCACCTTTTTCAATTTTGTTCGCTTTTCACATTGCAGCTCATCCTGTTGACTGCAATTTCGCCCTATCAACAGCCTCTCTTCATTACACATTGCCTCTTTTTGTAAACCAGCTACCTCATCTACAGCACCATCATCCGCTTTTCCTACAATACTTATTGCACTGAAATATATGCAGCTCAAGACATGAGTTGCACCACACTCAACCTTTTGATTACCATCTGCTTCCCATCCCCCTGCAACCCTAGTTTAAATCTCACCATGCAGTATTAACAAATCTTCCCGTTAGGATATTAGTCCCCCACCAATTCAGGTGTAAACTATCCCTTCTGTACAGGTCCCACCTTCCCTGGAAGAGAGCCCAATGATCCAAAAATCTTATCACCTCCCTCCTCCACCAACTCCTTAACCACGTATTAAACTCGATAATCTTCCTAGTTCTGCCCTCACTAGCATGTGGCACTGGTAGCAACTCCGAGAACACAACCCTGGTGGTCCTGCCCTTTAACTTAGCACCTAACTCCCCGAACTCTCTGTGCAGAACCTCGTCACTCATCCTACCAATGTCATTGGCACCTAGATGGACCACAACTTCTGGCTGTTTACCCTCCCACTGAAGAATGCTCAGGACTCAACTGAGATATCCCAGACCCTGGCACCCAGAAGGCAACATACCATCTGGGAATCTCATTCTCATCCACAGAACCTCCTGCCATTCTCCTAACTAATGAATCCCCTATCACCACAGTGTGCCTCATCTTCCCCTTTACCTTGAGTCACAGAGGCAGACTCTATGCCAGAGACCCAACTACATTCGCAACACTACCCCCCAACCTGCCAAAATTTTCCAAAGTGTTTTTGAGGGGGATGGCCACAGTGGTACTCTGCATTGGCTCCTTAATCCCTTTCTCCTTCATGACTGTCACCCACTTTCCTGTGTCCTGCACCTTGGGTGTAACTTACCTCCCTATATGTCCTATCTATACCCCTTAGTCTCCCAAATTATCCGGAGCTCATTCAGTTCCAGCTCCAACTCCTTAACGTGGATTGTTAAAACCCTCAGCAGGATGCACTTCTTGCATTTGTCGTTGTCAGGGACACTGGAGGTCATATTGAGGTTGCACAGTAATAAGATTTCTCTCTGCAACAATACCAAATTGACTGCTTGGTTAACTTGTGGACCTCAGTAGTTTAAGGTTTCTATTTCAACTAAAAACAGAAATTCAAATAAAAATCTGTAGATGTGTATGTGAAGAAATAAATGATAGAAAATTTTGGGAGAATGATATAATTAACGCATGGAACAAAGTTAAGACTACAAAGCGACAGAGCAAGTATACATCATACATTTATTAAATCAACAACCCTCTCAACTTCAAAATTGGGCACAGGGATTAAAAATAAAAATTCATTGCACTACTTAGTAAAGCATTACTAGTAACTTCCATAAAAAATGTACAAATTTTGTTAAAAATTTATCAAGCTTTCAAATGATTTGGTTACAGATAGATTTATAATACAATGCTGAAAACTACTTGTCATGTTAAATGATAGAATATATGAATTATTTAATGAAATGCTCAAATGTTTCCAACAAAATTAATTTGTTTTTACTGATTCACCAGCAACTTTTAAATATATAGTGGCAAATGAGGTAACTGTATATGTACCAAAGAAAGATCCCACTCAGAAAATGTCTATTAAGACCTAAGGATGACCCAGATTGTGTGTGCTTCAGGTTTAGCTTCCCCTTGAAATTCAGGCTGCTGTTGAAACCCCAATTCCAACATGACACTTTAAGACATTGCACTGAATATTGCTGAATTTAGAATATACTTGTATTTTTTTTAAAAAAAAAGGATCAGTATGGCAAACCTTCTGAATTTTAACAGTCTAGTTTTACACTGTTGGTTTTTTGATATAATAACCAAAACCTGGGATATCACTAGGTCTTTGGGATTTGTTTACAATTAACTTAAGTTTTAAACTGTTCACCAAAAACTCATGCAAAACATAAAATGATGAGCTAGACACATTGATAAACTAAATACTTGTGGGGTTAACCAACACAACAAATCCTACTGCAAGTTGTTGCTTCTCTTACATCATACAGACTGTGGCATTGAATACATAAATGCGCATTACGGTTCATGGCAGTAATAGCTCAGCATGAATCCCCATTCCCACCCACACCAACCCCAGCTGGGCAGAAGCAGCTACGGCCAGTATGAGTTTGTTTGAATCACATGCACATGTACTTAAACACACTGACCACAGAAAGCAAAGTCTGCACACATCTGCCCTACAGTCTCCATGCAAACATAAGAAACATTTAAAAAGTGGTTAAGTATTAAGAGTGCAACAATTAACTTTGCCAATAACCAGACCTAACTGTTACTTTGCTTCCTTTCCAACTCCAATTTCCATATGCAAATTAAATGAAAGCTATTCCCTCCAAATAAAAAAATTCTGATCCTATCTCATTAACTCTGACATATGATTGTTTTAATTAATTATGATGGCACATCAGTAATTAACCTAAATATTGTCATTCAAATAATGCTGTGTTCAGCATCTGCAACTGTTTCAGCATTATAGTTACTGGTCATTATATGCACTAAACCTGATTTGAAGCTGGTACAAATAATTTTAGGAACTAGTAATCTTACTAAGGAAAAAGTGTCACATAGTGTCTGTGTACATTCTGGTGCATGGCACTAAAAATGCCCTTTAGTATAATGCCATGGAACATTTGGTACTACTGTAATGAATGTACACTATCACTAACCAAAATCTCAACTAAACTTCAATTTTGTTTTAAAGGTCTATTCAAGATCTTTCAATCAGAAATGTAGAAGTTACATTTTGAAAGAACAGAAGTTACTCTGTTCTTTAAGTGTTCTAATGAAAACTATTTATGCCATGAAGTTTTAAATGTTTCCAATCTAAATGCTATGGCTTTAAAATTGTGCATGTTAATATCACTACACAAATACTTTGTAGGCTGAATAATATTAAATCCAGTATTCCTAAAAGGCCCATATCCACAATTTCTCTTCCATGATCCTTAAATAATTTAAAGGAGAAAAACTTGTCCAGAACACTTTAAATATTCAGAAATTTAATTCACCTTGATTATAATTTACAAATTCTTCATGCAATATTTACAATCTTTGGCTATGCTTTTTCTCATCTTGCTTCCACTGAAGAATTACACATTGCATTTGGCATGATGAGGAAGTCATGATGAAAAAAGTATTTGTTGTACAGATGTAACTGAATAGTAATAATGATAGCATCTGTAAGCTTCCAAGTCTGGGCCGTTTAGAAGTACTGGATAAACTTTAGGAAACAACCTTCAAATCAAGATCATTAACAAATCTGTGAAAAAGTAATAACAGTTGCTAGGATCTGGTATGCATTTGTAACTTGATTATATTTTGTTTGTATATCTTACACTAATACTCCACCATAAAGGCTTGGAGAAAAGAACTCAGGTACTTGCACAAAATCCATAAATCTGCATTTAGTTATGACTACATGTAATGTCAAAATCCAGAAATAAATATTGGTTTCAGTTTTTTTTTAAGACCGGAAAAAATAACCAGGTAGGAAATGAAAATGTGTTCCTATTCTGTGCCCATTATAAGTAACAAACATTTATAGGCCAGGTCTGGTCTGTGGCAACACCAGACTCTCAATTCATCCCAACAATTCATCTAAAACATAAATTGTCTGGTGTACATTTGACCATTAAATAATTACAATAAATCACAAGTTGCATCCTATAATGAAAGTTTCCAAAGCAACTGATTACAATCTTTGTTTCAATCAAATATTAAGTCAATTTTTATTAGCAAAAATGTTAAAAATCTACAAGAATAGTCAATAAAGATTTAAATGACCGAGTCCATTACAATATTGAAGGATCAAAGAAAAATAAAATTTCTTCGACCCAAGTCTGCTTTAGTATTTCTCCAAACGTTATTATTCAGCAGCTATTTAATACTATAAAAATAGTAATTCTGCAATATTGTTTTAAAAAATTTGCTAAAAATTGTTTTGAATACTTCAACTGTTGATTATATTTGTTACCATATAGACCTAACAACTGCTCAGCGCTTTCCTACTAATTTTAAATGAAAGTCCCAAGCTCTGTGACTTGGGCTCTTACATATAAATAATTTTACTGACGTTAATTTGTAGATACTGGAAAGTAACTGCTTAACCTGACAGAAAATTATTTTAGAGGAGTGACTAGAGAAATAACCAAAATACTTCAGATGGAGTACATTTTATTTGATATTACTGTGGAAAGTTGGAGCCAAAGGCAGCAGGTTGCAACATGGAAATATTCATTACGATCAGAAAGTGGAGAAATTTATTTTCTTTTTATTTAAGGTAGCAAAATAACTGGGAAAAAAAAACTAGGTTAGGTCTTAAGGTGCTTTATAGGAGTATTTTGCACAATGCATGGCCCATATTATTAGACTGGCCAATATTTTCAGAAACATATTATACTGTACAACACCCAGCTTCCACACCCCTCTATCGTTCTGCTTACACAATTTACATTCATTGTACTGTACATCACAGGTCAGCAAAGTATTTCACTCATCTACTACTTTGGTAGTCTGGGTTACAATACTGTATACCATATTACAGATCAAAATCTTCTTTTGCTATTCATTTAGATGTGGGTGTTTTATCATATGCTCTTTTAATATGCCATTATGCAATACTGAGGGGCAACTGGCTGATAAAATTTTCATAATTGCTGCACCCTTAACTTACAGTGTGCAACTGCAAACAGAAAGAAACAAACCAGTGTACAGTACTAGTACTGTATAAATAACAACTATATATTTCAGCATAATTAAGACTACACACATACAACTCACATCATGCCAGTACTTAAGTTCATCTTGACAAAGTACATGTGGCTAGAATACTTGCACACCTACAATCACTCTCACTCACAGTACCTGAAGGCTCTATAAGGTAGACTGCTAAAATTGTTGAACTACCTTTATATATATTTTTATATATATAATATATATAATACACACACATATACATGTGTGTGTATAAATATATAAAAGCACACATGCTAAAAGATCACATCCACTGTAATCCTGCAGCAATACCCGGAATGATCACACAAAAAAAACAGGGAATGTTAGTGCACACACAAATTAAGCAGAAAAAAATTCTTTGGAGTTCCAATCACACTGTTAGTATAACAATCCCATAATTGTTCAATGTGAAGACTATATAAGCTTTATAAATCATTAAATCACACAGTGCAAAGGGAGGTCAAATAACTGCATCACATCATGACCCTTAATGTAAAGGGAAGGCTGGAAGCCACAATAGGCATGTTCAATGGATAGTTCATTCATATGCAAGAGGGAAAACCCAAATTTGTGCTACTAAGCTGGTCTCATTCCGAATCACGGTGAACTTCTGATGCATCAGCTCGACAAATTGGACATGTACGATTTGCCTGTTGATGAGAAAAAAATCATGACTTATAAATCAGAATTACATTTGAGAAAGCAATGTGTAATACATAAAGAATGCCGCTAATCAGACTCCGTGAATGCTGGTTCAAATACCTGCACTTCCATACAAAGCGATTTAATACAGATCATGAATATGAAGCAGGTTTAGATTTTCTTTTCATAAATACATCAAAAACTCAGTTTTGTAATATTTTTATAAAAGATTTATATTACATACTTCACTGGTATGTTAATGTAATCATGCCTGTTTATTCTTACTTTAAATAGTCTGTTAAGTTTGTATAATATTCTTCTGACAAATGCTCATGGCAGTTATAAAGATATACATTAAAATAAATTATTACAGACTTTGTTAAATATAGAGTTAACAATAAAGGTATTTAGAGTATAGCTAGCAAAAACTATTATAAATAATCCACGTTATGTCACATTATTTCACCACCTTGCATTATAAAATCATAATTTCAAATTATGAAAACAATTTAGAGAGTGAGACAAGTCCAAGCCCATGATTACAAAGTCAGTTTACCTTCAACCATTTATCGACACACTTGGCATGAAACTCATGGTTGCAGGGTAAGACTCTAAGTAGTTGCCTTGACTCAAAATCACACATGCACACAACACATCTGTGTAAAACAATGGGGAAAAAAGTTATTGCAGATTGAGTATGCACCAACAAATTAAGCAACAGAAGTTTCAACCTTGGGAACTGCATTTACTTGCTTTAAAAAGGAGTCACGAGGTACCTTCTAATTTCTGATGTCACCTATCATACACAATTCTGGTCTTAATTTACTTTCTATGAAGACTGTGTACCCACCCCCCCCCCCCACCTCTTGTCTGTCATTTGCCAACAACTCTGGCATTTCCCCATTTGTTAGTTCACTTTCCCAACAAGTCTCCTACATAACTCCACCCACCCCATCTGATTCCTGAAGTTTCCAGTTCTTGCTTCCCCTATTTAACAACTGTCAACTCAATAAGTGGAAAATAGAAGGAAATAATATGAGGTCCTGCCACTAAATTCAGTCCCATCCCTATGTTCTCAGTTTTGATGCATTCTCCAGTTCCTTATAGATGCCTTTAGATTCTCCATATAAGTATCAAGGTCATATTTTAACCCGCATTTCCAAGAGGAAAAAAAATCTTATTATTATTCAAAGAGATTTCTGCTATATAGAAATTTTGCATTAATCATGATATTGAATTGAGAAAATGAAACCAATTCTCTCAGGACTTTCCAAATTTTCTTAGTTCTTAGTTGAAGAGTTAAAAGCAATGCCCAGTCTCACAGCAAGTTACATCATATATACTTACAATGTTTGCTCTGACTGGTGGTTGTTAGGATTAAATCTATATGATGGAAGTTGTTCAATGTCTGCTTTTGAAAGTCCCCGTGGTTTTGCTTCTCCCAGTCTTTCTGCCAGGTTAAGGAGTGCCTTTATTGAAGCAAACAAGTTCAATTATTCACTACCTTGAGCTAAATGCTAACTTTTAGCTCTTAACCAATATTATACATGCCTAATTCTTAAGAACTTGTTGTTATGCAACTATGGAAACATTTGTAGCTGTAATGCACTTAAGATTTTTCTTGCGTTTAAACTGATATTTCAAACAGGTTTATCATTTTCTGTTTTATAACTTGCCAAATATTTATTTAGAGGTTGCTTAGACAGAATCCTGTATATTAATCTCAAAACATTTTTCAAAGCCTTAAAAACAATTGTAAAATGCAGCAATTATCCTACATCCTTAAAGGCAAAAAACTTCTCTAACATCTTCCCAAGTATAGTAATGATACAAGCAGGTGATACAAGAAAATCTGCACACACCAGTTATTTTACCAGCCATTTGTAAGGATGGATCCTCAAGAACACTGAAGTGATTATACTCGTCTCGGAACCTATTAGATATTGTTTTTAACCATTTCTTTTAACTGTGGAGAAACCTATTAACATCATGCATTGCTTTGCATACTAACTTCACTAATCTAGAACACCCAGGCTCAATTGAAAAGATAACCTGATAGTAAATACACACACTGTTGAAAATAGATTTTGATTTTGTTTCAAATTATTATTTTGAAAGGCCAAAAAACCTTTCTAGATATTTCAAACTCATCGTTTTAAATTCCTTGGAACATTTTCAACATTATTCAGTGGTTTCTTTGATAATGTTATAAATCTTACTACACTTCTTCCATTTAAGTTTTAACTTAAGTTTAATTTAACACCAGATCTCTGCTTTTTGTTTTCCCTTTTTTAAGAAAGTAATACACTTTGTTTTTATATCCACATCATAATTCTCTGGAGCCTGCTTTTGTTCCTATGCAAAGTTGCCTTAAAACATACTCCAGCATCTTGCTGACCCTCTTTAAGTGAAAATGTCCAACACTTCACTTTTAAAAACAAACCTAAACTATGATTAAGATCATTATTCCTCAGCTGTTCTTTGCTCCTGTACGTCATTTTGCTATATTTTTCATAATTAAATTAAGCAAAGTATTCCATTTTTCTGGACTATTAGGAACATAGGAAATAATGGTTGAGGATTTAAAAATAACTTCTACATTTTTTTTTGTAATTCAAATTTTTATTATTTATTCTTATTTTACAAAGCAGCAGAGTATATCATAGAGCCTCACTTCTACATTCTTTACCTTTATCCCAGTACACCTGGGATAATTAAAAATTATCCTACTTTAGTACTCAAGTTATTCTTACAGATTTTATCTCTAAACTTGAAGATACACCCTCCCAGCCCTATTGTTCAATAGTCTGCAATATATGTAAAGAACTACATCATTCCAATTCCTCGTTAAACACCACCTTGTAAGGATAGGTGAAATGTAACCCTTACACCCACATCATAAAATCTTCCCCCAAAACTTCTGCCTAGCAGCATTCTACCATTTCATATTTCTGTTGAAGTGGTAAAATAGTACCACTATCCTTTCAGAACCTAAAGTACACCATACTTCTGCACATTAATGCTCCTCCCGCCACAACTTTGTGTTGACTACTTTTCAGTTACATGTTCATCGTGACCTGTTGTTTACGTAACACTTGACCCATTCATGGTTTTTTCCCCATGTTATATGCTTTGTACTTCTATCTTTAACAATTTAAAGCCTCCATTTCAGCTTTTCTTTCTGTTAATGTACTAATTATTTTCACAAAACCATCTACATTTCTAAAACTTTCCTAAATTTGTTCTCAGGAGAATTGGAGGTTAGGAATTTATTCCCTCAAGTACAGTGGAATGACGGAAGATCGTATAGAAATATACCAAATTATGAGAGGTACAGATAGCGAACGCATGCAGGACCCTTTAGATTGGGTGAGACTAGAATTAGAGGTCATGGGTTTAGGGTGAAAGGTGAAATAATTATGGGGAAATTTTTTCAGTCAGAGGGTGGTGCAGATGTGGAATAGGCTGCCAGTGGAAGTGGTAGATGTGGGTTCAATTGTAACATTAGGGAAAGTTTGGGTAAGTACACGGATGGGAGGGTATGGAGGGATACAGTTCATCTGCAGGTAATTGGAACTAAGCTGATTTCATGTTGGTATGGACTAGACGAGTCAAGGGGGGGTCTGTTTCAGTGCGCTAGTAGTCTATGATTAACCATTTAATCTCTAACAAGATTTTACACTAGTACATTAAAAATACTTTGAAATTTCCCCATATTCAAATGTTCACATTGCCAGAAATTGATGCCATTTCAGATCCAGTGTAAATGTAGATGTCCCCTGTTCTAATACTAATCCTGTTTGCTACCAGATCCCAGCCTAATTTGATCTTATAGACAAGACATTTTCTTTTCTCCACATCCTTTAAATGATAATAATTCACCACAACTTCCTTGGTTTCGGCAAATGTACATTATACTAACCTCATAATTTTCCACCTCACCATCCTCCACATCCAATTCCAAACTAAAAGCTGGTCCCACCGTGGGTGGCACTGGAAGCATTGACCTGCAAAGAACAATCAGGTCTTGAGTTTGAAAGATTAAAGTACCACTTTCTATATGTAACAGGATTTATAAAAGTGAGACATATATTGGAGGGTTTCATTTAAATACATCAATAATATTCAATATTAATTATGGGAACCAAGAAAAGCCTACTGAAATACATTTTCCATCAAAAAGAACAATGGCTCACAATTCATGCACATAAATATTTACATACCTGGATTATATTAAAATATTTCTCACTCAGATGATTTTTAAGTTTCTTTACCGGGTTTCAATCTAGCAAATCATTAGGATAATGTCACTGTGTCTAAGGCTAATGGACCAAAAACCTAGATATCAGTATTTTGGATCTTTACATTATTAAAATCTGATAAAACTGGGAAATCTAGGGGACATGAATTTCACCTATTAAAAGTGGGAACTAAGTGGACATTATGCAGCTCTTTATTTCTTGGAGAGTGGCGTGCCTTTAGAAAGCACTGCTGGCTGATGCATAATTTGCAAACGATACACATCCTTTATGGGCCAGTTAACTATTGAGATCACATCAATTATTAAATGATATGACGATTTATTTCATTCTATTGAAGATGGGTGAGTGGGGATTAGATGGATTCCCTGTGAATGTTATTTTATTATTAGTATTAGATTTTCATGTACTGTTTCTGAAATTATCTACTGTCTAAGCTGAATTGCCTCTGAGCAGATTGGCTTGCTAGGAAACAACCACACTCTTGTGGATTTGCAGTTGCAATAAGCCAGAACAGCAAGGATGGCAGGTTTCCTCCTTTGACAAATATTAGTGAACTAGATGGGTTTCTAGTAACAATACGATCACTATTACTCAGATTAACGTTTATAAAAGAAAGAATCAAGATTTAATCAATCAAATTTAAAATGCACATCTGCCAAGATGGGATTTGAACACTAAGCTATTAGCATTCTTCAGTAAATATCATAAAAGCTTGATCTTCTGCAATTCTCAGATGTGAGAGAATGATTACACGAAAACCTCTCAAATTGATAAATAGTTTACAGGCTCAGGATTAAGACAAGCACAGACCAAGGAATACAAGGGAAGAGGGAGGAGAAATAGATTAGGATTCCCAGTCCTGATCAGGAGCTTCCAAACAGAATTGTGTAAAATATTGACCAAAATAACATTAGGCTAGGAATATTTCATTTTTCTGTCAACATGCTCCTAACATTTTACCAAGTGAAAAGATCAATCGATCAATGGAAAAAGGGAAGGTTTGTATAAAAATTATGTACAGAGTGCTGTGTTTTAACACTATATTCCTATAAAAGCCAGTCAATTGCAGAGAGAAAGGAAGTAAATTAATTATATATTTAGAGAGATAAAAAACATTGTATATAATTAGAAAAACTGAAGCACAGACTATAAATACGATGTTTATTCATTGTAGCTTTTGTGCCCTTGAACAACACTGTGCAATTGGTATAGCATGATAATAACTTTGTACAACAGTTATGAATAAGCTTGGTGTTATCACTTCGTCTGAAACAGAGATCGTGATCAAGTCACAATCCAGAAATCTGAACGTGATATGTAGAGTGATATTTTAGAGTGCTACCTTCATCAAATGAAATTATAAATTAAGCCACAGATCCCATCAGGTAACAATTCCATGACCCTACTTCAAAGAAGAGGTGAGAAATTTCTTCATATTGGCTACACGCATAGAAATCAAGACATGATTACCATTTGGTAATCAGCCCAAACCACCAGGTTAATTATCTGGAGTAAATTACTTTATTCAATTGCCAGATCTCAACTTCTGTATTTAAAAATCAAGAAGAAATTCTATCCTTTCATAGCAGAAAGTATCTACTCTTCAAGTTTCCACCCTAGAGAGGGAGGAGCTGAAGCAGAAAACACACTAGGTAATTTTAATAATTGCAGGAAAATATTACAGCAAGTAACAAAGCTACTGTTAAAATCTTGGTATGAAGGGTTTACAAAACATACAATAAATATTTCTGATAAAAGTGAAGAAAACTTAGAGGTATAAATGGGCTCATTATAGTTCCACGGTATAAAAATTTAGTAAACATTACAGTAGAATCTTTATAGAACAGTAGAAAAAATTAGAACACAACTTATTAAGAGCTTTTAATGTCTTTCAAAACCCCATGAAGCAGGACGTATTTCCAGGGGACTAGCTAGTCTTCAATTTCATTAGACTGCTTGCTACTTTTTCCTCCAGGGATAGAAACTGTTTCAAGGTTCTTCTTTCCTTTTGCCCATGGATTTGGTTTTCTATCATTATTGATATTTGGACTCATTGGAATTAAGCTGGTCCATATGATTGCACTGAACCTCTATTAGATATAAATAGTTACAAATATTTTATTCTACTGTCAGGAGTGAAAAACAGAAACTGCTCCATATAATGTTCTTGTCTCCTAATGCTTTCTATTATTCCTAAGTAAACATGTTCAAATCTTACTAAAGCAGACAGGAAATTCAAAATAGAATGAAAAGCTAACACCTGTAATGGTAAATATGAAATAACCAGAATGTAATAAAATTCCATCTAGTTCACCAATGTGCAAGACAGAATGCAGCTAAGTAAATAAGAGTGACATTAAATTGAAAAAGGCAGATGTTGAAAATAGATTAGGAACATATTTAAAACAAGAGGTTGAATCATGAAAAAGACTAACATAATAAGCTGGGAAGAAATATAAAAACAGACAGTGAAAGCTTCTATTAGATGGTTAAACTTCAGTCCTTCAGACACTGAACAAACATTTCAAGGAACACAATAAAAGCAAGTCAATAATAGAGGACAGTTCACATGCAAAAGAGAGATATAGAACCCTAAACAAATACTACTGCTAAAAGGTAAATACAATGAAGGGACTAAAGGCTAAAAAGATCCCTGGAAATGATGGCCTGCAAAGGGTCAAGGAATTGCTGCATCAGTCACTATGTTCCAAAAATTACTTAATTCTGGAAAGGTTCCAGCATAATTCCCTTAATCAAGAAGGGATGCAGGAAGGACAAAGGTATCAGCTTAACAAATGGAAAATGCTAGCATTCAGTATTTAAGGCAGCAGTAGGACATGCAGAAAATAATCATCAAGCAAAGTCAACATGGCTTTATGACTACCTGCAACAAGACTTCCTTGAGATTAACATGGATTAAAGGGGAAAGGGGAACAAGTAGATGCAATTTTACTTTCATTTCCAGAAGATCATTGTTAGAGCGCTGCACTGAGGCCAATATACTACATGAACAGCATTGGTGAACAGGAAGGAGAGTTAATTCATTTACTGGTTGGCAAACTGTACCTGATGGGGTGCTATTGGGGTCTCGATGTTATAATCTATATGACAGATTACGTAGTGAAATGTATTTTTAACCAAATTTGCTAATTAATGATACATCCTTAGAACTACAGAAGTGACCATTGCCTGACTGAGTCTGTACCATCACTCAGTTCAATTCCCACCTATCTCACAGCAACTTTTTATCCCACGTTCCCTTGAATTCCATATTCTCTTCAACTCCACAACCATCTCCAATTCTATTGTCATTAACTACACTTGTGGCAACTTATATTAACTAAATTATTCATGAAAATACCTTTGGGACTTGGGAGCATGGAGATTAAACTCTACACAGACAGTGCACAACATCAAGGATTTAAACCAGGTCGTTGGTGCTATGTGTCTTGATGACAGTTGGGAAAATGCAAAGTGTCTCCAAAGTGAGTGGGGAATAATTTAATGTGGGGAATGAGAGGTATTTCACTTTGGTAGGAAAAAGAATATTGTCTAAATGGAGAAAAATTGCATGAACCACAACACAAATATGTTTGTGCAGCAAGCAAAAGGAAATCTGACCTTTATTGCAGAGGATGAAGTACAGATTGGCTGTAGGCAAAGGCAGTAGCAGAAGATGAGAACTAACATGAGTAAATCTGCGTGACCACTTCCTCAGCAATCTACCTTTCAGAGTTATAGGGCAGAGTTACAGTAGTGCAATCATGTGAAAACCAAGTACCATATTCACGTCTGTGCAGAATGAACTGTGTGTTAACAGGATACATTTAGAACCAATCTGCTAACCCAAAACAGGGCAGCTATTAGACACTTTGGGCCTAGAGGGGCAACAGAATTGTATTCTGCCATAACCTTTAATTTCATGGATCAGTTTATTCCTCATTTTACCAACATCAAGCAACTAATCTGGGTTTCATGGGAGCTATATTAAAAAAAAGCATGTCATCAGGCATGCTACAAAAATCAGCTGACAACATGGACTAAAATGCTCTCTAAAAAGCAGCATGTTATTGAGAGAACTAGCAATCCCACAATCAATGTAAACTCAACTGAAGCAGCTACATGAATGCTACGATTACAGAACAGGTCTCAGACTGGGTACCTCCCCCCCCCCCCCCCCCCCCCCAAAGGAGGTAATGTAGCTCCTGGTTCCCCGGAGCTTTTCCACTTTTATAAGGCACTTCAGGAGTGAGGGGAATACTCCACTTGTCTGAATGGATGTCACCCTAATATAAAAGCACAGACACAAGGCCTATTTAAAAAGCACCTCATGCACCATATTAAATGATTTACTCCTTTAACTCTTTCCATATTGTGATTACAGTTGTATATGACTTCAAGATGCAGTTTTACAAGTGCTGCCAATTTTTTTTTTCCACAGCACCTCCCAAACTCATAAGTTCAATCACTTCAAAACAGATGGTTATGGGACTCTTAGGAACACTAAAAAAGTTCTAAAATTCACTAACTGTACTTTGAGAACTGCTGCAGATATTTCATTGTTGCTGGATCCAAAATCTTGAAATTACATACCAATTTAGAATACAGAAAATAGCAGCAGAGCATTCACCCATTTGGGACCACTCCATCGTCCAGTATGACCATGGCTGACCATCATCCACTTCAATCTCTGTTCCAGCCTTCACTTCATATCCCAGAATTCCTATTTCCTAGGCAGATGGAACAGGCAGCAGCCGTGCAACCCGTCATGGTTGTGTCAGCTCTCTACTGTAGCAACTCACATGGTGCACCAGCAGCCTCTTCTCCACAGACTCCTCAGCATTACTTATCTAACTTGCTTTAGAAGGCCGAGTAGGAATCTGCCAGCAATGCCTTCCAGATTCCAGCTGATTTTGATACCTCCTTGTTGAGTACACTAACTGACTTGGCATCCACTGCTTTCTGTGATTTAAATGACTTTGACCATGGATTGATAGTTGGTGCCCATCAGTGTGGTTTGAGTATCTCAGAAACTGATGGCCTGGGATTTTCATGCACAATAGACTCTAGAGTTTACAGAGGATGGTGCAAAAAAAAACCTTTCAACTCAAATAACCATGCGTTGCAATAGTGCTGTGCAGAACAGCATCTCTGAATACATGTGTCAAACCTTGAAGTGGACGGGCTATAGCAGATGACCACGAACATATACTCTATGACCACTTTATTAGGTATAGGAGGCACCTAATAAACTAGTCACTAAGTGTACATAGCTACTGTAAGACCTTATCACTTCAGTATAATTATAACATTATTCTTTACTGTTTCTTTCCTGCATTTCCTCTTTTTCTCTAGATCCTAGCTCTCCAACAAATGTCCAAAGTTATTATCCTCTTGTTAAGACAGAACCTATGTTCAATTGTTCTTCCATTTTTTGATCCCAATTAATACTTCCCATTTCTGACTGCCTGTATTAGGGTTCACTAACCCTTTATTTAATTTTTATTGAAGCTTTACAGTCAGACCTTATGATCCCTGCTTTTACACTCATTATCTCCCTTCTTTAACAATCTTTTTACCCTCCTGTGCTGAATTCTAATCTGCTTCCAATGTCTTTACTTTCCTGGCAATTTTCTGTCTCTCCACTTGGACCTATCTGCAGCTGTGGATGAGAAAAAAAAACACAAAAAGGAGTCTTAAATGGTAGCTTAGTGATTTTCCAAAAAGATTTAAAATAACTTGGTGCATTTGTACTTCATCCCTCTATAAACCCAATAAACAGCTGTCAACTTAACATAGCAACACATGAACCAGTTTACATTTTTTGATACAAAATGTATTTCTCGATGCTGAATGCCAACAGCCATGCCCATTTCATCTGTCTTGATAATGGAGTACCATGGCACAGAAACAGGCCCTTTGGCCCATCTTGTCTGTGCTGTATTATTATTCCATGGAGCTGCACTAGACCATGGCCCTCCACACTCTACTATTCATGTACCTATCCAAATTTCTCTTAAATGTTGCAACTGAACCTGCTAGCAGCTTGTTTCTGTCTTCCTGAAGTTTTCTGTTATTGCCTATGCTCTGGATTACTCTCATTGATACATGCTAGTTAGGGCAAGAATAGGATGATGGTATAGATAAATGAGTGGCTGAGGAAGTGGTGCAGGGAGCAGCGTTTCAGATTTCTGGATCATTCGGTTATTTTCTGGGGAAGGTATGAGCTGGATTGCTTACACTTGAACAGGAGGGGGGCCAATATCCTCGCAAACAGGTTTGCTAGAGCTGTTGGGGAGGTTTAAACTAATTGACGGGGACTGGGGAACAGAATGAGAGGGATGAGGGAGGGCAGTTGGTATACAAATCAATGCAGTATATAGTGAGTATGCGAGGAGGTCCAGGCAGATGTTTGGGCAAAGTTACAGTTAGTGGGATGAGATGAAGTGTAAAATTGGGACAAAAATGAAAAGGTGATGAATACAGGACTGAAGGTGGTATATATGAATGCACGCAGTATACAGAATAGGTAGATGGTTGTTTTAGCGCAGTTAGAGATTGGCACGTATGGCATTTTGGGCATCACTCAGATGTGCTGAAATTCAGTTAGGTACATTTGCAAGATAAAGTCTGTGAACACTTTACAATTATTTTTTTTGTATATTAATTGCTCAAAAAATGTTGACGGTCTTCATCCAAGTCACAATAATAAACAGACATAATCTGCTTAAACTAATAACACACGAACAATTGTACTTTTCATGTGTTTATTGAAAACATTGTTTAATCATTCACTGTCTAGGCTGGAAAAAGTATGTGAACCCTTACATTAAGAACTGCCATACCTTTAGCAACAATAACCTCCACCAAACATTTCCTGTAGCAGCTGATCAGACTTGCACAACAACAATTCTAGATAATGCCTCCAAAAAAACCAGAATCAACATTTCTGGGATACCTTGCATGGACTGCCCTTTTCAGGTCATGCCACAACATCTCAATTAGGTTAAGGTCTGGACTCTAACTTGGCCATACCAAAACATTAATTTTCTTCTTTTTAAACCATTCTGATATTGATTTGGATCATTGTCTTGTTGCATTATCCAACTTCTATTAAGCTTCAGGTGATGGACCACTACTCTAACATTCTCCTGTAAAATGTCTTGACACAATTTTGTATTTATTGTTCCTTCAATGACTGCAAGCTATCCAGGATGTGAGGCAAAAAGCAGCCTCAAACCAAGATGCTCCTTCCACCATGCTTCAGAGAGCCCTTTTTCCTCCAAACACAGCAACAGACATTTCTACCCAGAAATTCAACTTTTGTCTCATCTGTCGGAAAACATTGCTGCCGAAGTATTGTGCAACATCCAGTTTTTCTTTTGCAAACTTGAGATGGGCAGCAATTTTTTTTTGGAGAACAGAGGTTTCTTCTGTGGTGTCCTTCTACAATCACCATTCATTTTCAGTGTTTTTCTTATAGTGGACACATGAATAGAAACTAGCAAGTTCTAGAAATTTCTGCAGGTTAGCTTTGGCCTTAGGCTCTGTTTCCATCACCTCCAGCATTGTATGTTATGCTCTTGTGATCTTTGCAGGATGCCCACTCCTAGAGAGCAAAGCAACAGTAATAAATTTCCTCCATTTGTAGACAACTTCTCTTACTGTGGACCGACGAACACTCAGGTCTTTAGAAATGCTTTTGTAGCCTTTTCCAGCTTCATGTATCTCTACAATTCTTCTTTTAAGGTTCTCTGGAAGCTGGTTTGATCAAGGTATGCTGCACGCAAACAGATCTTTATTGAGAACAGCAGGCTCTGTCAGTAACCCGACTTAGTGTGCCTTTTTTTTAAATATGGAGCAGGGCACCTCTACAAACCACACCTCCAATCTCATCTCATTACACCTGTCTCCAACTAGCTTTTGTAGAGGCACTACCCCAGAGGTTCACATACTTTTTTGAACCTAGACTGAGATTGTTTAAATGGCGTACTTAGTATTGACAAGAAATACAATTGTTTGTGTGTTATTAGTTTACAGAGATTGTGTTTATTATTGTGACTTAAATGAAGATCAGACCACATTTTATGAGTAATTAATGCAGAAAATCAGGTAATTGAAAAGGGTTCCCAAACTTTTCTTACAATTGTAGATGGATTGGAGGGGTAAGAAAAGGACAGGCAAGTAGGCAGAAGGGATGGGGTAGCTTTGTTGGTTTAAAAAAAATGAAATCCTTAGAAAGATGTGACATAAGATTAGATGATGTAGAATTCTTGTGTGTATAATTAAGAAACTGCAAGGGTTAAAAGACCCAGATGGGGGTTATATACAGGACCCCAAACAATAGCTAGGATATGAGCTACAAATTAGATAGAAAAGGCATGTAATACGGGGAATGTTACGATAGTCAAGGGAGATTCCAATGTGCATGTAGATTGGGAAAATCTACATATTGGTGCTGGATCTCAAGACAGGGAACTTGTAGAATGCCTACAAGATGGCTTTTTCAAGAAAATTGTGGCTGAGCCCACTAGGGGAAAGGCAATTCTAAATTGGATGTTGTGTAACAAACCAGATTTGATTAGGGAGTTTAAGGGTAAAGAAATCCTTGGGAGGCAGTGATTCTGCAGTTTGAGAAGGAGTTAAATTCAGATTATAAGTATTACAGTGGGGGGAGAAAAAGGATTACAGAGACATGAGAGAGGAGCTGGCTAAAGCTTATTGGAAGAAAACACTAGCAGGGATGATGGCAGAACAACAAAACCTGGAGTTTCTGGAGGCAATTTGAAAGGTGCAGTATAGATATCCCAAAGATGAAGTATTCTAAAGGAAGGATAACGCAACTGTGGCTGACAAGGGAATTAAAAAAAAAACAGCATAAAAGCAAAAGAGAGGGCATATAATACAGCAAAAAATTAGTGGGAAGATAGAGGATTACAATGTTTTTAAGAAAATCAACAGAAGGCAACTTTAAAAAAAACACAAGGACAGAAAAGATGAATTATGAAAGGAAGCTAGCCAATAATATCAAAGAGGATATCAAAAGCTATAATAGATATAGAAAGAAGAGAGGCAACAGTGGATATTGGACCGCTGGAAAATGATGTTGGAGAGGTAGTAAAGGGAGACGAGGAAATGGCGGACAAACTGATTTTGCATTAGTCTTCACTATGGAATAGATTAGCAGTTTGTCAGAAATTTAAGAGTGTCAGGAGGCAGAAGTGAGTGTAGTTGCTATTACTAAGATGAAGGTGCTTGGGAAGCTGAAAGGTCTGATGGTAGATAAGTCACCTGGACCAAATGGACTCCATTCCAGGGCCCTGAAAGAGATTATGGAGACTTTCGCAATGATCGTTCAAGAATTACAAGATTCTGGAATGGTTCCGGAGGACTGGAAAATTACAAATGTCACTCCAAGAATGGAAACCATAAGACCAGTTAGGTTGACTTCAGTGGTTGGAAAGATGTTGGAGACCACTATTAAGGATGAGAACTTGGGATACTTGGAGGTGCACGATAAAGTAGGCCAAAGTCAGCCTTAAGGGGAAATCTTGACAAATCTGTTGGAATTCTTTGTGGAATTAACAGGCAGTATAGACAAAGGAAAGACAGTGGATGTTGTTTACTTGGATTTGCAAAAGGCTTTTGTCAAGGTGCCACGTATGAGGTTGCTTAACAAGAGCCCATAGTTTTACAGGAAAGTTACCAGCATGAGTAGATGATAGGCTGACTGGCCAGAAGCAAAGTGTAGGAATAAAGAGGGACTTTTCTGGTTGGCTGCCAGTGACAAGAGTTTCCACAGAGGATGGCATTGGGACTGCTTCTTTTCATGTTATATGGTCAATGATTTGGATGAGGAAATTGATGGCTTTGTGGCCAAGTTTGCATACAATATAAAGATGGGTGGAGGGGCAGGTAGTGTTGAGGAAGCAGAGAGTCTGCAGAAGGACTTGGACAGATAGGTTTCAAAAGGTACATTTAAAGTCAGAGAAATGTATACAACGTACATTCTGAAATTCTTTGACAGAATGGGCAAATAAGTGGCAAATGGAATATAATGTAGGTAAGTGTATGGCCATGCAAGTTAATAGAAGGATTAAAAAGCATAGACTTTTTTCTAAATAGGGAGAAAATACAGACATTGGAGGTGCAAAGGGACTCAGGTGTACTTGTGCAGGATTTTCAAAAATTTAACTTGCAGATTGAGTGAGTGGTAAGGAAAGGAAATGCAATGTTATTATTCATTTCAAGAGAATTAGAATGTATGAGCAAGGATATGATGTTGAGGCTTTATAAGGCATTGGTCAGACCAGACTCACTGTCTGTGGCACTGAATTCCTCAGATTCATCTCTGGCTAAAGAAATTCCTCCTTATCACTATTCTAAAGGGGCATCCTATTTGGAGGTTGTGCCCTTGGGTCCTAGACTCTCCCACTAATGGAAACATCATTTCATTGTACACTCTGTATAGGCCTTTCAATATTTGAAATGTTTCAATGAGATTCACCCTCCCCAATTCTTCTAAACTGTTAGGGAATACAGGCACAGAGCCATGAAATGCTCCTCATATGTTAACCTTTTTATTCCTGGGATTATTCTCATAAATCTCCTATGGACTCTCTCCAATCCTTTATTAGAAAAGGGTCTAAAACTGCTCATAATACTACAAATTTTTTTTTCTACTTGTAACTTTTAACGATGGTTGGCAAGTCAACATCAGGCACTTTACTGCCACCTACTGAGTTGGAGTGTGGAGTAAAGAAACAGCAAGTATACCTACATAATTTGTATATACATACATACACACACCTGCAGTTATGTATTACAAACGTGATATGACCATCATATCCTTGCTTTTATATTCCAGTCCTTTTGAACTAATTTATTTGTTGAGAAACAGGCCCTTCAAGTCGCTCCATCCAGCAATCCCTGATTTAACCTTAGCCTAATCACGGCACAATTTGCAATGACCAAATAACCTACCAAGCAGTATGTCCTTGAACTGTGGGAGGAATCTGGAACGCCCAAAGGAAACCCATGCAGTAATGGGGAGAGCTTACTTTGCAAATTATATGAGTACACCACAATGTTCCAATACTTGCATTCACTCAGGCAGTTGGCTGCATGGTCTTAGCTCAATTTGTAAAACATGACCCAATGTAAGCTTTTGTTTTTGCAGATATTCAAGTCAATCATATATTTGACCTCAAACATCTTCACAGATGTGATCTGAACAGCGCTAGCACTGAGCAGAATTTTGCAAAATTACAATTGCTGGTAGAAATAAAATTCATTTTGATTTTCTACTCTCATGGTTAGTTAGTGTGTACAAGATACAAATAAATACAAGAAATCAATCGTAATATTAGTAACTGATAAGCCAGGTACTAAAGGTTTCATCACAATTGATTGAAATCCTGTTTAGCATTCTCATTTTGTTTTGAATAACACTACGCCCTTCACTTGGTTTCATTGAGTTATTTGACTGAATGACTAGAGTGCAGAGCTTCCCAAACATCTCACAGGAAATAAATACTCAACTGTATTGTGATAGTTAAAGGTTGCTAAACTCACGTACAGGAAATATGGCAAGAAGCTGGGATGATAAGGTGGAGGTGGTAAGGGTTGCTGTGAGCGATATCTGCGTCCTGGCAGTCTTCGAGGCATGAAATGAGGATACGGCTGTTTGGGAGCAATAACAGACAACAATAAATAAACTGGAGTTAAAATACTCTCAATATTAACCAGAAATTGCTCAACTTCTTAATGAAGAAAATAACTCAATAATTATGTATCATCAATTAAAGCCATTACTCGATCAAGTTTTCAAAATAGCTAGATTTATAAGACCCTTCTGCAGGGCCTCAGGCCACTTCCAGGCACGTTGAAAGAAAATGTTCCCGTAGATACAATTTGCTTATGAAGTAAAATGTCAGAACAAGTCCACTTGCCAAATGAGATGGTATTTATTTTTTCATTGTCATTTGCTTATTCTCTGCTTTATAATCATACCTATATTGCTTGTAGACACCATCTTTGAAATTTATAAACTGACTCAAAATAGCTAATACCACTATATAACTATCGTAAAAATTGCTCGAGAAATTTACCGCTATAGTACAGTACGTTCAACAGTAGTTGCTAAACACATTTATAATTAATATAAGAATTCCTTTGGTAATTTATTTGATACAACTCTTACAGGACAAATTAAAATAGCCCAGCTTGGCTGATTTATGTCATATTTCAAAGTTCTAACTAAAATTTCTACAGGACTAAAGCTGAAAAACTTTAAAAAAAATTATTTTAAATCCAGTCAGTATAATGTGCTCTCTTCTTTCTCTAACTCCATAGTAGAATCAGTAGCTTAATAATAACTTAATACGAGCCAATGCCATAAAATACTCTGTGTTGCATGAAATCATTCTGTTACACAAAACTATGAAGAAGGTGAAATCCAAGGACTGTGCTTTTCCTCCTTTAGAGATTCTAACAAATCAGAAATAGTCCTGGATTTCTACTGAGTGTTAAAAAAAACAGCCTGAGTCATTTGCAACATTCCGCAATGCAAAGTACCAAGTGGATGAGCAACCTCAGCCTCAACCCTGTCATCACCAGAACAGAAAATATTTCAGCCAATTTGATTCATTCCACATAATATAAAGAAAGCAATGGGACAAAAGAACATCATATGAAGAATTAGCAGGTACAGGGCACTTGGCCCTACATTCCTACCCGTCATTTGCTAAGATCACGGTTGATCTAATAGTAACCTGAACTCTCCATTCTATCTCATTTATCCATATCTATCTACCCTACCATAAAAATAATCAAATCATTTGCTGTCGCTTTTTGCAGAATTCCAAAGACTCATGGCTCCCAGGAAATTTTTTTTGCCTCTTCTTTGTTGTAAATAGACAACCCTTTCTTTTAAGAAAGTGATCTCAATTTCTAGGTTTGCACATAATATAAAACATCTCCATATCTAGCAAACATTTAACATCCACAACAAGCTTCACTATTATGCCATTGATAAAAATGACAGACAGTTCAACCTACATAGATTATGTAAGAAATATGGGCCCTCCCGTGTTATGAATACCTGACACGTGGGCATCTGTACACACGAGCAACCTCCCATAACTTAAATTCAAATGAAAAGCAGTCATTAAAAAAACAATTCAATGTAACCACTCTGCTGTAATCAGACATTATTAACATTAAGAACACAAGCTGCCCACTTCACCACAGAAGGCAACTTAACAGAATTGTTTTAGGAGATGACAAGCAATGACTCTAATGGTAGACTATCCTGCAACAATTGGCTATTAAGTAATGCTACAGCAACTGATTTTCCAATCTGTACCCTTGTAATTAGGCAGGGGAAGACACTAAATGTTCATGTTAAATGGCCCTCAGCAACATTATTCATTACAATGAGAAGGTATGGATGCTGTATTGAGTGGTTTTGTTTTCCACAATGTGGAGAACACTAACTCATGACATCCATAAAAATGGAACCCTTTTATATCATGGGAATGGCCTCTACTATGAAAGTTCTAGGAAACACTTTGCAGTGGCATAGCTAATAGAGCTACTACCTCATAGCACCACTGATAGTACTGAAAGCTGATCTGTATTACTGTGTGAAGCTTGCACACTTGTGATCACACAGGATTCCACCGGGTGCCCAAATTTCCTCTCAATCCCAGAGAATATGCTGATACATAGGTTAAATGGCCAATGTAAACTATTAACTGCCCCAAGTGTATCAATGAGCAGTAGAATTTGGGAATTGATCGGTTACAAGAATACAGTTAGATTAATGTTGAATTTGTGTAAAATGGGTGCTTGACTGTCAGCACAGACTCAGTGGGCTAAGAGACCTGTTTGCATGCCAAATGTCTTTGACACTTAAGTCACCTAGAATTAGGAGAGACAGCAGGTATAGAGTATCACGTCAGTGACCATTCTTTGAAAATCAAAAATCAATACTTCTAGCAATTTTGGCATTTCATATTTTAGGATACTATATGTAGCATGAAATTTATTTGCCTTTTTAATAAAATAGAAGCATTTGAGACTCTGCAAATCATTGGACCCATGTCTTGTAAAATTTACATAACAAGCCTAACTAATTTGAGTAAAATTGTTTCTAAACAAAATTTTAAAAGCAAATGTCTTTTAGCAGTAAAGCCAAATGATAATTAAATAGCATTTTATACACTATTCAATATTCTTTTAAATATATTTACACTGCCAAAATGAATCTGCTTTTAAGATCTTTGGCTGCAAGCTGAAAGCAAAACTTACCATGAAAAAAGATTCATAGTCAATTCCTGTGAATGATACTGTAGGAAATAAACTAAGGCCCATAATCAAATATAATTTGGTACTTGTAAAGGCATTGAAACAAGGAAGATCTTAGAGCATGTTACAATGGTTTTAATCTTTTCTGTTTTGGGCAATCACATTGCATCCTGCAGTAACACTCTTATTATGCAGTGGTAGATGAAGCAAAGAAACCATCAGTACTCACAACTCCAAAGGGCAGCTCTTGGTGAAGTGGATCATGTGGCAGGAACTGGAGCGGTGCAGATGGAGGCAAGGTAGGTGGGTGTGGTGATGGAGGATAAGTGAAACCACTAACAGGAAGATGTTCACCCAGTAATTCCACTTCATTCTCTATCCTTTGCAAAGGCTAACAAGAGATAGGTAAAAGCTATTAGCCATGGATTTCTAGGACTATGATGCATCTGTATGATGCCTTGTCCATCTTATAGCTTTCAGATATATTTTAAAAATTCAGGCTTTGACAATTTGTTCATTTCCAAGTACGAATTTAGTATTAAAGCTTTCACATTTTTGACAAACAATATTTGCAATTTATTTCCAATTATACTTACTTTCTGCTTGTATACTGATATGCCTAGTGACATGTAAATTATCACCACTTTCTTTAGGAAAGAATTTTGTGGTAGTAGCATTTAACCAGAAAATGGCAATTTTGGAACAAATTAAGGGCAACAAGTAGTACATCAAGTCAGATACAATTGACACATTGAACAGGGTAAAATGAACTTCATTTGGTCCGATTTACAAAATAGAATTTTCAAACCACATTATCAAGTTCAGTCATATGAATATCAGAGATTAAATGATGTTGACCAATTAAAACACAAAGACTATATACATATAATCCATTAATTTTACGAAAGGTCATTTTATAAAAATGCTTCAAGGAATTCAAAGAATTAAAGGAATTAAATGTATTTAAGACTATTTAGGCAATTTAAAAGGATAACAGGCTTTTTTGCTTTTTTGACCAGCTTTTAAAGGTTCCTACTATAATTCTTGTAAATTGCACAGTTCTCAGGAACCCGCCTTTGCCCCATTCAAAAGATTCAATCAAGTTAACGCGACTAAGCAACACGTCTATCGGAGGAACTAGGCAGAGGAACAGCATGCTTGCTTGACTGCTGAGTTTCTCTAGCAGATTGTTTCTTGCTCTCTATTCCAGCATCTGTAGCCCCTTAAGATTCCCTTAAATCCATAACAGACTTGTCACTGATTTCTCTGCACCTTCCTGAAGATTTAAACTGTCCTCAGAACTTGTCCAAAACTAATTATAAATTAACTGCTCTACAGAGATTTTGTTAAATAAGTAAGGCAAATCCTACCACTGCTCCTGTAAACAGGAAGAATTACAAAATGAAGGTCACAGCCTCCATAATTTTCTCCCTAGAATATATCTGACTTATGGCTGGTGATGTACCCATTTTCACAGATAATAAAATCTGGATACTTCGTCTTCGACTACATTTATCTCATGTATTACATCATATCCAGTCTCAAGTACAAAAATAGCATTGCCACACCTTTTGTGAGGACAGCTGCCAAGAATTTATTAGCTATGTTCACATCCTCTGCCCTTATACAAAGATAATAATTCTTTGTTCTAACTCATTTTCTTAGCTGCCTTTGAAATTTCTTTGCTTTTACCTATCAGTATTTGTCCCATGTCTTTTGGCTTTCTAGTTTCCTTTTTAATTTTATATTTCTGACCGTCTCAATTTTTTGTCATCGTTAGCTTTTAGTGTCTAATACAAGTTTATTTTTCTTTCCTTCTAATCATATCCTTTATCACCCTAGTCATATGGAGGCTCCAGATATGGAAGTGCAATCCTTTTATAGTGTGCAATTCTCATGCCTTAAAACTCCTATTTCTCCTTTTGCTCTAGGTGGTCCTCTTGTTACGGACATCCATACATATGAAGGAACTCTCATAGTACTATTAAATTCAAATGTGCGAGACTTCGTATTCATTCTTACAGATGGCAAAACTCGTTTACCTTTCTTCTTTTTCTCTCCCCATTTTAAGTAATTGTTCTTTATTATAAGCATTATGTGTTTTTGATACCAGTAATATGGAGGTACTCAATGATACTCATTGATTTTTGTGTATTTTCTGACTTGCGTACAAAATTAACTTAAGAAAACCTGTAAAAACAGAATCATTTATTACCTGGAGATGACCAGTACCTTCCGTAACCAGTTCCTACCCATGTTTGCTAAATCACTTCTTGGAGCAATACAATTGGTCTTTCCTGAATTTATTGCCCTTACTTTCTATTGTTGTCTTTTTCTATCACAAATCTAACAGAATTAATACCACTGTATATGATTTTTGTATGGATAGCAATGGGTTAAATTGTTTTTTTCTTTGATTTGGTTGGTCCTCCTTTAGTGACTTTTGTTAATACAGGATTGTATACATGTAGTCATTAAATACCTGACCTGAAAAAAAGGTTGACTGAGTGACCACGTTTTCTCCACCAATTAATGCAAATCACAGATAACTAGCCCAAAATAATTTTTTATCATAATTTTCATTTTTGTCAGATTTCTAACATCTGCAGTTTTCCTGATTTACATACTTAAACCCTACATTGATTCTTCAATTAAATACAGACATTTAAATTAAACAGGTGGGTAACGATTGCCATTAGGTACTATGAGAAATTCAACCATTATGAATTCACACTTTTCACAAACTTCTTCTCTTACAAGTTTGCCCTAACACCTTTCAGATATTTGCTTACGGTGTGAGTGATTCTAGTGAATATTCTCTATGTACTGTATATCAAGTGCACTTCTGGTCAGAAATTTTCATTGTAATCATTACATTATCTTCGTATTATAATGTGATCTGGATCACCATCAACTTGACATCATTTGAATGTATTAATATATACAAATTGTAATACAAAAGTAATGACAATAATACAACAGAAACAATTATACCATATTGTAACGTATAGCCTACATTACAATACCGGACTACTCCATGTTGTAGTAACACGTTGTTGGATGCACTATTAGGTGCGTATGGATCTGTATATGTGTGTTAAAGTTTGGACTCTACCAGTAAAGAACCATGAAACTTAGTTCCCGTCTCCCGCGTTGTTATTAATAATATAGCTGCGCAAACAGGCCACATACACGACAAATTGGCGATGAAAATTATAAACCTACATCTTATTGGAATGCCGTGTCTTAGTTGATAACAACACTCGGAGAAGAGAGAGAAGGGAGGTGAAAAGGAGCAACACACACATCTAGATGGAATGCGTTCGTTGCTCTAGCAAAAAGAAGACATGAGGCAACATCCACACTACACCGGATAAATCTGTAACCGAAGCCTTTTCTCTTCGTCCACACTAAAACGGCGTTCTCGTCCCCTGAAACCACAGCCTTTCAGAAATGCTCTCCAAAGTGTGTATTTTTGAAAACGCCAGATTGGCCGGATCAGTGTGGACGGGGTAACTGGAGACGTCTGAAAACGCTGTCAGACGGCAGCATGCCTTTTCATTGTTTTCTTGAAAGCAACCTAACAATTTCAGAAGACTACAACGAGACTGAAGCCAGAAGAGTTAGAAATGTACTCATCAAATACTTTGACCCATAACTTACTGAATAAATAGGTATACTCACTTTGCCCTGTTTTCTGTTCTTGCTTGTATGAAGGTGGTTTACCTATTTATGCAAGTACTTCTCTGACAATAGATGTGTAACAGCCTAATGCAACAGTGTATGGAAATACAAGATAATACTGATGCAGACATGCTTTACACATTTAACAAGGGGCTTTATTAATGCAAAAGAGTTAGTCAGTTTTTCAATGTTCATCGTCAGCCGGGTCAATCTGTCCATGAACTCCGTCGGTTGCCTCCATACGCTCCAGTATTTGTGTTTTTTTTAAACTTTTAAGTCCTCCTGCGCAAGAGCCAACATCTGCCCGTTGTTTAAGTTTTTCTAGTCCGTAACTGCACAAATGCACTTTCACGGCGAGATTCGACACCAAACTTGTCGCTCGTTTTTGGTGGATGTGTCCTGCGCATGCGCAGTAGGAGGAGATTCGCCGAAATATCCGTTTCAATGTGGACAGAGACATTTTTTAAAACGCATAGTGTAGATGCCTGTCATTTTTACGCAGAACCAGCATTTTCAAAGTTATCTGGTCTATTGTGGATGTAGCCTCAGTATTATGGGAGCAAAAACATATGGGCTGCTATGGAGCTTGTTAACCCCTGAAAAGCCAGCTGACAAAATGTTCAAGCAAATAGTCGACACTCTCCAACAGCATTTAAAACCCAAACCACTGGCCATTGCTGAAAGATTTAAATTTCAGAGCAAAAATGAAAGCATTTCTGAATATTGTGCTAAATGATCAAAAGACGGATGATCGAAGAGTAATATGGATCACTCCACAAGTGGCAAGCATGAAACTGAAAATGGGAGTTGAACACAGGCTCAGCTGTAACAGTGATCTCTGTACACGACTACAAATGACTGTTTTCTCGCATATCTCTGAAACAAGCTAAACTACTGCTCAAGACTTACACAGGACAAGGCATATGACAAAGTCCCCCACAAGAGGCTCACACAGAAAGTCATGAGGCATGGGATCAGTGGAACCTTGGCTGTCTGGATAAAAAATGTTGGGTTACAGGAAAAAAACAGAGGGTAGTAGTGGAAGGAAAGTATTTTGCCTGGAGGTCAGTAGCTAGTGGAGTGCCACAAGGATCTGTCCTGGGACCCCTGCTCTTTGTGATTTTTATAAATGACCTGGACGAAGAGGCAGAAGGATAGGTGAGTAAGTTTGTAGATGATACAAAGATTGGAGGAGTTGTGAATGGAGCTGTAGGTTGTCAAAAGTTACAAGAGGATATAAACAGGATGCAGAGTTGGGCAGAAAAGTGGCAGATGGAGTTCAATCGGGTAAATGTGAGGTGATGCATCTTGGAAGGATAAACCAGAAGGCTGAGTACAGGGTTAATGGTCGGTTACTTAAGAGTGCGGATGAACAGAGGGACCTTGGGGTTCAAATCCATACATCCCTCAAGGTCACTGTAAAGGTTGATAGGATAGTTAAGAAGACCTATGGGATGCCAGGCTTCATTAATAGGGGGACTGAGTTCAAGAGTAGAGAGGTCATATTGCAACTCTACAAATCTCTGGTGAGACCATACTGTATTGTGTTCAGTTCTGGTCACCTCATTATAGGAAGGATGTAGAATCTATGGAGAGGGTGCAGAGATTTACCAGGATGTTGCCTGGACTGGAAAACAAGTCTTATGAGGCAAGGTTAGCAGAGCTAGGACTTTTCTCTTTGGAGCGTAGAAGGATGAGAAGGGACTTGATTGAGGTCTACAAGATTATGAGAGGCATAGATAGGGTGGATAGCCAGCACCTGTTTCCCAGGGCACAAACAGCAAACACCAGAGGGCATATGTACAAAGTTAAGGGGGTAAGTGATTTTTTTTTTTAAAAACACAAGAGGGTTGTGGGTGCCTGGAATGACTTACCAAAGATGGTGATGGAGGCTAAAACATTAGGGGTACTTAAGAGCCTCCTGAACAGGCACATGGATGAAAGAAAAATGGTGGGTTATGGGGTAGTGTGAGTTTAGCACTTTTTTAAAAAAAAGGAATATATGGGTCAGCACAACATTGAGAGCCAATGGGCCTGTACTGTGCTGTAGTATTCTAGTGTCTAGGACAGAGAGTGTGTCCCAAAGGTAAAATTAAAGTGACAGAGACCTTCGGAGACAAAACACAGCAGCTGAATGTTCATGTACTGCAAAATGGAGGACCACTGTTGCTGGTACATGAATGGCTCAGGAAAATCCAGTTGGACTGGCAAACCATCAAGGCACTAGTTGTGTCAGCAAAGGACAGCAGCAAGGCTACATCTGAGAGACTGTCACTAATACTTGCTGACTCTGTGGAAGCGTTCACGAAAGGAATAAGAACACTTCAGGGCATGAAGGCAAAGAGTGAGATTGAGAAAAATGCATGGCCAATATTTCACAAAGCCAGACCAGTGCCATATGCAATCCGTCCTACAGTAGAGGCAGAGCTGAAAGATCTGGAGCAGACTGGGGTCCTGTCAAAGGTGGATTGGAGTGAATGGGCCACGCCCATTGTTCTAGTGATGAAGAAAACCTCCAGCACAAAACCAGGAAAACCAAACAAGGTGCGCATATGTGGAGACTTTCAAGTGACTGTTAACCCAGTTCTTCGCACAGTACAGTATCCTCTACCTCGTATTGAGGACATCTTTGCTTCCCTTTCAAGAGGGGAACATTTCCCAAAAATCAATTTGACACAGGCTTATCTCCAAATGGAAATCGATGATGCATCCAAGAAATACTTGACAATAAATACACACAAAGGACTTTACCAGTACAACAGGTTAGTGTTTGGGATAGCATCAGCTCCTGCAATCTGGCAAAGGGCAATGGACCAGGTCCTGCAGGGGATTCCAGGGACTCAGTGTTACCTGGATAACATCATTGTCACCGGCAAAGATGACGACGAACATCTTTCTAATCTTGAACAAGTGCTCACCGGGTTACGAGAATATGGGCTCAGAACTAATCAACAGAAATGTGAGTTTTTCCAAAAGGGAAATCTCATACTGTGGGCATGTGATCCAACAAGGATGGCCTACGCAAGTCTCAAGACAAGATAGAAGCAGTGCTTAAAGCACCATCACCTGAAAATGTATCTCAGTTGAGAGCATATCTGGGACTAGTGAACTACTACCACAAGCTCTTGCCTAACCTATCCAGAGTCCTATACCCACTATGCACTATTACAGACAGGGACCCAACGGAAGTGGGCTGAGAGCTGTTGAAAGGCGTTTCAAGAAACTAAAAAACTCATAACTTTGGAAAGGGTGTAAGCGCACTTTGACTCCTCCTTACCAATCCGACTGGTTTGTGATGCCTCACCCCATGGGATAGGAGCTGTGTTATCGCACAAGTTTCTAGATGGCTCAGAAAGATCAATAGCCTTTGCCTCAAGAACGCTAACCTCAGCTGAACGCAACTACACACAGATTGACAGAGAGGCCCTAAGCCTCATGTGGGGAGTCAAGAAATTCAGTCACTACTTGTATGGTCAAAAGCTTACCCTTGTTGACTGACTATCAGCCTCTTGTGTCAATCTTCAACCCAAGAAAAGGCATTCCAGTGATGACAGCACAAAGGCTACAGCGATGGTCTCTGTTCTGAGGTCACATGTATGACATTGAACACAAGGGGACCAAGCAACACCGCAACGCAGATGGTTGGT